>NC_091452.1:18622274-19222274 GCF_964237555.1 Oryctolagus cuniculus
CTGTCTCTCTTTCCATCTCTCTGTGTCACTCTGCCTTCTAGATAAATACATCTTAAAAAAAAAAAAAAAAAAAAACCCTCACCCTCAAATGCCACCATCGGATGCGTTGGTCCCCGACTCCATCAGAGCCTGCAGGAGCCTCCCTAGCTGGCCACCACCCACCTCCCCACCCACCTCCTCTCTGACCAGGGTCTCCCCGTGGGCAGCAGCTCTAGTGCCGCCCCACCGCCGCCCGCCTGCCCTGTCCTCGCTGACGGGCCTTTGCATGTGCCGTGTGCCGCGACCTCTCTCCTGGAATCAGTCCGGCTGGGTTCCCGACACAGACATCAGGTCCTCTAGGGAGACTGCTCAGTGGGCCAGGCTCCTCAGGCTGGGTCAGGGGTCCCCGGGGGCCCCAGTCCCTGAGCACCCCCTGCTGAGGCATCCCTCCCCCTGTGTAGCAAGGGTAGTCCTGTCTCTCTGTCTTCTCTGCACAGCAGATCAGGGCTGTAATTGGCCTGCTGTGGAGTAGTAGGCACCTCTGTGTGTGTTTGTTGAATGAATAAGTGAGCGTTTCAGTCTGAGAGGATTTCTTGGAAGAGGTGGCATTCAAGCGTTGCTCCGAAAGGTGTTTTGGGAGAAGATCAGCACATGATCTGTGCTGTCACCTGTGCCCGGGGCCACACCTCAGGGCCAGGCAGCTGCCGCCCTGTCCACAGCTCAGAGCCGACAGCGTCTGGCATGAAGTGCGGCTGATTTTTCACAACTGTCCACCGGTGGACAAGGGGAACAGTTTGCGTCCATGAATCCCTGTGGGCAGAGTGGTGAGAGGTCTTTGACACCGAGGCGACTTCAGTGCTGAATGCGAAACAAGAACAATCGCAGAAGACAGATCAGCTCCGTGAGCGGCGATGCTGAGGCTCAGAGCCGGGGGGCCGGCAGAGAGAGGCAGAGGAGGCCCAGTGACAGGCTCCAGTGGGCAGGGTGGACTGGGGTCCTTTCCAAAGCAGAGATGGGGGGAGAAGCCAGGCCGTGGGAGGGGAGGGGAGGGGAGGGGAGGGGAGGGGAGGGGAGGGGAGGAGGGTGCAGTGCAGGGCCACAGAGCAGGTGGTTATAACCGCAGCCAACCCTGCATCCAAACGGGCCAAGGAAAAGCGGACAAAGGTGCCTATGGCAAAAAGCCTGGACCCAGCCTGCACCACCATCCGCAAAGTGGACTACAGCCTCAGAGTGGAGTACTATGCAGCTAAGAAGAATGAGGTCTGTCCACGTGGACCAACAGAGGAAGACACACGAGATGTTGCTGAGTGGGAAAAGCGAACGCCAGGACTAGCTAGCACAGCAGTGAGTGCTACCATCTGTGGGAAAGCAAGCAGAAGTGGCCTTGATGTGCATTGAAAGTGCATGGGGAGGCCGGCGCCGCGGCTCACTAGGCTAATCCTCCGCCTTGCGGCGCCGGCATACCAGGTTCTAGTCCCGGTCGGGGCGCCGGATTCTGTCCCGGTTGCCCCTCTTCCAGGCCAGCTCTCTGCTGTGGCCCGGGAGTGCAGTGGAGGATGGCCCAAGTGCTTGGGCCCTGCACCCCATGGGAGACCGGGATAAGTACCTGGCTCCTGCCATCAGATCAGCGCGGTGCGCCGGCCGCAGTGCGCCGGCTGCGGCGGCCATTGGAGGGTGAACCAGTGGCAAAGGAAGACCTTTCTCTCTGTCTCTCTCTCTCACTGTTCACTCTGCCTGTCAAAAAAAAAATTTTTTTTAAAGTGCATGGGAGTGGGTGGTTAGCCTGCAGTTGAGGTACCGTTCAGGGCAACCATGCCCCACACCCGACGGCCTACGTCGGAGTCCCAGCTCCAGCCCTTGACTCCAGCCCCCTGCTAAAGCAGACCTGGGAGCAGCTGTGGCTGCTTGAATGATGGGTCCCTGCCTCCCACACGGGAGACCCGGATGGAGTCCCTGATCCCTGGGCTCAGCCCCTGACCTGGCCTGGAGCTGTCGTAGGTATTTGTGGAATTGCCCAGTGCTGAAGGATGGGATCTCTCTCTCTCCCCCTCATTCTCCCTGCTTGCCCTGTCAAATACATACATCTCTCTCTTTTTTTAAATGTTTAATGTTTCAAGGAAACAGTTTTTAGGAAAGTAATACGGTTAGGAATAAAATCTTAGGTAGGAACTAATATGTATAAAAAAGGAAAGGAGCTTCTTATTAGTATTCAAAGTGTAACTTTAAATGTTTATTCATTTATTTAAAATTTATTTATTTGAAAGACATGGCTGGTGCTGCGGCTCACTAGGCTAATCCTCTGCCTGCGGCGCTGGCACCCCGGGTTCTAGTCCCGGTTGGGGCGCCAGTTCTGTCCCGGTTGCTCCTCTTCCAGTCCAACTCTCTGCTGTGGCCCGGGAGTGCAGTGGAGGATGGCCCAAGTGCTTGGGCCCTGCACCCGCATGGGAGACCAGGAGGAAGCACCTGGCTCCTGGCCTCGGATCGGCGCAGCGCGCCGGCCATAGCGGCCATCTGGGGGGTGAACCAATGGAAGGAAGACCTTTCTCTCTCTCTCTCTCACTGTCTAACTCTGCCTGTAAAAAAAAAAAAAAAAAAAAAAAAAAAAAAAAAAAAAAAAAAGGCAGAGTTACTGGAGGGGGGCGGAGAGAGAGAGAAAAAAAAAGTCTTCCATCTGCTGGTTCACTCCCCAGATGGCCACAGTAGCTGGGGCTGGGCCAGGCTGAAGCCAGGAGCTTGGAACTGCATTCAGGTCTCCCACATGGGCAGAGGGACCCAAGCACTTGGGCCATCCTCTACTGCTTTCTAAGACCCATTAGCAGGGAGCTGGAGCGGAAGTGGGGCAGCTGGGACTTGAACTGGCACCTGCATGGGAAGCTGACTTTGCAGGCAGCAGCTTAACCCATGGCACTACAATGCTGGTCTCCATTTACTTATTTTTTTTAAGCATCTATTGGAAAGGCAGAGAGACAGAGAAAAACGCAAAGATGGGAAGGAAATCTCTCATCCACTGGTTCACTCTGCACATGCCTGCCATGGCCAGGGCTGGGCTGGGACAAAGCCACTGGCCAGGAACTCCAAGCAGGTCCCCAGAGTGGGTGACAGGAGTCCAAGTACTTGTGTCGCCGCCTGCTGTCTCCCAGGGCCTGTATTGGCAGGAAGCTGGAGGGAGAACAGAGCCAGGACTTGAACCCAGGCACTCTGGTACAGGACGCAGGTGTCCCGAGTGCATCTTCACTGCTACCCCAGTGTGGCGTTCACTCCAGGGGGCATTTGCAGCTCCTGTCTGTCCTGCATCCTGTGCCCTTCTCTCATGTTTGTACAGGAATCGAGACGGCCAGCGCAGGCCTGAGAAAGCTGGCTGCAAGGCAGGGCCGGGGCGCTCAGCAGCCGCAGGGGTTTTCTTGGGGCATCAGGACTAGGTTTGGGGCAGGCGCTGGAAACCTCAGTGGAACAGTGGCTTAAACAAGGACCAAAACTGTTTCTCACCTAGAAGTCTGGGGGCATCAGCTCAGGACTGGTAGAATATTCTGCAGGGCCAGACACCCAGACTCGTTCTTACTGCTTTACTGTACATGATCCTTTCCAAGGGTTGTCTTGGGGTCTAGGGAGGCTGCCCCAGCTCCACCCATCGTGTATACATCCCAGCCAACAAGAAGAAAAATGATTATAAGGGCAGGATATCTCCACTTAAGGACATAATATCTTATTGGCCAGGACATAGTCACATGACCGCTTCTAACCAGGAGAGCAAGTATTCCCAGCTATCAGGAATGCAGGTCTAATTGGGAATTCTGTTATAGAGGAAGAAAAAGATGTTGACTCCTGGCTCCTTCCTTTGGTGACAGCACCCAATCTTCCTGTGAGGGGACTGTCCCTCCCCCACTTGCCTTCCCCTCCCTGGCACTGAGGTAGGCATGGGCCTCTGGTCACAGAGAGAGGTCAGGGGCCAGACTGTGACCCTCTGGGGCCAGCCAGCCTTGTGACTTCCATGCAAACCATGCAGAGAGAAGAGCCTTGGGCTTTGGTGAACTCTCTAGGTTAGCCTAGAGCTCTCAGAGGCCACCCTCAGAGCCCAAGAATAAAGGTAGACCTGGGCCCTGGGGACATCAGGGGGCGGCCCCTGGATCACACCATGCCTGAAGCCTGAGCCACTCTCTGGAGTTTTTGCTCCAGGAACCATTATGTTCCAGCCAGCTGGGTTTTCTGTTGCTTGCAACCAAAGGACTAAATGATACATTTGTTCATAAAGCTAGTGAGGAAGAGCAAGGCAGGTGCTTTGACAGATGCCAACAATGGGAACTGGGAGTTGGGCGGACGGCCACTGCCTCGCATCGGAGCTGCGTCCAGTTCATTTCTGTATTTGGCTTTGGTTGCCCAGTAGCAAGGAAATCCTGATTGACGGGGAAGTGCGTGCAGATGGCCACTTGTTTGCAGCTCAGTGGAGGGCTCAGGGGTCCACGCTGAGTCTGAGTTCAAGGTCTCAGCAGTGGTGGGGCTGGGGCAGCCACCTGGCCTCTCTGAGTCTGTGTCCCAGTGCCCACCTCACGGAGGGTTGGAATGAGGAGAGGAGGCAATGCGATGTACAGGAAGCATTTTGGTCATGTCTGACACTGGTTTGGTGAATTCTCTTTTTTAAAAAATTTGTCCCTTTTCCAAAAAAAAAGTTTGAGAACAAGAGGGAGAAAGGTTCCCCCACCTGCTTGTTCATTCCCCCAAATGCCTGCAGCAAGCAGGCGCTGGGGCAGGTCAAAGCCAGGAGCCGAGAACCCAGTCCATGTGGGTGGCAGGGACCCAAGCACTTGAGACGTCACCTTCCAGGGTGCGCGTTAGCAGGGAGCTGGAATCGGGAGCAGAGCCGGCACTCAAGTCCAGGCTCTCTGCTATGGGATACAGCTGTGCCCAGTGGCAGCTCAACAGCCGTGCCCAAGGCCCGCCCCATAGGCACTTGGCATTCTGCCTCGTTCTAGTTCATTGTAGCACCTGCCTGGACAGCGTCACTGGAGTGAAGGTTCACCTCTAGGCTGCTTTCGCCGATTCGCAACCTGAGATGGCAGAGCACACTTTTCCAAGCCTTATTTGCAACCGCCCCGCTGAGGTGTTGTGGGTGGTGACCTCACAGGCGTGCCGCAGGGGCCAGGAACTTGTGTGGAAGTGAACTGGGGTCCCACGTGTGAACGCGTTCCAATCGTGGTGTTTTCCCGGCATGGACCCAGGCAGGGGCTGACCGTGCTGGGAAAGGCTTCCCGCTCAGGCTGGACCCCGGCAGGCCACGATCGTAACAGGGACATCAGCTCCAGATGGAAGTGTTCACTCATTCACTCACTCATTCATTCGTCAAATGTTTACTGAGTTCTTACGAGGATCCAGGCACCAGGCTGACCCACCTAGCTCTCAGGGCAAGTCATTTATTTCTTAGGCAATTTCTTTTAGTATTTTTTAAAAGATTTATTTATTTGAAAGAGTTATACAGAGAAAGAGAAGGAGAGACAGACAGAGAGAGAGAGAGAGAGAGAGAGAGAGAGGTCTTCCATGCACTGGTTCAATCCCCAATTGGCCGCAACAGCTGGAGCTGTGCTGATCTGAAGCCAGGAGCCTGGAGCCTCGAGCCTCTTCTGGGTCTCCCACATGGGTACAGGGGCCCAAGCACTTGGGCCATCTTCTACTGCTTTCCCAGGTCACAGCAGAGAGCTGGATCGGAAGAGGAGCAGCCGGGACTCGAATCAGCGCCCATATGGGATGCTGGCACTGCAGGCGGCAGCTTTACCTGCTATGCCATAGAGCCGGCCCCTGGCGATTTCTTTCAAAAAAATATTTATTTTATTTATTTAAAAGAGAGAGAAACAGAGAAGTCTTCCATCCACTGGTTCACTCCCCAGATGGCTGCAGCAGCGAGGGCTGGACCAGACCTTCTGGGTCTCTCACTTAGGTGCAGGGGTCCAAGCACTTGGCCAGCCTCCGTGCTTTCCCAGGTGCGTCAGCAAGAAACTGGATTGGAAGCTGAGCACCTGGGCCTCCGATCAGGACTGATAGGGGGGTGTGGCCCCAAGCCCTCCCCAGCTGCTCTGTGTTTGAGGAGGATCAGGCGTGGATGCTTCCTGTTCGAAGAGCTGGCTCCTATGAGTGGGCTTCAGGCCCACTCACCTTGCTCCGTCTCTTCCCAGAGCCAGAGGCCAAGACCATGCCCCCAGCTTCCCAGGCAGAGCGTCAGATCCCGACCACAGCTCAGAAGTGGCCGGGTAAGTGTGTGCATCTTCGTTCTGCCTCTTGTTCCTAATAACGCAAAACCCCCGGCTGGGCACGTTCTCAAAAGGTCTGTCCTCACTCCCAGTTCTGGGCCAAGGGGCAGGGTGTGCATAGCACCTGGCAGAGCCTGCAGGAGGCCCAGGGCACGGTGTGGAGAGAGATAGGGAGCTGTTTTGTGTGTGTGTGTGTGTGTGTGTCTGTCTGTCTGTCCCTGGCCCCCTCCCCGTTCCGTGCGAGCCACCAGGATGACCCTGGCCAGTGCGATCACCCCCCAAAGGCCCCACCTCCAACACCTGCTCATATCTCAGATGGAAATTAAACTCCAGGGGACAGCGAGAACCACATCCAACCCACAGCTGTGATCTTCCGCTTCCGCAGCCCTGGGCGTGTCCTGGGGGCTCCCACCCCCAGCAGACAGCCCTCCCCTTCACCCCCACATTCTCCTCTCCTTCACACACACAGCTCAGCTCCTGGGTGAGCAAAGGAGCCAACGGGTGGGACCAGCAGATCGGTGCCGTGGTCTTCGCCAGGGGAGGCAGACTTAGCGCACGCGCCTCTGCATGGTGCCCCGTGGGAGGTCGGAGCTTCCCTAAAACAACTTCTGTCTACTGAGCCCTTTCTGTGGCCCGGTACCGGCCATCGCAGGCATTCCGTGAGTGCCCCTATGGACTGCACCTGTGTAGTCCTCCTAGCCCTTCAGTGAGGCCATGTTCCTTCTTTCCCGTGTTCAGGTGAGACCCCCAAGGCTCAGAGAGACCACATGTGTGACCCAAGGAGCTGGCCTGTCTGGTGGCAGCTCTTGCCCTGCCCACACTTCATCCCCACCGTCTATAGCTCCCCGAGTCCTCAAGCCCCCCAGAGTGACTTTATGCCCAGTTCGCAGGTGCAAAGCCAGAGGCCCAGAGAAGCAAAGTCACCTGCCCGAAGACTCTCATGGGCTAAGCTCGGCCCAGCTCCTCCAATCCTGGGGCCTCCCTGAGCGAGGCCCCAAAGGAGATAGAATGGGGTGACTCAGGGGACAGGGCAGTGGTGGCACACCACAGAGCCCCGCATCATCTTCGGAAGCCTAGAGAATCCCCCCACCCCCAGGGGCTTCAGGTAGAGCAAACACACCTTCCTGCCTCGCCCTCCACACGTGAGTAGCAGGTGAATGGGGAGTGATGGGTTCTGGGAAACTAAAAAGCATGAGTATAATTGGCATTAGATCGTGAGCAGCTCCTGCCAAAGCCCCCAGGAACAAGGGCTGCCAGCCCTGGGGTCAGTCCTGGTGAGGAGGGCTCCCCCAGGAATGAAGGAGCCCGTCTGGCCCCCCAGCTTTCTGGGAAAATGGTCCCCTTCCCCCCAGTCCTCCTCCTCCTCCTCCTCACCTCGGCCCTGCCTCTCACCCCCTCTTTGCTCTCACTCTCCTCTCCCCAGCCCCCCAAGAACCCCGCTGGTGCGCGGCGCGGAGAGGCAATTTATAAAGCAGATGTTTACAGCAACGTTTTACACGTGCTTGGTGCCTCGCCAAACGTTACAGTAATTGGAGGCTGCCTTTAGTTACCGATCAGCGCAAAGTTAGGACGAGACAGGCCTGGAAAATGCCTTTAGTCCAGGTTCTCCTCTGTGCCTCTGAGAAGGCGAGGGTTCTCGGCCCTCCCGTGCCCAGTGGAAGCTGAGCAGAGGCCCAGACACTAGCTCAGATGGACAAGGAGGACGTGCATGGGGCTGGTGGCCCGCGGGCCTCTAGGAAGTGGTGACCCCTGATGATAGAGGGCTGCTGTGTGCCAGGCGCAGCGCTGGGCTCACAGGATTCAGGAGTTTCTGTTCTGCCATGCCCAGGGCACACCCCCTGATTATTCAGCCCAACACAGGGCAGGCATGGGAGCCAGGTGCCAGGTGCAGAAGTGAGAGCTTGTGATTTCCAAGGCTAGCTCATTAAAGACACGGCACACCTGTGCCACGGCCTCAGGCCATTTGTTCTGGGAGGAGCCAGGCGCCGCCATATCTCATGCCACGATGAGGACTGGCTCCTCCAGCCTCTCCCCGGGTCTTGTCTATGAACTGGTGACAGTCACCACTCCCAGGCTCCGGGCCCACAGAAAACTGCAAGAGCCTGGATGCTCACTGTGCTGAGTCACTAAGTTTCCAAGTGATTGATCACTAACGGGATAGAAGCAAACATCAGGAAGACTGATGAATACGAAACACAAATACGGCAGGAAAAAACTGGCAATTAACTGTAATGTGTATGATAGACACAGATATTTGGACAACTGATAGATATTTCATATAATAGAAGGGGACTTCAAAATGTTCATGGAAATGCATTTGAAAAATAAGTTCATTTGGGGGGTAAAGTGTTGAATTCCACCCCTAGTTTTCCACAGTACGTATTTTCCATGAACATTCTGCAGCCCCTCCTATAACCACAATAAATGTGAATGAGTTAAATTCACCAACTGAAAAATCTCATTCTTCACAATAACTCCACAAGACAGGCGTTGTTATACCCACTCTACAGATGAAGAACGTGAAGTTCAGAATGGGAGAAAAGCTTGCTCAGGGTCTCCCAACTTGAGTGACAGGGTGAGGGTTCAAACCCAGGTCCTTCTAAGTAAACAGCTCCAAGATTCTAGAGCTGGTCTGCATAGCAGAGAAAACAGACTCAAAGGGTGACTTTCCCAGAGTCGCATGACAAGTCGTTGCAAAGCTGGAGCCAGAACCAAGAATCCGAGTCCGTGGCTGGTGCAGGGGGTCCTGGGGGGCTTCTGTCTTCATGGCAGTTGACAGCAGCTGGGCTGTTTACCATGGTCAGAGAGGCCTGTGGGGTCAGGTCTCCTCGGGGGAGGACATGCAGGGGTGTGGGGTGTGGGTGGCTCGAGGGCTCGAGCTGATCTCCCAAAATTACATCCAGGCTGGGTGTAATTTATATCTGGTGATCAATGTCTGTGTTTTCGGGCCTGATTGCCCTATTTACATGTGGAAGTTGCTGATCTATTATTAACATCTCCTGGATGCCAGGGCGACAGGTATGTCACACCCAGGGACACTCGCCCTGCAGCCCTGGCCACTCAAGACCCCCACCCCACCCCCTGGGGTGACCCTGGCCTGCAACGGCTCTTTCAGAGCAGCTGGTAGTGAGGCTGACCGGGGTGGGGCTTCACGGCCACAAAGTCCTAGGCTCCCAGGATCTCTGGAACTCCATCCGGGTCCCCCACGTGGGTGGCAGGGACCCAAGCACTTGGGCCACCTTCTGCTGCTTTCCCAGGTGCATTGGCAGGGAGCTGGATCAGAAGCAGCACAGTCAGGGCTTAACCAGTGCTCATACGGATGCCAGTGTCACAGGTGGCAGCTTAACCCACTGTGTCACTATACCAGCCCCTAAACTTATATTTTAATTCTATTTTTTTCCCCAAGAACTGTGTGAAGTCCCCTAATGGGCACTGGCACAGCAGTTGCATCCACTCATGCATATTGCACACTCACAGGCACTCCACACAAACATGCACACTCACGAGATGCATGCACAAACATGCGTGTGTCCGTCTGCATGTGTGCACATGGGCACACAGAACATGCACACACACCGTCACGGCTGCCTCCCATGCCAGGAGAAGCACAGCGGTCTGCTGAGGTCTCCTGACCCGAGAGTGGGGAAGGGTTGGGTTCATGAACTGCGAGCACAGATAGCTTGGGTTTGAGTCCCGACTCTGTCACTTACAAGCTGTGTGAACTGCAGTGGGTCGCTTCACCTCTCTGTGCTCCGTTTCCCCAGAAGTAAGAGGAGAATGGTGACATTTTACCCATTTCATAGGAAGTGGTGAGGACTTGGGGCGTGCCCCAGGCGCTAGATACCTAAGTCAGTATTGCTACTGGTATTGATGCCTGACACATAGTAGGTTGTATTGTTTTGTTGAAGGGATGACTAGACACATGTACTCCTAACACAACATACATGTGCACTCAAGCATGTGCCTACACATGTGCACACACACATGCACCCCCCTGCTCCCCCCCCCACTTGTTCACGGCTCTGCTCCCCCAGCCTACTCCTATCTGCCCACACTGCAGTACTGTGGAAAGAGCACTGGATTTGGAGTCCCCAGACTGGGAATCAGACCTCACTGATGGCAGGACCCTGTCTTAGCAGCTTTTAAAAAATATTTGTTTAAAAGGCAGAGTTACAGAGAGGAAGAACCAGAGATCTGCTTCACTCTCCAGACAGCTACAATGGCTGGGGCTGCACCAGGCCAAAACCAGGAGCCAGGAACTCCACCCGGGTCTCCCACGTGGGTGCAGGGGCCCAAGCACTTGGGCCGTGAGCTGCTGCTTTCCTGGGCGCATTAGCAAGGAGCTGGATTGGAAGTGGAGCACCCGGGATTCAAACCGGCGCCCATATGGGATGCCTGTGTTGTAGTCGGCAGCCCAACCCACTGGGTCACAATGCTGGCCCCCTCCGTTTCATAATCCACACGATGGGCGTGATGATAGAAGCTACCTACCTTGCACTGAGAGGCATGGGCTGGAAGTGCAGGGGACAGGGAGCCAGGAGCTGTATTCTGTGGGTGCTCTGCACAGGTGTCGCCCCCTCACACACACACACAGAGACAGACGTGCAAGGACACACAGTGCAGCCACCTGGGAGGAGCCGACACTCGCGGGGCGGGGCGGGGTGGGGTGCTGTGGGGCAGATCTGGTGGAGGTGGGGACTGAATGAGGTGGCCAACTGTGTGCAGTTCACGCTTCGCACGTGGTAGCTCTGTTGGGCGTGGCTTCATCCGTGAAGTTCAAGGCCCCTGCCATCTCCACGGCCCTATGGTTCTGGGATTTTTTTTTTCTTTTTCTTTTTTTTTTTCGCATCCACCCCAGGCCTCTGGGTCCATCAGTCGTCCAGACGGAAGGGCCTCTGCACAGGGATAGGATGTTTCCGTACCGCGTGTGCTGTGCAGGCCGCTGAGCCGCGGGTGCTGCCTGTGGCCTCCCTGCTCAGAGCAAAGGCAGGGACCCCCAGGTGCGACCTCTGGCCGCTGGCAGGCGGACTGGGCACTGGGCTGCGGCCTGGCCACGTGCTTAGCCCTCCCCGCCCGTGTCGCCTCGGAGGCGCGAAGCCGGGGCCGAGCACAGGGTCCCGGGCGCGCAGCCCAGTAACAGCGGCGGCAGCGGGGCTGTCTTGGGCCTGGGCCCGACCCCGGCTGCGGCCCCGCAGGGCTCCCCCTTCCCGCAAGGAGGCGGCTCTGCCCCTGCGCTGCGGCAGGTGGGTGCCTGGGCCGAGGTTGGGGAGGACTGCGGCCGGCGAGCTCGGTCCCCGTGTCTCCGTTGTGTCGGGACAGCCCCGAAGTGACCGGGCTGCATCGTTCACGGGTGCGATAACTGGGCATTCTCCGGGGCCTGCGCCTGGACGCCGGGCGTCGCCAGTGGCTGAGCCTGGCCTCACACCAGACCCTGGGGCGTGAGGACTTGGCCAGGTGCTGCTCTGCTGCCCGCAAGCCAGTCAGTCCAGCCTGCCCCGCCCCTGTGACGTCATAGGAGCCTTGGCCAATGGCAAGGAGGCTTTTCTCAAGTCCCGTCCATGGGGGCGGTGCCCAGCGCCTTTGCGGCAGGTGGGGGCGTGGCTTCCCCCTGGAGCTGAGAGTTTGCTTGTCTGTGCCGGTTCTCATATGCTGTGGGTTACCTGGAGGATCAGATTAAATAACAGCTGTAAAGCGCTTAGTGAGGGTCTGCCACCTGCCAGGGCTTCCACAAGTCCATGGAAAATGAAATTAAAACATGAGGTTCTGTGTGTCTCGGTGCAAACGTTTTTTTGAAGTCTAAGTACGTACAATCTTTATGTCTGGGTAAAAAAACAATAACATGATTTGAGATCCAGGCACATGCGGGATCTTGAAAACATTCGTGGAAGATGTGTATTATGAACACACAATGTAAGTTCAGATTTCAGAACTATTTTGTAACCAAATAAGCCTATCTCTTTTTAAAAAAGATTTTTTAATTTATTTGAAAGGCAGAGTTGAAGAGAGAAGATATCTCCCATTTGCTGGTTCACTCCCCAGATGGCCACATAGCCAGTGCAGGGCTGGGTGGAAGCCAGGAGCTTCTGCAGCTCTCCCACATGGGTGCAGGGACCCAAGCACTTGGGTCATTTACTGCTGCTTTCCCAGGTGCGTTAGCAGGAAGCAGGATCAGAACCAGGGCTCTGATACGGGATGCCAGCATTGCAGATGGGAGCTTAACCCACTGCTGCACAGCGCCAGCCGCTCCCACAGGCTGCTGGAAGTACCCGCACGTACCAAGCGCTGCATAAACCTGGTATTTCATTCCTCTCTCCCAACAGAGCGCTCAGGCGGGCAGGAACCAAAGGCCCAGAGAGGCAGTGAACTTCAAGGGCACACCGCAAGTGAGCTCCACGTGGTGCCTGCTTCCTCCCCCAATGTTTCCCTGTCTCGAGGTTGAGTCCCCTGTCCCCCTCTTCCTCCCCCCCCCTGCTCCTAGCTGCCCCAGGTCAGTGCAGGAGAGAGGGCGCCACACATGTGCGCTCAACCAGGAAAGCTGACGGAGCTCCTGCCGTGGGCCGTGTGCTGCCCAGGTGCTCTGCCCTTGTCATTTCCTTTTATTCTCTAGACGACCCCCAGAACTAGGAACCATTGCTGTTCTCCTCATTATAGAGGTGCGGAAGCAGGGTTCAGGCTCACAGACCCTGGGTGATTTGAATCACCCAGCCAAGAAGGAACATTTCTGTACGGTTTTCTGGGCTCCAACAATGCCAGGTTTGGGGGGAGTTTGGCCAATTCGCCTCTCTGGACGCTGCTGGCACCCTCCAGGATCCCAGTTTTGCATTTTACCTCCTTGGCTGGGGTAAAGGCCTCATTTCACAGATGGAAAGACTGAGATCCGGCCTCGGAGGTAGAACCTGAGTGCTTGCCTGCCGATTCTGCAGGGCCTGCACCATTCGTTGGTCAGTGTTGCACACCAAGGCTGTTGCAGTCAGAGAGGCCTCTGCCACCTGCCACAGGGAGGGGTCTGGACCCTCCTCGCCTGCCACCCCACCCACCCTCCATCGCTATGGCAACCATGCAGGTGAGCCTCGTCACCACTAATCCTCTAATTACCAGCCACCTCTTCAATCGGCTGTAATTACTTTGGGGACACAGTTAACCTCTCATTAGGAACGCACGGCCGCTTTCTCCAAAAAGCACAGCAGTGACATGCCTAGTAATTTACCGCCCGGCTCACGGGGCCGCTTTGTGTTTAACTCGGGCGCCATCTCATCCCTGTCATTACCCCAGCCCGGTTGTCATGACGATTAATCATTCAATCCCTCATCAGCAACTTTTGCCAAATGTCACCCTGCTCTTGATCAAAATCCATCCTGCGGCCCGACACTGGGGGACCAATGACTTGGAAATAGGCTCTCCCCTCCCCAGCACTCGTCCCCAAGGTTCCTGTTCCGGTCCCTGCAGGAAAGGGGCAGGTGTCGTGGGGCGGGCACCTGCGCTGAAGCCCGGTGACCACTGGCCTCCTGGAAGGGGACGCTGAGGCCAGCGATCTGGCCGTGAGAAGGGAGGGGGGCGATTCCTGCTGACCTGCATCTCCCCGGAAGCCGGGCCCTCCTACCCAGGCCGTGAGAGTGCTGAGCGCTGCCCCAGAGCAAGGCTTGTAGAATACCGCGGTTTGGCGGATGCTGTCAGAATTGCCGGCCCATTAAATTCAGGACAAGCAGCTCTAAGAGATCAGCTTGGGCAGTTCACAAGGCTGAGCAGCTGATGGCTAGGAACACCTGTACCCCCAAACAACGTGGCAGCAACGTGTGCCCGACAGCAACCTCAGGCATCGGCTGGGACACGCTGGTCCCCAAAACCATCGAGACTGAGCTTCTTGACCTTCGAGCTCCACCCTGGACTTCGGTGGCTTGGGGAACCCCTGAAAATGCAGGCATGATTTGACTGGATGGGGGGGGTGCACGCCACAGAAAATGTTAAGGACATCACTGTGTTTCTC
This sequence comes from Oryctolagus cuniculus, assembly GCF_964237555.1. NCBI lineage: Eukaryota > Metazoa > Chordata > Mammalia > Lagomorpha > Leporidae > Oryctolagus > Oryctolagus cuniculus. The sequence goes on from NC_091452.1 coordinate 18,636,474, forward strand.
ACACCTTCAAGCCCATTTTACAGATGGGGATACTGAGAATCGGAGAAGAGATGTGACTTCCCTAAAGTTCTGCAGAGGTCAGGGTGGGAAGCGGAGGTCCACGTGGGGGTGAACTGGTTCTCACGTGCCCCTGGGGCCAAACAGGGCTGAGCGGAATGTGGACTGTGCAGCCCCAGGGGGCCACTGGTGACCACGTTGATGTGCATGCCCCCCCCCCCACCTCTGTGGGTTCAGCTAGGCAAAGGGGAGGGCTTTTTTCCTCCTTCTCGATGGCTTCCGGGACTCCCAGTCTTCAGCCTTCTGGGGATGCCCAGCCCCCTACCCTGCTGAAGGAATCTTTCCCCGGCCCCTCCCAGGGACTGTTCCCGCTGGCTGGGCCGCCAGCATGTGTGAGACATAATTGCAGCACGTTGTAAATGGCATTAACAGACTGTCACAGCAGCCACATGGTATTAGCAAACGGCTCTGTCTTCATCACGCGTTCCCCGCAGCCCTGGGCTGGAGCGCTTCCCAAGGGGTCTTCTTCCAGGGCCGGGTTGCAGAAGTCCCCTGGCGGGGGGCAGAGGGGCGGCAGTGACTCCACTCACGGAGTCCTGGAGATTCTCCAAGGCTCTCTGAGGCCTCAGCCAAGAGCTGAGTGGAAAGTGAAGCAATTTGATTGGTCAACCTGGCTCAGCCTTGAACGTTCTGTCTGGAAGATCCAACCTCAATCAGACAGGTGCTGATGGTGCCATTAAAGTCTCCTCACCACCCCTGGAAGATGATCTTTGTCACCCTGCTCTACAGGGAAGGGACTTTTCCTGGTGGCACTTACAGGATTCCAGCCAGGGCCTGACACCTGCAGAACCTGGACTTTTCCATATACAAAACCAGTATCATGCAGATAATAGAATGAAACTCTGATGAGTTTTCTGCCAACAGATAGGACAGATACTGTTGCCTTGAAGGTGATTCCCTGAAGCTACCAGCCCCTGAGCAATGCTGGGGAGCAACAAAGTGACAATATGCTAACAGCCCAGGGTAGCATTGTGTGTTTCCATACAGTTTCTGCTGGGATCTTTTTTGTAACAAGTCCCCCAAGGAGGAAGGAAACACTTAGTCCTGTTGGAGAGAGTTGAGAAGGAAGGCTCAGAGAGGGACAGGGACTGGCCTAAGGCTCCACAGCAAGTCAGTGGATGCGCTGGGCCAAGTCCCCCCGGGCAGACTAAGCTGTGGACATTGGCTCACCCAGGTGCTCCCTGCCCTGTGATTTATGCCTTATCCCTGCAGGCGGTGGGGATGGGCTGCCTCCCGATAGTAAGCAAATCCCCCGCTGAGCAGGTCATATTTTATCCGGGCCACCACCTGCCAGCTCATTTGCTTACAGATACAGGTGCTTCATCAGAGGGGAATTAGCAATGACTTAGCCCAGAGACCCTGGCAGACGGAGAGCAAGCCAGGGACCTGACTGTGTGTTCTCAGTCTCCCCCTTGGCCCCCTTGCACTGCCCTGGAACCAAAGGGTAGAGGTCAAGGATGGAAGCCTGCCTTGGGGGAGGCTCCCACTTTCAGCCCCACCCCGACTCAACCAGTTCTTCAAGGCTTGGTGCCAGTTTCTCATTCGCTGCTGTTTTCCAAACTTCCACTTACCCTGCCAAGCATAATAGTACAGTAACTCTAACACCCCCAGAGTGTTTCTTGGTGCCTTGCCTCCTTTAACCCAGACCAACACTTAGTAGGTGTTTTAAGATCCCCGCGTTACATAGGAGGAAACTGAACTTCAGAAAGGTGAAGTGACTTGTCCAAGGTCACACAGTGAGTTAGGAATGGAACCCAGGCTCCTGTGACACAGGCCTTCCCTCCCAGGTCACGTGGTCCCTCCAGGCTGTCGTCCTGTCACCAGCATTTGCTTCTTCAAATGTTTATTATCTACTTTTTAAAAAATTTTTCATTTTATTTCAAAAGCAGAGAGACAGAAGCAGACACACGCCCATACACAGATTCAACCACTGGTTCACTCCCCAAATGCCCACAGCAGCTGGGGCTGGGCCAGGCCAAAGCCAAGAGCCAGGTGCTCCTCTGGGTCTCCAGTGTGAGGAGTAGGGGCGCAGGTATTTGATCCATCACCTTCTGCCTCCCACGCTGGGGTGCTTGGGTTTAGTCCCAGCTCCCCCTTTGAATCCTGGCTTCCTGATAATGGACACCCTGGGAGGCAGCAGGTGAGGGCTCAAGTACTTGGGTCCCTGCTGCCCATGTGGGAGACCTGGATTGAGTTCTGGGCTCCTGCTTTGGCCTGGCCCAGCCCTGGCTCTTCCAGGCAATTGGAAAGTGAACCAGAGGATGGAATGTCTCTCTCTGTCTCCCTCCCTCACTCCCTCCCTCTGCCTTTCAAATACATTTTAAAATAAATGCTAGAGACCTTCAGGGACCTGGGGCAGAGGGAGGCAACATCACAGAGCTTGCCACGCCTTTTCATCCTGCCCCAGGTTCCGGAGCGCCCCCAGTTCAGAGAGGGTGGAACCCGGGCCCCCTAGAGTCCCAGGCCGCAAAGAAAGAGGGGATGAGAGGAGTGGGTCCCCGCTCCAGGTGTGCACGTGTGAGTGTGCACGCGTGCATTTAAAGACAAAGAGTGTCTTGTACAGATAGCTACCTGTTTTGCTTCCAAAAGAATGATTGAAGTCATTGACATTAAAAAAAAAAAAAAGCCCTGCCTAGTTAAAATTATACCATTAAAATTAGAAAGCACAAGAGCAAAGTGCAAAGGAGGCTAGAAGCAGAGGTGTCCTGGCTCTGACGTCGGAGGGCGTGCGCTGGGCAAAGCTGATGCTGTTGGCTGGGGGGGCACAGAGGCTGTGCACTGAAGAAAGTCTCCGATCTCTGACCACCATCTCTGCTTCTCAGCTTTTGTTTTTTTTTTTTTTTTTTTGACAGGCAGAGTGGACAGAAAGGTCTTCCTTTGCCGTTGGTTTACCCTCCAATGGCCGCCGCGGCCAGCACGCTGCGGCTGGCGCACCGCGCTGATCCAATGGCAGGAGCCAGGTACTTCTCCTGGTCTCCCATGGGGTGCAGGGCCCAAGCACTTGGGCCATCCACCACTGCACTCCCAGGCCACAGCAGAGAGCTGGCCTGGAAGAGGGGCAACCGGGACAGAATCCGGCGCCCCGACCGGGACTAGAACCCGGTGTGCCGGCGCCACAAGGCGGAAGATTAGCCTAGTGAGCCACGGCACCGGCCTGCTTTTCAGCTTTGTGCAAGGTGAACATACTCCCTTAGAGATTGGTTCAAAGGCACCTGTTTTTGTAGAATATGTATGTGTGTGTGTGTGTGTGTGTGTGTTTTCTTGGCAGCCATGCGAGGAAGCAAATTATATCAAAACCTAGGCTAGGAGGCAATGATAGAAACTGAAGGCTAAATCTGACCCTGAGCTTCCCAGTAGCCACGGGGAAAAGGCACCGTGAGAATGTTGCCCAGCGCTCGTGGGCCACCAGGAACAGGTTGAAGGGATGCACAGCGGCTGGTTCTGCAGCAGGAGGCTTCATCAGGCTCTGAGACACGGGAAGAAGGCATGCGCTGGGCCAGGCAGACGCCGCACAGCAGAGAGGGACCCTGGGCGATGTCCTGGTCCATTGCTCGGGGCGGTTTTGCATCTCCTGTGTGATTCTTTCTCATATTACTCTAAGGCACGGCTCAGGGCTAGGTCCATTTGTGGCACTGGGGAGGCATTCTCCCGAGGAAAGCCTAATTCCACATGACCTGATCCAGTGCCCAAGCCCGGATCACCCGGGGGATGGTGGGCGGGTATCACCTGGTGTCAGCAGCAACAGGGGCCTGGGAGCACCAGGGAGCTCTGAGAGGAGTGGGACACGGAGCAATGAATATTCCCCAGCCTCCAGGACTGGGTCCGAGAAATCAGGCCTTTAACCCCTTCCTTTCCCCCTGGACAGGGCCTCAGCCAAATCTAACAGGACCAACTTGGAAATCAGATGAGTGAGGACTCAAGGCCTGGCTCTGTGACTGTGGACAAGTGTCTGAGTCTCTCGGACTCTCAGTTTACTCGTCTGTAATATGGGCGTAGTTACTACTTACCCCATGGGCTGGCTGATGGGCCAGAGCATGAAAAGGCGCTTAATAGATGCCAACTTCCTGCCTCCCTCCCCCTCTTCCCTTCCCTGTGGAAGAATCTGGGGCCTTGGTGGCTCCCTGAGGGAGACCGGAGCCTGATGTTTCTAGAGCAGGAGCCCTCTGGGGTCCACGAAGCCTTGAAATAGCACGGAACACGGTGTGCACTGCTGCGTTTTTCAAAAGCCCCAAGAGCTCCATTCCTCAAAAGCCAGGGGCGCTGCTCTGCGGGCTGGGTCTGGCCTCCTGTCCTGCGCCGCCCCGGACTGCAGGCTCGCGGTGCTCGGGTCACCGGCAGCCTCGCAGCCCGCAGGCCCCAGCACAGGCTCCGTCTGTGCCACAGGGAGGCAGGCCTGGTCCTTCGGGGGTTCCGCTTTGGGTGGGAGCTGGTGCCAGGAAGGTAAGGCCCTGAAGCTGGGCTGCCCCTGTGACCTCCTTTCAGCACTGCTGAGCCCTGGATCAAGAGCTCTTATCAGCCTCATTTCAGAGATGCACAAACTGAGGTTTGTTTGTTTTTGCCATGCCCCTAGGGCGGCTACTCCTAGGCCATGTGCCCCAGAGGGTGCTCTGATTCCAAGAGTGCCTTGGAGGGCTCCCTGCATAGCTGCTCAAAACACCTTTTTTTTAATTTTATTTTTAAGATCCATATTTATTTTCATTTCTATTTGAAAGGTGGAGAGAGACAGAAACGGGTATCTCCCATCCGCTGGTTCACTCCCCAGATGGCCACAACAGCTGGGACGGAGCCAGGCTGAAGCCAGGAGCCAGGAGCTCCACCTGGGTCTCCCACGTGAGTGGCAGGGACTCGAGTGCTGCAGCCGTCCCCTGCTGCCTCCCCGGAGGTGCATCTGCAGGCAGCTGGATCGGAAGTGGGGGTGCCAGGACTCGAACCAGGCGTGTGGATGTGCAACGTGGGCATCCTAAGTGCTGTCTTGAGTGCCAAGCCAAAGGCCTAGCCCCAAAAATGCTTGTTAAAGACGAACATGTTGGCGTGAGCAAGCAGCTCATTCAGCTCCTAACATGACAATTGGCGTGGCTCCCGGAAGACAGCTGGGACCAGGGGGGATGAGGGGCAGGGGCCGGGATCTTGCTCACTCTGCTCAGGGGTCGTTGAGTGCTCTTCCTACCCCCACGTGCCCCCTGGCTCCCATCTACTCCAACCAGGCATGGGAGCGAAGGCAAGGCCCCATCCATGGGGACCTCAGGCCTGGGTTACACCCCCAGCCAGGGTGACCTACAAACAGGCAAGGGTAGACAGGTGCTTCTGTTCCCCAGATCAGCTGCCCCCAGCTACTCCCAGGAGTGCCGTCCCTGGCAGGGCCCCTGGCCACATGCAAGAGCCGACTGCCCGGCTCCTCTGTCACTCAGGCCGAGAGTCTCCTTTCTCCTGCCCTGCCCAGCCTTCCACCCCCACACTGCCTCTGGCCTGATTAACTCCCCAGATCCGATGCGCCATGATGACTAATCAGGCTCCGGCCGGCTAATTGGCACTCAGAGACCTGACCAATGGCTGTGCCTGTGGAATCCCGGGGCTGGGCTGGGTCAGCTTCCTGGACCCAGGCAAGACCAGGCAGGTGGAGCCCTGGGTGCGGGGAGGGCAGCACAGGAACCTGGACCTCACCACCATCCTCTGCCACTTCCTGGCTGTGTGCCTTAGAGAAGGTCGTCTCCCTCTCTGAGCCTGGCATCCAGGCACCTGCTCCGTCTGAGCCACGTCTGGTTCCCAGCTTCAGCCCCTCTGCATTCCAGTCCCTCTGCTCCGTCCAAACTGCCCATGGCCATGACCCAGTCTCAGCTCCCTGGGGGAAAAACCATGTGTGTGCTTTATATGTGCACTGTGCACCTGAGTTTATTAGACATTGTCTTGGTAAGGAGGAGTGACAACCAACTGAACAATAACAGTAAGGGGAGCGCATTGTGGCAAGAGAGGGTTCAGCCACTGTTTGCACCGCTGCCGACATCCCATGTGGGCACTGGTTCGAGTCTCAGCTGCTCCACTTCCGATCCAGCTCTCTGCCATGGCCTGGGAAAGCAGTAGGAGATGGCCCAAGTGTTTGGGCCTCTGCACCCATGTGGGTGACCTGGAAGAAGCTCCTGGCTCCTGGTTTCCTCTTGGCCCAGCACTGGCTGTGGCCATCTGGGGAGTGAACCAGCCATGGAAAACTTCTGTCTCTCGCTCTCTCTCTGTAACTCTTTCAAATAAGTAAATACAAAGGCCTTGTAGGTGTGGCTGGAGCAGTGAGATGAAGCTAAAGAACTGGCAGAGGCAGGGCCCTGTGGCTTGTGGGCCTGAGTATGATTGCAGCCTTTTTAAAAATTTTTTATTAAAGATTTATTTACTTAAAGTCAGAGTTACAGAGAGAGACAAGGAGAGGCAGAGAGAAAGAACACTTCCTTCCCTGGTTCTCTCCCCAAATGGCCGCAATAGCCAGGAGCTTCATCCGGGTCTCCACGTCAGTGGCAGGGGGTCCAAGCACCTAGGTTATCCTTTGCTGCTCTCCCAGGGACGTGAGCAGGGAGCTGGATCAGAAGCAGAGCAGAGAGAGGCTGGAACTCAAACTGGCACCCGTTCGGGATGCTGGGATCGCGGGTGGCAGCTTTGCCGGCTGCACCACAGTGCCGCCTCCCTGGATTCAATTTCGGAGAGGACTGGAAACACACTTGAAATGTAAAGCCCGGGGCCGGCCTCAGGCCTAGCTGTGAAGACACTGATGAAGATGGAGGCTTGCCACAGCTGGCTGCCTGGTCCTGGTCCCAGCAGGGTCCCCGCTGCCCTCGCGGGAGTCCTGGGCTGACTTCCTGGCTCCTGGCTTTGGCCCCAGCCCAGTCTTGGCTGTTGGGGGAGGGCATTTGAGGAATAAGCCATGAATGGCAGTGTTTCTCTCCCTCTCTCTCCCTCTCCCCCCCTCTCTACCTCTACTTCTACCTCTCACTCTCTCTCTGCTTCTCAAATAAATGAAAAGCAAAATGTCAAGCAGAGGGCTGACTTGAGAGATTTAAAATGTGAACTTTAGAAAATTTTGAAATGCAGTAGAAAAACTTCACCTTGCAGGAATTCACCCAGTGGGCCCGCCCACCCCGGGAACGGAGCTGCGTGAACTAGGATGCTCCCTGCAGCAGCGCGGCACCCGGGACAGGAAAGGGGCACAGAGGGCAGCTTTGGCAAGCGTGACTCATCTGCTCAGTGGCCTTGGGGGAGCCTTTGGCAAGCACTGTGGAGGGGGCGGCACTGGGCCCAAGGATTAAGGTTTAGGGTGGTTGCCTCCCACACAGGGGTGCCCGGCTCCCATACCCAACTCCAGTGTCCTGCTAATGCACGCCCAGGAAACGCAGGCGATGTTCAAGTACTTGGGTCCCCGCCACCCACGTGGGAGACCTCGATTCGGTTCCCAGCTCCTGGCGTTGTCCTGGCCCAGCCCTGGCCATTGCAGGCACCTGGGTGTGGACCTGGGGGTGACAGCACTTGCTTGCTCTCTCTCATAGATGAATTTACTTTTTCAGATTTATTTTTTATTTATTTGAAAGTTAGAATGATGGAGAGAAAGGGAGAGAAAGAAAGAGGTCTTCCACCTGCTGGTTCACTCCCCAAATGGCCACAACAGCGGGAGCTGGGTCAAGCCAAAGCCAGGAGCCTGGAACTCCACCCAAATCTCCCACGTGGGTTCAGGGACCCAGTACTCGGACCATCTTCCGCTGCTGTCCCCTGCTAACTCCGATTCTCTCTGAAACCTGTGACGTGCCCACAGATGAGCTGAGGGAGTGCCTCACTGCTTTGAGGGACTGAACATGAAGACAGGAGTGAGTTTCACTTGTTTATTTTTTTACCTTTTGTATTTCCATAATGATTAATTGTTTTCTATTTGCCTAGGTATTTTTTTTCCACCTTGCTTTTAGCTTTATGAAATGTAATTTACATACAACACAATTCACTCATTTGAAGCCCGTAGTTGGATGACTTTTCACAAAAGTCTGCAGCCTTGCGAGCAATGCCAGGATCATGGTCATGGTCATGGTCATGGTCATGGTCATGGTCATGGTCATGGTCATGGCAGCGTTTCCATGACTCGCACGTTTCCCTCTCACGGGGGGCGGCTCGGTTGCCTCCTCCCTGTGTGCTGAGGACGGAAGCCGGGCCTGGGCTGAGCCTGCAGGAGGTGTTAAGGGGCCACTTGTTCCCTGGGCAGCTGCCAAGCGTCCCGCAGGCTCCCAGGAAAGGCCTTGTCTGATCCCCACAAAGCCTTGTCTGGTGCAAAGCTCCTGGTTTTCCAAGTAGGGGGTGGCAGCTCAGAGAGGGCCAGGGCTTGCCCCAGATCACACAGCTCAGAGCTGGGCCCTCTCCTTCTCCCTGGCATTTGCCTGCCAGGATCCAGAGAGAGGGGGGCAGGGAAAGCCCTGAAGTGCTTGGGCCACTGAGCCGCCACGGCATGGCAGGGAACAGGTGGGGCTGAGGTACAGAGGAGCCAGCCCACGCCTCTCCAGCTGGGACCCAACCGACTCCAGAAACAGCAGGGTGGAAGGTTAGACCAGGATGGGGAGAAAGGGCATGGACAGGGAGGAGCCAGCCCCCTGCCTGCTACTGTTCTCCCTCCCTTGCTATGTCCAACCCCGGCCCCACCACCGCCACCACCAAAGCAGTAATAAGAACCCTATTTTTAAAACCCCTGCTGTCCCTACCTCTGGGCTCAGGGCTGTGAGAGAGCAGCCTCCACCTGTCCATCAACGCAAGAGACAGATGCCACCAGCATCTGCAGAGGGGGAGGGCCCAGGCGGTGCCAGGGGCTGGGAGGAGCGTGCGGGGGAGGGGACACCCACCTGTCACTCACCTGGACAGGGGCCACTCTCCCTGGCTGGGGCTCCCAGGCCTGAAGGCACTTTGGAGGGAAGCTGGGTGGGGGCTGCCTGCCGGGAGGGGACTTCAAAGCCTCCCCTAATCCCTGTGACATTCTCAGATACAGGCCTTTGCTTTTTTATGCTGTGGATCAAAGCCCAGAGCTTTATAAATAACCCTCATAAAAGCCAAGGGCTTGTAAAGTTAAACAATAAGTCACAGAGAGTGCCAGCCTTTGGGGGGCGGGGGAGAGACTGGGAGGCCAGCCCCTGCCCCAGCTCCTGCCCACCAGGGGCCTCCCCAGCCCCATCCCTGGGCCAGCCAAGATGTGGAGGCCTCGTGGGAGGTCAGGAGGCCCGCCGGGGGAGGGGGGCGCTGGTGTGGACGTGGAGGCTGCTCTCCCATCCCCTGCCTCCCCGCCACAGGCATCCTAGGGCTGGCCATTTGCTCCACCATTCAGTCATTCTTCCATTCATTCTTTCAGTCAGTCAGTCAACGACCATGTGCAGGCGCAGCTGCAGGGCCAGGGCCTTGGCAGGAGCACAGCTTTGGTACCTGGGCATCAGGGGAGCGGAAACCCTGCACTGCCCGCCACTCACCACCCAGCCTGGCTGAGCCCCAGCTGCCTCGTCTTTAAAACGGGGCACGTTTCGATTTTCTAACCTGTATATATTTATCTGAGAGGCAGAGAGAGGAGAGAGAGCCCCAAGGTGCTGGTTCACTGCCCAGATGCCCTCAACAGCCAGGAGTAGGTCAGAGCCAGGAGCCAGGAACTCCATCCAGGCCTCCCCCATGGGCAGCAAGAACCCAATGACTTGAGCCATCGCCTGCAGCCCCCCAGGGTGCCCGTTAGCAGGAAGCTGGAGTCAGGAGCCAGAGCCGGCACTCAGAGATGGGACGTGGGCATCCTAACTAGTGACTTACCAGCTCAGCCAAATGCTCACTCCTGGGGACACACCTTGAAGCTGTCCTGGGTGCTGGTGGGGACTCACGGGGCCTTGCACCTGCACAGGCTCAGAGCCCGTTCACCGTGGACACCAGACAGCGCTCCCATGACCCACAGAGGCCTCCACAGGAGGTCTTCGCCAGCTCCAACCCCTCCGACCCCCAAAAGTTCCCTTCTGCAGGGCCCAGGCTGGGAGGTGGGGTTTGCTTTATGCTTCCTATGGGTCCCAGGGTCCACGAGACAAGGAGAGTTGGTTTCAGAGCCATGAATTCGAGTCCCGTGTCCAGCACTTCCCAGCTGTGTGCCTTTGGGCCCCTGTTCTTCCTCTCTGAGCCTCAGTTTCCTTGCCTGTGAAATGGGGCCAGAGAGGAAAACCAAGGAGGCTAAGGAGTATCCAGCGCCCAGCACGCGGTGGGTGCTCAGTGAACGACTGCGTCCTGTGGGCTCTTATCCCAGGGGACATCTCCAGGCCAAGGGCTCAGCATCAGTGTGTGGGGCGGGGGAGGGCCAGGCTGGGGAGACCAGGAGGGTCCCTGAAGCCCAGCGCCCTGGGAGCTGGGGCCTGGGTGCCCCCTCGGGCTAGGAGGCTGAGAACTAAGACAGACGATGCCCGTGTGTGTGTGGCCTTTGCCTCACCGAGGGCAACTTCCGCGCGGCTGCAGGTCCATTTCACGGATGAGGAAAACGAGGGTCGGGTGGTAAAGGCATTCGGGGTAGGATTTGAACCCAGGCCTTGCAGATTCCAGATCAACCTCTTGTGCTGCTCTGGGAGGCATCAGAGGTGGGCAGCCCAGTACCCGCTTCTCCCTGGCAAAACACTTACCTGAACCAATCAGCCCGGAGCTGGGGAACCCGGCTTTATATCTGGGCGGTGTCTGTGCCATGAGGCCGATTCCCATGTGGCTGGGCCCCGGGCTGCCACCCACTGGTTCTGCGTCCACTCCCTCAACGACTCAGGGAGTCAGCAACACATACCACATGCCAGGCCCCACGCTGGACACCAAGGCAGCCCTGCACACCAGATACGTGCAGGGCCTTGTCTGCCCCGGGGAAGGAAGCGGGCAATGCTGCTTGGAGCCTAGAGGCGGAACTCAGTCCATGGTGGGTGAGAGTCCGTGAGGACTTCCTGGTGGAGGTGGCAACTGAGCTGAGACCCAGCAATGGAAAAGGGAACCAGGAAAGGCATGTCAGACAGAGGGCACAGCCTGGGCAAAGGTGAGAGGGCGCCCAGTATAGACCTGGAAGAGCCCTGCCCCCGAACATTTCCTGCCTTCTGTGCCAAGCATCCCCTGACTGCCCGGAATATGCAGCACCCTGTGGTCCTCACATCCCCCGGGGTCCTTCACACCATCCCGGAGGCACCTGGGCCTGGGAGGCTCAGAGAGGTGGAGTGACTCCCTCAAGGCCACACAGCAGTGACACTTTGGGGCCGGACCGGCCCAGCTGATGTGGGTGTCAGGGAGCATCATCGGGGGCTGCCCCTGCCAGCGTCTCTAAGGCTTCCAGGCGGCGCCTGTGGCACGTCCGCTCCCCTCGTACACCGAGCCTCACTCTTCTCGTCTGCACAATGAGACACAGGGGGCAGGGTCAGCCCTGGACAAGCTCCACCCCCTCCACCTGTCACAGCCTCATCTCCTGCTGAGCCAGCGAGGGAGGCAGTGCCACTGGCCCTGTCCCAACTAGGGCAGGGACCATGGGAATCAGCCACCAGATAATAGCAGCGCAGGGCTGGTGTTTGGAACAGCAGTTAAGACCCTGCTTGGGAGGCCTGTATCCCATATTGGAAAGCTGGTTCGAGTCCCAGCTACTCCGCTTCCAACCCAGCTTCCTGCTGATGCACTGGGAGGCAGCAGAACCCCGGCCCTGCCATCTACACGGGAGAGCCAGATGGAGTTCCTGGCTCCTGCCTTCAGCCCGGCCCTGACCCAGAAGTCTGCTCCTTCTGGACAGGGATGGGGGTGTCGTCTGTGGGGTCACACACGGCTCAGAGCTGCCCGTTATTGGGGTTGGTGTCATGGCACCTGGGTTAAGCCACTACCTGGAATGCTTGCATCCCCTATGAGTGCTAGTTTCAGTCTGGGCTGCTCCATTTCTGATCCAGCCCCCTGCTAATGGCCTGGGAAAGCAACAGATGATGGCCCAAGTGTTTGGAACCCTGCCACCCCCATGGGAGGCCCGGATGGAGAGTTGCTTTGACCTTAAGGAAGTTGAACCCAAAAGGAACTTCTCAGCCCCAGGAGCTGTAAACAGAAGTGTGAACCCCACGTTCAAGGCCATGAGATGCTGAGATGAAAACCCATCCCGAGACAGACACAGGGCCAGGGCCCCTCCCAAGTGCCAGCCAGCCTTAGAAGCAAGACTGTGGTTTGGTGTGCGTGGTGTCCCCGGGCTTGGAGATGCCAAGCTGTTGGGTGGCCGTGGGGAGGGGCTACCTTGGTGACGAGACCCTGGGATTGGCGAGAACAGCCCGGTCCCTGCCCCACGCTCGCACGCCCGCCCCTAAGAGCAGCCAGCGGCATTGCTGCCGTCTGCAGCCTCATTTATCATTCCGAGGGGGGCTTCGCTGCCACGGGGTCCCCGGGGACAGCTCTGCCGTGGCCCCGTCTGATTGAAATCCAGGCCCGGCGAATGCTCCTCTCAGGAAGTAGCCGCCCGGAACCCGAAATAAATAACACCACGGGCAGGAGGCACAAATCTGCCGCTAATTGCGGCATATCCTGATTAAATGGGGTGCATAAATAAATATTTCAGCTTGGGAGATGAATTGGCCAGGAAGGCTGCCACGGCCAGCCCTGCCCCTCGCTCCTCGCACCCTGCCCCTCCCTGCCTCCCCGGGCCTGCGCTCAGCTCGCTGTGCGGCTCCGGCTCAGTCGCTCCTCCTCTCTGGGCCTCGGCTTCATCACCTGTCCAACTGCGTGTCAATCAGCCCCCTCCGCCCAGCTCACAGGTGGAGGGGGAGCATCTGAAAGGGCTTCGGGGGTGATCGGATTTTTTTAGATTTATTTTTAAATTTGTTTGAAGAGCAGAGACAGACCGAGGGAGATCAGTCATTCACTGGTTCACTCCTTAAATGCCTGGAACAGCTGGGGCTGAGCCAGACAGAAGCCTGAATTCAGACCAGGTCTCCCACGTGCGTGGCAGCGACCCAAGTGCCTGAGCCGTCACCTGCTCTGTCAGCAGCAGCCGGAAGCTGGCCTCAGAGGTGGAGCCAAGACGTGAATGCAAGCACTCGATGTGAGAGGCAGAGGTCCCCAGGGGAGTCTTTTTTTTTTTTTTAGATGTATTTATTTATTTGAAAGAGTTACACAGAGAGAAAAGGAGAGGCAGAGAGAGAGAGAGAGACAGGACTTCAATCTGCTGGTTCACTCTCCAGTTGGCCACAATGGCCAGAGCTGCGCCGATCTGAAGCCAGGAGCTGGGTGCTTCTTCCAGGTCTCCCACATGGGTGCAGGGGCCCAAGAACTTGGGCCATCTTCTACTGCTTTCCCAGGCCACAGCAGAGAGCTGGATCAGAAGTGGAGCAGCCGGGACTCGAACCGGTGCCCACATGGGATTCCAGCACTGCAGGCGGCAGCTTTACCCGCTACACCACAGCACTCCTCCACAAGAGGAGCCTTAACCACTGCTCCAAATCCTTGCCCCAGATTTTGGAAGAGTTGGGGAAACCGTGGTCTTGAAGGGTAAAGAACAAGTCACCCAGGACCAGGGCAGCTCTGGGAAGTCCCCCGGGCCTCCATGTCTCCTTCTGTAAACTGGGTGCAGGCGAGGAGCCAGCGAGCGCCCTGCGCCGGGCACAGAGTGTGCAGCTCTGCAGGTGGGAGCCGCCGTTGGCAGCACCCGGCCCCGCACGCTGGGTTCCCCGCAGCCGTTGTCACTGACCATGGCAGCCCCAGGAAGGCCAGGCCCCGGGCAGGGCCCACAGTCTGCACACCCGCGTGGAGGCCCAGCCTGGTGACCGCCGGGCCTCTGCTCACAACACCACCTGCTCGTTTCTGAGTGGCTGAGCGATAATAGAATCCGGGACTCGGGGGAAGGCCGGGGGAGGGAGAATCATCCTGGAAAAGTTTAAATCAATTAACTCCCTTCCAGAAAACAGGCTGGGAAATGTAATGGAGAAATAATGACTTTCCTCCACAGGATTAAATGACATAGACCAGGGCCTAGTGAGGAATCAGGAGGCGGGCGCAGAAGCCCTGTTTCTGGCAGCCTGTGTGGCCCTGGGCAAGTCTCCGGCCATCTTGAGACTTGGCGTCTCCACCTGTCCAATGAGAGGGCTTGGAGCAGCATCAGGAATGGGTGAATGACAGCACGCCTCCTGTCACTGTCTCCTTCCCTGCCCATGGTAGGCATTGCTAATCAATTGCAGCACCGTACTCATTGGACTGGATGGGATAGCAGAATCAACCGAGCCAGTGTTCCAGGCATTTTCTTCCAGGTGGTCGGGGTTGCCACACTGGCACTGGACTGGGCGGCCACGGTCTTCTCGAGGACAGAGCCCGTGTTGTCCAGCGGTGTTGTTGCTACTCTCCTAGCTCACAGCCCAGCACAGCAGGAATACCCAAGGCTAGCTCTCACAAAGCACTGGCCAGGGGTCCAGGGCTTTCTGCATCACCCCGCCGTGACACCAGAGCTACCAGAAAAGGCAGTTTTTATTGTTATCCTTGTTTTACAGGGCAGGAAAGCGAAGCCCAGAGTGGGTAAGTGATTGACCTCAAGTCACACAGACAATACGTGGTGGGGTCGGGATTCAAACCCACGGCCCTGTCTCACCTGAGGCCGTCCAGATCGGGGCAGGAGACCCTTCTCTTCTCTTGTGGCTGGAAGTCTGAGGAACAGGCCACCAGTTCTCCACGCTAAACTCTGTGCCAACGACGTCACACAGGCGGCCACTTGTAATGACCTCCCTTTTTCAGATGGTGACACTGAAGCCCAGAGGGAGGACGGTCATGTGGCTGGTGTTGGGTCACGTGGTACGATGCGTCCCCTCCCCTCTCTCCCTGCCCTGTGATCCCTTGGAGATACAACATGACCAGATGGATGAATGGTGAATGACCGATGCGTGTGGCACTGGAGGAGCTCTGGGCCGTGCCAGCCCTCTGGCCCCTGCGCCGATGCCCCGTGCCTGTCCTTTGCTAAGCCACCTGCCTTGGCTGCATGACCTCTCGCCTCTGCTCATGACCCCAGATGATCCTGGGAGCCTCTGGTTGGGGTCTGAATCCATCACTGCCGAGTGCTCTGTCCCAGGCCTGCTCCCTCCCATCCATCTTCGCCCCTGCGGCTCCAGAGAAGGGGGCGGTGCAGGGGTGGAGGGGAAGGGTCCTGCCCCTGGGACCCCTGGCCACGGAGTTCTTTTCAGCACTTCCCAGTCCCCTCCCAATCAGTGACACCCCCCCCCCGACAGGGCACTTTGGTCCCTCGCCTTGGAACTCAGGGCGCTGGTTGGTGAGTGCGGGCTTTGGGGGCGCCCCAGCTGGCGTGCAGCGCTCAGAAGGGAGACGCCCCCCAAACGAAGATGTGCTGAGTGGCCTCTGGCTTGCTCTGTGACCTGGGGCAGGTCTCTTCCTCTGTCTGGGCCTCAGTGTCCCCAGTAATGAGGGGGCGAAGCCAGCAGCTCTCAAGCCCGTCTTATCGGATCCGGATCCGTAGCAACCTTTTGAAAATACTGAATCACACGCGAACCCCACTGTGGAAGCCGTGGAAGTGAATGGACTCCGGCTGAGGTTGGCAGGGCAGGGGCTGGGGTGTGGCCTGTCCGCCCAGCCCCCCAACCCCAGTGGTCCCTAAGACACTTTGCTGAAAGCCCGAGGTGCCGAGAAAGATTTTGAAAGTACAGTAACTGATGTTCTTTTCAAGCATTTTATTATGAAAAATCCCAGCCAGCAAAGTGAAAAAGCCGCCTGCGGGCCACCATAACACTTTCCTGTCCCGCTCTGTCAAACACGGCCACCCCCCCAGCTCTGCCCACGCCCAGGGCTCAGAGAGGGCCGTGCCAGGGCGTCTAAGTGCCCCTGTGACGGACTGACGCTGACACGGAGCGGCTCAGCTCCCGCCCAGAATTCCGAGCCTGTGGCGGGGGTGAGCAGGTGGGCGGTGGGCAGCTTTTCTTTCCCAGGTGGCTCCAGGATCCAGGCTTGGTGTATCTTTCGGTCCTGCCCGGTGCTCAAAGGGCAGATCCTCTGCTTCGGGGTAGATGGGAAGGCGGGCAGAGAGAGGGCTTACTCTGCGCTCTCGCGTTTCCACGGTAAGCCGAGCCTGGACGTGTGGTCCCCGGCTGGGCACTGCTACCTGGAAACCTCCCTCCCCGGGCAGGGGGGCATGGAATTCAGCAGCGAGTGGGCGGTCTCGGCCACACCCAGTATGGCTGGAAGCCCCACCCTCCCCGCCACCCGCCCAGGGCCATCTACTATCCTTTCAGCCATCCCCCTGCCTCCATGCCAGGTCAGAGAGAGGCTGGCCAGCCCTCCACAGGAGTTTAACTTTGTTCAAACATGTATTAGGCTCTGACTGTGTACCTGTATCAGGATTTGGCCTCTGTCCTCGGGACCCTGCCGGGAGATGGAACAGAGAGCCTTCTCCTTCGTGGGCAGAGGCCCCGGGAGCTTTCCCAAAGGATCCGAGGTTGGAACACTGGAGGAGGGATCTGATCTGATGAACCGCTATTAGACGCCTCCTGTGTGCCCAGCACACTCACGGGGCTGAGTTCATTGATTTTTCCCTTGTTCTTGGAAGTCTGCGGCAGGGGGGGCGGAGGGGAGAGGGGGCCAGGGCTGAGTGGTGACGGGACTTGTCCCAGGTTGCGCAGCGAGGGGGTGGAGCTGGGATCTGAACCCGTTCCTGCTCTCTGAGCCTGTCAGAGAAGAAACACGGCTTCCCCCCCACACACCCCACCTCCTTCAAGCCCCTGCGCCAGGGGCTCCACACGCGCCCCCTCATTTCTTCCTCCCTCGCAGCCCAGCGAGCCGATCAGAGATCCGAGGCTCAGAGTGGCACAGCACCTCACCCAAGGTCACACAGCCAGCGGGGCTTCCCCTCCTGGTCCGTGGGTCACACCGGGGGCCTTGCTTGGGGCACCTGTGGTTTTTACGGCTAAAGGCAGTCACAGGGGTCCTTTCCATGGCCATGGCGTGTTTTCTCCGTCAACGATGGTGTGGACGTATTTCAAGGCCACGGAGCGGCGTCTCTGAGCAATCATGGTTTATAGGACAGCTGCAGATGGGTTAGCAGAACCCCTTGTGGCTGGATCCCAGCCAGGAAGGGGCACGGGCCGGGGGTGGGGGTGGAGGGGGCGCCTTCCTGGAGTCCTCTGGGTCTGGGCCCAGGACTGGGGGCTGTGGCAGGGAGGGGGCCCAGGCCTCTCGGCGGCCGGGGGCCCAATCAATGCTATCTCTCCAGGCCATGCCTGGGCAGACATTGATTTCCAGCGCTGCTGTTAACTCCCTGTTTATGTAACGCCTGAACTTTGCACAACTGAGTCGTTTAATGTGCAGAGAGGGCTTGTTGCCATGAAAACCAAGCCGCACATGACAGCCGGGATGCGGCGGGATCCCTGTTTTATTGGCCTGTGCTGAATGTATTTTAACCTTGATAAGTCAATAGCGTTCTGTACAAAGGAGCTCTGGCACAGGCCTTTACAGGTCAGCGGGGAGGCGGGGCCGGCCCGCTCTAATCCCCTGGAAATCTCCCCGCCACCCAGAGCCCGGCAGAACCAGGCCCAGCTGGCCAGAGGACAGAGCTGACCTTGTGGGGGGCGGGGAGGCCATGGTGCTCTCCCTCCAGGCCCTGGTTCCTGTGTGTAAGGCCTCCAGCTAAGTCAGAAACCCTCTGTTGCCAAAGAGACCCGGCCAAGGTTCAAATCCTAGCTCCACCCCCTCAGGGGCGCAGCGCGACCTTGAGCAAGGCCCCTGACCCCGGCCTCAGTGTTCACGTCTGGAACAAGGGCCTGTTGCTGGGGCGGCAGTGCCTCGTCCACAGCAGGGTCTCTCATGACGGATGCTGTGACTTACTTAATTTTTTAAAAAAGGATTTATTTTATGTATTTGAAAGGTACAGGGACAGAGAGAGATGGAGAGACAGAGACGTATTTTGCAGTAATAGCCGTCAGTTTGACTCATTCATAGAGCCCGTCAGGCCTGGGGAGACGTCGGACCCGTTTTCTCGTGACTGTCCTTGCGACAGGCAGAGCTGGACTAGACAGCCCCAATTTTCTTTTTTCTTTTTAAGATGTATTTATTTATTTGAAAGTCAGAGTTGCACAAAGAGAGGAGAAGCAGAGAGAAAGAGAGAGAGAGAAGTCTTCCCTCCGCTGGTTCATTCCCCAATTGGCTGCAACAGCCGGAACTGTGCCGATCCAAAGCCAGGAGCCAGGAGCTTCTTCTGGGTCTCCCACGTGAGTGCAGGGGCCCAAGCACTTGGGCCATCCTCCACTGCTTTCCCAGGCCATAGCAGAGAGCTGCATCAGAAGTGGAGCAGCCGGGACTTGAACCGGTGCCCATATGGGATGCCGGCGCTGCAGGCGGCAGCCTTACCCGCTACACCACAGCACCGCCCTCCTCCCCATCAATTTTCAGATGAGGAAAGTCAGCCAGGGAGGTTGTCCGTCTTGTCCATGGGTCAGGTGAGAAGACGACCTGGAGCACCGCCAACAAAGAGCCACCCAAGCCCCTGACCCCAGCCCACTGCTCTTTCAAACTCAAAAACACAAACCCAAGAACTGCACCCCATGCAGCTCCTTCCCCAACACCCAAGCCCTGACTCCAGGCAGACATCACCAGTCGATGGCCGCACCGTGTCCTTCCCCTCCCAGCCCCGGTGGGGCTTCAGAGTCCTCCTCAACAAGCAGCAGTGTTGGAGACGAGAATCGTCTAAAACTGTGCGTCCTAAAGGGGCTCTGGGTTCAAGTCCAACTCTGGGGGCGTGGCCTCACCTGACTGCATGACCTTCCCGCTCTGGGTCCCCTCACCTCCAACAGGGGAATGTTCGTCCCTCTCTGAGGGGTCTCCCAGGTAGAAGGGACCTGCACCAGCCCCTGGTTCCTGTCCCAACTCTATTCTCCCATCCCCAGGCCCCCAGATCTTCCCCAACCCCATCAGCAAATACTGACCTCTGTGCTAGTGGCTGGGTAAGGTGCTGGGGACACAGCAGCAAGACACAGAGAAGAAGAGCAGTCAGTCCACCTGCAGGTGCACTGAGAGTTACCAGCTACCAGGGAGGGGAAAATAACTTCAGATGGGGTAGTCAAGGAAGGCTTCTCAGAGGAGGTGGCCAACCTGAAGTATGACAACGAACGAGCCATTGAAGAAGTAGAAGGAATGGCTCATACAAACTGGGAAAGAGACACCTCCCAGCCATGAAGCAGAGGCAAAAGAGGCTTAAGGCGAGGGCGGGGTGTGGCCTGGAGTCTGGCAGGGGTCCATCACCCACACTCTGGTGTGCCCACTGCTCCCCATCGGGCCTGCCCCAGAGAGCGAGTAAGGGAGCCAGCCAGTGCTGCAGGTACGGGGGGCGGGGCCAGGCGAGGAAGCAGGTTGCGCGTGCTCCTGCCACCCCTTTGCTCCACCAACTCCAGCAAGAGCATAAAGAGCCCTTTCTTCCCTGCTTATTAATAGCTCTGATTAAATTATCTCTGAGCGCCCTGCGTGGTGTGCACCAGTGGGGGCCTGGCTCCCTCCAGGCGCTGGCCTAGAAACAGCAACCAGGGCAGGTAAGGCAACGGGGTGGGGGTGGGGGCTGCTCCCCTGGCCGGGATAAAGGCCCCGCCTCTGCCTCCCCACCTCTCCCCAGGGCGGGCACAGCCCCGACCCACTTCTGCCCCCTCCCTGGGAGCCCCCCGCCCACCCCGTGCAGTCTTCCCGCCCCTCCCCGCTGGCCTCTGTCCCCCATCTCCCAGGGCAGGCAGCCCCAGCCTTTTCACCATCACCAGCTGCTTGGGGCTCCCCCCTCCCACACTCCGTGGTGACATCTGCCGGTCGCCCACTCCGTGTCCTCCACGGCACGTGAGTCCCACAAAACCCGTGTCTCAGCCTGGGTTCCCGCTGAGTTCCCAGGGCGCTTACTTAGGAAACATTGAATGAAGGGAGGAATTAGCAGAGTTAAAGGGAGGCTGCTCAGGCCCCGGTGAGTGGGGGCATGACCAATCTCAAGTCGGCGGGAGGCTGGAACAAAAAGTCCAGGTTCTAGGACCCCTGAGCTATGCCTATATGGCAATTCATCCCATTTCACAAGTGGGGAAACTGAGGCACGAGCTCACAACCCAGTCAGATTTCACTCCCTCCTCCCACCCCATTCCCAGAATAAAAAACAAAAGAAAGCCAAAAGCCAGCTGATTTGTCAATTCACCCAACAAACCTTCCCTGAGTGCTCTGTTTCCAGGCCGGTGCTAGGGATCAAAGGGTCCAAACGCAGACCCTGCCCTTGGAGAGCCCTCAGGCTGGTGGAGAAACTGACCAATCCGTGAGCTGTTAGGACAGCCATGAAGGGGGAGGAGCCCCAGCCTGCAGGGGTGTAGTCAGGGAAGGCTTCCCAGAGGAGGAAGCACTGACGCTGACGTCTAAAGGAGGAGCAGTGGTCAGCTACCGGCAGAGGGGCACTGAGCGGTGAGCGAGGCCCTCAGAGGCTGTGCAGGTGTTCCGCAGGGTTGCTGTGGAAGGGGGGCCCTCCGTGCCCCTGGCCCCCTCGGGGCCTCTTGGACCCCCGGCCTCAGCCAGTGTTCGGGGCCTCGGCAGCCTAGCGGCTCTGCGAACCGTGGCAAATCCATCCTGACACTGTCTGCAGTCAAATAATGCTGAGTTATTGGACACGACCAAGAGCAGGGACAGGAGGGCTGACCTCGGGGAGGTGGGGACATGGGCCGGGGGCTCGGGGGGTGGGGGTGGGTGGCATGAGTGGGGACCCAGGGCTGAGCATCTTCTGGGGAATCCACCTTCCTGGAGGAGCCCAGGAGGCCCCTGGGAGGCTGGGACCTCCTTACCCGGATGAAGAAATTCTGAAATCCACGAACAGTGTTTTTTTTTTTTTTTTTTTTTTTTTTTTTTAATATGCATGTCCATGAACTTTACGAAGACCCGTCATCTGCATGGATTTTGAAATTTTTGCACCCAAAGAAACATCTTTTAATTCCACTTCCTGTATAGCAAGTTTGAACATTGATTTTTATTTTACTTGAAAGGCAATGAGACAGACTCTTTGATCTGCCGGTTCCCTCCCCAAATGCATGCAACAGCTGGGACTGTTGGGCCGGGCCGAAGCTGAGAGCCAAGAACTCAGTCCAGGGCTCCTGGGTGAGCGGCAGGGACGGAGGACTGGAGCCGCCACCTGGTGCCTTGCAAGTGCCCATCAGCAGGGAGCTGGCTTTGCAGCAGAGGAGCAGGGACTGGACCAGGCACTCTGATGGAACATTGCACCTCCCGCCCAGTTCCTGCCCCCGCACAGCAGCCTCTGGGCTGGCTGCCGCCGCCATCCCACCATCGGCACAACAGTGACTCACAGACCAGGGGCCTTTCCAGATCTGTGGGCCTGGCTGCACCCTCTGCCAGCACCAGGGAGAGACTGACCCACCTCCAGGATGTCTGATTGGCAGCGCCGGGCCGGGGGCTCCACCCTCCCCGTTATAGTGGAGGAAACTGAGGCCCGTGGAGTGGAAACTTGCCCTGAAGGCCACACCCAGGCAATTTGTGGTTGGCACAGGGCTCCATGCATCAGGGTCAGGGGCTCTGGCCTTTGGGACCTGCTTCTAGCACTGTGTGGCCTTGGGCAAGCCCTGTGGCCTTCCTCCACTCTAAGATGCTAAGACCAGTGCTGTGTGGGCAAGGAGAGGCAGGACTACTTGTATGAGCTGGAACTCATGCTGAACACAAACCTGGCAGGTGGTGGGGACCAAGGTCGTTAGCAGCCTATAAGGGAAAAAGCCCCAGGCTGCGAGTGGCCCACCACAGCCGTCTCCCCTCTCCTCACCCCTTTCTTTCCCTGTCTCTGGCTTGAGCCTCTGGCCCCCCAACCTGTCCACACCCAGGGTCCCCCCAGCCAGTGCCCCCACAACCCACCTCAGTGGCATCCCTGCACCTCTGGCTGCTGGCCTGGGGGGAAAGCAGCTGTGGCCAAGCCAATCACACTTCCAGGGAAAGCCCCGCCCATTCCCCCAGCTCAGGGAGGGGGAGGGGAAGGGGGGGGCCCGGGGAGGGGCACTGAGGCCCTGAGCAGCCAGGAGCTCTGCACCTGGCAGCCACTTGAGGCCTGAAACAGGGCCAGCTCCTGCCCTAGATAAGACGGTCGACGGCCTACTTGGGCCGGCCCTGGAGGCCCCCCGCGGGTGCCTCTCCCCAGCTCCTAGGGCCTGACTGAAGTCAGCCCACGCCCTGGCCATGCTCAGTAGCCTGGGGGCCCTGCCGCAGCAGGCACTGACCGAGCACTTAGTGGTTGAGCCCTCACGGGCAAGAATGCACTTTGCTCTCTCGACAACCATGTGAGATAGGAATGGAGGTGCCCCCCGAGTTCCCAGGCTGCACACGGAGGCGCAGGGTTGCGGAGGTACCTGGCCAAAGCCGACTGCTAGCAGGAATGGGGTGACACAGCCTGAGCTGTGGCGGTGGGGGGCTCTGGATGCCGCTTTGCAGTTCTGTGGGCACCCTGAGGTTTAGCCTGCAGGGCTGGCTCCCAGCTTGCTGAGTGATGGACACGGAGCAATAGGGATCTGCCCCTCTCAGGGCTCAATCCCCCAGCTGTCAATGGCGACTGTTAAATGGGCCACCCATGGGCAATCAGACAGCCCAAAGGCCAGCTCATGAAGCTGCTTAGGAAATAAAAAGCAGAGCTGGCGCTGTGGGGGTTAAGCCACCGCCTGCAGTGCTGGCATGTCATATGGGTGCCAGTTTGATTCCCGATGGCTCCATTTCCGATCCAGCTCCCTGCTATTGTGCCTGGGAAAGCAGCGGAGGATGGCCCAAGTGCCTGTGTCACTAAACCCACGTGAGAGACACAGAAGAAGCTCCTGGCTTTGGATCAGCCCAGCTCCAGCCATTGTGGCCATCTGGGGAATGAACCAGCCAATGGATGATCTCTCTGTCTTCCTCTCTCTCTGTAACTCTGCCTCTCAAATAAATCTTAAAAAAACAAAAACCCACAACATCTTTTTCTTCTACGCGTTGGGTCATGATAATAGCAGCAGCCATGTCAGTTTTCTCTTCTGTAAAATGGGCCAATGATACACACAGTGATGAAGATGACATAAAATACTGTATTTTGCTGCGTGTTAGAGACTGCGGTTTTTGTTATTCTTTACAAATTCCCCACAGGGTTGCTCTCAAGATTAAATGAAGCAATTCAGACATGGCACTCAACTCAGCGTTTTGCCCTCAATAGGGGGCACGCTGGGGCCCCGACCAAAAGGGACTACAAGTACCAGCATGCCCTGCGCTCTTAGTCGGGGCCCCGCCGTTCGGCGCCGGCGCGTAGCACGCTGGGAGTTGCAGTCCTGGAGCCGCAGGCCCTCCTGGTCCCAGCTTGGGGGAGGAGGTTGGAGAGCCGCCCTGCCGGCCTTTGAATTTTGCCGCGAAAAGCGCGCGTGGCTGCCCCAGGCCCCGCCCCCTGCAGGACGCGGCGCCGCGTCACCCTGGTAACCGCCTCTCGGCCGCTGCTGATTGGACCGGGCGGCGGGGGGCGGGCCGGGGGCGAGACGCCGCGGCAGCTGCGGGCGCTCGCGTCTGTCAGTCGGGTCGGAGCGGAGCAGCGGGCAGGACGGCCGGGCCGGCGGCTCAGTGAGGAGGCTGCGTGCGCCGGCCGGGGGAGGCGGAGAGCGGGGCGCGGCGCTCGGCCTTCGGGCCTGGGAGCCAGGCGAGGCGCCGGCGCGCGCCAGGACGCACAAGGCTGCGGCCCCGGGAGCCCCCGCGCACCGCCGGGGGCCATGGGCGCGTGAGAGTCCGGTGCGCGTCGGCCCTGCTGCAGCTCGCGAGCCTGCAAGCCTGGTGCGGCGTCCCCCGGGCCGTCCCCGCGTCCGCGCCGCGCCACCAAGACCGGCTCTTTCTCGTCACCGAGGCCCCGAGGCTCCTCCGCGCCGCCGCCGCCGCTCGCCGGCCTCCCCTCCCCCACGCCCGCCCGTGGCTCGGAGCGAGAGGAGGAGGGGCTGGTGCATTCTCGCCGCTGCTCTTTGCAACCTGCGGGGGCCGGTGCATGCCCGGCGAGCAGCCGGGGCGCCTGCAGGTGCGTGCCACCCCCAGAGAAGGCGACCCTCCCACCCCGGCGCGGACCCGGGGGACTGCAAGCCGCCGGCGGGAGAGCGGACGACAGCAAGCAACAAAGGCTGCAGCTGGGGCTGGCGCGAGGGGCCGCGGCCGCCGGGCTCCCAGCGCGGGCGGAGAGCGCGCCCTGGGAGCGGCGCGGGCCGAGCTGCGGCCGTGAGCGAGGCCCGGAGGGGAGACGCAGCGCCGCCCGCCGGACGCGGCGAGCGCAGGCCCCGGCCAGGATGCGCCGCCCGAGCGCCCGCGCGGCCCGGGCTCCCTGCGGGCGCGACCCGCGCTGAGCCGAGGCACCGGCTCGCACCCCCGACTTCGGACGGCACTCCCCAGCGCCCCGGCCCACCCGGAGAGAGGCGTCGGCCCCCGGAGGCCCTCGTCGGCCGGCGCCTGCCGCCGCTGCATGGCTGCGACCCGCCGAGCGCAACGACGTGGCCGCTGAGACCCGGTGCCCCCAGACGGCCTGGCTGACCCGGTGAGTTGCGCGGGGCGGGGCTGCGCCGCGGGCGCGGACGTCCCGGGCCCTGGGCGCTTGGGGGTCCCGGTTTCCCCCGCGTCCGCCCCTCTCCCTCCCACTCACAACTTGTCCGGCCGGCCAGCCCGAGCGCAGGCTGGGGGGCGGAGGTTGGGGTTCGGCCGGGGACCTGGGCGGGGCGGATGCCAGAGAGGAAAGGTCACCCCCCCACACCTTGGAGCCAACAAAGGTAGCGGCTGCGCCGTCCGATCCTGCCCCGGGGGCCCGTGCGTCTCGAGGGCGCTGCGAGGGGGCACCCAGGAGGGGACAGCCTTGAGGGCTACAGGGGGACCTCAGCTCGGAGCGCGATATGGGTGGGCACCTGACCACGTTCTCGGGTCGTGCCCGCTGGGGCTGGACCGTGGCCGGGTCTCCCTTCCGGCCCGTGGTCCCAAGCCGATGACTCACGGGGGCCTTGGTGGGGGTGGCTGCGGCGACGTGACGTCACTGCCCGACCTCTGACGTCACCGGGGTTGCCATGGCGACGCGACTTGCCTTGACCCGAGGCCGGAGGGGGCGGGGTCGTGGTGACCAACGGGCAGAGCTGGCCGCTTTTGTAGTGCTGGAGGGGTGGGGGCTGACTCCTTCCCCCCACTGCAGTCCTCTGACCTAAATCCCTAGCGCCCCATGAGGTGGGGGAAGGGGCAGTGCCAGCTGTCCCCGCTGATGCTCCTCCCCCACTCCCACCAGGACAGGTGTTTAGAGCTTTGCCCATGCAGCCTGGCAGTGCCTGGAGGCTCTGGACTCCGGCAACTTCCTGCTGTCAAGGGAGAGGCTAAGGAGGCCACCCTGAACCCCACCTTGTACCCAGCCAGCAGGCCCAGAGCCCTGGGGACCCCCGGGGCTTCCTGCAGGCTACTTCTGCTTGGGAAAACGCAGGTGCCTTGCCTCCAGCCGGGGCGGGGGCAGGGGAGCTGCTGCCTGCTGCCCCTAGGAACCCGGGGTGGGGGAGAGTCCCCACTGCTCAGGCCCAAGGTTAGGGGCCTTTGCGGGGCCCCAGCTCCTGGCCCACCGCTCTCCTCTCGGTGGGAGAGCATTTGATGAGCCCCGCGCGGTGACATGAGGTGCCCGGTGGGCAAGGCCAGCCCGTGAGGGTCAAGGGCTGGATAAAGTGTGTGTCTGCCAGGGCCAGCTTGGCCTGGTGTCGGACGCCAGCCCCGTCTGCCCCACCTCCCACCCCCGCCGCTGCCCTGGTCCCTGCAGAGGCTCGGAGAAGCCTCCCAGCCGGGACCTTGAGGCCGCTGGCTTTGTGATTCTTCCCCTGAGCCATTGCTGCCGGTGTCGGATGTGGGCGACACTGCCGGGCTGACATTTCTAGGAGGTTTGAAAACCGGGTCACTGCTTCGGCAGCCGGGGTGGGGGGGTGGAGGAGCAGGGGTGCGTGCGTGTGGCGGGGTCCTTTGGAGGAGCCAGGCGCCCTGGCCCCGTGCAGCCTGCCTGTTTCCGGTCCTCCCCGGCTCTCTGGCTGGAGGCACAGGTCAGGGAGTATATGGGGGGCGGGGAGCGGCGGTGGCAGGGAGATGGCCTCCCAGCTGAAGCTGTGTCGTTAAACACGCAGGCTTCCAGGGACAGCAGATGGGGGAGTGCTGCCTCTCGAAGCTTCCCAGTTTAGAAACAAACCCCAAGCGCGCGCCAGAGATCCGAAAACACAGGCGGTTGGAGGCCCTCCTTCAAGTATTTACACTGCCACAGCCAAGGCGGGGAAACGCCGTCAGAATTGGGCGATTCCTTCTGCTCCCTCCCCCTGGCTCCCTGGGCTCAGCGAGGCAGTGCCAGCTCCCCCTGTGCCAGGCTTTTTTTTTTTTTTTTTTTTAGGATATGACGGCTGACGTGCTGTAGCCCATTTTGTGGATGACGAAACTGAGGTCCAAACAGACGAGCTGATGGGCCACAGCTACAGAGGCTTGGCCCTGCAAGGCCCTGCCTGGAGCCCCTGGCTCTCCCCATCCCTTCCCTGGGGGGGGGGGGAGAGAGAAGAGGCGTCCTCACTTGTGAGACAGGGGGTCCATGTAGGCGACAGGGGCTGCTGGCTGTGGAGGGAGTCGGGCCCCACCGAGGTGCTTCGTCCACACCACTTCTGCCCTGACCTTGCGGCCAGCCCACCGCACACCCCACCCCTGTGGAATGACGCCTGCCTGCCAAGAAGGGCTGCACGTGTCGCCTGCTCCTCTGGACTTGTTTGGAGGGGATGGCAAGGCTGCTGTCACCCAGCCCGGGGAAACCCCCCCCCCAACCCTGTCATTCAGCTGGTGGGAACAGGCAGTGGCACCTGTGATGGGTGTGGCTTCCGACCCAGCTGGCAGGCCCTGGGGGAGCTTCGAGCTGCTGGTGCTGTGTGACTCCAATGGGCTGGCTGCCTACCCTTGTGCCAGGGGTGTGGGGGCCCTGCACCCTGGAGCCTAGGTGGCCTCAGCCCCTTTGGACATCTCCTCTGTCAGGGCCATCCCCTCTTCCAGGTTGTCTGCCCCACCCCCCAGTAATCCTTCTCAGGGCCTAAGCTCATCCACCCTCTGTCCCTCCTGAGCTCTGGGCTGGGCAGCTCAACCCCCTTGGCAAGAAACCCCAGGCTCCCTGGCGACGGGCAGTGGCTCAGGGCCGGGCTCTGCAGGGCGCTGGGCCCTGAGTCCCCCTCTTGCTGGCCGTGTGACCTTGGGTGAGTAGCTTCCCCTCTCCGAGCCTCAGTTTGGAGAAGGAACTGGCGGTGGCACCTGCTGCCCTGGAGTGAGGCGAGATTCGGTGAGGCCTTGGCACCCCGAGATCCCTGTTCTGGGGGCGCAGGGAGCCCCATCCTCAGAGTGGGGCCTGCAGTGCCTTGAGCCAAAGATCAAAGGGGGCCCACCCTTCCTGCTGTCTCCGCCCCGGGGGGCGCCTGCCACAGAGCCCCCTCCCCAGCCTCCTCCTCTGGCTCCTCCTGCCTTCCTGTCCCTCCCAAATGGGGGCGGAAGCAGGGGGAGCGAGCAGCTCGCATTCAGGCACGGTAATTCAATCGCCCGGCGATTCCTCCGGGCTGGGCGGGGGTGAGAACCGGGAGGCGCACAAAAGGGCGGCTTTATTACCTCCCGCGGCGGGGAGCCGCCTTCATTGTGTTAACCCATTTGCGTGTCAAGAGCTATTGTGCACTTGCGCGGCCCGGCGGCCTGTGCGAGCCGGGCCGGGCCCAGGGAGGAGGCTGCAGGCCTCGCTGCTGCTGGCCGGTCACCTCCGCGGGCGCCGCCCGCTGCCCCCATTGGTTGCTAAGTGATTTGCATCTAAGGTAATCACTTTTATCTCAGAAGGATATCGACTATAATTATAAGCTACTGACATCTTTTGAAATCTGCCTAATGACTATTTTAGTCTGCACCGGGCTAGGGCTGGGAAGGGGGGGTGGATGGATTCCTTCTGGCTGGACCACTCATGACTTAGTGGGGCAATGTCTGAGTGCCTACTGTGTGCCTCAGACAAGACAGGGTGCGCACCAGGGGAGCTTGCATTCTGTGGGCACCATTTCAGAGACTGGGAAAGGGAGCACACCCCCCGCCCCCAGGAAGGAGCCACCGGGCCAGGAATTGGCTGACACGTGGGTCTCTGGACCCCTTGAGCCGGGTGCAGGCCTTTGAGACGGCACCAATCTGGAATGTTCCAGGATCCGTGTCAGAGCCCTGTGAAATGCACCTGCTCATAGTACCCCCATACACCTTACTGAACAGGAAACGGGGGGTGGGGTGGGGGGGTACAGGAAGAGCGAGGCACTGCTCAAGGTCACATCCCAGGAGGGGCAGAAGAGTGACATCCGTTGGTGACCAGAGGTGTGCGGTGTTGGCCTGGGCCAGGAGAAGCGGGTGACAGGGCAGGCCCAGATTCCACTCCCCAATCCCCTCTTCCACCCTCTGTGGTTGGGTTCCGGAAGCACCCGGCATCAGTCTCGCGGAGACCCCGCCCACCCCACCGGCCACTAAGCAGGAGGCAGAGCTCAGGGCCAGCCCACGGCCCCCACAGGGCATCAGATGCGTCTGACTCACTGGGATTCTGGACAGAGCCCGAGAGGAAGAGGGGAAACCTGCTGCAGGTCACGAGGGCTTCCTGGCAGAGGGGCTCTGGCTCTGGGCTCTGAGAACCCAGTGGATCTGCCCAGCGTGGCGTGATTGGGGGAGTTCAAGACCCCAAGGGCATGGCCGGGGAAAGCCGGGGGAGCCTTGAATGCCAGGCTGAGGCCCTCGCGTGGTGCAGGTGCTGGAGGTGGGGGTGGGGTCGGCAAGGGGCTTGGGAGTCTTCCGCTGAGTCCCTTTACCCCCTAGGTCTCAGTCTCTCTTCTGTGCAAGGGGGTGGGAGCCAGGATGAGCTGTGTGAGCCTGGGGCCAGTAAGGAGACAGGGGCTTGGCTGAGCCCCTCAGAGCTGAGTGGGCCAGGCTCAAGCGCTGGCCCCAGCCAGTCTCCCCGCCCCAGCCGCAGCAGCTGTTTGGGGCCCTAGGGGCCCCGGCCATTGTGTAGGGGCCACTGAGGACAAAGGCCCCGGGGTCAGAGGGCGAGGCCTGGCTGACTGTGAACAGGCTCCCTGGGACAGGGACTTAATGGCACAGAGTTGGTGGGGAGGGCGGGGAGAGTGGGGGAGGGAGGTCCAGCCACCAGCTGTCTGTCCCAGGGTCTGTGCCAGGGCAGGGCCAGCTGCATCCCAGGCCAGGCCTGAGCGTGGCACCGCGGCTGCAGCGTCCGGGTGCCCCGTCTACCTCGGAGGGCAGCTGTGTGGCCTGGCAGTCAGCGGGCCAGTGGGCAGTAAACAGGAACAGCTATTTTTACTCCTTGTGCATCCGTTCATTGAGAGAGATTCACTGCTCCGCACCAGGCTCCCTGCCAGCTGCTGGGGACACGGAGATGAACGGGCCCCCGTAGCCTCGAAAGGTGGCGCGTACCGAGGGAGAGGCACCCGTGCACAGCGGGCTCAGTGTGCAGCCCTCGGGCCAGGCGCAGAGCCACACGGCTGGGGGCCCATGGGGACCCTGCCCTCAGGCCTCCGTCTGCCAAAGCACACGGGGAGTCAGGTGGGGAGGCCAGGGGAGGCTCCCTGGAGGAGGAGGCACTGTAATAACTGGATTTTTTTTGGACTTCTTTTCCAACATCTTGGCCCATCATGAGAATCACGGGACACTGCTGGCCTCGGCAAGGTGCCAGCCCAGGCTTCCTGCTTCGGCATTTTTCTCTCTGGCTTAATCCTCACTCTGAGAAGGGTGTTTTTGGCCCTGTTGCATAAATGAAGAAGTCGAGGCTGGGGAGGGGCGGTGGGCCAGCGGTGTGGCTGCCGTGGGAGGATCCCCCCCCCCCCCGCCTCCACCGCACCCCACACTCAGTCGCGTCCTTCGCAGAATGTCAAGGATGGCAAATCTGTGGCAGACCTGGCTTGCCCTACACCGCTGTGCCCTTGGCAGACATTGCCAATCAATTGCTGCCCTCTTCCCCTGCTGAGCTCCTCCTCTGACCTTGGGCTCTTTGCAGGGCTCTGGGCAGGCAGCACCAATCAATCAGCAGGGCCTGGGAGCTGAAACTGGTTGCCTGCTGGGCCTCCCTGAGCTCCGCCGTCCCTTGTCCACTGGTACGTGGTTCAGAAGACCCGGGTACCCACATAAGAGATTCTGGGGGAACCCCTGAGGACGTGAGTGGGAGCCACTGAGGTGTGGGAGTCAGTTACCTTCTTCCGACTCCCAGAGAGATGTGTGCCTATCCACGCACGTTCCGACGCCCACAGCCCGGGTGAGAACAGGTAGCACTTGTTGAGGTCCGTGAGAGCGAGGTCCCTCCTGGACCTCTTCTTGTTCAGTGCTGTGCACAGTACCCACAGCATGCTGTGTAGACCTCCCGGGCGAATCCTTAGCCCATTTTAGAGATGAGGAAACTGAGGCTCACGACGGGGAAGCAGAGGAGGGCTGTGCACTTGCCAGGTGGCTGAGCTGGCATCAGACCCAGCTCTGGGGCGGGGTGCTGGGTAGCAGGCTTGCAGGGAGAGGGCGAGGCTAGGGACCTTCTGCACGGAGGGAACAGCATGAGAGGCAGCTCAGAGGCAGGCAGTGGAGGGCCAGCGTGAGGCTGGGTGTGGCTGGAAGGTGGAGAGGCGGGACTGTGGAAGACGCCATGGCAGTGGTCTGAACAGAAAACGAGGAGGTCTCACGTGGGTGTCGCCATTCAGCATCTCTGCCAGGTCAGGATCCCGCCGCGAGCTGTGGCCTAGAGCCGTGCCTGGTGGCTCCAGCAGGCAGGCGTCCAAGAAGTGCTCACTGAGGGAGATGGTGACCGGCAGGCTTCTGGGCAGGTGCCTGGGGCGGGGCTTCCCTGCCTGCAGGACCCCTCTCCGTGCACCCTTCCCGTGACCACCATGCGTGGCGGGCCCAGCGCTTGGGGGGATGAAAGATGAAGGTGCCTGACCATTTTTTAACTCAATAAAGGGAGAGACAGGCTGCAGGCCGGAGATATAATTAGTTCGCAGCAGTGGCGCTTTCTTGATTTAGCTTCTGAGAGAACAAGACAAGGATGTTATACCCAATTAGCAGTAACATCCAGTCGGAGCCTCAATAGGTGAGATAACAAGCTATTTTTATGACTTTTCTTTCCCAGCCTGGAGGGGGCGGGGAGGAAGGGGGTATCGGGGCCTTATTCCTTTTCATCAGGGAACAGTTATTAGCGGTCTCAGGATTTCCCCAAGCCAAATGATGTGTTTGTTAACCCAAACAAGCCAGCCTTCTGGAGCAGCAGCTGGGGGGTGGGGGCATGGCAGGTGCAGGCCCCTTGTCCCCGTCCGTCCTGGCAGCCCTTTGAGAAGTTCACTGAGCCCACTGGCGTGGCAGAGGAAGCTCGGGCCCGTGGGCTGTTCTTGGGCTTATCTTGGTGCCCCTACCTGCTTGCAAGGGGACAGCAGCAGGCCTGGCCAGTTCCTCTCAGTCCTGGCCCCTGGCAGCCCTTCCTGACGCCACCCTCTGTCCCTTCTGCCAACTGGGCCAGAGGTTCTGGCTCCTTGGCCTTGAACCTCGCCATTGCATTCTCCCCACTGGACCCCCACGACTGCTCGCACAACCCAGACCCAGTCTCTGGCCCACTCTGTCCACCCTGGTTACCCCCGCAGCCGGGGCACCCAGCACTGGCCAAGTCCCCACTGAGCAGGGTAGCTCTGCCAAGCCCCAGCCCAGCGGCCTGGCCGCGCTCCGACTCCTGGCGAAGGCTGGGGGATGCCCAGAGAGGGAGCTGGCAGGGCTGCTGGGACACCCCAGCAGCCGGGCCCCGAGCCCGGAGCAGGTTCCTGGGCCACCGCCCACCCCGCAGAGCCTCCTCGCACCCTGTCCCGTGTCCCGTCTCCCTGCCAGTGTGCAGCCCCGCGCTCTCACTTCAGACAACTGACAAACCCAGCCATGCAAAGTGGGAGTTTAATTGCAAACAGTTTTGATGGATCATGGGCCCATCTGTGCCACCATATGCAAAAGAGAAAAAAAATTTCCCCTTTTTTTTCCCTCCCCGCCCTGCTCCCAAACTAACTCCAAAAGGAAAAACTGCCAAGGGTTTTCTGGCTGAGCTAGGCACAGAGCTGGGACGCATCCTCGGGGCTTCCTGCGGGTGAGCCTGGCGAGGCCAGAGGGCCAGCTGGGGGGAGGGGTGAGAGGGTCCCTACCCCGAGGTGAGAACCTCACACAGCAGCTGTGTTGGCCTCTGTGCACCGGGTCCCCACGCGTCCCGGGCCTTTCCACACGTGAAGTTAAAGGACTGTGGCCACGTTCGGGATGCCGCCTGCACGGGCCTTGGCTTGGGGCAAGCCCTGCACGGCGAGGCTGGGTGGCTGGGAGGGTGTGAGCTAATGGTGCAGGGGTTACAGTGAGGAGGGGCGTCTCTGTCTTTGATGCAGGAGAAGCCCCTCTTTCCAGGGGAGCCTCTCGCCCTGGTGCCCAGCCCGGCGGGGTCCCTCAGGGTGGGCTGGGCTCATTGCGGGGAGGGGTCTGGGAGGTTTCACCTCCGCAGATACCTGCTGGGGTGTGAGTCTCACGCCAGCTCATCCCAGCTGGTCAATGCACACGCTGCACCTCTCGCTGTCTGTGCCTCTGTTTTGTCATCTGTAAAATGGGCACAGGTTGTCAGCGGGATAGTGTCCATGAAGGGCTTCCCTGTTGGTCCGGCATCGCTTCTGCCGCCCAGATGTGGCCTTTTGCTGTCTGTTCCGGGAGGAAGGGGGCCTTTCCCAGACTCTTGAACAGACCCCTGGCGTGTGCTGAGTGAACGGCGATGGGTACCTGAATGTGTGTGGGCGGTACGGGGAGCTGTCGGGGAGGGATTGGGACCCAGGCTTGTCAAGAATTCGGTGCTTTCAATCCCTTTCTCACTGGGGTCTACACTGCCCTGCGACCTGCAAGGCTTGTGAATCCCATTCTACAGGTGAGGAATACTGAGGCTCAGGGGCTGATAGGGTGCTCTCAAGGTCATGCCACCCAGCAGAGGCCAGAGCCGGAATCGGAACCGTGGCCTGGGCGACTCCAAGCCCCTAGTCGTCCTCGCGTTGCAGGTGACGAGAGTCTGGCGCGGCCGAGATCCCACAGCCGGCACCTGGGGAGTCTCCTGCCCTTGCTGTGCACGAGGGCCTCGGCCCCTCCCTCCCCGTCAGCTTTATAAACTGGCAGCACGGTAGGTGCCAACCAGTGCCTGAGGCCCCGAGCCTGGCACTTGGCACAGCCCGCCCGCAAGGCAGCAGGGGAGAGTGGGGCATGGGCACCGCCCCCAGGACCCAGGCAAGCCGGGCCAGGCGCCAGGCAGCCCGTTTCCCGCCCCCGGGTGAGCACCAGCTCCCGCGGTCTGCACTGGAACTATCAGAAGGGAGCGTTCGCTCGAGGCCGACGCCAGGTGCACGTGGAGCTGTGTGAACGCCGATCGGGCCTGGGGTCCTGTTGCTCCGTCTCACGTGTCAGGTGGTGTTGCTCCGTGTTGCACGTGTTCATGCAATCGCTGTGAACGTCACAGGGGGACTCCGCGGCGTTCCTGGCTCTGGGGTGGCGCACGCGGGGCCCGGGGCCGGGGATCTGCCTTGTGCTTGGAGAAGGCTCAGGCTGCGGGCGAGAAATGAGAAGGAACTGCTGGTGGGAAGGTGGGGCCCGGAGCCCGCCCACTCCACCTCCTGGAATGACAGCTTCAGTCACCGCCAGCACACCGTGCACTCAGCGGGCCTGTTTGCCCATCTGTGGGCTGGGGGATGCTGCCCAGTGGCCAGGCTTCCAAGCTTGCTGGGGCTTAGGGGTATCCTGCGTGTTTTTTCCTCTGCGTATGGTGGCTGCGTAGACCCTCTGAAGGCCGGCTGCCCCTCTGAACAACCGGCAGTGTGAGGCCTGGAGTCCCTCACTGGAGTGGCCCAGGGCAGCCATAGGATGATGGAGCCAGCACGCCCCAGCTGTTTGTGAACAGTTGCTGCTGTCATCCCATGGCCTGCATGTGGGCTGGGGACGGCACCAACAGACAGGGACCTTGCTAGATGGAGGGCGGCTGGATTGTTCTAGAAGGAGGTAGAGGTGCTGCTGCCCACCCTACCCCACCCCCGGAGCTGGGACTGCAGGGTAGGACGGAGGAGGGAGAGGCTGAGGACACAGCTGGCCACGCCGTGGAGGCTCCTGCCCGCCATGCCTCCCCTCACTGACTTCCGGCCAGGCCCTGTGTGGCCTCCCGGAGGCCTCTGACAGCCTGGGAGGACTGGGTATGTTGTCATAGTGCCCACTGCACAGATGAGGAACCTGAGGTCACACAGCTGGGAGGTGGCAGGGTGGGGAGGGGGGCTGGAAGTGAGATCCACAAACCTCCCCCGACCCCCCGACCCTGAGTTATTCCTCTAAAGTCCTTGCTGCTTTGCACACCCTCCCCGGGGCCCCGGCTCTCTGTGAAAGGGTCATCTGAGGCCGGGCCGGCTGGCCAGGGACACACTGGGCTTTGTGTAGGCTCAGGCCAGGCAGGGCAGCCAGTGGAGAGCGGACAGGGCGGTGTGGCCCAGCCAGCCCGGGACAAATGTGCAGAGTGGGAATAGAGGCCCCTTTGTGCAGCTCTCGGGCTGGGGGACAGGCGCTGCCAGCTGCCACCCCTGGGACTGTGCCCTTGCTGAGGGCTTCTGGCTGTCCCCGGGGGACCAGCCAGGGCCCTACCATCGTCTTCCGTGTGTGTCTTCCTCTTGTTTCCACCTGCCAGGCCCCGCTAAGCTAGTTCACTGCAGGCCTACTGTGTGCCAGCCCTGCAGGTGGGGAGGTCGTAGCTCCAGGGCGTGGGTGACGACCCCGAGGTTCAAGGCGCGCAGCGACCCGCGACGCTGGCCGTGGGCTGTGCACGGGACTGCCCTCCAAGCCCTTTCTCTCCCTGGCATTAGCTGTACACTGTGCCTTGCTGGTCTTGGCCCCAGGACCCAGAGTTCAACTCCAGGTGCGGGGGGGTGAGCAGAGACAGGTGCTGGGGGCTGGGATTCCTGGGCCTCTCTGGTGACCTCTGGAAGGCTGCAGGCTCTCTGAGTTCCTGGACAGGCGCGTGGCGTCCATCCCACCCCTGTGTCCCAGCCTAGAGGCCTGGTGAGCGTGCCCCACCCATTCAGCGCTCTCTGAGCCTTCATGTCAGCTGAGAAGGGAAGTAGAGTGGGACCTGCCCCCCCCACCCCCCGCCCAGGGCCTTGGACCCAGGCAGGTGACCGCCAAGCCAAGGCAGTGGGCAGGCGGCAGGCAGGGCAGTGCAGGAGCAGGAGCAGGAGGAGGAGGAGGAAGGCTCTCATTGGTCGCACCGCAGCCCCATTCTGCAGACCAGTAGCTTGAGGGTCAGGTGGCGAAAGGGCTTTGTTAAAGGCCCCAGGGTCCCTATAGCTTCCGGGGAGGCCCAGCCCTCGGCCTCTTCCTGACCCCCACCCGCCCAAGCCGTCTACTGCAGATGTTGACTGAGTCCCCTCCGTGGACCCAGCCCCGTGGAAGACCCAGACCACACTTGGGAGCCCCCGAAGGCCATTGGCTGCCTCCTGTGTGTTCTGGCACCCTGGGAGGGTTTGCACCTGCTCCGTGTCCCCCTCCTCTGTGCCTCTGCTCAGGCTGGGGCTGCCACCGGGTGTGCTCTGCCCTCCCGTTGCCTAGCACTAGTGGCCCCACGTGGCACCTCTGCAGGGTGAGGGTCTCAGAGCCTGCTTGCCGGCCCCAGCGCCCACCCGTGCCTTTCTTGCCCTCTCCCATGCTCATCCTGCACAGTGGGTGCCCAGTGGGCATTCAGGGCAGTCTGAACCACAGACGCCAGCCCAGCCTCACAGGCCTGCTCCCCCCGACCTCCCACCAGCAGGAGAAACAGACCCAGACAGGGCCCTGCCCACTGTGTCCTTCAAGTCCGCCCAAGGCGGGGCAGCCGGGTTCCGGGTGAGTGAAGAGGCCCAGAAAGCCAGAGCCCAGCCGAGGTCAGGGGCCCAGGGACCCTGTGACCCTCAGACCCGGGCCACCCTCTCCAGGTTAGACAGCGCAGGTGCAGCAGGTGCGGCAGGGCGGCCAAGCAGGTAACGCAGTGCAGACGGGGCCTTGGTGCTTCGCGGGCAGCCAGGTGGCTTGGTTTTCCCAAGAGAAAGCAGGCAATGAGGGTTCAGGTGGAAGTTTAGTTTTTCTGTGATTTAGCAAGATGTGTGTGGGCAGCACCGCAGCCTTCCAGGGTACGGGATTGTCTAGGTTGGGGTGGGGGTCCCGCAACGGCTCGGTTCCCCACCCCCAGCCAGCCAGAGCCCCCCGAATCCCAAAGCCTTTCCCTGAAGCCCTCGAGACACCCCCAGCCGCCTCCTTCCCCGCCAGAGGCAGGAGGCAGGGCCTGAGCCTGCCGAGGGCACCACCCAAATAGCTATAATCAGCAGCCTCGCCAAGACTTCAAACTCACCCAATTATCCTGCAGGGGAAAAAACACAAAATGAAAACAAATTAACATGTTTGCATAGAAGCCGCCGCGGCAACACACACAGACGCGCGCGTGTACTTGCTGGCGCGTGCCCCGGCGAGGCTGGGAGCTGCTGCGGCCGCCCCCTCCCTAGGCCTGGCACCCACCTGGCCCGAGAGGTGGGAGCAGTGCCCAGTCACCAAACTGCTCCCCCTGTCCCCCAAGCCTGTCTGGGCCCCACGGCAGCCTGCCACGTTCTGGTTTCAGTCTGGCAAGTGCACAAAACTCACCGTGGGCCTGAATCCCACCTCCCTGGCCTGTGAGAGAACTCTTGAGAGCACAGAGAGGTTTGTGGAGCTGCCCAAGGCTGCACAGCGGGCAAGTGGAAGACTTAGCTGGGGCTTTGTAGTTCACGCCGTAGCCCCTGCGTCTCCTCCGTGTCTCCCTGTTGCCTGTGGGTGAAATGTCAAGGCCTTGGCCCCTGGCACCCCCAACCTGTGTCTGTTCCTGCCTCGGCCCACCGCCTGGGCCTTCCAGTCCCTGCTCCACCTGTCCCCAGCCCTGTGGCTTCTGGGCCTCTTCTCCTAGGACTTCTGGAGTCATTGGCTCTGGCCCAGATGAGGGGTCATGTGCACAGGGTGTGGTCCCTGCACCTGCAGTGGCCGCAGCACCCCCACTGCACAAGGCCGGGCTCCCTGCTCACCAGCCCCTGCTGGGTGCCCTGGGCCTCCACACCAGGCCATGCCCTGTGTACCAGAAGCTGCTGGTCCTGGGGAGGCCCGGCCTCCCTGGGTGTTCAAAGGATAAAGGACGAGGAGGAGCTGGGGTTTAGGTGTCGGCGCTCAAGGCTCCCCAGCCCTGGACTGCAGGGGCCTCCCCCGGCCTCACCCCCTTGCTACCACGTGATGGCAACCAAAGGGCTTCCTTGCACTGATCCCTCCCTGCCACGCTGGCCTGGCACGGTGAGGGCTGGGGTGGGCCCTGCTGCCTCGGGGTGGGGGGGGACGTGCAGGTAACTGCTCTGCGCAGGCGCTGCCTGGGCGACCCCTCGCTGTGGCCGTGGAGGCAGACGTGGCTTCCAGTTGCGTTCCTCAGGGGGAGGAACAGGTCCCTGTGGGTTCGGTGACCACGGCCGGCTCTGCCCTGGAGGAGCAGGGCTGGAGTTCAAGCGGAGCTGCTGGTTGGGGCTTCCCCTCGGAGCCACGCTGCCTGTCGGGACCTGGACAGCGAGGCCGCAGGGTGACCCCTTCAGGCCTAAGGTCGTGTGGGAGACTGAGTACCCTTTTAGCGCCCCCAGCGCCCGCTTGGCCCGGCCGTGCCTTAGAGCCCAGGAGAGCTGAGTTCAGGTCCAGGCCCTTTTGCTCTCTGAGCCCTGCTCCCTGGCGTGGGACTCTGCACCCTGAGGGGTGCGTGCAGGGCCCCCACGCGGGCCATCTTCTACTGCTTTCCCAGGCCACAGCAGAGAGCTGGACAGGAAGTGGAGCAGCCGCGTCTTGAATTGTCAGCTCTGCAGGTGGCAGCTTTCCCCGCCACGCCACAGCGCTGGCCCCTGCAGAGGGGTTTGTCAGGCCAGGGTGGGAAAACTGTGCTGGGACACAGGGTGGGGCGGGGACTGAGCCCCTGGGCCATGGGAGGGGCTGGGAGAAGGAAAAGCCTCAACCCAGTTCTCCTTTTGTTCCGATGATATTTACTTAACATTTAGTATTTTCATAGTCATTATTTACTTGAAAGGCAGTGGGAGAGAGATGCACACGCGTCTCCCATCCAGAGTGGTGCTGTGGTGGAGGAGCAGACACTAAACCAACGGTCAGCGAGGGAATTTCAGAGTGGCCGTGACGGTGAAGGCGGATGAGAGGTGGTCAAGGAGGGCTTCTTGGAGGAAGCGATGTTTGAGCTGAGGTCTGAATGAGTCAGAGCTGGGGAGGGCGTGTTGGGGACAGTGCAGCAATGCAGTGTCCACAGGTGGCTGTTGAGTCACACAGGGAGGTGAGAACCGAGATGTCCTCATCAGTGTAAAATCCGCCTTGCATTTTAAAGGCTTTGGATTAGCAAATTCTGAATACTGATTACAGATGGAAGGGCCAGCCCGTGGGAGGTACTGGGTTGGAGCAGAGTGTGAATGACACCACGTGGCTGTGGCTGCTGGGGAACCTACACCTGGGGCTTGCCCCGTCACATGTCTCCCCTGGACAGTGCTCCTGTGGGGTATCTGGGGAGACACATGACATGTGCAAGGCCCTGGGGTAGAGGTTACCCTGTTAAAGGGCCAGGAAGAAAGCCAGTGCGGCCAGCAGGGTTAGCCTGGGGAGAGGGACGTTGTGGCCCCTGGGTGGGGAGGGGTTTCAGGCAGGACGCCCGCGGACATCGTTAGGGATGCACGGAAGGGGGTGGGTGTTGGGTTAAGCTGCTGCTTGGTACGCCAGCATCCCGCCAGCATCCCGTCTCGGAGTGCTTGGGATCAAATCCTACCTCCACTTCTCTCCCAGCTTCCTGCTAATGAGAGCCCTGGGAGGCAGCTGGTGATGGCCCTTGTCACCTACACAGGGGAAACCCGGATTCAGTTCCAGTCTTGGCCCAGCCCCGGCTATTGTAGGCTTTTGGGGAGTGAACCAGCTGATGGAAGATCTCTATCTCTTCTTGTCTGTCATTCTGCTTTTTTTTTTTTAAGGTTTATTTATTTGAAAGGCTGAGTTACAGGGAAAGAGGGAGAGACAGATATTTCATCCATTGATTTATCCCCAAAATGGCTCCAATAGCCAGGGCTTGGCCTGGCCAAAGCCGGGAACCAGGAGCTTCATCTGGGTGCAGGACCCAAGCACTTGGGCCGTCTTCTGCTGCGTTCCCAGGTGCGTTAGCAGGGGGCTGGGGTCCCTGCAGGATGCTGGCATCACTCTGCCTCTCAGATAAATAAATGGGGCTCCCCAAGAAGCCCACCGCTTGCTGGAGCTCCAGGATTTCAAGGCCTCTGGAGCTTCCCCCGCCTCGGTGGCTGTTCCTACCACAACGGGGAACTAGCCAGCTTCCAGCCTCCCAACTGCAGGAGTGTGAACTCCTAGGGAAAGGAAACCAGACGAGGCTGCGTGCACACCGGAGAGGAGTTAGGAAAGCACAAAGCAGACAGGCTTCCCAGGGAGAAGTGCAGCCTGGCAGCCGGGCTGGGCTGGGCCCTGGTTGGAACCCGGCCATCTGGCTGCCGCACGGAGCCCCACGGCAGGGCGATGTGGCATGAGCAGGGGACGGCTGGCGACGGCCACGCGTGAGGGGCGTGTGTGGCTCCCATCAGAGGTTCTAACAGGTGGCGGGGTGATGTGGCATGAGCAGGGGATGGCTGGCGACGGCCATGCATGAGGGGCGTGTGTGGCTCCCATCAGAGGTTCTAACAGGTGGAACGTGTGAACTGCAGGGTGCTGAAGGTGTTGGGCTGAGCCCTGCTGCTGTCACCAGGCCAGGGTCTTCCCAGAAGGCTCTGCTCTTTCTGCCGCAGCCTGACCCCTGGCCCTCCCTGCCCCCCACTAGGAAGCCTTTGTTGACCTTGGCTTCAGGCTTCTGGTCCAGGCCAGACCTCGCCAGACTCTTCTGCCCACTCCATCCTCAAACATCCTCGGTCTTCCTCCCCCGCTCCCCTCTGGGTCGGACCCTCAAGCCCTGACTGTCCCAGGCCCACCTCTTCCGCTAGGCTGTTTTTGCAACACCCTGCCCCCCTCCCCGTTCCCTCCTGGCGATGGCAGCCATCGCGTCTTTGTCCCCAGCGCGGGGTGGGTTAAGTGAGGTGACGTCTGCAAAGCGCTCAGACCCGTGGGGAACACTAAAAATAAAACCCAGCTCTCCGTATCACTCTTACTATCAGGTCCTCGCTGCCGCTGCCTGGCTTAACCCTGAGCTGAGGGTGCAGGGCTGGGAACTGGGTGGATGGCGGGGAGGGCTGGCAGCACGAGGACCCTTGCCCTAGGTCTTGCCATGGTCCCTCTCCCAGGGAACTCCTCTCCCTGGAGTCTCCGGCAGCGCCTGCCCCTTTGGTCTCCATTTACCAATTACTAGTTGGTTCCTGGACCCCCTTGCAAAACCTGGGGTGTGTGTGTTGGGGGGGTTGCTTTCTGCCAGCCGTGGTGTCACGGCGCTGATAAGTGAGCAGGACCCCACATAGCTTCATTCCTCCCAGGATGAGCGGAGAGAGCTGGGTCTAGGCATTTAGATTTGGTCCCCGCCAAGGCTCATTTCCATGAAAGTCAACCCCGCCCCTCCACTGCCTCCCTAGGATCTGCCCTCAGTGGGCGTGGTTCTGAGAGGACTAACCCCTGTTGCCTATGGCAACAACAGCCCCTCCCTATCAGACTGGGGGGGGGGTGTGCCCTGCCCTGAGCCCCACTTGTTCACAGGAAGTGATCTCCCCGCCTGGCAGTGCACAGAGGGGTGCCCTCCAGTACCCAGGAGGGTTTGTTCCTCAGCCCACAGCTGCATCAAGGTCTCCCCACTCCCCAAAGGGTGTGTGCACGTGTGTGCGGTCCCTTGCTTGAGACCCCTGCCCCTGCCTTCTTCCCTGTCTGCCTCCTCCTTACCTGCTGCTGTGATCAGAAACAAAGCAGTAATGGTTAGTAACCGACGCTGGCAGCTACCACGGTGAGCCTGGCACTCTGTCTGCACGGGTCGGGGTAAGGGGTTAACCTCTTCAGAGGAAGAACCAGGCTCCGAGAGATGTGGGGATGTGCCCAGGCCGTGAGTTCAGGCCCTGGCTCCGGGCCCCTCCCCAGCGGTGCCTTCTCTCCTTGACACCTCCAGGCCAGATAGGGTGGCTGCATCCTGGCTACCCCTTGTCTCCTTGTCTTTCTGAAGATGTGTTTATTTGGAAAGTCAGAGTTACAGAGATGAAGTGAGAGATCCATTTGCTGGCTTACTCTCCAGATGGCTGCAGTGGTCAACACTGGGCCAGGCCAAGGCCAGGAGCTTCATCCTGGTCTTCCACTGGTGACAGAGGCTCCAAACAATCACGCGCTCTCTCGGGCCAGTAGCAGGGAGCTGGGTCACGGGCTGAACAGCCAGGGCTCAAACTGGCACACGCATGGGCTGCCAGGTTGAAGTTGTTGGCTTTACCCACTGTGCCGTTACACCAGGCCTGTTTCCTTGCCTTCTAATGACCCCTCTGATGCGTCCCAGCCTTTGGGGTCTGTTGCTGCTACAGCATCTAGGACAGGACTTGGCACACAGTAGGTGCTCAGTGGTCCTGCGGACTTGGGAAGGTGACAAAGGTCGTTGCATTCACAGCCTCTGCCCCTCCCCTTTCTCCCGGGCATCTGGAGCTGGCCGTGGTGCTGAAGGGTGCTGGGCCAGGCGCCCACCCCACACCCAGTAGGACAGTTCCGAGCCTGTCTCTTGTCCATCCTTCATTGGAGAGATGTCTCCCTACTGTGCACAGCCACCGGCAGCAGTACTGTGAGCCCCGGGGGGTGGGGTCAGAGCCTCAGGGGAATCCACCATCATATTTATCAGGCACCTGCTAGATCTTGGGGAAGCCCTGAGCAACCTGGGCTTCGGCTGAAGGGCAGGGAGGAGTTTAAGGGGCAGAGATCTGGGCAAGGCTTACGTGGGCAAAAGCCTCAGTGCAGAGGGGAGAGGCTTGTGCCCAGGGATGCCCGCCTGGGGCTCTGGCTGTCACCCAGAACTCACGATTGTCACTTCACGTTTGGGGCTCCTCCTGTGACCCAGAACTACTGGCATCTGTGACTGCAGTGCCCCCAGCCAGGCCCAGATGGGCTGCTAGGGACCAATCGCTGGGAAGAGGGACTGGATACGTTCTGTGCCCAGATTTGCATTTTACAGAGACCCCTGGCATGCAGGCTTTTGGGTGGATGCGGCGGGAACAGTGCCTCCTCCACCCCCAGCCTCTAAGAAAGAGAGTGCAAATCCCTTTCTGGTGCCTCGGCCCGAACTGCAGCTGCAGTGGGAAATAATCACTTTTCACAGGCCCCTTATCCGCAGCCAGCCCTGGGCCGGTTTAATCAGCGGTGGTGCTGGTGTGACTTGAAGATTCCCGGGCTTGAGAGATCAGGAGAGGGGTTAAAGAAAATTACCCTTGGCCTCCTCCATGCTAATGTAATCTCTAACCAGATCTGCCCAGCCGCAGCTCAAATTGCTTTTTAGATTAACATTTAATTATTAACAGGGTCCCCTGGAAGGCCTCCGGCTCTGAACAGGGATGGGGGAGGGAGCCGCAGGAGGGAGGTGGGGGTGGGCGCTACCACGGCTGCTGTGCAGAGGCAGAGTGGGGTGAGGCAGGGAGGGAGGGGTAGTGGAGAGAGGTCAGGAAAGGGGAGGGAGAGACAGTGGGAGATGGGAGGTAGAGGGGGTGAGGGGTGGGTAGAGACAGAGGAGAGGAAGAGAGGGACGCTGAGCCTCCCGTTGGAGGTCTCAGAGGGGCTGGGGCCGCGGCTGAGCTCCCAGATGCCCTGGGCGAGGGTGGGTTGGGGTCCGGCCCCTGGCTGTGAAGACGCGGTGGTTTAGAAAGGTGGCTGCGGGTCTGACCGCAGCACCCCCAGTCCAGTGCTATTGTCTTCCTGGAGCCTGGGTCTTCTCCTCTCCATCCATGGTGCCCCGCCCCGGCCAAACTCGTGGCTCTTCCCTGCCTTCAGCCTTGTGGCCAGGACAGTGTAGGGGGAAGGAGAGGTCACTCACAGCAGGGCGAGAGGGATGAGCTGAGCACTGGGAGTGGTGGCTTCTCCTTTGCCTGCTTCCTGGGGACGGACTCCCACTGGGCAGTCAGCTCTCCGCAAGGACTGCTGGGTTTTCCCAGCTTCCCATCCTGTCCTGCAGATTCTGAATCCCTGCGGACAGGGGCCGGCAGGCTGAGGACCGTCCCTGCGGCTCGTGCACAGAGGCACTCGGCTGAGCCTCCTCTCCTGGGCAGCTCCTCGTGACGTGGGCTGGCTGCCACCCCATCAAGTTTCAGTTAGGGAAACTTGAGGCTCAGAGAGGTGCTGCAGCTGCCTGAGGTCCCCGGGGCCAGCTCTCCTGTCCAAAATCCTCGTTCCGTGCGAGGCCGGCAGGGCCTGCCTGGGCCTGCCCCTCTGAGCCAGAGCTGGTCTTTGGCCTTGTGTGGGGCCGCAGGAGCCAGCGTAGGCAGCTCCAGGGACGAGGTTGGGGGGAGGGCCGGAGGTAGCACAGCCTGTGGCCTTCACAGGGTCACAGCCCAGCCTGGGTGCTACGGGAATGTCGGAGGCACAGGGGTGAGGCCAGAGATTTCCGCCTGCATCAGGGACTGGCATGCGCACTGGAGGTCAGGTCTGCTGGCGGGTGGCAGGACACCGTTTTCTTTGTGATTTCTCTAAACATTCATTGGAAAGGCAGAGTTCAAGATCGGTCTTCTTCTATTGTCTGGTTCCTCCCCAAATGCCTAAAACAGCCAGGGCTGGGCCAGGCCAAAGTCAGGAGCCAGGAGCTCCATCCAGGTCTCACGTGGGTGTCCGGAGCCCAGGCCCTTGAGCCGTCATCTTCCCAGGGCACATTAGCAGGAAGCTGGGAGGAGGGACCCAATCCCAGGCCCTTCAGTATGGGAATGTGGTCTCTCAAGTGGCGGCCTGGCCGCAACACCCACTCTCTCTGGTTCTTAGAGACAGAGAGGGTCCCCATCGCTTGTTCACTCCTCACACGTCTGAAACAGCCAGCACCAAAGCCAGGAGCTGGAACTCAATCCAAGTCTCCCACGTAGGTAGCAAGGA
Source organism: Oryctolagus cuniculus (assembly GCF_964237555.1). NCBI lineage: Eukaryota > Metazoa > Chordata > Mammalia > Lagomorpha > Leporidae > Oryctolagus > Oryctolagus cuniculus. The sequence goes on from NC_091452.1 coordinate 18,680,646, forward strand.
CCCAACTACTTCACCATCACCGCTGCCTCCCATGGTGCACGTCAGCAGGAAGCTGGAGCCAGGAGCCTGAGCTGGGGATTGAACCCAGGTGGTCTGAGCCGCTTGATCAGCATCATCACCGCTGTGCCTAGTGCCCATCCCCGGAGGGACTTCTGTCCTCCCAGGATGTGACACAGGGGCGTCACTGTGCCCTGGGCTGCTGCCACCTAACAGCTGTGTGAGCTTGTGCGAATGGCTTCCCCTCTCTGCCTGCTTCCGCATCGGTGACACGGGGCCACTAGAGGGCTACCAGAACTGGCCACGGGGCCACTAGAGGGCGGGGGTGAGGGCTGAGGCTCAGGATGCCCGGGGCGCCAGGCTCACGGGAAGCAGGGGTCAGTGTCGGGAAGCAGGGGTCAGTGTCGGAGCTCCTCTCGGAGCAGCCAGACACGAGGCCGGCCGGCGGAGACCCCTCCTGGTTCTTTGAGTGAAGCAGGCCAGGCAGCAGGCAGCCTTTACCGTCCTATCCATTGTTCTGCCGGGGTGGGCCGCACAGGGCCACAGACGCTGGCTGTCCTTGGACTGCAGAGGCCTTCTCTCTCCCCGCCCTGTCATCCTTTATCTAAATCCCCCCTCCATGAAAGGACAGCTGGGGGTGTTATCTGGCGAGGGGACCTTTGCGTGGGTGTCTCGGAGATAAAGGCGCATCTTATCAGCCCCCGCGTCAGGGCTGGTGCCCGCATTCTCATCACGCAGCCTTTCGACATTTCCCTCCCCACCCCCTCCTCGGTTTTTATTATGAAAGTCACAAAAGACCTTGAGCTTATAAACAGTCTGATTTGCAGATAGGGTTTCCAAATGAGTGGCGCTCCCCAGACGGTCCTGGCAGGGGGCAGGGAGGAATGAGCCCCGGGAGGGAAGACCGTGATGTCCCTCGTTTGCTGTGTGACCTCAGGCGGACACTTGGTTTCTCTGGGCCCCGGCCACTTTGTCTTGAGACACTTGCCGAGCCGTTGGTTCCGCCCAGCGGATGCCTATTTGTTAGGAAATGATTACTCTGTGCCGGGCGCTGGGAAGAGAGAGAGAAACAAGAAACTCCGAGCGCAGTGGAGAGAGGCAGACGTGAAAATTGGCAGTTAGAACTCGGCATGATTAGGGCTGCGATGGGGGTGCCCGGAGGAGGGGGCAGTTGAGCTGAGTTCCAGGACGTGGCAGGCAGAGCCACCAGCGAGTGCAAAGGGGTGGGGAGGGCCGGCCCGGGGAAGCCTTGAAGGCCAAGCAGAGAGGGCGGGGCTCTGCTCAGAGGCCGCAAGACAATGAGGCGGTCTTGTTTGTAGAACTGGAGCTGGTGGGCAGCCTTGGCCGCATCCTAGCCCCGCCCAGCAGCAGGCCACAGAACGGGCAGGGAGCTGCAGAGATGGGCTCAGGCTGCAGGCCTCACTGCTCGTCCCTTGTGAAGCTCAGAGTGTTTTGGAACGATCCAAGCAGCTGACCTGGAAAAGCCCAGCTGAGGCCTTAATGTCACCCCTGAAGACCTCCGAGGCCCCCTGAGCTCAGCCAGAGGCCCCCTCTTGGCTCCCAGAACTGCCAGGGCCTGCATAGCCGTCAGAGCACGGGGAGAACCCAGCCCCCCAGGAAGGCCCAGCACAGGCAGCCTACCCCTCCCCCCACCCTTTTCCCACAGCAAAGCATGCTGGGATGTAGGCCCATGGGGAAGACCGGGGGTACCTCTGGAGAGGGACTGGGCTCCTGGGCCCCCAGCACCTTGTGAGAAGCTGGGGGTAGGAGCAGGTGGCCAGGACCCTGGGAGGGAGGGGCCCCTGTGGCAGGCCAGAGAGAGGCAGGCGGCCATCTGGGGTCCCACAGCGAGAGGGGAGGCTGAGAGGTTTCCTCAGCACAGCAGGTCTCCCACCACCTTCCTCCACTGCCCAGGCCGGGGGCTCAGCGGAGCCCAGTGGTGAGCGGCAGGCTCCCCCAGCCCCGCTGCCTGCTGGCAGGCCCTGGACTGGCTGTCCCCTCCCTCTCCATGGGTTTCCCATCTGTGGAGGGACAGGGCTGGGGCTGCCTCTTGTCGGCTCTGCCCCGTCCCCACCAGTGTCAGAGTAGGCAGAGGTGGATACTGCCCAGAGCAGGAGTCGGGGGCAGAGAGGCTGTGCTGGGTGAGGATGCTGCCATGGCCTCTCCCGCCACAGGCGTGCACACGGCTGTGCGTGCATCCGGGCACCAGCTGCGTGTGCGTGCAGCAGCTGTGCCACTCAGCGTGAACGTGTGCATGGACGTGTGCATGAACGTGTACATGAATGTGTGCATGAACGTGTACATGAACGTGTACATGAATGTGTGCATGAACGTGTACATGAATGTGTGCATGAACGTGTACATGAATGTGTGCATGAATGTGTGCATGAATGTGTACATGAACGTGTGCATGAATGTGTGTATGAATGTGTATGGTGTCAGTGTGGGCGCCCAGCACAGCCCACCTGAGCAGGCCAGCGCGGGCACCGTGTGGCCTCAGGGCCCATATCCCAGGGGGAGGTAGTGGTGGTCGAGCCACACCTGCTCATGTCCCAGGTCCCCGAGGGGGAGCCGTGCTGCGGCGTTCCCTCGCGGGCGTGGGCCCCACTCCGTGCCCCGTGGAAGCGGTGTAATTTCTGCCTGATTGTAATGGCATATTTTCAAATCCCCCTGAAATCAAAGCCGGGGAGGGGGCAGCGCAGCGCCTACGGCACCGCTGCGCTAAGACTGGCAACTGGGGGGGGGGGGGAGGATCACCTGCCCTCCCCCACATCCATCCCTCACTCTTTTTTTTTTTTTTTTTGAGACAGTAATAGGAGAAAATTGGTTTTGAAACTGAATAAAAGTCCCTTTCAGAGGAAATCATTTCTTTCAGGGCACCTTTGCTGAAAGTAAAATAGAGCGTAATGAAAGGTGCCCGCGTGATTGTCTTTCATTACCGGGAGGGAGCCCAGGACAGACGAGGCTGCCACCGTCTCGGGAAACACAAGATTGGAATAATTGCGCCGTAACAAGGAGCTTGTTGTGAAATTAGTATCTTAAGAAAGTAGTGAAAAAAGGCTTTTCCTCATGAATACTTCATTATTAGGGGAACGCACAGAATTTAGAGCCCAGACACCTGTTTAGTATTAAATAACTTCCCGTTCTTCCCTTCAACACCCCCTTTCCCTCTTCTTCGTTTTTCAAACCCACATGAGGATGGAGGTGGCTGGACCAGGGGGGTGGCCCTGGAGGCGGTAGGGCTGGGCGCCCTGGGCTGGGGGGACATGCAGGGTCTCCAGGGCTGCACCCTTGATGGAATGGAGGGAGGGAGGGCCTGGGCGGGGAAGGTCCCGCCCTCTCATGGCGGCCTCCACGCAGGCCAGCCCTGACCGGGGCTCCTGTGTCTCGGTTGCGCCCTGGCTTCCTAGAGTGGCAGGAGGGTGGGTTTGGGGACAGTAGGGTGAGCTTGAGCGTGGACGAGGGAGCGCCGGGGTGGGCCTCCCTCCCCAGGTGGGGTGAGGGCCTCGCTCGGGCAATGGCACATGCCGGGCCGGGTTTGCCAGTACCCCTTGGACCTCCAAGCGGCCATCCTGACCCTCGGTCCAGGGCCGCCAAGAGGACTCGGGGGCCTCCCTGCTCCGGCTGGCCCCCCCCTGGGCATCCCCACGGGCCCTGGTCTCCACACCTGACAGATGTGGGGGAAGGGCGTCTGCTTCCTCCTGCAGGGCGGTGGGGAGCACGCAGGCCCCGCAGAGCCTCTAGTGACCAGTGTCTCGCCTCCCTCCTCCCAGGGACCCTGCTGCAGCGCGCGCCCTGCCGTGGGCCCCCAACTCCGCCATGCTCGCCTGTCTGCAGAGGACCCAGAACCCGCCGGGCCAGCACCTGGCCTGCCCGAGCAAGAGCCTGGAGCTGCGCAAGTGTGAGTGCACCTGCCCCTGACCCAGCACCGCCCCCCTTGGGGTCTGAGTCCTTGGGGCTGGACCCACCGCAGGCCGCCGCGGGGCAGGTCACGCAGGGGCCTGCAGGGCCAGTCCCGTCAGCACATCGACCCCCTTCAATCCCCATCACAGTCTGTTTTTAAAGATTTATTTATTATTTATTTGCAAGTCAGAGTTACACAGAGAGGCACAGGCAGAGAGAGAGAGGTCTTCCATTGGCTGGTTCACTCCCCTATTGGCAGCAACCGTCAGAGCTGGGCCAATCCGAAGCCAGGAGCTTCTTGGTCTCCCACGTGAGTGCAGGGAACCAAGCACTTGGGCCATCTTCCGCTGCTTCCCCAGGCCATTAGCAGAGAGCTGGATCAGAAGTGGAGCAGCTGGGACTTGAACCAGCGCCCATATGGGATGCCAGCACTGCAGGAGGCAGCTTTACCCGCTATGCCACAGCGCCGGCCTCCCTCACCCTGTCTTAACGTCTGTGTTCTCTGGGGGCTCCAGGCCTATGCTTGGTCTGGGCCACCCCCCAGGGCCTCCTCCGGCTGGCCCCAGCGTGCCGCACACCAGGTCTCACCGGCCGTCATGTTCCAGCACTACCCGAGGAGGGAGCATGGAAGCTAAACCGCCCTGAGCGGGACCTGGCTGCAGGCCGTGGTTTCTCAGGGTGGCCCATTCGGGGCTGGCCTTGACGGCCTAGCACCAGGAGTCCTCTGAGCCGATTCTTTTTAGCCACCATACAGTTTGTTGAAAAAGAAAAAAAAAAAAGCATTGAAGTTCCCGCGAACAGTCTCGTGAGAGAACTCAGAGGGTCGGCTGGCGGAGGCCCGAGTTCCTCACCACAGCTCCTGGTTAGAGCTGAAAATCCATCTCCAGTTCACCGGAGTCCCCACCCGTCCCTGTTGCCTCCGTGCTAGAACCCGGGACCCAGCCCTGTTTATCCGTAGGCTGCGCTGTGGCCGTTTTCCCTTTCAGGTCTGTCTGTAGATAAGGTAAGGCGTCCCTGTGGTCCAGTCCTCAGGAGGAGGGAAGGAGAGTATGGACAACAGCCTCCGACTTACCCAGCCACCTGCTCCCCTTCCCAGAGGCACCCGGGGGTTGTCCGCCTGCCGGGCGGCCTTCTGGGAGATGCTGGGTGCACACGTGCCTTCCACGCCGTCCGGCTCACTCTTTGACCTGGTACCATCCCCTGCAGGTCAGGTTCTAGAAAGAACGCTTCCTCGACCTTTGCCACAGAGGTCTCTCTCCCCAGGATGAAGCGTGCGCACCCGGCTAGTCCTCTCGCTACACTGTAACCAGCCTGTTGCCGGCACAGGCCAGGCAGTAGTAGAGCCCCTGGGTGCCACAGGATACACTAACTGAGGAGCCTGGGCTGGTGTATTCTGACGTCAGTAGAGACCATACCCACGAACTGCCCACGGCACAGTGTGGGACATCACGCTCAGGCTCTGCTCCCTGGGGCACTGACTGCTCACGACAGACTCTTCATTTAGTTTGCTACGAATCCAGCTAGACATCTTCTCAGGCTTGAGCCTTTTTTTTCCTTTGAATGAGCTCATCACTATGGTCCATTTTTTAAATTATTGATTAGATGGTTGTCTTTGTCCTTGTTGATTTGTAGGAGCTATTTGTATATGATGAACCGCTAGGTCTTGTGAACTACAGTTGTTTTCATGTTTTCCCCAATTTGTCATTTGTTTTTGAGTCGTGAAAGACTCTGAAAAGTGACATTTGCGTTTCCTTTTACGGTCTCTGGGTTTTATGCTGTACTAGGAATGTTCTCACTCAGGCTGAGATGTTGCGTTGTGTTTGTTTTTAAAGAAAGGTTCCCCAGGGTTTCTTCTAGGTCTCCTGTGGTTTTCAAAAGCTCTGACCTGATTATCTGTGAAGTATCAGCGCTGTCGTGTTCCGGGTCCTGGGGCACCGTGTTACACGAAGTCAGGCGGGGAGACGCCGGGCACTGCTTGCTTACGGCGATGTGAATTCCGTCTTCACTGAGATGCAATTCAGAAGTGCAAAATCAGTTGCTCTTGGCGTACTGTAATGGCTTTAGAACGTGTTCTGGAAGAAACCCTGTAACCATCCATCGATGACCACCACCTTGTCCCCCCCCCCCCCCCCCCCACTTCTCCAGAGTCCCCAGGCTGGGCTGGACTGGGCTAAGAATGGAAGCCTACGGCTGTGAGCTTTCGTGGCTTCCTGAGCGAGCGCCTCCTTGTGGCCAGTCCGTGTGGTGGCAGGCGTATCTTACGCTAATACTCGGTGGGGCTTGTTCTTGTTAATCCCGAATTCCCCTGGCGCTTTCCTGTACTGTCCTGTCTGAGCCACAGCGTCCACTTACAGAAACCCTGGTTACTCTGCACGGGGATTACATCCACAGAGACTTGAGACAGAGCTGACATTTTCATGATTCACTCTTTCCTCCAAGACGTGATGTGCTTTTCAAGAAAGAAAGAAATTTATTTGGAAGGCAGAGTTACAGAGAGACCTTCGAGCTACTGGTTCACTCCCCAGATGGCCACGAGAGCCAGGGCTGGGCCAGGCCAAAGCTAGGATCCAGGAACTCCATCCGGGTCTCCCACGTGGGTGCAGGGGCCCAAGCACTCAGGCCATCTTCTGCCACCTCCCCAGGCGCACTAGCAGGGAGCCGGATCGGAAGTGACGGAGCAGCCGGGACTGGAAGCGGCGCTCACGTGGGCGCCAGCATCGTGGGAGCAGCTTACCCTGCTTGTGCAGACGCCCGGTCCCTCCAGGACGGCTTCACGTTTTGGGCGTCTTGGGGTGAGCTTCCAGCTGGGAGTTTAAGCTTCTTTGACTAGTCGTTTCCTCCCTAACTGGAGGTTGTTTATAGGAAGGCTATTAACTTCTGCCACCTTCCTCAAGTATTTTATTGATTATAATGGGTTTTCAGTTCCATCTCTTGGGTTTTCCAGTTACACTGTTACATCATTTGCAGATGATAATTTTACTTCCTATTTTGCTTTATCCCTTAATTTCTTTGCTTTACTTAATAGAGTTGAATCTTATCCCTAGAACAGTGAAACATAATAGTGGCGATAACAGACGTTCTTACTTTGTAGCTTCTAGATTTCACCATTAAGCAAACGCTGGCTTCAGGGCAGGTATTCTATTGGGTTAAGTCTCCAGCCATTCCGGTTTTATGAAGGATTCTAAAAATCAAGAATGAAAGTTCAACTTTGCCAAAATGACTTTTCATCGTGTACGAGGAGGATCATGGTCCCCCCAACTTGATCCAGTGTGACTCTGCGATATTAACGGAGTTCTTAATATCCCAGCCCTGGCTGTTGCAGCCATTTGGGGAGAGAACCAGGAGATGAAAGCTCTCTCTCTCTCTCTCTCTCTCTCCCTGAAACTCTGCCTTTTAAGTAAATCTTAAAAACAAAGAAACATCAGAGGCTTTCCTTTTTCCCCGTGCTTTGACACCTTCTGTAGAGCTGGGACCATCTGCTAAGTTGGGCTGCCCCTGTGAAACCGGGCCACAGAACCTGCTGTTGGTTCTGTGACTGGGGGTCTGGTTCAGGTGTCCTGTGGCTTCCTGAATGAGATTGGGACCTCATGCTCCATTTTATCCAGGTCTTCAGATTTGCATACAGTTGAACCAGTTTTTAAGTCTTAAGTGGCGGTTTCCCCATTATTTCTTTCATTGTGTTCTTGTGCTTTCTCCCCCTCCCCCTCCCTCTCCTTTTTAAATTAGGTTAGCTCACAATATTATCTATTGCCCTTCCCCATGGATTCCTCCTCAGGATTTATTAGTAATTACCCTTTTCTGGTTTCTGGTTCATTAATTTATGCTTTTATCTGTATTAAAACCTTTCTTTTGCTTGCCTTGGTAATTTTTTATAGATACTTAGATATAGGGTGTTTTTTTTTAAGGGGAAAAATTCAGGCTTTGAAGTTCCTGAGCACTTCTCAAGGCGTCTCCTGTGAGCTCGCTGTGCGGGATTTTCTGGATATACTTTTGGTTTTGATTCCTTCTTTAACCCAAAACTCATCCGAGAGCCCGCTATCCACTCAAGTAGTAGTGCTTCTGTGTTTATTTCCAGTTGTTTTGTTGTTTAGAGATTTATTTCAAAGGCAGAGTTATAGAGACAGATGTTCCCTCTGCTGGGTCACTCTCCAGCGGCCAGGTCTGCGCCAGGATGAAGTTGGGAGCCTGGAATTCCACCCCGGCTTCCCACGTGGGTGCCCTTGGGCCGTCCTCCGCTGCTTCCCCAGGCACTTAGCAGGGAGCTGGACTGGAAGAAGAGCGGGTGGGACTGGTACCAGCGTCGCAGCCAGGGCTTAATCCACGGCACCACAATGCTGGCCGTTGTTGTCTTTTTACACTAAGATAAGGGGACCTCGTCTGCTATCTCCATTTCCTTGGACTTGACTTTTTCTTGGTGAGATAATCTGTGGTGATTTTTCTGTGCATTTCAGAAAGGTCTGACTCTGCAGGATTCAGGGTTTGGAGTATACCAACTATGCCTGCCCTAATGATCGCATTAGTGGGGTCGTCCATGTCTTACTCCCCTGTCATGGACAGAGAAGGAATTAGACACCCACTGCCTACATGGTCCAGTCTGCTTTTCCTTAGAGCACCTAGAACTCGTCTGTGAATGGTGGTAATATTTTAGTTAATGCAGAGATACTTCTGTCTGTTAACATGGTGACATCTGCTTTTTGCGTTTCACATTTTTTTGAAACGTTTGCGAATTCTTTATTTTGATCTGTGAGTTCCTTTTAGGTGTGACTCATGCACCGCAGAGTTGGTTTCAGCTTTGTGATCCACTCCGAACACCTCCTTATTTCATAGGAGAGTTTAGCCTGTTACACTTGCTGATATGACAGATGCGTGGTTTCCAGGCCTGTGTTCTTTGCTGTGATCCCTGTACCTGCCAACCACAAGGAAGGCGGGTACTTGTGCTAGTGGTGTGGCTCTAGCCCCTTACTGAGTCACTAGTCCTCTATTTAGAACAGGCTCTCTGTAAGACAATACTACATTAGTGTATTTCCTGGAGTTTATTTGGAAGTCAGAGTTACACAGAGAGAGAGGTCTTCCATCCGCTGGTTCACTCTCCAGTTGGCCACAACGGCCGGAGCTGTGCCGATCTGAAACCAGGAGCTTCTTCCGGGTCTCCCACGTGGGTGCAGGGGCCCAAGGACTTGGGCCATCTTCTACTGCTTTCCTAGGCCATAGCAGAGAGCTGGATCGGAAGTGGAGCAGCTGGGACTCAAACTGGCGCCCATGTGGGATACTGGCACTGCAGGCCAGGGCTTTAACCCGCTGCACCACAGCGCCAGCCCCTGCCATCAAATTTTAACTGACACTTTTAAGATTTTCTTACAGGGCTGATGCTTTGTTGAAGGTTAAGCTTCCACATGCAGTGCCAGCATCCCATATGGGTGCCAGCTTGAGACCCGGCTGCTCCACTTCCGATCCAGCTCCCTGCTAATGCTCTTGGGAGAGCAGTGGCGACAGCCCAAGTGTTTGGGCCCCTGAACCCAAGTGGGAGTCCCGGATGAGGCTCCTGGCTTCAGCCTGGCCCATCCCTGGCCATTGTGGCTGTTTGGGGAGTGAGTCAGCAGATGGAAGATCTGTCTCCCTCCCCTTCTCTGTATCTCTCTGCCTTTCAAATAAAATTTTTTTAAGATTCATTTGGGGGCCACCACCATCCACTTGGGTGCCAATTTGGGTTCTGGCTGCTCCAGCTCCTTGCTAATGTGCCTGGGAAAGCAGCTCCTGGCTTTGGCCTCTCCCAGCCCTATTGCAGCCATTTGGTAAGTGAACCAGAGGATGGAAGATGGATTGACTCATTCTCTCTGTAACTCTGCCTCTCAAATAATTTTTTTTAAAATATTTATTTATTTATTTAAAGGCAGAGCTACAGAGAGATCTTCCATCCTTTGGTTCACTTCCCATTGGCTACAACAGCCAGAGCTGGGCCAGGCTGAAACCAAGAGCCAGGAGCTTCATCCGGGTCTCACGTGGGTGGCAGGGGCCGAAGTACTCGGGCCATCTTCCACTGCTTTTCTCCGGCCCTTAGCAGGGCGCTGGACCAGCTGGGACTTGAACTGCAGCCCATATGCGATGGCACTGCAGGTGGTGGCTTTACTTGGTACTTTTCTAGTGCTACACCACAGTGCTGGCCCCGAATGATTCCTTTTGATCGCAGCTGTTGAAGGTGAGGACGTCACTCCCCCTTCCTGAAGCTGCCTTAGGATGTTCACGTCCACCTCTGTCACCGAGTCCCGCGTTTGTTTCCATCCCCAGAACAGGGTACCGCGCCCTCGCTCAGCTTCCATTCACCTGCCTTCCCTAGCGCTCCTGTCTTCTAAACTTTTCCAACTTTTTCATTTTTTCACTTTTTTTTAAGGCAGAGCCACAGAAAGCAAGATTCACTCCCCAAATGCCCAGAACCACCAAGACGGGGCCGGGCCAGAATCAAGACCCCAGAACGCAATCCGTGTTTCCCATGTGGGTGGCAGGGACTTAAACACTTGAGCCCTCGCCTGCTGCCTCCCGCGGGTGTGCGTTAGCGAAGCTGCATCGGAAGCGACGTAGCTGGGCCTCGAGCCAGGCGCTCTGGGCTGCAGGTGACCCAAGAGGCCCACCCCAGCACCTGTTGCTTTGTGGTTCCTCTGCAAGGGAACTTCAGAGAGCTCCTGGGAAATCTGGTTAGTTTGTTTTGGTGTAAAAAAAAAAAAAACAGTGAAATCCATGCACACAACATGTGGATTCCAAACAGTTCGTGAAAACTGTAACAGAAAAGGTCATGGATTTCATGACATTTTTGTGCCCAGATTCACGTAACTTGTAATTCCGTTTTTCGTGAACTTTTAAAACTCTCGCACTTTGGCAAGTTTCCTCTCCTCCTCTGTCTCCTTGGGGGGTTTGCGTTAAAGAACAGTTGCTTCTCACTTTGTTTTTCGCCTTATGCTGAAACAGTTGCCTGTAACCTCACTTCTGGGAGGAAGCAGTTTTTGTTCCTTCTGCTGGGCCCTGCTTTCCCGTTTTAGCGACTCTGACTGGGGCCCACGCGGATTGCATCTGCATTTCCTCCCCTCTGGAGGAAGGGGATTTCCCCAGCCCAGTTATTGCAGGAGATTCGAGCTGGAGAAAGGTCCAGACCACATCCCGGGCTAACTGGGATTTTTCTTAGGACCCAGAGTTTCTTATTTAGTGGAAAGGCACAGTGACAGAGAGAGGGAGAGACAGAAAGAGCTCGTCCATCTGCTGGTTCACACCCCAGTTGCCCACAATAGCCAGGGCTGGGCCAGGCCAAAATCAGGAGCCTAGGACTCCATGTAGGTCTCCCCTGTGGGTAGCAGGGACCCAAGTACGTGAGCCATCTCTGCTACCTTGGGCAGGAAGCTGGATTGAAAGTGACCTAGCTGAGACTCGAACCACTGATCTGAGAAGTGGAAGTCCCCAGCAGCGGTTTGGCTTGCTGTGCCACGATGCCCGTCCCAACATTCCGTGTGCAGACCCGGCTTGTCTGTGCGAGTTCCCGTGGGCCCCGGGCGGGAGGGGGGGTGTCCTGCTCTCATGCTGCAGAGAAGGGGCGCAGACTGTGCACCTCCGGCTGCGCCCCGATGTTTGGGAGTGTGCACTGCCACTCTGAGGTCTGCAGCTGTGGCACCTTTTGTCTGCCTCTTCCCTCAGCCCCACCCCTCCAGCGGCTTTTTGTTTCTTTGGGGTTTAGCAGGTGCACTGCGTTTGCTGCACACACAAAGGATCGCATTCCTTTGTTGATGGCGTTTAGGTTGTTTCTAGTCTCTCACACTTCTAAGTCCTGGTGCAGAGATGGACCGGCGGGCTTAAAGGGTCTGCATGTCCCAACCTGTCATCGCTCCTGTCCAGCCATCAGAGCGTGCTGCCCACTGGCCAGAGGCAGGGACTGCGCCCAAGGACCTGGGCCGCTGCTTCCTTCCTGCTCCGAAGCCGGAATGGAGTGTGTGGAGGGCCACCCCGGATGGCCTGCGTCCCCTGCTCGCTCAGATCCTCTGCCGTCTCTGCAGTTATTGGCAGAGACACTGGTGCTGCCTGTAATTGGAGAGTACAGGAAAGAGGGAGGCAGGAAGGGAGATAAGCAAATTCAATTGGGGGCCCTGCTGCTGGTCAGGGCCGGGACACTCGGCCACAGAGGCTCCTGACCTCTGCTCCCCGGCCAGAACCGAGACCCTGAGCCTTGTGACCAGCCCTTGGGCCATGCTGACATTCCCAGGAGAGGAACAGGTCCCGACCAGGCCCAGGGAATGTGACCTTGGACACGGTGTGCACCCAGCAAACCAGAAACGAGTGCAGTTCACCTCCCTGGGACCCCAGGGCAGGCGGGACCGGGGAGCCGGGCTACAGCCAGCTGTGTCTGGGAGCCTGGGCAGCCGGCTGTCGCGGCCTATTCCCACAGATGACCGGACAAAAACTAAAGCAGCCTTGTCCATTCGCCTCCCCAGGTCAGGCCTAAGATTTGGGGCTGTTTCCAGCTGGCCAGAGTCCTGGGGGCCCACGCAGGACCTGGCCACCTCTGGGAGAGAATCCCATTTCTCTCAGCTGCCCAGGGCCTTCGCCACTCACAGTAAATATCTGACTGGGTTGTGCACTGCTGAGAGCCCTGGCGAGCTGGGGACTCAGAGATGGGCCTGCTCGGAGGGTGTGGGGGCTGAGAAGGGTGGAGCCCGAGCCCCAGGAAGCAGCCACCGCACCCTGACATCCATCCCCACCATCCCCATGTATGTCACCCATCTTCTTGGATGGGAAGCTCTGAAGGGCTAGGAAAAATCCCAGCACCCCCGCCAGGCCCCCGCCCGCCAGGCCACAGCCCCACGCAACCCCTGCAGGTGCCGCTGCTTCCACCCACGCAGACACAAGAGGACGGAAGAAACAAAGCAATTGAAAATTCCAATAAAATTAAAAACAAATCGGGCAGCTCAGCAGATTCAATTACGTCGCTGAGCGCAGCCTGGGGCGGGGGGCTGGTGCCAACCCTGCCGCAGGCACGGAGCCTGGGAGAGCAGGAGGGGCAGGCAGGCCACACCCCTGTGGGTGACTTCACCGAGAACCAGGAAGGGGGCTCACCCCAACTCCACAGGGTGCAAACAGCAGAGCCCAAGATGCAAATGGTAGTTCAGGTGCACTGCACAGGGTCCCTAAGACAGGGGGCTACACGAGAGGGTCTCAGGACTAGAAAGGAATCAAACTAAATGCACAGGAAAGGCCACGAGAGTAAGACCCCCACGAGACGCCGTGGAGAGCTGTTCTTCCTTGGTGACAGTCTGCAAAGGCTCCTGGGACAGAGCCCCCGTTTTCAGCTGTGGGCCGTGCAGTGGAGGGGATGACTGGTCAACCTGCCACCCCAGCACAGAGGCACAGGTGTGCCGAGGCCCCGGGGCAAGTGCGCAGTGGGGTGCTGGCGCCTCTGCACCAACCCCGCGGAGCTGGAAGCGCACTTCACAGCCACGGAGGCTCAGGTCACACATCCACCCCGGGCTACACGGCAGCTAGTTCACAGAGTGGGGCAGCCATCACACAGTCAAACTCGGGACCCTCTTGCAGTCACTCCTTGCTTCTCCCCACATCCCTCAGCCCCAGACACCCACTTCCCTACTCGGTGTCCCTATAAAGCTTTGACATCTTGCGCACACGGCCCTTTAAGACAAGCTGCGTTCACTTACCCTAACATTTTCTAACCAAAACAAAACACTTTGAGAGACAGAGAGGTCTGCCATCCACTAGTTCACGCCCAGATGGCTGGACCAGGTGCCAGGATCTCCCACATAGGTGGCAGGGGCCCAAGCACTCGGGCCATCCTCCACTGCTTTCCCAGGCTTGTTGGCAGGGAGCTGGAATCGGAAGTGGAATGCGATGCTGGTGCTGCAGGCGGGGGCTTAACTTGCTGGGCCACGTCCCTGGCCCGAACCCGAACGTCGTCAGAGGCCCTCCACGGTCTAGGAGGTGTCAGTGTGTCACTCCTTATTGCCAAACAGCATACCTTTCACTACATGGCTCTTCTGCATTTCATGTGCCCGTGTGTCAGTGCGTTTTTCCTCCCATGCACGCTTTTGCATCGACATGCGTGGAACTCCCTCCGGGTCTCCCGCCTGGGTGGCAGCGGCCTCATCATCCAGGCCCCTCTGCTGCCGTCCCAGGCGCATTAGCAGAGGGCTGGATAGAAGCGGAGCAGCTGGCCCACGAACCAGGACTCCGATGTGTCCCAGGTAGCAGTTCGCCCTCTGCACCACAGTGCCGGCCCCTCTCCCGATTCCGAATTGCACTGTCTAATGACTAAGGCTCCTGAACATCTTCGTGTGCTTATTGGCCTTTGCATGACAGGCCTTTGAAAAGCCTCTGGGGAAAACGAAAGTTTTACTTTGTTGCAAAAAAAAAAAAAAAATGTTGAAGTCCATGCACACAGAGGATAGCCAAAAGGTTTACTAAAATCACTTATGAAAAAACTATTTTTTTTGCACCAAAGCAAAGTTCACTACAAATTCCATTTTCCATGAACTTTTTGAAGTACACTGTAGCTGGCCAAAGCAGCCCAACCTCACACCACACAAAGGGTTCCCACGCAGATAGAAGGCAAAACTGCACTGATCCCTGAGGATCAGTTATCCCGGGGTAGGAAGGATTTCCAAAATGGAGGGAAAAATCATAAATGAAGGCAAAGACAAGGTTAGAGCACATTAAAATCAAACTGTGACTCAGCTTGTCCTTTAGGGAAAAAAAGGTCAAGCCACAAATCGGGAGAGGGTGCCCCCATCATAGATCACGGCCCCCCATCCGTGGTGGAGCACAGGGTGGGCAGGAACCGTGGCTGTCTGGAAGACCCGGGAGGAAGCAGTCTTTGAAAGCTGCCGTGGGTACAGGGGCGGGCGGTGACGCAGCGTGGCAGGATGGGGCCTTGGCTCAGAGGGGAGAGGCAGGGCACAAGGAGCCCAGGTAGGAGCAGGCAAGGGAAACTGAGGCACGGGGGACTCGAGCTGTGAGGGCTTAAAGCGCCCGCACCTACGGGGACACCTCAGCCACTCTGGGGCTCCAGCCAGGGCCAGTGAGTGGGAAGGCAGGTGGCAGACACACGCGTGCCGGGGAGCACCCACCTGTCTGGGCACTCGTGACTTCACACTGTGCCGAGCGTCTAAGCACGTACACGTGTTTGCACATGGGTGCACGCACATAGGCAGGGGCTGAGAGGATCCTGTGTGTAGTGCCCAGTGAGGAGCATCAATCTCCACAGCCTTTGCTGAGCACCTACTGTATACCAAGCTGTATGACATGCATTCTGTCATGGAATCGCTCCACACACCCCGCCCCCAGAGGACACAGAGGCCAGACAGTGGAATTCCTTCCCCGAGGTCCCCTGGCCGGCCACTGGGGCATCTGGATTCATACCGAGTTGGACCTCAAAGGGCCTCGCTTTGGGTAGTGGGCTGGGGGCGGGCCAAGGTCCCTGGGACGGCCAGAAAGGGGCTGCTCAGCCATCCTGCAGCTCTGAGAGCAGCTGTGCGCGCCTCAGCCCCGCCGCCTCCCCACCCCCTCCTGGGCCCCATCATTAGGGATTCTGCCCGTGCCACCAGCTAATTAGTGTCACGTTAATTGAGCATTCAGGAGGCTGCCACCTCCAAGGGCAGTGTCATTGGTGAAGGGGAGTGCATAGGCAGGGCTGCTCCTGCCTGCGGACAGGGGCCCTTTCCGTCCTGCTCAAGGCCCCGGGCACGCCTGCCCCTCCCCCACTGCACCCCAGATAATGCCCCTTGTCACTCTCGAGCCTTACGGGAGGAGGCCCAGACAGTCACAGAGAGACTTTGGGAGCACCTACTGTGTGCCGGCCACACCCTCCCTGTGCCCTCTGCAGGCAGCTGGCTCCGTTCTGTGTCCACAGTGGACTCCAGGGAGGGAACCACCTGTCCCACGAGCCCATGGGAACCTGGGGTTATAGGACCGCAGAACCCAATTCCACCCGCAGCCTCAGGAACCTGAGCAACTGCAGGGCCCCCTGAGCCTCAGTCTGCTTCTGTGTCAGTTGGGGGCAGCCCCAGAATGCACTTCCTGGGGTGGCCAGGGCTGGGGAAAGCGTGCAACTCCCTGCAGTGGCCCGGCCCAGCGCAGCACGCCTCACCCCACCTCCCACCTTCAGCAAGGCAGTGCCCGGCGGGCCTGGCTTCTGTCCGCGACAGCTGCTGGGTGCCTGCGGGACCAGGAATTCTTGGTGGCATTCCTTGATAAGCAGCTAGGACGTTACACGCCCATGGTAACCCCGAAACGCACCCACCCCCCTACCCCCTCTTACAGATGACACACTCAGTGGCTTGCCCAAGGTCACCCACAAGGGGGCAGAGCTGGGCTTGTCTGCTTTGCTGGCTCTGTGCCCACGGCCCCTCCACGTGGCCAGGCCTGTCCCTGCTCTCCCTGTGGCAACATTAAACCCCACTCAAAGGGCTGGACTTAATTGGCTTAATACACTCGTTAATAACCATGTCTATTTAACACACCTGTAAAAGGCCCATAACATTAACTTAACGGCAGCAGAGGGCTCGCCCGGCGCCTTCCTCCCCAGCCTTTCATGGGGGCCTCGTGGTAAGGGCCAGTGCCTGGGCTTCTGCATGCCCAAGTCCCGAGTCCGGCTGGCAGCTGCCCTGAGCCACTTAAAAGGCCCCAGAACCAGGCGTATCCAGCCTTGGGACCGACAGGCAGGGGTTCCCGAGCACCTGCGTGGGGGCCCCACGCGTTCACGGAGTCGTCAGGGCAGTGACGAAGAGCAGGGTCTGCCCTCAGAGGGCAAGTCTCCAGCCCAGGGGACAGGTCAACCAACAGCCACGGCACAGGGTCCCGGGCGGCAGGGTGGGGCTCCTCTGCGGAGACCTGGAGGGACACTGCTTCCGGCTCCCGCGGCCGGAGCAGGGCTGAAAACAATGCCACCGCCTGCGCCCACCCAGCACACAGCGCAGGCTCCGACTGCGCCAGGCACTGCAGTGCAGACACGCGGTCCCTGCCTGTGGATCGTGGCCAGTCTCGAGCCCAGCGACTGCTTCAGCACTTCGGACAGGGACTGGGGCCCGAGACGGGGCGCTTCTCCGCAGGGCCAGAGCGGGCGGTCAGGGTGGGCAGTGGGATCTTGGTCACGGAGGGACACTGCATCCTCCGTGCACCGCAGAGACCCAGCGCATGACCTGGGCTCTCGTGACCTTGTTCTGCCACAAGAGGTCCCCAGCGGGCACCCTCCTGGTGTGTGGCTGGCCCTGCCCAGCGTCTGTCTGGGTGTTGCCTCACTAGTGGAACTCACTTCACTTATTTGGAAGGCAAAGACAGGGGCCGGCGCTGTGGCGTAGCAGGATAAGCCACGCTGGCGTCTCTTACGGCACCGGTTGGTGTCTTGGCTGTTCCACTTCCAATCCAGTTCCCTGCTACCGCCCCCTGGAAAGCAGCACATGACCCAAGAGCTCAGGCCCCTCCCCCAACGTGGAAGAGCCAGAAGCAGCTCCTGGTTCCTGGCTTTGGCCCGGTCCAGCCCCAACCACTGCAGCCAATGGGGGAGTAAACCAGCAGACGGAAGATCCTTGTTTCTCCCTCTCTCTGTCACTCTGTCTTTCAAATAAATAAATATTTAAAAGAAAAAATGGCAGAGAGACAGAGATCTTCCATCTGTTAAATGCCCTCAACAGCCAAGGCTGGACCAGGCCCCAGCCAGGAACTCCATCCAGGTCTCCCAGTGGGTGGCAGGGGCCCACATACCTGAGCCGTCACCTGCCAGTTCCCAGGGTGCACATTAGCAGGAAGCTGGACTCAAACCCAGGCACTCGGCTGTAGAATGTAGGTGTCCCGAGAGGCCTGTAAGCTTAGCTGTGCCTGACACCCCCTTCTTGACTGTTGTTTGAACCTAAGAGTTCTCCGGTGGCACAGGCCCGCCTCTACATCCCCTCAGTCCCTGCCCATCCTCACTGCCCTGTCCCTCGAGCGTCGTGACCTCCCCTTCTGAAAGCCCAGGCCCACCTCCCTGCTGCAGGGACCACACGAGCGCAAGCCGAGGGCCTGACGCAATGCCTGGCCTGGGGGAGCGTGCGGCAGGACACTGAGTGCGCACCCAGGGGTCTGGGAGAAGGACTGGGCCAGGTGGCCAGGGCCTCAGTGCCAGCCACCCTGAGCAGCTCAGACCTCATACTGGCTCCGTGGTGGTGGTTGTGTTGGGGGGGGAGGGGTGACAGAGAGAAGCAGCTGGGAGCTTTGAGGAATCCCCAGCACCATCCAGCGTGGCACTCACGGGGGGCAGGCATTGGGCGAGGCCGGCCCTTTGCTCCTCACCCAAACCCTCTGAGCCTGGCGGCAGCACTGACCCAATTTACACAAGAACGGGCTCAGAGGAGGGCAGCGCGGGCCGGAGGCCACACGGTCAGAGTTCAGCAGAGCTGGCGTTCGAACAAAGCCACGGACTCGTGGCCCCCATCCCACCGCCCACCCCCGCCTCTGCACCCTGCACAGAGCAGGCGCTGTCTGAGAAGGCCAGGGGCCAGCGGCCAGTGGAGGCCGGCGGGCCGCTTAAGGCACAGGAAGAGGATGCGTGGGGGCAAGCTGCACACCCCAGGGAGGGCAGGGAGCTGTGTGCCCCCACCCCCACCATTCTAATTCAGTACGAGCAGTCAGCCGCCGGCAAATCCAGAAACGCAGAGTTTCCCCGCCCCCCCCCCCCCCACCAGCCCCTGCCCCCTTCCCAGAGAAGCCGCCCTGCAGCCCATGTCCGGGCCAGGCGCACCGCCCTCCTGTCACTCATGGCCCCCAGACCCTGCCGGGCTGGTCACTCTGCCACATCACACCGCCTTCTAGAACTCGTGGTCTCCCACAGCCACGTGTCGTGCTTGGGAACAGGGACAGGGCACAGTGTGGACGGCATCTCTGCTCTGTCGGGGCTGGGTGCCTGGAATCTCCCGAGGGCTTGTTCACTCACACGTGGCCTCTCTGTATGGCCTGCGAGCCAGGGAGCCACGTCCCGGTGGAGGCCACGTGACCTTTTCCACCGCAGCCCCCGAGTCCCACAGCCTCACTCGGCTGTGCCCCGTTCCACAGATGCAGGCGAAGGGAAACAAGATGCTGCTATTTGTGTCAGAGTCTGTGGACACGCTTTAGAGCTCCCCACCTGCCTTCCTCTTTTCTTCTTATTTATCTGAAAGGCAGACACACACACACACACACACACACACACACTGGTTCATTCCACAAATGCCCACAAAAGCCGGGCTGGGCCAGGCCAAGCCAGGAGCCAGGAACTACAGCAAGGTCTCCCACGTGGGTGGCAAGGAACACATGGGGGCCCCACACACTTGATCCGTCACTGCCGCCTCCCAGGACGCACACCCGCAGGGAGCTGGGCTAGGGAGTGGAGGTGGGACTTGAATCCAGGCACTCAGACAGGGGACCCTGGCGTCTCAAGCAGTGTCTTACCCCCTGGACAGGCCCTTCTGGCCACGGCTCCACCACGTCCGCCTCCTCACCCGGACCACGGAGCGCCTTCCACCTGGCCGCGCCGTTAGGGCCTCGCTGAGCCAAGCCTTGGGCCCAGAGCCCAGCGTGCACTAAGCCCTCAGCCAGTGGCAGCCTGGGAGGGCCACCCTGGGCGAGCCCCACTGGCCGGACAGGAGCAAGACTGCTTCCACCCGTGAGCGAGGATGAGGCTTGGGCACTGCTGCCGCCGCTGCTTAAGGTTTTAAACACCTAATTTATTCCACCCATTAGATAGATTTTGTAGATTTAATCATTTTCACAGTTGGTGGCTCATTGGATACTCAAGATAAACTCCGAAGCAAAGTATAATGGCGAGGACAGATGAGTGTTCACGGCACAATGGCAGAGGCTGGCTCGGGAGGAGAGTGCGGGGGACAGGGATGCACACAGACAGGGTCTCCCTCGCCCCCAGCCGCTGCTTTTGCTGACTCCAGTAGGTTACCACAGTTAATTTCAGCAGTTTTGTTCATCTGTAAAATTGCATAAAAGTGACATTTCTGTGCTCATTATAGCAGCCGCTGATTTACGGCTGGGAAATGGAGAGCGAGGCCCCTTTTCGCGGGACTCTCCGAGCGGTGCTAAGTGCCCATGAAATTGCTTGTATAATGTAGTTTAAATCCAATCTCGGAGAAAGATTCCCCCGCTGGCCAAAGTGACATTTCCATTCTCCACACCGAGTTTATTTTAGGCCACTTAGGAGGGGGCTGGCCCAGGTTAGGCCGGAGGGGCACAGCCCCTGCCCCCACAGGGTGCCCTGCACAGCCGCCTCCTTCCCTTCGTCAAAGGGGCAGGGGGCAGTGCTCTTTCTAGGCCACGGGCCTGCCCCTGTCCTGCCCTCTGCCTACAACCTTCGCTGGCTGTCCAGTGCCCCGGGCAGGGCTTCACCAGCTTAGCCCTGCTGACTTCTGCACAAGTCCGTGTCGGGGAGGGGCGCCCCTCCACTGGGACGACCATGCGTGTCCCAGACGTCAGCACTGTGCCTGTGTGTGCCGAAGCAGTGCCCCACTTGAAGCCTCTGCGTCGTCACGGACGCAGCCCTGGGACGTCCTCCCACCCTCCAGCGTCTGCCTGCCCCATTCCTCCCTCCTCGGCGCCTGCCTGGACACCATTCCTTCTGGAAGGCTGTCTCCCAGGCCCGGCTACCCAGGGCTCCGGACCCCCCAGCCCCCCCCCCCCCACAGCTTATGCCTCCCCATCACAGCCCACGTCCCTGGGATTGGCTGCGAGCCCAGGGGCGGGGCCGGGGGAGGCTTGGGGAAGGTGGTAGGGGCCGCACTCTGTACCCCAGCGCCAGCCAGCCAGCCACTCTCCCCGTGCTGCAAGGGCAGCGCAAACCCCTGCCCATCCTCCCCTGGAAGCCTGGAAGGGCCTTGCCCCAGACGGGCGGGCAGGGCAGCAGGTATGGCCATACTCACACTTGCTGAGCCCCTGCTTCCGACGCCACCCACCGCACAGGAGCTGTTACACCCTCCGGGTGCCCGGGCGGGCAGCGCCAGCACCTTTGCCCCTTTTACAGATGAGCAGAGAGCTGAGCCCCTCCCCCCCCCCCGTGCCACTGGAGTCACTATCCCCCAGCACCTGTCGTGCCCTCACCCCCTGCTGGGCACTGACCTTTCTTGAGGCCACCCTGCGGACCCAAGACGAGCATCACTCCCATTCCACAGGAGGAAAAACTGAGGCTCCTCCACTGGGTAGACAGCCTGCCCAGGCCCACAGAAACCCACAGCCAGGGCTGCACCCAGAAACGTCTGAGACGAGGGAAAGGCTCTGGATGGGACCAGAGGTCTGCTGCCAGCAACCCGCTGCCCCTGTGGCAGGGCCCGCTGGGCACACAAACAGCAGGTGGTCAGGAGGGGGCACTGAGATGCTGAGAAATACGACAGCAGGGGGCTGTGGGTTGAGGTGCAGCTTGCGATGCTGGCGTCCCATAAAGGGCGGAAACCAAATAGCCAGGACTTGACCCAGCTTCCTGCTAATGCACCTGGGACGCAGCAGGTGCTGGCGCAAGTACTTGGGCCCTGCCACCCTCATGGTAGACTCGGATGGAATTTCTGGCATCTGGCTTTGGCCTGGCCCAGACCTGGCTGCTGCGGCCATTTGGGGAGTAAACCAGCAGGTGGAAGAGATTATGTCTCTCCCCCGCCCCCCTTCTCTGCCTTTCAGACAAATAAATAAAAATATTTAAAAGGAAACAAAGGCGCTAGAAGGAAGGAACACCCCGGGAGTGGAGACATAAGGAAGTCTGGGACACGTGCAGCCCCTATCCGAGGGCCTGGGTTCGAGTCCCTGCTGTGCGCTCCCAGCTTCCCGCTAGTGTGCACTCTGGGAAGCAGCAGGTGACGGCTTAAGTGGTCAGGTCCCTACCACCCACGTGGGGGCCCGGACTGAGTCCCTGGCTCCTGGCTTCAGCCTGGCCCAGTCCTGGCTGTTTCACTTGGGGAGTGAACAGATGAAATCGAGCATCGTGGAGGGTGGAGGCACGGGGACACCTGGGCGCCGCGGCAGGCGGGAGTGCAGCTGGCGCCGCCCCTGGGCACACCGCTGGCTTTCCTCCTCCTGCCGAGCGTGCCTCCCCGGGGCCCCAGCACAGCTCCCCACACCGGGGCCACAGCAGTATCTGTGTCAGCTGCACAGGACCCGACCGGTTTCAAGAGCAGAGGACAGACACACCAACAGGTGGCCACGCCATGAGAAAGGGCTTCCTGCCGGCCGCAAGTGACATCGGTGCAGGATTCCCCTCGCCAGCACCAAAGGCTGGCACGCGCCTCTGTGTGCTCAGAGGCCACGAGGGCGGCTCAGTTGGCCAGGGAGCGGATGGGCGTGTGGGGGTGATGTGGGCGTGTCCCTTTGGGGAGAGTTGACCCGGCTTTGTGGTTATGGGCACCCTCCTTTCTGCACCTCACCCTTGGATCCGAAGCTGAGAAATCATGGCGGGGTGCATGGGGGAGGCAGGGCTGGGCAGCCCCAGGAGCTCCCGAAGGCAGCCGGGCAGGCGTGGCCTCGGCTCTCACCTGTGCTTTCGTCCCCGCAGGCGAGACGGCGGCCAGCTCCATGCACTCCTCCCGCTACCCAAGCCCAGCCGAGCTGGACGCCTACGCCGAGAAGGTGGCCAACAGCCCGCTGTCCGTCAAGATCTTCCCTACTAACATCCGGGTGCCCCAGCACAAGCACCTCGGCCGCACCGTCAACGGCTACGACACCAGCGGCCAGCGCTACAGCCCCTACCCGCAGCACGCCGCCGCCGGCTACCAGGGCCTGCTGGCCATTGTCAAGGCCGCCACCTCCTCTTCCTCCTCCTCCTCCAGCGCGGCCGCACCCGCCGGGCCCGCCAAAAGTGTGCTCAAGAGCGCCGAAGGCAAGCGGACCAAGCTGTCACCGGCCGCCGTGCAAGTGGGCATCGCGCCCTACCCGGCGCCCAGCACCCTGGCGCCCTTGGCCTACGCCAAGCCACCCGAGGCGCCTGCCCCACCACCCAGCTTGCCTGCAGCCGCCACCGCGGCCTCCGTCATCCCCCTGCCGGGCCGGGGCCTGCCCCTGCCGCCTTCCAACTTGCCCTCCATCCACAGCCTCCTCTACCAGCTCAACCAGCAGTGCCAGGGGCCGGGGGCTGCACCTGCGGCCTGCCAGGGCGTGGCCGTGCCGCACCCCAGCCCAGCCCAGCACGGCCCTGTGCCCAGCTTCCCCAGCATGGCCTACTCAGCAGCCGCCGGGCTGCCCGACTGCCGAAAAGGTACAGAGCTGGGCCAGGGAGCCACACCAGCCTTGACGTTGGCTGGGGCGGCCAAGCCCGCGGGCTGCGCGGAAGGCGGTCTGGATTACCTGCTGTGGCCACAGAAGCCGCCGCCGCCGCCCCAGCCGCTGCGCGCCTACGGCGGCGGCAGCACTCTAACAAGCAAGTCCCCGGAGGCTTGCGGGGGGCGGGCCTACGAGCGCGCCGGCGGGTCGCCCCTCAACTGCGGCGTGGCGCTGCCCGCCGGCTTCACGGTGGGCCAGTACTTCGCTGCCCCCTGGAACAGCGTGCTGGTGACGCCCACCAGTGACTGCTACAACCCCGCAGCGGGGGCAATGACCGAGCTGGGGCCCGGGGCGGCCCGGGAGCTGGCGGGGCCCCCGGCGGCCGTGCTCTCCGGCCTGCCCAGCAAGAGCGCGTGCAACACGTCGGTGCTGAGCAGCAGCCTCCAGTCGCTCGAGTATCTCATCAGCGACCTGCGGCCGCCGTGCATCAAGGAGCAAATGTTGGGCAAAGGCTACGAGACCGTGGCGGTGCCCCGGCTGCTCGACCACCAGCACGCCCACATCCGCCTGCCCGTCTACAGATAAGGGCTGCCTGGCACCGCGCTCGGACCAGGCGCGGGCTTGGGGGTGGCAGGCAGGGACGCCAGGCTGGCTGCGTCCCCGCTGTCGGCGGGTAGGGAAGGCACGGTGACCTCGCCCCGCCCTCGGCTGCCCCCGACACTGGGAGGGGCCGGGGTCAGCCGCTGAGGCCCACCCCTGCCTCCCCCAGACTGGCCACAGCAGGGAGAGAGAAACCCCCGTACAGACAGGAATGCTTCTCTGGGTCTCTGGGAGAGAGCTCAGGCTAGGATGCGGAGTCGGGGTGGGGGTCAGAGGGCCGGGGCCCCCCAGCTTCCTGGGGAAGGAGCGAAGGGGACCTCTAGGAAGTCCAGAGTGTCTTCCCCAAGCAACCAGATCGAACAGCACTCTGAGGGAGCCCCAGGGACTGCCAGGCCCCCGACCCTCTCCCTCAGACTCTCCTGTCTGCCCTGCCCTGCCCCCAGTCCTTCCTAACAGAACCGCATCAGCCCCGTTCTCCAAACCCTGGAACACCATCTTCCCCTTCCCTCCACGACATCTCACAGGGCTGCTGGGCACGGCTGTGCAGGCTGTGCGCTCTACAAGGGCACCTTGTCCAAGGAGCTGCCACTCGCATCCTAGACTTGTATATTTATTCCAGTTTTCCGCATTTTGGGGAAGGGGCACCTGTTCCTATTCGCACAAAGGCACCACAGGGGCTGGGGTGGGCCTGAAGGCTTAGAGCCCACTCAGAGGAACCCCACTTTGCCTTCCGGGGTGGGGGGACAACCTCCGGGGTTTAATTGGGAGGCCCCAGTGCAACTCCTTTCCTGCCGGCCACCCGCCCAGGCCTGCCCCACACCCCCAGCGGGAGGCAGGAGCCCCCCCCCCCCGTGAACCCCTGAGGCCTGAAGTCCCCTGCGGCCCCGCGCTCCAGAGGTGGTACTGTATCTCTCTCCAAGGCCTGTCCAAGCACTAAGTGCATTTACAAATCTCTGAGAATGTTTTTTTATACTAAAATTGACCATTATATTCTACTGTGAGAAGTGCGGTCGGCACTATATTGTTTTAAAAACTAAGAGAAAGAAAAAAAAAGGAACGCAGTGGTGTCTCGGCCGTGGGATTCCTCCACAGCGCTCGCTTCCGCGTCCTTCCCCGCTGCCTTCGAGGTGAGCCCGGCGAAGGGACGGGGCCCCGGGGGAGGCCAGCGCCTGCGGGGCTTCCCCGGCCTGGGGCCCGCCGCCTTCGCTGTTTCATTTGCCGTCCAGCTCTGGCAGCAGGGTGGACACCAACTCTGACCTTGTGTCCGTGTGGATGCCACTGGGTCACGGCCAGGGGTCGGCTGCGGGGCGGCAGAAACAGAACCCAGCAGGCCCGCTCCACACCGTCTGGGGGTGGCGTCCCCGCCTCACTCCATCCCCTCCAGCTCCTCCTCTGTGCCTGGATGCACCAAGCTCCGGCAGCAGGGGGACAGCTGGCTCCCTGGCCAGCCCCCCACCCACCCACCCACCCTCGCCCTGGGGCCTGCTCTGTTCCAGGAGCGCAGACTGGTTTGGGCACATGCACTGGATCTTGCTGCAGCCTCACTACCTACCCTTGCAGGCACGGGGGGTGTGCACATGTCTGTGCGTGTGTGTGTGCACACGTCTGTGTGTAGCAGGGGGGAGGGGCGGTGAGAGGAAGAAGGCTGAGATGGGAGCTACCTGCCGGCCATCTCACAGCAGGTCCACAGCAAGCTGGGGTCAAAGCCCACAGCACGGGTCCTCCTCACGTCCTGTCCCTGCCTCCCCTTACCTCCAACTTGATGTCTGGGGGACCCCTCCTGTGCACGGAGCCTCGCTCCGGGGCTGCCGTGGTGGGGGCGTCCAGATCCCGATTCCGAATCCGGCAGCAGATGGAGTGCCTCCCAGGCTCCCTCCCAGCCTCACAGCAGCCCTTGGTCCTTGGAGGAGACAGAGGCCCCGGAGGAAGGGGCCGTGTCCCGGGCAGGAGTGGGGGCCGTGGGCCATCCTCATTCCCCCAGCCCACAGGGTGAGTGAGCAGGAGGCAGGGCTCCATGGGTGGCGGCCAAGGCATTCACGCATCACGTGTGACCCACGCAAACAGCAGCTGAGCTCACAGGAACCTCCGAAGTCTCAGAGGAGCACCCCCACCTTACGGGGCGGACACGGAGAGCCCGAGAAATGGCCAGGAGGAGTTTGAGAGAAGGAACCAGGGGTTTCAGCTCTGAGCCCCGCCCCCCACCTGGCGCACCCAGCGCCCAGGACAGACTGGGAGCAGGCCCAGCCCCTGGACAAAGCTGGGTTTGGGTTCCACTCCACACATCGCTACCCCGAGAGACCCCGCACCAGGGCAATCCCCAAGGGGGCGGAGCCAGCCCACAGATGGGGTCCAAGGAGACCAAGACCCAGTGGGCATCTGGGTGGGGGCGGGACATCCAGGGCAGCACCTAGGGCCAGGATAGGGCCAGGCAGGGAGCTGGGCCCAGCTGATGGCAGGAGCCCCCGCTGCGGTTACCCAACACCAGTCTGGAGTTTGGCATCCCAGGCCCGCCTGTCCTGGGCCATCGGTGCTGAGACTGGGGCACACGTCCAGGCCAGCTCCCTCCCATTCGGAGACGGGCTCAGCACCCACCCACCTTCCCAGGCAGAGTCCCCTGTGCTCTGTAGACCGGGGTCTGTGTGCCTGGCACGCAGCAGGACACCAGAGGCCCAGCCAGGCTTCTCACCCTGTCTTAGCACAAACTCCCTGTGTGCCCAGGCCCACGCCCGCTCCCTGGGAGCCTGCTCTGTATCTACAGTCACACCAGCAGGGGCAGACGGAGCAGAAACAC
Source organism: Oryctolagus cuniculus (assembly GCF_964237555.1). NCBI lineage: Eukaryota > Metazoa > Chordata > Mammalia > Lagomorpha > Leporidae > Oryctolagus > Oryctolagus cuniculus. The sequence continues at coordinate 18,707,176 of NC_091452.1, forward strand.
ACCGCCAAAGTCACCCAGCACCGCGGTTTCTGCAACCAGCCCGGACGCCGGGCCCCTCACGACCACTCGGCGTGAGGCAGACGCCGCTGCCTGTGCCCCAGGCGGGGCTGCTGAGGCCCAGCTGAGGGCGATCCGGCTCCCACTGTCACGTGGCTGAGGAGGCAGCACAGAGACGCAGCTGTGCGAGCACGGGCCGGCCGCTCTGGGTCGGAGTGAGGAGACCGAGTCCCACCGCCCTCTGGGCCTCAGTTTCCCCAAGCACGACAGCAGGATTCACAATGAGTCTGGTGCAGCAGCAGAACTGGAGCTCTTAACGTCGCAAACCCCTGCAGCCCCTCCTGTCTCCAGGATCCTGGCTCACAGCCCCTTGCAGCTGTGCAGGCCGACGCCGCCACCACCACTTGCTGTCACAGCAGCCGTTACAGATCACTCAGTCTTACAGAGCCGTGGGGGCCGCCCCCGGTGGTGTGGGGTGGGATGAGGGGACACTCACGTTTCCGGGGTGACTCCGTGTCCTTAGGCTGTGCCCCGATTTTCAGGAAAGGGAAGCCAGGCCAAGTACAAACTCCTGAACGTGACCTCAAAAGTACGACTTCCAACCCACAGCTACTCCGCTCACTGTGCCCACATGCGCCCCGGGTTCCACCTGCGCTGCCCCCTGCCTGCGCGTCCGAGGCACCCTTAAAGAACCCGCGCCCAGCTCGGCGCCACAGCGCCCCCACCCCCGGTCGGTGAGGCCTTGCCAGCGTCCAGGGTGGTGAGCGATTCCTGTGGACAAAAGTCTTTCTGCTTAGGTCACACCCATCAGCAGCTCGCCAAGAGAGTGGCCAGGGGAGGGAAGGAGGCGGGAAAACCAGCCACGGTGTCCAGCCTGGGAGAACATGGCTTCTCCAGCCTCAGTTTCCACATCTGTCAAAGGGGGGGGTGGAGCCCGAATTCGTCCCTTAACAGGGAGCTCCCCGAGGCAGAGGGCTGACCTGGACGGTTAGATTGACAGTTTCTTGATTACGCTGAAGCAGGAGGCAGCGGCCAGCAGAGCGCTGACGTTAAATTCTGACTTTAGGTCTGTACTTGATCTAGTGATGGGTGGGCTGACGCTGGACAGTCGGTGGGCTGCAGGGCTCAGTGGGCCCCAGGACCAGGATCACAATGGCAGAGTGTAACCAGCCATGCGCTACACTGTTGCTAAGCCGTCCCATGAAGTTCCACGGGGCTGACTGGGATGCAGCCCCCTCAGAGTGCAGGCGCAAGTGTATTCAAGTCCAGCAGGTACCAGGCAGCTGAGCCGAGGGGAGAGGGAGAGAGGTGGGCGGTTCAGCCCCCGCGGTCCCAGAGCCAGGAGGTTAACAGACGGCAATCAAGTTAGCGGTTTTACCCCGTCCTCACCCAGGCCAGCTGATGTCTAAGTGGCCCTGGAAAGTGAGTATCGGGGTGAAAAGAGTTTGAGCAGTGATGCCTAAGCTGGCTCTGGGAGACGCGCACAGCACATCGGATGACTCAAGGCTGTGGCCAGTCCCACAGGCGGGAGACCCTTTGGGCTTCAACCCAGCAACTCCCTGGCTCCTCTGATGGCCTATGTATTTGTTCCTGCCTGTTAACTCCCAAGGCCCAAACAGGACTTCAGGAAATACCGACTCCTACTTCCCAGGTTGCAGCTGGGGGAACCGAGAGTCCCTTCGCCCCTCGGCCTCAGTTTCCCAACCACAGCACTAGGACTCGCGAGTCTGCTGCAGCCCCCACCTGCACTCACTGGGCCTTATCCCCCGGGCCCCACAGCCTAGTTGGTCTTTGTCCACCATACTGACTTGGGCCCTGGGGCAGGGGGGGTGCCCCAGGAAGAGGGAGGAAGCCAGCGTCTGAGATACCGGATGGGTTGCCTATTTTGAAAAAGAGGAAACAGGTTCAGAGAGGGGGAGGAATCGGCCTGAGCGGATCTAGGGATCTTGGCCCTCCTGAGAGGGGGTGGGGATGGGGTGTTCTCAGCCTCAGGGCACGCCTACCGCCCGGGGCTCTTCCTCCTACATTCCCAGGTTGCAAGTTTCGCTGGCTGTGACCACAGCGACCCCTAGTGGCCAATCTTGGGAATCTCCACCACCCCATCCTGTGGTGACCTGTGGGACCCAGCAGGTGCATCCCAAACCAAGGATCACTGATGTCACCGATGACCTTGAGCTGGGACCTGTGGTTCTCGGTGTAAGTTCCAGCTTCACCCAACCTCTGCTGTCCTCAACTGTTGGACGCCACAGCCTGCTGCTACACAGCACAGTTATACTACCATTATGTTAGATACATATGCCTTTTCTATATTCTCCTGTTGGAGAAATGGACATGGGCATATCTTAGCCCCAGAAACACTAAGTTTAAAAACAAAGCTTGGCCGGGGCCGCGGCTCACTTGGCTAATCCTCCGCCTTGCGGCGCCGGCACACCGGGTTCTAGTCCCGGTCGGGGCGCCAGATTCTGTCCCGGTTGCCCCTCTTCCAGGCCAGCTCTCTGCTGTGGCCCAGGAGTGCAGTGGAGGATGGCCCAAGTGCTTGGGCCCTGCACCCCATGGGAGACCAGGAGAAGTACCTGGCTCCTGCCATCGGATCAGCACGGTGTGCTGGCCGCAGTGCACCGGCCACGGTGGCCATTGGAGGGTGAACCAACGGCAAAAGGAAGACCTTTCTCTCTGCTCTGTCTCTCTCTCTCACTGTCCACTCTGCCTGTAAAAAAAAAAAAAAGCTTGCCACTGCCTGGGCAGGTTCCCCTCCCGAAAAGGAAGGTTCAAAGCTGGCACCCCCCACATCCAGGCTGCTTCTCCCTGGGCATGGCTGCTTATTTTCTCGGCTCTTACTTTCTTCATCTGTGAAATGGGGATAAGAATCTGTACCTGCATTTGCACAACAGAAAACACCAGCTCAACTGGTTTCAATGAGAAAGAAAATATATTATCTCAATTATTATTATAAGTAGCTTGGGGGGTGGAGCTGGCACTGTGGAGTGGCAAGTAGGGCCGCACCTGTGATGCCAGTATCCCATATGGGTGCTGGTTCAAGTCCCAGCTGCTCCATTCCAGATCCCTGCTAACATGCCTGGGAGGGCAGCAGAGGATGGCCTGGGACTTGTGCCCCTGCCACCCACATGGGAGACCCAGAAGCAGCTCCTGGCTTAGGACTGGCCCAACTCTGGTCACTGCAGCCATCTGGGGGTGAAACAAAGGATGGAAGATCGATACCTCTCTCTCTCTCTGTCTCTCTCTTTCCAACTCTGCCTTTCAAATAAATAAGTAAATTTTTTTAAAAAAAGAGAAAGAGAGAGAGAGAGCCTGCATCCTCTATGGAAGTGTACGGTTAAAAAAAAAAAAAAAAAAAGATGACGACTTAATGTAGGCTGTTGGTCCCAGAGGTTGATCAGTGAATTCGGCAGCCAATGGTGTCCTCACCAACCATATTCTTTTCATCCTTCTCTTCTGCCAACCCACTCCCTCCACGGTCACAAAGTGGCTGCTACAGTTCCAGGCCTCACATCTAGACCTGACAATACCCAGGAAAGGAGAAGGCAGTCTCTTCCGATGCTTGTGACATTCCCAGGAGAACCCTTCCCCCAGCAGACTTAGCCTCTCGTCTCCTGGGTCAGATGGCTACTCCCACATCAATACTGAATAAGGACAACAGTCACGGTGGTGGGGGACTCACGGGGGTGCTGGACAGAGTGGACCCTTGAGCAAAATCGGAGCCTGAAGGAGGGGGAGGGATGCAACTCCTGGGCAGCACCAGCAGGCATCGCGCCGCATGGCGCATCCATCAGTGCTGCCTGCAGGTCCTGAGGCTGGAACGGCAGACGCTGAGCGCCGCAGAGGCCTCCACACTGTTCACCCGCCTCCCCCTCCTGTGTCCCCTGCAAGAACAGACTCCCAGCCCGGCCTCTCCCGACCCAACCTCGGGGGCTTGCGTCTCCCCTGCCCCAAAGGCTGAGAGCGAACAAAGCTCACCCCACGGTCACCAGGACTGCGGATTCCTAAAAATACACCACGAGGTGAGAGATACTTGATCGGATGTGGCTGCCCGTGCAGGGAGCCGTGAGCGCCCCATCCACAGCGCCCAACTGATGGGAGTCAGGGTCCGTGGGGTGGGGCGTGGGGAGCGGCTGCTGACCACCGCCCACTGTGGCCCCACCGCAGCCAGAAACGCCAGCGGCCGGCGTCCGGGGAGAAGAGCAGTGTGGATGAATGGGGCTTACATTCAGGCAAAATCCCCGCGTTTGCCTTAAACGTCCCAACAGCCAATGAGAACGGGACGTGGTAACAGACTCCACCGGCGGCAGAGGCCCGTGCCGCTGGGATCCAAGTTTCCCCGACTGCCCTTCCTGACGGTCCCTTTGTCTTGGCTGCCAGTCGTGGTAATTATTTCCAAGTAGTGCATTTTTTTTTTTTTTTTGACAGGCAGAGTTAGACAGTGAGAGAGAGAGACAGAGAGAAAGGTCTTCCTTCCATTGGTTCACTCCCCAAATGGCTGCCACGGCCAGCGCTGCGCCGATCCGAAGCCAGGAGCCAGGTGCTTCCTCCTGGTCTCCCATGCGGGCACAGGGCCCAAGCACTTGGGCCATCCTCCACTGCACTCCCTGGCCACATCAGAGAGCTGGACTGGAAGAGGAGCAACTGGGACAGAATCCGGTGCCCTGACCAGGACTAGAACCCGGGGTGCTGGCGCCGCAGGCGGAGGATCAGCCTAGTGAGCTGTGGCGCCAGCCCCCAGCAGTGCTTTAAACTTGGGGGGGAGGCAGCCCTCCTGTCATATACGACATCCAAACGCTTCGGCATTATTAAACGCACATGCACGCATGATCAGAAATCCCGCTTGGAAGCCAGTCAGGAGAGCTTTCAAAGGCAACGGGCTCCAGAGAGAGCGGGCAGGTGGCGTGGGGCTCAGTGCAAGCGACAGGTGACGGCCGGGGTCTTGCTCCAGAAGCAGCCTGGCCTCGCCACTTCCCGCCCTTCCTTAGCAAGGGTTCTGAGGACGGACACCAGGGCTCACGTCCCCCCGCCATGTGGCCGTCAGACGCCTTGGGCCACAGCCTCGGCTGCCCCATCTGTGCAATGGGCCACATTCCTTGCAGCCTGGCCACTCTCTGTACTCCCTCTCCTGGAGTCTGGTGTGCGTGAGCTCTTGCCGCCTCCACCCAACAACACAGCGACGCAGCCATCCCAAAAGCACACGTTCCTCACGTATCGGCACGGTGCGTGATGGCAGCGACCTGGCTCAGCCCTGTGCCTCTCCTCCTCCCCGGGGAGCAAGCCTGGGCAGGTGTGCCGAGCTCCCCCTGGTGGCCATGGGACATTCCACTCTGCCCATGGTGGAGGCCGTGACAAGGGGACAACGCCACAGGCGTGGGGAGGGGGAAGTGGGGGCCCCGGACGCAGCCCGGCACGGGTGTCGGCTGTCAGCATGCCTTGCTTTCAGGGGGGCTGCTCTTCCTCGCCCTCAGTTCCCATGGTCTGGGGGTGCTGACTCCAGCCGTCTGACCCGTCTGCGGTGACTGTTCGAGAGCACACACGTGACCCGAGTCAGTCCAGGCCTTTGGTTGGGGCAGTTGGGAAAGGCAGCCCTGAGACTGTGGAGCCGGGCCCCAGTGCTGGGGCCCAGCAGGTGAGGCCCCCACTGTGACGCCGGCATCACAGGCAAGGCCCCCACTGTGATGCTGGCATCCCACACTGGAGCGCAGGTGCCAGTCCCGGCTGCTCTAAGCCAGTTTCCTGCATATGCACCTGGGAAGGAAGCAGATGACGACCTGAGTGCTGGGGGCCCTGTCACCCACATGGGAGACCTGGATGGAGCTCGTGGCTCCTGGCTTCAGCATGGCCCAACCCTGGCTCTTATGGCCATTTGGAGAGTGAACCAGTGGATGGAAGATCTCTCTGTCATACTGCCTTCCAAATAAATAACTTAAAAAAAATAGGATTGGCCGGCGCCGCGGCTCACTAGGCTAATCCTCCGCCTAGCGGCGCTGGCACACCGGGTTCTAGTCCCGCTCGGGGCGCCAGATTCTGTCCTGGTTGCCCCTCTTCCAGGCCAGCTCTCTGCTGTGGCCAGGGAGTGCAGTGGAGGATGGCCCAGGTGCTTGGGCCCTGCACCCCATGGGAGACCAGGAAAAGCACCTGGCTCCTGGCTCCTGCCATTGGATCAGCGCGGTGCGCCGGCCACAGCGCGCCAGCCGCGGCGGCCATTGGAGGGTGAACCAACGGCAAAGGAAGACCTTTCTCTCTGTCTCTCTCTCTCTCACTGTCCACTCTGCCTGTCAAAAAAAAAAAAAATAGGATTGCTGAGGGGCTGGCACTGTGGCGTAGCGGGTAAAGCCGCCGCCTGCAGTGCCAGCATCACATATAGGCCCTGGTTCGAGTCCTGTCTTCTCCACTTCCAATCCAGCTCTCTGCTATGGCCTGGGAAAGCAGCAGAAGATGGCCCAAGTCCTCCCGGCTCAGCAATCCTATTTTTTTTTAAAGATTTATTTATTTATTTGAAAGTCAGAGTTACACAGAGAAAGGAGAGGCAGAGAGAGAGAGAGAGAGAGAGAGAGAGGTCTTCCATATGATGGTTCACTCCCCAACTGGCTGCAACAGCTGGAGCTGGCCCAATCGGAAGCCAGGAGCCAGGAGCTTCTTCCGGGTCTCCCACATGGGTGCAGGGGCCCAAGCGATTGGGCCATCTTCCTCTGATTTCCCAGGCCATAGCAGAGAGCTGGATCAGAAGTGGAGCAGCCGGGACTTGACCCGGCACCCAAATGGGATGCCGGCACTGGAGGTGGTGGTTTTACCTGCTACGCACGGCGCCAGCCCCTAAGGCTTTTCACTGTTGAAATGAGAGATTTGAAGCAAACTGACAGCTCAACATGACCAGGCACAGAGAATTAGAACCTTTTTTTTGTTTGTTTGATGCGAGTCTATGTCCCATGCGTCACCTGCAACCACGGCGGCATCGGCCAGCACATCCAGGTGTGGAGGACGCTGGGCGCGGCCATCATTAAGATGCTCCTGTTGAGGTGGGTGCTGTGGCACAGCAGGTTAAGCTGCTGTTTGTGCCGCCGGCGTCCCCCACCACCCGAGCGCCAGTTCAAGTCCCACCTGCTCAGCTCTGACCCAGCTCCCCGCTAACGCCCCTAGGAAGGCAGTGGAAGACGGCCAAGAGCCCGAGTCCCTGCACCCACGGGGACCGAGCTCCTGGCTCCTGGCTCAGCCCTGGCCATTGCGGCCATCTGGGGAGTGAACCAGCAGACGGAAGACCTCTCTCTCTCTAACTCTGCCTTTCAAATAAATAATTAAATTTAAAAAAAAAAAGTATTGGAACAAACTCTCCAAGACTTGAACACACTTAACTCCCCTGAAACAGCGACTTAGCCGCAGCTCCTCCCTAACCAGGGATCACCTTCAGAAAAACCAGCTGAAAAAGTTACCCCGCCTAAAAGCGCAATCGCAAGAAAACTCATCGCCAAAACCATTTCAGGATAGAACAGAAACATAAACGATGGAGCACTTTCCTCGAGAAACGCCAAGCGCCTAGGGGCCGGGAGGACGCTCGAGCGGCAGCCACTCCTGGTGACCATGTGGGGAGGGCGGACACCTGGGGAAAGGGCCGAGACGGACAGCACCTGTCCTCCGGGCCGTCCAGGGTCACTCCCGCCCGGCTCCCAGAACTGAGAAACGGAGGGGCTCACCTGCTCCCTCCATGCTCCCGCCCACGGCTTCTTGTCTGCTGATTGGCTGAGGCAGGGCCCACGTGACACGGTTCTGGCCAATCACACAACCAGGCAGTTTCCACCCATCCTCCCATATAAAACGAGAGGCGGGCCGCACTCGCTCCATGCTTTGTGCCCCGGATGCTGCGGAGTCTGGGTGTGCGGCACCATCTTGTGTACCCGAGGCAGCCACTGTGGGACATACACACAGCACAGTGCCTGGCCTGGCTGCAGCCCCACACATATGTGCTGAAGGAATGCCGGAGAGGCAGAAGTGGGCCTCTGGTGAATTACAGAAGGCCCGAAATTATTAATGAGCCTTCAACCCCGCCTAAACAGAGGACATCCGGCTCCCTGAGCCCTCAGAGCCCATTTCTCTTTCAGTCTAAGCTTTCCGTTACGTGCTGCTGGGATGGCACAGCGGTGGGGGATGCAACGTCTCTTCTCTGACACAGCCCAGCAATCCCCTGGTCTTCCAGGCTGTGCCCATTTCACGGAGGAGGAACCAGACTCCGAGTCCCTAGGGCCTCCCCTCCTTCCCGGCGCCCACCTCCAACACCAACAACTTCCGAAGGTGCTTTCACGCAACCAGGGGAGAGGAAAAGAGAAAGAGGGACCTTTCCCAGCCCGGGGCCTTCCTCCATTATTCGAGCGGAGCCCCAGGGGGTCCTCCGAGTCGTTGCCCACCCCCTTCAGAGCCGGATGTGGGTCTGCCCCTCCTTGGCAGTCCCTCCCCCGGCTGTGGGGATTGGCTCGGGCGTGGCATGTGACCCACGTTTGTCCAATCAGAATGGTTCTGGGCCCACCAGGTCCGCATGCTGGGCGGGACACTGGGTGTGGGATTGGCAAATAGAAACTGGGTTTGGAGCCTGGGCGTTAACTTTCAAAAAGTCCGTGGAAAAATGGAATTAGAAGTTTATCTTTCAGATCTATGCAGAGATTTTTTTTCACAGTTTGCATTTTCCAAGAACTTTTCGAAGACCTCTTATATACATGGATTCCAAAAAAAAGGTCAACATCTTTGTAGTCCATGTTTCCACCAACTTCTGGAAGCATCTTTTTCCCATGAGTCCATCCTTTCTCCTCGTGGAAGCTTCTAGACTCCCTGCCCCGGATTCTCTCCTGTCTTGGACCCTCACTTTTCTGACCTGGAGACCCAGAGAAGTCAAGGGACCCCCACAAAGTCCCCACAACAAAGCAGCCCATTGCCAAGGCTGGAGCAAGGGTGCTAATGGGGTCTGCAGACCCCAAGCCCTGTGCTGCCTTCCCCTCTGCCTGCCCCAGGGCTGCTGCAATCCCGCGCACATGTCACAAGCCCCCCCCCCCCCGTTCTCCCAGCGCCCCCGTCCTCGCCCTCGCCCCTGCCCCAGGCAGCTTCGAGTTCTGCTTCCGGTCTTGGTGTCACCCCATGCCTGTTACTGTCAGCCCCACCACAAATGAATGGACATTTATTGAGCACCGACGAATCCCAGACACTCCAGAGAACACACAGAGGGCCTGGCCCCACTCCCAGGGCCCCCACCCCTCAGCAGAGCCCCCACCGCCCACACGGGGGGGGGGGGGAGCAGGTTGGGGCTGGGGGCTTGGCCGGGCAGGGCAGTGCAGCTGGCACAGGGTCCTCAGGCTTCTGCCAGGTTCCAGCTGGGGGTGGGCAGGGGTCACGTGGCTTTCCTGAGAGCAGAGTAAATAAATAATGGAGAGGCAGGCAGGGGTCCCCCCAGGCAGAGGGTCCTGGCGTTGGCTGATGTGACTCCATGGGAGTGAGGCAGGTGGCCAGGAGCCCGTGCTCTGGTGGGGAGCACAAGCGGGGACCAGAGCGTCCTGGGCCTCGCCAGCATCTCCACCAGCCCTCACCTCTGAGGGTCAAAGGGACATGTGGGGGGACACCCAGGAAGTGCCACTGAAATGCAGGCGGACTAGAACAGGCAGGTGCAGGGGCTGGGGTTGGGCTGCAGCCCCTAGAGGGCGGGGGCATCATCAGTCCGCCACTTGCGGGGGGTGACTCTGCTGGTGGCCAGGGCCACTGGGGTTCCCCACGTGAGCGAGTGGCACCACGACCTCGTCCGGGTTTGAATTGTTCTTCAGCTCCACCACGCGGGGCACCACAGAGGACCAGCGGTCTGTACGGGGAGCAGGCGGGAGGGAGGGAGAGAACACAGGCACAGCGTGAGCACCTACTGTGTACCACGTGAGCACCTGCTGTATACTGGTCACTCCGCAGTGATCTAAATGTCCATTTTAGAGGTGGAAACTGGGGCTCAGAGAGGTCAAGGTGCTCACCTGGGAGCATGGGGGGGATGGAGGAGGAGGAGCCAGGATTGGCGCTTGGGGTCACGATGCCTTGAGCGCCCTTGGTGTCTGCAGCGCTCACGCTTTAGTGGAAAAACGAGGGGCTTCTCCACACCAGAGTGCCCAGGGACCCTGTCCTACCTGCCCACACCAGCTCCTGTCTCAGCACAGGGAGGGGCCAGGGCAGAGCCACCAAGGGGAGACGCCCCAGGCACGCACGAGCAGCCACGGGAGCTCCGTGGCCAACCCATCTCGCCCTCCCGTTCTCCACATGTAGCCACTCAGTCCCAGGAAGGCACTGGGATGGCTCACAGCAGGGGAGTGACAGGAGCGGGCAGGGCTGCCTCCACCGAGCGGCTGCACTCACCCCTCCGGAGGCGGCCCACAGTGTGCGAGAAGCCGTAGTACTGGTACGTCTCATTCTTGCCCGGGTCCTCGTTGATGATGCCCAAGTTCTGGTTCCAGTGAGACCAGTTCACCTCATCCACCCTGGCGGGGCCAGAGCAGCAGGTTGGGGGGAGCCCCTCCGAGACAGCCCCCCGCCCCTGCAGCCTCCCTGCTCCAGCATCCCCGCACCTCCTCCGTGTATTATGGAAAAACACACGAGAGCCGCCCCGTTAGCCACTTCTCTGTGTGCAGTTCCATGGGCTGAATTTGCAGCCATCTCCATGGTCTGGTTCCAGAATTCTCCATCACCCCAAATGTAACTTCTCCCTCCTGGAAGCTACAACTCCCTATGCCCCCCCCACCCACCTCTGGTCCCCACCAATCAGCTTTTCTGCTTTTTTAAAAAATTTTCCTTTTATTTGAAAGATCTTCTGACTCCTCAGTTGCCCCCTTTGAGCCACAGCACCCCGGTGCACCCCACTGTTTGGTGGCCGTGAGATGCCTCCAGGTCTCCCCAAGGAGCCAGTGGGCGGCCCGCGGGGCGTGGCCCAGGCCCGAGCCCAGCCGTCCTCCTGGGCTAAGCAGTCCAGTTTCACGGCCGGCCTGGGAAGGTGGTGCGCTCAGCGCCCCCACTCCACAGACGAAGAAACTGAGGCTGAGAGAATTCACCAGCTTGGGGGACCTGAGCCCGGGCGAGGCCACGCGGGGCCCCCGCAGCTCCAGGAGTCGCAGCCATCGGAAGGTGCGAGCTGGGGGTGGGGGCACCCTGCTGGCCCACCTTACCTGAAACACCACCTGCGGTCCGGGCTGCCGTCCGAGCTCTTGCCCACGGTCACCATCTCCCCGGAGCGGAAGGCCTTCCGCACGAACACGGGGAAGGAGCGCTCAATGTCCAGGATGGTGGTGGCCCACTGCGGGGAGGGACGGAGGTGCTGAGCCTGCCCTGGCCCACACCTGCCGGCCCCCGTGACGGAGACGAGGAGACAGAGAACCTGGCTTCCCAGCTCCTGCTGGCCCTGCAGGCAGGGCTGGGGGTCCCTGTGCCCGCCGGCGTGCACCAGGAAAGCTCTGGGTGATGCGGGATCCAGTCAGAGAGGCCGCAGCCAAGCCCCTGCCGGGAACTCGGCCGTTGCCATTCAGTGCTGGTAACACTTAGGGAAGGGTGGGGCCTGGGGCCAACCACACAGCAAATGCCCGGTGTAAAGGGGCAGCCGTGGCCAACCCCTCCCCCACAGGAAGCTGGTGCTCCCAGCTCCCAGCGAAGCAGGAAGTGTGGGCCCTGCACTGTGGAGCGTCCAACATTCAAGACCAGAAGTCTACATGTTCACGTGGAATATCCTATTTCTAAAATTTTACATGGGAGCTGGCGCTGTGGCTTAGTGGGCTGAGCCTCTGCCTGAGGCATCGGCATTCCATATGGGCACTGGTTCGAATCCCGGCTGCTCTACTTCCAATTCAGCTCTCTGCTGTGGCCTGGGAAAGTAGTGGAAGATGGCCCAAGTCCTTGGGCCCCTGCACCTGTGTGGGAGACCTGGAGGAGGCTCCTGGCTCCTGGCTTTGGATGGGCCCAGCTCCAGCTGTTGCAACCATTTGAGGAGTGAACCAGCAGATGGGAAGACCTCTCTCTCTCTCTCTGCCTCTCTATAACTCTACATTTCAAATAAATAAATAACTCTTTAAAAATAAATAAATAAAATTTTAAAAATAACACCCCCCCCCCAGGGGGAATGCTGGGTGGGAGTGGCCCAGACCCAGGGCCAGCCCAGCCTTGTCCACTGGGCCAGGCTGGGGCATGCCAGCCACCTGGGCTCAGCACAGGAGCCCCCCTGCCAGGCAGGTGTTCCCTGCAGCGGTGTGAGTGTGTTGCCCAGAACACGTGGGTTGGAAGCTTAAGCTCCAAAGGCCTATATGAGCGGTGTTTGGGGAAGGGGCCTCTGGGAGGTGGCCAGGGTTAGATGAGGCCAGGAGGGTGGGCCCCCAGGATGGCATCGGTGGGCATTATGAGGGAGAGAGATGAGACCCAGCGCCCTCGCTCTGTCCCTCCATGGGGCGCCCTCTCCCATGTCGCGAAGCCATGAGAAGCTCTGATCAGAGGCCAGCGCCCTGCTCTCCGGCTCCGCAGCCCCCAGGTCCTCGAGCCAAGTAAACCTGTACTCTAAATTATAAACTATGGGGCCCCAGCTGGATGGCTGCAGCACAGACAACGGCCCAAGAGACCCTGAGACCGGCTGTGCCACCCGAGCGCACTCAGCTGTGCCGGCTGCACCTGCGAGCTGAGCCACGGGACAAACTGGACACCAGGACCCGAGGACAGGCAAGAAGTCCCCTCGCTTCCCTCGGAGGCTCTGGCAAGGGGGCAGCAACCTGCGATGCCCAGTGGTCCACACAAGGAAGCGCAGGCAGTGTGGCTCCAGACAGCGCGCCCGCGGGAGGGGGAAGACTGGGGGAGGTGACGGCCGGCCGGCGGACGGGGTGGGGCAGAGAGTGGGGCTGGGCAGGGTGGAGGGTGGGCCTGGCCGGTGGGCGGGGCTGGGTGTGGCTGGCCGGAGGGCAGGGCTGGCGGGGCTGGGTGGGGCTTGGCAGCAGGCGGGGCTGGGCGGGGCTGGGTGGGGCTGGCCGGCGTGGGGCGGGGCGGGGCGGGACAGGGAGGCAGGCGGGGCTAGGCGGGGCTGGGCGGGGCGGGGCGGCATGGGGCGGGGCTCACCTGCAGCTTCCAGATGTGCTTGCTCTCCTTGGACACCTGGCCCACCGTCTCCCCCATGAGGGCGATGAGCATGTTGAGCAGCAGGACGAAGGTGAGGATGATGTAGGTGACGAGCAGGATGATGAAGACCACGGGGTACTTGGCGCTGCCCAGCATCTCCAGGTCGCCCATGCCGATGGTGAGCTTGAAGAGGTCCAGGAGGAAGGTGCTGAACGTCTCGCTGTCGCGGCACGAGGGGTAGGTGGGCGTGGTGCAGTTGCTCTGCCCCTCGTCACACACCTTCATATTGGCGCAGGGCGTCAGCAGGGAGACCAGGGCTGTGGGCGGGACAGGGGCCGCGTGGCTGAGCGCGAGGACTCCAGGTGGCAGGCGGGGAGCGCCGCGCCCCATTGCATAGAACAGACCATGGAGGCTTGGCCAGGACGGAGCGCCGGGTCCCAAAGCCTTGGCCCTCCCCATGCGCTCAGGCTGTTCAGGCAGAGGTCTCAGGGATCCAGGTCTGTGGTTCTCAGCCAGGGGCAAGCCCCCTGCCCCGGGGGCTGGTGGGGGCGGGGCATTTGGCAGTGTCTAGATACACTGGGTGGGACGGCCTGGGACACCACTCAACATCCTAGAGGACCCAGGACAGCCCCTGCCACAGAGCAGTAGCTGGCCCCAAGGGTCTCTAATGATGCCTGTCACTCTTAGCAGCCTTGGGAGTGCTGGAATGCCACCTGGGCTGGTGTGCTGTCTGTCTGTCTCTCCTATCACACACACACACACACACACACACACAGAAGGAGGGAAGCTGGCGCCAGGTACCTGTCTGTATTGTCCGAGAACTGGAGAACTTGTGTTCCCTAAGGGCCCTCACCCCCAGCAGAGTCTTAAACGTCCTTTCTCATTAAGCCCAGAGGAAGCTTCAGAGCCCTCAACACAGTTCAGCAGCAACAATGTGTCCCTGAACCAGCCAGGGCCGGGAGCCCAGAGAGGCTCAGCGCCTTCAGTCTCCGGGGAGCCTGCAAACCAGGCTTCATGGTGAGCATGCGCTCGTGGGCTGACGCTATTTAACTGTGTAATGGTTGCTGAACCACTGTGTTGAGGATTCTGCTCTCAGTTCTGTGATCCATTAGCAAGGTCTGCCATGGGCACAGAAATGGGCAACAGCAGCACATGTGTTGTGGTTATGCTATGCCAGTCCCAGACTCCAGATCTAGTGGACCCCAGCAGGGGACGCCTTGGGACCAAACTGACCACTAAGTTGCTATTTTCATTCCCAAGCTCCTGCCTCAGTTTCTCCATTCAGGACTGCAGTGGGGCTGGGACTCCTGACCTGAATCCCAGACTCTTGTAGAAGCCTGGACACTCTGCCCTGTTCTTTCCAGCTCCACCCCTAGGAGGGAGCAGCTGTATCTTGTCCCTGTCTCCCCAGCCATGGTAGATTAATTCCTGAATGGACCCTTGTGTCCGTAGCCCATCCACGTGACTTTCTAGGTCCTCCCATCAAGAAGCGGACTCTGTTTCCCTGCTTTGGCCAACAGACGGCAGGAACAGTGCTGTCCCACAGGAGGTGGATTTGAACACTTCCACTCTTGTTCCTAGAGCCCTGAGAGCACTGTGGGAACAAGCCCAAGGCAGCTGGCTAGACGACGAGTGACCACAGGGAGCAGAGCTGGTGGCCTCCAGCCCAGGCCACCCTGGCTGGACCAGTCAGCTGGCAGCCAACCCACACGCCAACCACAGACGCAGGGGCCTGCTGACCCGCACGCACAAGCAGGAACGGCGGGTGTTGGGTCCGATGTTGTGGCATAGCAGGTGAAGTGACACCTGCATCCCACATGGGCGCCGGTTCGTGTTCCGGCTGTTCCTCCTCCAGTCCAGCTCCCTGCTACTGCGCCCGGGAAGGCCCAGAAGATGGCCCAAGTGCTTGGGTCCCTGTCATCCATGTGGGAGACCCGGATGGAGCTCTTGGCTCCTGGCTTCAGCCTGGGCCAGCCCTGGCTGTTGTGACCATTTGGGAGTGAACCAGCAGATGGGAGACACCTCTCCCTCCCTCCCTCCCTCCCTCCCTTCCTTCCTTCCTTCCTCCCTCCCTCCCTCCCTTCCTTCCTTCTTCCCTCCCTCCCTCCCTTCCTTCCTTCCTTCTTCCTTCCTTCTTCCCTCCCTCCCTCCCTCCCTCCCTCCCTTCCTCTCTCTCTCTCTCAAATAAATAAATAAAACTTCTTTTTAAAAAATGGCTGTCAGCCGGCGCCGCGGCTCAATAGGCTAATCCTCCGCCTTGCAGCGCCAGCACTCCGGGTTCTAGTCCCGGTCGGGGCACCGGATTCTGTCCAGGTTGCCTCTCTTCCAGGCCAGCTCTCTGCTGTGGCCAGGGAGTGCAGTGGAGGATGGCCCAAGTGCTTGGGCCCTGCACCCCATGGGAGACCAGGAGAAGCACCTGGCTCCTGCCTTCGGATCAGCGCGGTGCGCCGGCCACAGCACGCCGGCCGTGGCGGCCATTGGAGGATGAACCAATGGCAAAGGAAGACCTTTCTCTCTGTCTCTCTCTCTCTCACTGTCCACTCTGCCTGTCAAAAAAAAAAAAAATGGCTGTCATCTTAAGCCGCTACATTTTCGGGGCTTCCTTTGCAGCTATGCAAATACTCCAGTTTTACTGCACACGAGCTTTTGAACTTGGACAAATCACTGAACTTTTCTAAGCCTCCAGTTCCTTATCTATAAAAGTGGATCTAAAAAGAAAGGATCTTCCCTGGCAGTTTTGTTGGGTGAACGGCACGGTTCTAAGTCCACCGCCTGGTCCACAGCGAGAACACAGTCGCTGATGCTGTTAACCTGCAGCTCAGCTGTGGCTGCTGTGTCCGTCCTCGCCCCTCCCCCGCTAGGCCCACCAGGGCACCCAGGGCTCACCTGAGGCGTAGCCGATCATGAAGAGCAGGTAGACGAGCAGGAAGCGGAAGAGGTCTTTGAAGAGGATCTGAAGACCCCAGGGGGATCGGCGGACAAAGAGGAGACTCGAGCTGTCTCGCTTTCCCACGGCTGTGCCCCCAACCCTCCTGCCCCTCCCCTGGCTGTCCCCAGTGTCTGGACGCAGCGCCCCCGGTCCTCAGGTCTGGGGACGCCTGTGCCGTGCGCCGTGCGCTGGTGCGCGCAGCCCCTCCCACCCCCAGCCGTACCTTCTGGATCATGATGCTGTAGGTGCCTGTGAGTTTCAGCCCGCGAGTGAAATACAGGGCGTTCATCCAGCCCAGGACCAGGGCAAAGACCATCACGGCCAGGTAGGCCTCGAGCCCCGCCAGGTAGAGGGCCGCGGAGACGATGACCAGCACGGAGTAGATGAAGCTACGGGCAGCAGAGACCGCAGGAGAGGCCAGAGGGGAGAAGGGACCATGAGGCCTTGGGGGGCTACACGTGTCCCCCAGCTCCAGGGGAGCTCCTGACGTCTTCCAGGCCCCCAGAAGAGACACAATGTGCATTGGCTGGAATGCTGCTAACCAGAAGGCTCCATCACCTGGCAACTATGTGTGCGTGTGTGTGTGTGCGTGTGTGTGCGCATGTGTGTGTGCGTGTTTGTGCGCACACGTGTGTGTGTGATGGCACTGAGGGCCTGTAAGATCCCAAAATGATGCTCTTTGAAACCCATAGAGAAAGATTCATTGGTACTCAGCAGAGATTTCAGGGCTCAGTAAATTTCACTGTTTTCTGATTCTAAAAAGATGGAGCCCACAGGCATTAACTCCCTGATCCTGTGCCCTTGGCAGACATCATTAATCAAGCACTGCACTTTTTCCCACTAAACACAGTGGCAGCCACCATCACCCCCCATCAACATGGCACTCCAGGCAGGCATTAGCAATCAATCACCTGTGAAAGAAGTTGAAATGATTTCTATCCGTGGTGTATACAGTGACTCCCCGGGAACCAGAATACATGGGGACTTCAAAAAATTTGTAGAAAAATGGAATTATAAGTTTATTTTTGTGTAGAAAATTCTGAAATCCATGCATTCAAAAGGGTTTCAAAAAATCATCAAAAATATGTCTTGTGAAAAAAGCAGGAGTTTCAAAAAAATTTTTGCACCCAAATAAATTTCCCCTTTAATTGTTTTTTCAAAAATGTTTTGAAGTAACCTTGTATTTTTTTTAAAGAATTATACAGGTACACTTTTACTCCAACTTCATCTCTTCTGTTTTTTAAAGATGTATTTATATTTACTTTGAAAGGCAGAGTTACAGAGAGAGAAGGAGAGAGAGAGAGAGAGAGAGAGGATCTTCATCCACTGGTTCATTGCCCAAACAGCTGCCATAGCCATGGCTGTGCCAGGCTGAAGGAGCCCAGAACTCCATCCCAGTCTCCCACATGGGTGCCAGGGCCCAGGCACGGGGCCGTGCTCCACTGCCTTCCCGGGCGCAGAGCAGGGAGCTGGATGGGAAGTGGAGCGGCACATGGGTGCCAGTGACCCAGGCAGAGGCTGAAGCTGCTGTCACAACGCTGCCCCCCACCCCAGTATCTCTTTACCCAGAACACCCTGCTGCTTGACCCAGCCTTGTCCTGACTGTGGGTTAGAGCTGCCAGGGCTGTAGGGCCGCCTCTGCCACATCTGGCTGCGCAGCCAGCCCAACCCCGCCTCCCGCCCCAGGAGCCTCTGCGTACTAGAGCAGCTGGAAGGAGCCATCCACGAAGAGGGAGTTCACTCCAGGGCACTTCTTCATGAACAAGTCTTTGATCTGTTGCAGGGGGTGGGGGGGAGGCAGGGGAAAGGGGCGCAGTCAGGAGGGGTGGGGAGGGGATGGGAAGGGCGAGGCGGAGGCAGGGCCCAGGGAAGGATGGACTCCCGTCCTGGGAGGAACAGGTGCAAAGGAAGAAGCAGCAGCAGCCAGGCGGGGTGGGGTGGGGGGTGGGGAGGCACGGGACACGCAGGGGGGAGGGGGTGGGGGGCTGGGCACTCACGCTGGTGAGAAAGAACAGGACCCCGGTGAGCAGAGTGATGATCTCGCCGGCCAGACGCAGGAAGTCCACCGTGGTGCGGTAAGGGTATGGCGGCTGCGGTGGGGGAACATACTTGGTCCTCAGCCTGCGCTTCCAACCCCTGTACCCCGATCCAGACGCTCCCTAGTGCCCTCCACATCTGGCCCACACAGAGCCTCCTCCTTCCCTCCTTGCCCCTTGGGTCCCGTCCCAGCTCAGAGCCATCCACAGATACCCAAGTTGGGGGCACGTCCCAACCTGTCTCAAAGCCTCCTCCAGCGCCCCAGTCCCCGGTGGCCAGGCCCGGTGCCCGCCCCGGCTCCCGCCCTGCTCTGGGCACTCACAGTGCCCTCCAGCGGCTGGTAGTAGGCGGTGAGGGTGAAGATGACCATGGCGCACAGGTAGGAGACCACGTTGATGTAGAACGAGACCGCTCCAAACTTGCGCCACTTGTCCCACAGGAGTTCATTGATGGGCTCCACGGCCAGCATCTCGTGGCGGTTCTGCGATAGGCAGGCGGGGTGGGGGGTTGGGGGTCGCCTTCCCCATCTGGGGGAAGATGCCCACAGGCCACTCCAGCCCCCTCCCCCTGCCCGAGAGCTCTCTCTCTCCTAACACAGCAGGGATTCACAGGGAACAGGAGGGACACTCAGAATCAGCCCAGCGATGGAGGCTGCCTCAACTTACCCAAAGGGCTCTGTTCTAGCATCTGGGGACCACAGCCAGGAAGTTCCTTAAAGGGCATCCATTCTCATGCCCCCCAGACTCTACACTCTGAGTGGTTCCGAGCTCCTGGCAGCAATGGCCCGTGCAGCTTGCTAAAAAGGTCCACGCTCCATCCTCAGAAATTCTCATTCAGCAGCCCAAGTCCCGGCTACTGCATGCTTCTGACCCAGCTCCCTGCTAACGTGCCTGGAAGCCACAGACCAGGGCTCACGTGTTGCCCATGGGGGACACCTGGATGGAGTTCCCTGGTCCTGGCTTCGGCCTGGCCCAGCCCTGGCTGTCGTGGACATTTGAGGCATGTGTTCACAACCGTAACAATAACATGTGACAGATGACATCATCCGTTGATGACCCTGGGCCAGGCTGTTCTAAAATTAACTCACTTGGTTCTCCCAGCAATGCCAAGGACATGCGCCCTCCTTAACCTCTGGTTACACACACGGAAGCCGAGGCAGGGAGAGGGTGACTCACTCATCCCGAATCAGCCAGCATGTGTGTGTTACAGAGCCAGGATCCCACCTGCCCCAAGACTCAGCCTCCCACAAGCCTTTCCCGTGTCTCCCAGGTGCCAGATGCTGCTCTGGGCACTGAATTGGCACCTTGTGTTGCGCTTGGCCCAGGGGCCCACCACCCTGGGCCCTGCCCCGCCGTAGCTCCTCCCCACCCCATGCCCACCTCGATCTTGCTGTTATACACCAGGATTTCCAGCACGGAGGCCTCTTCCCCACATGTGTCCAGGGACGAGAGATCATACAGCGAAGAGTAGACGGGGCCATAGGCCCAGTCCTTGAACTTGCGCGACAGGTGCCGCGTGTCCTCGTCCGTCACCTCCCGCCGAATGATGTGCTGAAAGATCTGTGGAGGTGGGGGGAGCAGCAGGGCGGGTCAGGGACAAGGGGCGGGGCTCAGCCCATCCAACAGTGCCTCCCCAGGGAACAGGAAGGAGGGGATGGAGAACACTGAGTGCCTACTGTTTGCTGGGTCCCATCTTGCCTAATTCTAACCAAGGTGTTTCACAGGTGAGCTAACAGGGCGTCTGGGAAGGGCGTTCCCTGATGCCACACAGCCCGTCAGCAGGAGCCGAACCCGGGCCAGCCTTGAGCACCATGCGTGTCTGTGTCTCCTCTCATGGTGTTACGGCAGCCACGACCTGGACAGGTCCAGGCAGGAGCCGTACTCACGATGATCGCATTCATCCCGCGATTTGTGGCTTACACCCGGGGAAACCGAGGCACGGAGACAGAGGTAGGAGTCACCCCAGGCCACACAGCCCAGGAAGGCCAAGTCTTCTTGACTGCTTCGGATGCTGGGATTCAGGAGTGTTCAGGAATGCCACCATTTTTGCTTTTTTAAAAATAGACTCGTGATTCCTACCCCTTTGCAGAACACATACCTCCCTTCCCGGTCCCAGCAATGCTGTAGCAGAGGGTACTATCACTACCCCCGCTTTACAGACAAGGAAACTGAGGCCGAGAAAGGGGCGGAAGATATCCGGGGTCCCATGGCGGGAAGTGGCAGGGACGGAGCTTAGACCAGGTGCACCTGACTCCCTGCGGCTCCGGGCTTGGTTCTCAGGCAGCGCGATGCTGCCCCCTGGGGGACAATTCGGCAATGTCTGCAGACATTTCTAGTGGTCACAGTGTGTGTGTTGGGGCCGGGGGACTTAGTTGGTCCAGGCCAGGAATGCACAGGAATGCCCAAAACGTCAGGGGTTGAAAAGCTGTGAGGCCGAAAGAGGTGAAGCCATGGATGTGGGGCCACTCGGCAGGTCAGGGCTGGGAGCAGAGCAAGGCTGGAGCCCTGAGACTCAGTGGGCGGAGCCGTGGGGCCACGGGGGTGAGACGAGGTGAGAGGCTCTAGGATGAAGTGGAGCAGCTTGGCTGGACACTAGGGAGCCGTAGCAGGTTCTTGAGCTGGGACATCTGCACACTGGGGGTCAGCAGGACAGGAGGAGGGTGCACATAGGTATAACGAATGCCCTGCGTGTGAGCTGGGGAGGGAGAGGTGTCAGCCGGGCCCAGCCCCCCACTCACCCCAATCTTGCCCGTCTTGGCGGCCATCATGAGGGGCGAGAGCCCGTCGTTGTTGAGCACGGCCTCCAGGTTGCTGTCGGGGAAGAGGCGGGCACACTTGAGCAGCAGCAGGTCGTACATCTTGGTGACGAACTTGGTGTTCTCGCGGGTGTTGTCGGCGATGGCCACGAGCGCGTGCAGCACGGTGTTGCCGCGCGAGTCCTGGCGCCGCATGTCCGCCTTCTTGTGCGGGTTCTCCGTCAGGTAGTTGACGATGTGCGGCTGGTTGGTGCAGGCGGCCAGCGACAGGGGCAGCTCCCCTGCGGGCGGGGTGGGGTGGGGCGGGGGTGGGGGATGGGAGGTCAGTGAAGGAGGCCCGGGCGGGGCTACAGCTGGGGACACTTGGGGACCGACACACCACCCAAGCGTGACAGGCACGTGACATCCAGAGTGCAGGCGGAGGCATCACATGACGACTGCACACTGGCACAGCTGCTGGGGCCGCGGGGTGTGGCGATGGGGGTGTGGCCTTGCGGCTTGGAGGCTGTGAGTTCCGGGGGACATGTGACAGGCCAGCTCTTCCCCGGGCGCTGTCCTTGGGACACACCTGAGGTGTGCCCGGGAACAGGGGTGGAAGGAAGACCAGTTCTCCAGTGCTGCTGTGACTTGGTGCTCGTCTCAGCCACTCCACACCTCCTATCCAGCTCCCTGCTGTGGCCTGGGAAAGCTGCAGAAGACGGCCCACATGCTTTGGCCCCTGCACCCACGTGGGAGACCTGGAAGAAGCTCCTGGCTCCTGGCTTCAGCCTGGCCCAACCCTGGCTGTTGCAGACCTTTGAAAGGTGAACCAGCAGACGAAGATATTCTCTCTCTCTCTCTCTCTCTCTCTCTCTCTCTCTCTGCCTTTCAAATAAATGAATAAACTTTTTTAAACAATAAGGTGCCAGGCACCAAGAACCCATGGCAGCTCAGGGTTCCCGTGACCCCATTGCCCAGATGGGAGGCAGAGGCTCCGGAAAGCAAGGGCGCCTGGTTGAGAAGCAGCAGAGTGAGGATTCGAACTCAGATCCCTCATTCCAAGCTCTCCCGGGGCACTCAGGCACAGGAAGCAGGACTGGCGTGCAGCCTAGGCTGTGTGCCACTGACGGGCCCCCGGCCAGCCAGGCTCCAGGTGTTGCAGAGTTGTCCGGGATGAAGACGCCAACCTGGACCCGTATGTGCACCCCCAGGCTTCTCTCGTGCGCCCCCAAGCCCCACCAGGACCCTGCTCACCAAAGTAGAAGTAGCCCCCCTCGTCCTTGGGCTGGAAGAAGCGGCCGCGGGCCTGGGCGTGCACGTCGGCTCCCTGGGCCACCAGCAGCTCCACGTAGTGTTTGCAGCGGCGCTCGATGGCGATGTGCAGGGCGGTCTGACCTGCGGCGTGGGGGAGGGGCGGTCAGCTGGATGCTGGCAGGGCAGCTGGGGGGGCTGGGCTGAGACCCAGGCTGTGGCACTGCAGGCCCGAGCCTCGGCCAGCAGCACCTGTGGGCGGCCAGCAGGCCGGCAGACCTTCCCTGGGACATGGGGTTTGGGAGCCCGGAGTCTTGGATCGGCCACATTAGGAATCTGAATTCCAAGTTCAAAGGTCGCCCGGCTCAGGGGCTCCCAGAGGGGAGTTTCTCAGACTCGATGGATGCTTCAATTCTAGAGGAAGCAATGGCATTTTGGTCTCGCAGAATTTGGGATTCTAGATAGAAAAGTTGTTGGCTTCGAATGCTGACATCCAGGGTTCTGCGGGGTGAATTCTACTTCCTATAATCATAGAACGTAGAACCGGGAGCTTGGACCAGGGCCGCCTTTGCCTCTCCGAGCTGCTGGCTCAGTACCACAGAGCCTCAGAGGACCCAGAACCGTCCCATCTTAGGCCCAGAAGTCCAAGTTCATGGACCACTGAGCTCCACGCATCTCAGAATCTTGGGGCCGGTGCCGCGGCTCAACAGGCTAATCCTCCACCTTGCAGCGCCGGCACACCGGGTTCTAGTTCCGGTTGGGGCGCCGGATTCTGTCCCGGTTGCCCCCTCTTCCAGGCCAGCTCTCTGCTGTGGCCTGGGAGTCTGGGAGTGTAGTGGAGGATGGCCCAAGGGCTTGGGCCCTGCACCCCATGGGAGACCAGGAGAAGCACCTGGCTCCTGGCTTCGGATCAGCGCAGTGCGCCGGCCGCAGTGCGCCAGCCATGGCAGCCATTGGAGAGTGAACCAACGGCAAAAGGAAGACCTTTCTCTCTCTCTCTGTCTCTCTCTCTCACTGTCCACTCTGCCTGTCAAAAAAAAAAAAAAAAAAAAAAAAGAATCTTGGAATCCTTGTGAGACTCCGAAGATCAAAGCTGAGAGGCATGGTTACTGTTCTCTCATCCATTTGTCCACCATTTACCCATCCGTCCATCCATGCATCTGTCCACCCGTCCACTATTCCAACCACCCACCCTCCCATTCCTATATCATCCATCCGTGCCGGTGCTTGCAGGCCAGATGGAAGCTGTGCAGTCCGATGAGCATGAGCGGCCCCTCCCCGACCCCGCGGCCCCCTGCCCGCCCAGGGCCGCACCTCGGTAGTAGATGTCGCGAAAGGGCGCGTTGATGAACTCGCGCATGTTGCCGGTCCGCTCGGCGATGTCCAGCAGCGCGGGGATGGTGTCGTTGCGGCCGTTGCTCAGGTTCAGCAGGGCCTTGGGCAGGCAGGTCTTCCCCGTGGACGGCTCTGGGGGGACGGGGATACGGCATGAAGCTGGGCCCCAGCCCATGGCCCTGAGCTGCTGGGCAGAGAGTCAGAGGTCCCGGACCCCAGCCGGGCTGCAGGCCTCCTCTCTGTGCCCCGTTCTGTCCAGTGGGGGTGTGGGCCCCTGCACCTGCTTCCCGTGGGTCTGAGAGGCTCAAATAAAGTCACGGGGGCGCGGGTGCTTTGAAGAGCAGCAGGCCGGGCCGGTGCTGTGGCTCAGCGGGGTAAAGCCCCGGCCTGCAGTGCCGGCATCCCATATGGGTGCTGGTTCTTGTCCCGGCTGCTCCTCTTCCAATCCAGCTCTCTGCTGTGGCCTGGGAAAGCAGTAGAAGATGGCCCAAGTGCTTGGGCCCCTGCACCTGCGTGGGAGACCCAGAAGAAGCTCCTGGCTCCTGGCTTCGGATCAGCTCAGCTCTGGCCGTTGCGGTCATTTGGGGAGTGAACCAGCGGATGGAATATCTCTCTTCCTGGCTCCACCTCTCTAACTCTTTCAAATAAAGAAAATAAATCTTAAAAAAAAAAAAAAAAAAAAAGGCAGCACGCTGATGAGGACCCAGGGAAGCAGCTGCCGGCCTCCTGGGAGTTAGAGCCCGCTTCTCAGGCAGCGCTGACACGGGTCTTCCAGGGGAGCCCTGTCCCCACTGCGTTCCTCCCCACACCCGCCCAGCACCCAGCCCAGGAGAACCGAGTCTGCCTCCCCTTCTGCCTAAGGTGGAGGGCCCGCCCCGAATGCTGCCAGGGCCCCTGTGTGTGTGCGGCACACACACACACTCAGACACACTCACACACTCACATACACACTCACACATACACTCATACACACACATGCACACTTAGACACACTAACATGTTCATAAACACACAGTCACACATATATACTCACCTATTAACACACACATGTACAAATGTACACACATACACACCCACACACATACTCACATACACATACACCAACATGCATTTACACACATTCACACTCACATACAATACACACACTCGCACACACATGCACTTACACACACTAACATGTACATAAACACACTCACACATATATACTCACTACTAACACATACAACATATGTACAAATGTACACACATACACACCCCACACACACTCACATACACACTCACACACACCAACATGCATTTACACACATTCACACTCACATACAATACACACACTCGCACACACATGCACTTACACACACTAACATGTACATAAACACACTCACACATATATACTCACTACTAACACATACAACATATGTACAAATGTACACACATACACACCCCACACACACTCACATACACACTCACACACACCAACATGCATTTACACACATTCACACTCACATACAATACATACACTCACACACACATGCACTTATACACACGCTAACATGTACATAAACACACACTTATACATATATACTCACATACTAACACATACAACATATGTACAAATGTACACACATGCACACCCCACACACATGCTCACATACACACACCAACATGCATTTACACACAGTCATGCTAACATACAATACACACACTCACACATGCATGCACTTATACACACATTAACATGTACATAAACACACATACTCACACATATATACTCACATACTAACACACACATTCACACACTAACACACACACCCACACACATACTCACATACACACACCAACACACCTTTACACACATTCACACTCACACATACACACACACTCACACACATGCACTTATACACACACTAACATGTACATAAACACACATACTCACACATTTATACTCACACACTAACACACACACACATACACACTCACACACCCACACACCTTTACACACATTCACACTCACACACATACACACACACTCACACACATGCACTTATACACACACTAACATGTACACAAACACACACTCACACACGCACCTGCCTTGGGCCCTAGCTTCCAGGCGGCATCAGACCATGCTCTCACTGCCACTGTCAGGGCCACTGGAGCTCCCTGCGCTGGCCTCAGCATCCCCTTCCGCACCCCAACCCCAGTCTGCACGCATCCCCACCTTGGAGGATGACGCCCCCTGCTGGCCACAACCTGGCATCACCCTGGCCATGCCCTTTGGGCCTGGGCCCCAGGATGTGCTGTCAGAGGGGGCATCTTCCAAGAAATGGGGCAAGACATGGCATACCAGGGCCTGGCCACCAGGGGGCGCAGCGGCCCAGGCCACAGGGGCAGCTGAACCCCAGGGCCCTAAGTTGACAATTGTTAAATTGGCGGTTGTGCACCAAAGGGAAGGTGGGGGGGCGTCCCCAGACTCCCCTGGGAATCAGATGAACTCATCACCCTGTAGCCAGAAACACATGTAGGGGCGGATCCAGGTTTTGTGGGGCCTGATGCTTATAGAATTGGGGGGACCCCGTTCAGGAAAATGAACATACAAGGAGGTCCAGAGCTGTAGAAGGAATTTTAGCAAGTGCGGGGCCCTGGATGGTGGAAATTCCACGCTCATCTGCAACTCAGAGACCCCCACCTCACAAGCCCCTACCAGAGCCCCCAGGCCAAGAGCCCCGGACTCGATCTGAAGCTCAGGAGTCGCCGGGGGTGTGGGTGGCCCCGAGGGCACTGCTCTGCCCTGCTGCAGGCCGGGGTGCCATCGTCCATCCCACGGGATCCGCTCTGCGCGGAGCTGCCCTCCCTCGGCTAACAGACCTGGCGGGCCACGAGGGGCCACCTGGCCAAGCTGGAGGTGCAGGAGCGCTCTAAGTGACAGCAAGTGCCCTGCCGCCGAGACATGCCGAGGGCAGAAAGGGGCAACGGACCCCCCCCGGCCCAGTCCTAGACTCTGCCCCCCAGGGAAGCCACACTGCCGGGCTGGGGACCACAAATGAGTATTTTTAGATGATTCTAGCAGCTCTCTCTCTCTCTTAATACTCATTTATTTATTTGAGAGGCAGAGTTACAGAGAGAGAGAGAAGGAGAGGCAGAGAGAAAGGTCCTCCATCCGCTGGTCCACTCCCTAAATGGCTGTAATGGCCAGAGCTGGGCCAACCCAAGGCCAGGAGCCAGGAGCTTCTTCCAGGTCTCCCATGCAGGTGCAGGGTCCCAAGCACTTGGGCCATCTTCTACTGCTTTTCCAGGCCATCAGCAGGGAGCTGGATCAGAAGTGGAGCAGCCGAGGGCTGGCGCTGCGGCTCACTAGGCTAATCCTCTGCCTGTGGCGCCAGCACTCCAGGTTCTAGTCCCAGTTGGGGCGCCGGATTCTGTCCTGGTTGCTCCTCTTCCAGTCCAGCTCTCTGCTGTGGCCTGGGAAGGCAGTGGAGGATGGCCCAAGTGCTTGGGCCCTGCACCTGCATGGGAGACCAGGAGGAAGCACTGGCTCCTGGCTTCGGATCGACACAGCACACCAGCCGTGATGGCCATTTAGGGGGGTGAACCAATGGAAAGAAGACCTTTCTCTCTGTCTCTCTCTCTCTCTCTCACTGTCTAACTCTACCTGTCGGAAAAAAAAAAAACAAAAAAACAAAAAAACAAAAAAACGGAGCAGCTGGGACTCGAACTGGTGCCCATACGGGATTCTGAGCACCACAGCATTGTCCCTATCCCCGCCCCCTGGCAGTCCCTTCTGATGGACACAAGGACTCTGTACTGTATCACTAGGGTGCTGAGCGGCAGGTGTCTGGCTAGCAGTTCAGGTGCCGATGCACACGTCTACATCTCGCATCAGAGTACCGGGCTCGAATTCCAGCTCTGGCCCCCAACTCCAGCTTCCTGTGAACGTGCGTCCTGGGAGGCAGGGGTGACGGCTCAAGTGATGGGCTCCTGACACCCACGTGGGAGGCCTGGGTGGTGTTCTTGGCTTCTGGCTACAGACTGGCCCTGCCCCTGCTGCTGTGGCCATTTGAGGGGTGAACCAGTGAGTGCAAGCTCCCTCTATCTATCTCAGTCTCTGTGTGTCCATCTCTGTATCTCTGCCTCTCAAACAAATCAATACACTTTTTTTTAAAATTTTTTTTATTTTTTGACAGGCAGAGTGGACAGTGAGAGAGAGAGACAGAGAGAAAGGTCTTCCTTTGCCGTTGGTTCACCCTCCAATGGCCGCCGCGGCCAGCGCGCTGCGGCCGGCGCACCGCGCTGATCCGATGGCAGGAGCCAGGAGCCAGGTGCTTTTCCTGGTCTCCCATGGGATGCAGGGCCCAAGCACCTGGGCCATCCTCCACTGCACTCCCTGGCCACAGCAGAGGGCTGGCCTGGAAGAGGGGCAACCGGGACAGAATCCGGCGCCCCGACCGGGACTAGAACCCGGTGTGCCGGCGCCGCTAGGCGGAGGATTAGCCTAGTGAGCCGCGGCGCCGGCCCAATACACTTTTTTAAAAAACAAATAATCGTGGCCAGTGCTATGGCGTGGCAAGTTAAGCTGCCTCCTGTGGTGCCATCATCCCTTATGGGTACTGGTTCGAGTCCCAGCTGCTCCTCTTCCAATCCAGCTCCCTGCTGATGTGGTTGGGAGAACAGTGGAAGATGGCCCAAGTGCTTGGGCCCCTGCATTCACGTGGGAGAAGCTCCTGGCTCTTGGCTTTGGCCTGGCCCAGCTCCTGCCATTGTGGTCTTTTAGGGGGTAAACAAGCGGATGGAAGACCTCTCTCTGTCTCTCCCTCCTTCTGTGACTCTGCTTTTCAAATCAATCAATCTTTTTTAAAAACAATAACAAATGAGGAAAACCCCTACCGCAGTGGACAACGGTCCACGCGAGGCACAGACCCGGCGCCCTGCTTTGGGTCATAACTGACTCACAGGCGCTGAAGTCCCAACCATGGCCTCTCCGGAGCTCCCGGCAGTTTTCTCAGACCCAAGCATGGATGGACCCCAGCCGGCCGGCCTGAGACAGGCGCTCGCGGGCAGCGGGCGTCAGGATTCTTACCATTTTCTATTGATCCATGCAATCCTGGGCAACTCAGTTCCCCAGGGCTCAAACGGCACAGGCCGCAGTGGGTCAAGGGGCTCAGAGGCTCCCTCGCCTAGAGCAGCCGCGGGAGCTGGACAGGGCTGCAGGGTGAGCGGGGCTCGAGCCTAGGGTAAGGGGTGCAGGTGGAGCAGAGCCCTCAAAAGCTGAAGCTGGAAGCCCAGGTCCCAGGCCCCGCCTACCCTTCCGGGGCTCCCCTCCCAGGCCCCCAGGCACAGTATGGAATGATCTATCCTTAGGGGCCACGACTCTGCTGTCATCACCCAGTGTAGACAAGGAAACCAGGACTCGGAAAAGACACCCAGCCGTCAAGCGGTACAGGCAGGACTTGAACCCAGGCGACTCTGCCACCTGCCACACTCACCGCATGTGTGAACCAGTGGAGGCCCAGAGAGGCTGAGCAACGTGGAGAAGGACGTGCAGGACAGGACTCCCTGTCCAGTGCTCTTCTGGACCAATGCACTCCTGCCAACCCGAAGGGACACGCCGAGGGGGAAGGGAGCCCGAAAGCCAGGCCTCTCTCCAACCCCTGGCTCCCCCCTCGCCACTACGCCCCCTGGGCAGCTCACCCCGGAACTCCTCGTCCGTGAGGCGCTTCTTGTGAGTCAGCAGGAAGGGGAGCAGCCCATCCAGGTCGGCAGTGGAGCCCCGGGACACGATGTCGAAGAGGATGGGCCGGTTGAAGACTTTGAGGACAGGGGGCGGCTGGGGTGCGGGAGCCTTGGGGCTCTGTGGCTGCTTCCTGGAGGGGTGGGAAAGCGGGAAGATGCAGGGCACGTCCCCCGCTGCCCAGCAGTCCCTGGCCTTGGGGACCCAGGGGTTAGAGGTGGGAAACAGCTGAAGCCCTGGAGAGGGACCAGACTGAAAGGCAAGGCACAGCTGTGAATACCAAGGGATGCTTTATCCAACAAACTATAGGCAGGACTCATGCATGATAGGTGGAGGTGATCAGCAAGAAACAGCCTGCTCACCCATCCACTGTCCATCCACCCACCATCCACCCATCCATCCACCCATCCATTCACCCACCCATTCACCCACCCATCCACCCATCCATCCACCCAGCCACCCATCCATCCACCCACCATCCACCCCTCCACACATCCATCTATCCATTCATCCATCCATCCATCCATTTGTCCACCCATCCATCCATTCACCCTTACATCATCCATCCACCCACTCATCTATTGGTCATCTACTGAGCACTAAGGCAGAGAGAGATGCAAAGAGACAAAAGCCATGAGAAAAAAAAAGGAACAGTAGACTGAAAGATAAAGCATCTCATTCATTCATTTCATAACCCACTCAATGTATTCACTCAACAAACATTTGAGACACAGATACTTAGCCCAGTGCCCGCCATACAGTAAACACTCAATGAATGTTAGAAAGAAAGAATGTGGCTATGATTAATAAGCACCTACTGTGTGTCCTGCCCTTGTATGTGCCTGAAAGGACACTAACGACAGAAGCAGGTGGAAGAGAGGGCTGGAGGAGGGGATCAGACAGAAAGAAGAGACATCGAGAGGAGGAGGGCTTCAAGACACTCAATCAGTCATTCAACAAACATGAATTGGGCACCTGTTGTGTGCTGGGTTCTAGGAGAGAAGGCACTAGCCAAGGTGTCGTATGGGAAGGAATCCTCTTTCTGTCCCATCCTCCCCTGGACCAAGTGCCCAGCACATGGGGCCACAGGAAAGATCCATTCCATGAATAAGAGGATTGGGAAAGGAAAAGATGGAGGTCGAGAGTCTGGGAGGAAGGAGAGAGGGAACGACCTAAACTGAAGCCTGAGAGAGCGGGGAGAAGGCAGACAGGGAGAGTGGGCCAGGGCAGGCTGTGGGGGTGGGGGCATGGGGCCACAAGGGGTGCCAGGCCTGTGTCTGGCTGCTCCCAGCTCTTGTCCCTGTGAGAAGGGACAGCCACGCCCCCTCCTTCCCCTGCCAGGGCCCAAGCTTCCCACCTCAGAGTGGGCACCCAAGGGGGCACTGGGACACGGGCATTGGGCACCAATGGGTGACTAACAGGTGCTTCCTGCTCACCAGGGGCACAGAGACTGCGGTGGTCTCTAACGAGGGCACCTGGGCAGCCCCCACTTGACCTGCTCTTGAACTTCGAGCTCAGAGCCAACAAATAAAAAGACCCCCCCCCCCCCCGCCACCGCCAGACTCCCTGTAGCAGCCCTGGAGGTTCTCTGAAGCCCCCTGATATGCAGCCACATCCCCGCCCTCCCGGCCCCAATCCTCCAGCGCCTCCAGATCCAACTGCCTGTGATGGGGGTGGGGGTGGGGCTAGAAGGACAGCTTGAGGGGCAGCAAAGGAAGACGCTGCGCCCACCAGCACCCAATGAGCCCGCCTGGAGGTCCTGGGTTTGAGTCCCAGCTCTGCTCTCAACTCCAGCTCCCTGCCAAAGCACACCCTGGGAGGTAATGGTAATGGTAATGGTGCAGGTATCTGGGTCCCTGCCATCCACGTGGGAGACCTGGATGGAGTTCTGGGCTCTTACTCTGGCCTTGCCCAGCCCTGGCTGTTGTAGGCATTTGGGAGAGTGAAGCAGTGGACAGAAGACCTTTCAAATAAATAAAAATAAATATTGTTTAGAAAAGGACTTTTAAGGAAATCCAGGAATAAAGAGGACAGCGCCCAGCCACACAGGGCGTGAGATGGTGAACAGACGCCATTCAAGAGCAGACAGAGCCCGGGTTAGTGGGCGGCCAGAAGAGAGCCAGGCAGGCTGCAGGTCCATCCGTGACACACACAGCGGGGCCAGCAGGGGTTTTCAAAGCGCACTTGGGGAATGGGGCAGCTTCCAAGTCTGGGTCAATCCAGGAAGGCAGGGCGGGACCTAGAAAGGATCATACCCCGCATTGGCTCGGCCAAGCAGACGGAAGGTGATGGAGCCTGTAAGTCCCACGCCCACCTCCAAATTGCCAAGGACCCAGAGAAGTTTCTGGACTCCCTTAAAGACCAGTAAGGAGGGCTCAGCCCCACAAGGCACGGGGTCGGCAGGGCACAGACACCTGTGGGTGCCGAAGACCACCTGCACCACAGCAGTCAGAGGCCCTGGCGCCTGAGTCCGGGGCCGCAGGACGCAGTTCAGCAGAACCCGCTAGAGGAAGGAGGTCCCTTTGTTCATCTGGGAGTTCCCAGGTCTGGCATAGAACACATCACAGGGGGCCATGCACTGGGATCCCACCTGGGCGGCTTCTCCCCATTCTCTGTCTTCACTTACCGCTATGCCTTCTCCATGGGAGAGAAATGATTAGTGCTCTCTCAGAGCCCCAGGAAAGCTACTGGATGCCCAGGAATGGAGGTGATGCTTGGAGAAGACCCGGGTGGGGCAGCTGGAGTGTCCACCAGCAGAAGGTAGATGGATGGGTGGAGGGATGGACGGATGGATGGATGGATGGATGGATGGATGGATGGATGGATGAGTACGTGGGCGGATGAGTAGGTGGGTGAAAGGATAGATGTATGGATGGATGGATAGAGGGATGGACGGATGGGTGGATGGAGGGATGGATGGGTGGGTGGATGGAGGGATGGGTGGGTGGGTGAGTGGGTGAATGGGTGGATGGATGGATGGATGGATGGGTGGATGGACGGATGGGTGGGCAAATGAATGAAAAGATGGATGAATGAATAGATGAGTCTGCTAATGAATGACTGAATGGACAAATAGGTGGACAAGGAGCTGACAAACTTGTAGTTAGATGAGAGGAAGGAAGGAAGGCAGGCAGGCTACCACTCAAGCACTGGAAATGAATGAATTATGAATAGTTTGTTAGCTGAGTACTAGGTGAGTATAAACAGCAGGCAGATTAGAGGATGGATGGGTACTTGGATTAGTAAATGGTAGGTAGATTTACTTGTATGGGGGGATGGCTGGACATATAACAGATGAAAATTTAACTAGGATATTTGAATAGTGGGTGTTGGGTGGGTAAGCATATGTATAAATAAGTGCATTATAATTAACAAATGGAAAACTGGTTACATGAGTGGATGAGTGGGCAAGTGACAGGTAAGGGGACAATTGGTAGGTGGATGAAAAGTGCATGAATGAGTGAGTGAGGAGACAGATGGGTAAGCAGATGTACAAATGAGTGAGATGAATGTATGACAGAAGGGTGAGTGAGTGAACTGGCGGATGGAAGGTGGTTGGGTACATGGATGGTTGGATAGAAGGATAGAAGGATGGATGGGGGGTTGGGGGAGAAGATGGAGGGGTGGGTGGGGGTAGATGGATGGATGGGTGGAAGGAGGGTAGATGGGGGTGGATGGTTGGGGTGGGTGGATGGATGGGTGGGTAGAGGGAGGGTAGATGGGGTGGATGGTTGGGGTGGGTGGATGGATGGATGGGTAGAGGGAGGGTAGATGGGGGTGGATGGTTGAGTGGATGGATGGATGGATGGGTAGAGGGAGGGTAGATGGGGGGTGGATGGTTGAGTGGATGGATGGATGGATGGGTAGAGGGAGGGTAGATGGGGGGTGGATGGTTGAGTGGATGGATGGATGGTTGGGTGGATGGACAGATGGATGGGTGGGTGGGCAGGTGGGCAGGCAGGAGGATGGATGGGTAGGGAGGTGGATGGTTGTGGGTGGGTGGATGGATGGATGGGCAGGTGGATGGATGGTGGGTGGGTGGGCAGGAGGATGGATGGATGGGTGAGTGGGTAGACGGATGGATTCAGTACAGAGGAAGAGCCCACCAGCCAGGCAGCCCCCAGTACTCACTCTACAACCTTCCTCCTCCACCGCTTGTTGTCACTGGGGTGGTGACGATAGGTGCCATAGTCAAAGAGCGAGTCCATGGGTGCTTTCTTGGGCGCCGGCGCCACCGAGGACTCATACAGGGTGGACTCCAGCAGGTCGATGGGGTTGGGCACCCCCTTGCGGAAGGCGCCCTGGAACTTCATGCGCAGGTTGGGCCGTGCGTCACCAGGACCAGCGGGGCGCCCGGCATCCGCGGGCAAGGGCGCCGGGGAGCCATCCTCCCCCTCGAACAGGTTGGCCAGCGAGGAGAGGGGGAAGGCCTCCCCACCAGCGGTGCCGCTTTCATCCCCGGGGGGCTCAGCTGCCTCCCCAGGCCCTGCACGGGGGCTGTCGCTGGGATCCGCCATGCCAGCCCCAGAGCCGTCTGCACTCTTCAGCCTGCAGGGGAGTGAGAGAGGAGTCGGGCAGCGCTGGGCCAGTGGCGAGGGCTCCAGGAAGCCCCCTCCCACGTGGGAAAACAGCGCTGCTGCCAGCTGCTTCAAAGCCACCGTTGTAATGACAGGGGCCCGGGGAGGCCGCTCCCAGATGTGGTCAGCGGCCAGCCCCAGGCGGGAGGCGCCACAGCAGCCTCATTCAGGGAGCTGGAAACTCGACTCTGCCTCGGGTGCAGCTCCAGCTACCCGCCTCCCGGCCCTGCCCTGCACTCGCCAGAGGAGCGAAAGCCTCCAAGGCCACACCGGGCCCTGCACCTCGAGCTGGGAGCCTGCGACTGAGCACTCAAGGCCAGCGTCAGAGCCCTACAGCACAGGGTTCAAATCCAGGCCCCATCCAGTCTTAGCCACTGTGAGCGCGCGCGAGTCGGCATCTCCCTGTCCTGGTTTCTCATCTGAAAAATGGGGGCGTCCAGGCCTCAAGGAAGAAACAGTAGGGGACACGCACCCCAGCGTCTGGGGCACAGTGAGCACCTGCCCAGCACAGCCATTAGCCCCCCGCTCCCCACAGACACAGCAGGTGCTCAGCAGACATGGGCAGGTGACCGTGCGAGTGAGACCTGCCAGCACCAGCGCCTTGACCCCCATCTCACAGAACAGGACACTGAGACCCCAAGTGCACAAAATCCATTCCACCATGCTGCCCCCTCCCCTCCCCCGTCTGTCTGGCTTACTCCCACCCTCCTCTGGGGAGCCCTCCCCCTTACCCCCCGACCTTCCCCCTCAGGCTGCACGCCCCCAATGTCTGTAGGTTTTATTCCAGTCATTCAAGGCATAGAGAAATCCTAGGCCGTTAAGCACCAGGAGGCAAAGAATGCACCTGTCTTGTACATCAACCTTAAAGCCAAGTATCATTTGTTCCTTTTTTTTTTTTGACAGGCAGAGTTAGACAGTGAGAGAAAGACAGAAAGAAAGATCTTCCTTCTGTTGGTTCACCCCCCAAATGGCTGCTACAGCCAGCACTGTGCAACCCGAAGCCAGGAGCCAGGCACTTCCTCCTGGTCTCCCACGCGGGTGCAGGGCCCAAGCACTTGGGCCATCCTCCACTGCCTTCCCAGGCCACAGCAGAGAGCTGGACTGGAAGAGGAGCAACCGGGACAGAATCTGGCACCCCAATCGGGACCAGAACCCGGGGGACTGGCGCCGCAGGCGGAGGATTAGCCTAGTGAGCCGCGGCGCCGGCCATTTGTTCCTATTTCAAGATGAGAAAACTGAGGCTTCAAAGGGGCAGCCATGCAGATGTAGGGAAAGAGGTCTCTGGCTTCCAGGCCCTGCACCACGCCTGCAGCCTCTCCCCCAAGGGACCCCAGCTTGGTCAGCAGCCCAGATTTCTAGGGAGCCCCCAAATAGGAGTAGGGGGTCAGCCACCCCCACTCACTGGCGCTGCATGGCCGTGGGCAATCGCGCGGCGAGAACACCAAGCACTCCCCCAAGAAAGCAGTCGGGAAATAAGCCGCCACTGTGGGGATTCCGCAGCTCTGGCTGGGCCA
Organism: Oryctolagus cuniculus; assembly: GCF_964237555.1. NCBI lineage: Eukaryota > Metazoa > Chordata > Mammalia > Lagomorpha > Leporidae > Oryctolagus > Oryctolagus cuniculus. The sequence goes on from NC_091452.1 coordinate 18,742,367, forward strand.
GGTTCAGGCCTGGGCGTGTCACCCATGCAGGCTCACCCAGTCCTCACGGTGACTCCAGACCAGGGGCACCGGGCACCGTCCAGGGACATGTTCGGTTGTCACTGCTGCATGGGGGTCAGGACCAGGAGGATGCCATGAAACAGAGCACAGGACAGCCAGCACCACAAAGAATGATCCAGCCCAAACCATCAGCTGTGCAAAGGTTGAGAAATCCTGCCTGGAGGTAGCAGCTGCTACAATCCCCATTTTACAGATGCAGAAACTGAGGCTCAGCGAGGTTAAGTGACTTGCCCAGGGCCTCCCAGCAGGCTAGTGACAGAGGCAGAATTCCGATTCAGGTATGTGCTGCCAGAACCCCTCAGGTTCCCAGGCATGACCTGGGAGCCACGTACCACCCCGAGCTCTGCCAGGGTCTTGTCCGAGCTTCACAAGTGCCCCCTGGGAGGGGAGGGTCATGGGTGCCAAGTGGGGGCAATGATGGCTCCTACCTTGGAGGGTTCGGAGAGGCAGGCAGGTCAGGGGTCTGTGGCCCCTACTAAACACGTGGTGGACATTGGTTCTTGTATTTGCTCTTCATCATCACCATCATCATCTCAGCCACACGGCCCCCACTTGCCTGTCCCCTGCCTGCCGCCCCCACACAGCCTGGGACTGCAGAACCCACCTTAGAATCCACCCACGGAGCCCCTCCCAGCTGCCTGTGCCTGAATTCCCAGGAACCAGGTGAGCAAGACTAGGCGACTGCTCCCATTGTACAGCCCAGTAAACTGAGCTCTGAGTGGCTCTCCGGGGAGCCAACAGCCTTGAAGGCGACCCCTGGACTCCTAGCCATGGGCTCCTTCCCCACCATACCACCCAGGCGCATGCACACCCCAGTGTGAGCACAACTACACCCTAACATGTGCAGACACACACGCACGCACACACGGCCTTGCTGCTCTGTGGCAGTGCCCTCCCCAAAGACTGCCCTGTTCCCTGTGGTTGGGGAAGAGTTCAGTCCCTGTTCTCGTTTGCCCTGGAGGCTGTAATTACACATTCCTAACCCGTGCCAGCCTCAGGAGAGAGGGCGGCGGGCGCAGGCGCAGAGCCGGCCTGAGGCTGCCTGTGGCTCCGCGTGGCTCCTGTGTGTGTGTGTGTTCGTGTCTTTCTCCGTGTGTGTGTGCACATGTGTGTGTGTGCGTGTGGGCCATGGTGAGCCGGCTTCCCGGGGAGGCCTTGTGTGCCAGGCTGGCCTCTGGGCACCACTCTCCAGAACTCTAGGCAGGCGGCAGCACCCAGCTGCCTGTGGCGCCCAGCTAGGGCACGGCTCAGGAGTGTGAGCTTTGCACACACAAGTGTCACAGCAGTGTGTCCGGGCCCTGGTGGCCTTGGAGCATTTGTGTTTCAAGCCTCTAAGCTCCTTGTTTGGATGCAAGCGCCTGGTTAGTGGGGGAGGGGGGTCAGGTCACAGCAAGGGGGCCTGGGGGAGGGGAAGGTCACAGCAGGGGAGGCCTGGGGGGGGTGGAAGTGACAGCAGGATGGGCTCAGGCCCCAAGGAAACCATCCTCCTCCTCATTCGTTCAGGGAAAAGTTTATTGAGCATCTACTGCGTGCCAGGCTCCATGCAAGGAATGAGGGACACAGGTGGGAGGCAGAGGATAAAAACCCCTCCTGGGGCTGACCTTGTGGAGGGGAAATAGAACAAAGAAAGTGAGACACGGAGTCGTGTTCCATGGCGTGGGAGCCGCACAGACCAGAGGGGCTCAGTGCAGGGGCAGGTTGCCGAGTGAAGGGGCGTGGGGGTCCCCGAGCCTGGGGATGAGGTCCAGGATCCCCAAGGGTCGCTGTCTGCCCCAGGCTTCCTGGGATCCTGGCCGAACCTCTGCTCTGAAAACCAGTGGGCGAGGCCAGGGTGTGCGTTTTCTCCTGTACATGGGCTGCAGCGGGGTGCAGCGGGGGAGGGCAGCTCCCCGGCGCCACTGCTCGTTAGCAGGGTGAGCTCGATCAAGTTCCTCCGCCTCTCCGAGCCTCCCACCCTAGGGGCATCTTCGTGGGGTCGTTGTCCAGGCGCCTGGCACCGCGTCAGCGCTCCCTGAACAGCCAGCTGTGCTCCCTGGCCACTCCGATTCTGCAGAGGCCGGGAGTCTCCCGCTGGCTCGCGCTGGCTCACCCTGGCTCTGCTCGGGGAGGGCAGCGAGAGAGCCACCGTCATCGTCACCCGCCGCTCCGCCTGAGCTCATGGAAACCGGGACACGCATTTCTCAAATCCCATCCTCCTGATTCCGTGACCGTGACTGAGGAAAGCGGCTTAAGTCTGAGGCAAGTCTGGGCGGGCAGAGCCGCCCCACCCCGGCCTGGGGCGAGGGTTCCAGGGAGCCGTTTTTCTCGTTCCCTCCCTTTGGGGATCAATTCAGCCCTACATGCATCTGTTGAGCGCCACAGGTTTGCAGGGCATCAGGGAGACACAGAGGAGAACCTCCGAGAACCCGCAGCCCAGGGAGGGAAGGCAGATGGCTCGCCCCGCTCCATGCCTTTGTGGGCCTGTTCCCTCCACCTGGCTGTCCTTCACTGGCCGGCTGCTACTCGCTCTGCGGCTCCCAGTTTACCCGACGCCCGCCACCCAGTCCACACCGGTCCTCCGCGCTCAGAGAACAACCTGTGCCTCCCTGCTCTCAGGATGGAACACGGCCAGTGACTCACACAGCATTCTGCCGGGGTTCCGCTCCGGGAGCTAGGGGCTACGTCGCGTCTGCGGTGCCCCCAGGGGTTAACATCGCGCCCCACCAGGACGGGGCACGGGCGCGTGTTTGCTTTCGGAGACTGTAAGACCAGGGACCTCTGAGATGGTGCAGAGGTACGGCCCCCGTCTCAGTCGCTGAAGATGAGGCTGCAGGGCGGGCGCCTCTGGGGGGCCCTGGGGGAAGAGAGGCGGCAGTGGGGGGTGGCGAGGTGGGCAGGGCAGTGCCACTTCCTCTTTCGCCCACCTCGTGGTGCCCATACTTCCTGTCATACCCTCTGATAAGCACACCTTGGAGCACCTGCGAGGCCAGATGAGGTTTAGAGGGAGCCGGGGGTGGGGCCAGAGAGACAGCACCAGAGGTGTCCAACCCCTCCCCGCCCAGGTGAGGAGACGGAGCCTGGCGCTGTCCCACTCTTGGGGCCCCACGACCTGGCGGCTTGACAGGCACTTTCCAAGGACCAAGGGGCTCTGGAAAGGGCGGGGCGGAAGGAGGGAGGGGCTGGAAGAAGGGAGGGGCGAGACAAGGGGGAGCCAGCACAGTCCCTGGTCTTTCTGTGCCTCCGTTTCCCTGCCCATCAAGGGGCGACGATGGTAGCCCCTGTCCCAGGATGGCTGTCCTGAGAGTCGACTGAGATAAGAGGAGAAGCATAGAGCCCCGTGCCCCACACGGAGCGCACGCTGGGGGCAAGAGCATGGGACAGGACAGCTGCCGCCAGCATGGCAGACATCGGCGCCTTGTTAGTGCCAGCGGGGAGGCGGGGGGGGGGGGCGCACAGGCTGGAGCAGGTGTGACCGCTACAGAGAACAGGGCTGCTGCACCCAAGGCTGGGTGTGGGACTCTGGCAGTCGCCGCTGGGAGCAGCCGGCTGGGAGCTCGGCTCCTTGGCCCGGCGGAACCTGCCGCCTGCCAGGCTGCCCGCGGCTCACAGGGGCATCACGCCACGCCGGGCACACTCCCCAGCCGCCTGTGTTTACCTAGCGGGTCTCAGCCCAGCCGCTTCCTGCTCTCAGCACACTGGCCGCCTGTCCCGGGCACACAGAGCTCCAGTGTCCTGCCCGGTGCCCCCCACCCAGGAGGCCGCCCCCCCTCCACACTCACAGGGCCTGGGTGGGGCAGGTCTGGGGTGACTCACCAGGCCCTGTGGAGGGCAGGGTCAGCGGCGAGCCCTGGGCTGGGGGCACGGGGCGGTGCATGCAAACACCCGCCCCGGCTTTCACAGAGACCCCTTCATTCCCAAGCCCCCTGCCCTGGGGCGGGAGCTACCGGGAGGCAGTGTGGCCTTGCAGCTCAGGGCACTGTGCCACGCACATGGCAGGCTACGCCTCCTGGGAGTCCACTGACTCCCTGGGCATAGACGCTGGCGGATTCACTGCGGCCGGGGTGGGGGAGGGGAGGGCTGGCGATGGCTCACAGGTATGAGGCTCCTTTTGGGAGGTGATGAGACGATGCTGGAACCAGTGACGGCGTCTGTCTGTATCAATCGGAATCCACTAACGAGCCACCGGGGCGTATACTTGGAAAGGCTGAGTCGGGTGCTGTGTGAATTACAGCGCGCACAGCCCTGCCTGGCTCGTAACCCCAGACAAGCCGCTTCCCTCCCCAGGCCTCAGTTTGCCTGTGGCACAGGAGGATTAAACACACACCCAGGGTTTAGCCCAGGCTCGCGGGCACGGCAGGAGCTCCAGGACGTGAAGCCCCTGCCCCAGTCCACCCGGCCACACCCAGCCCCGGCTCCACCTCAGCCCCGCTAGGAGAGAGAAGCCATCTGGCCCCAGCCGGGAGCAAAGGGCCCTCATCATACCCCCAGAACCTCTTCCTCCCCAGCCCAGCCATGGAGAAACCCAGGGAGGGCTGGAAGCATTGCCCGAACTGTGTTCTGCTCCTCGCCTGCCCTCGCTGGCTGGGTGGCCTGAGCAAGTCCCTTGGCTCCCTCGGGCCTCAGTTTCTGTATCTGTACAATGGAGGTGACAATGACCACCCCAGGGCGGGCTCATGGCTCTGCAGGGCATTTCCACCAGAGAGACTGAGCCCCGGCGGGACGAGGCACCCACCCAACCCCACACACGGCCCTCCCACCCATCTCCAGGGGCAAAAGCCCTGGGGTTGGCCAACAGGAGGAGAGGGGGGCGGGCGGGGCAGGAGCGGCGAGAAAGCAGCGAGAGAGCTTCTCTCCGCCCCAGCCCGCTTCGCCTTCCCGCTGATGCCAATGATACCAACACTGGCCGCTGATGCGGCGCTCAAGGCCTGAATCGACCACCGAGACTCACGGCTGAAATCCCCCATCACCCCGGGCCGACCCTCGTTGGCCCTCAGCACGTGGCACCTCTGTCTGTTCTCAACCACACCATGGCTCTCCCAGGTAGAAATTACTGTCCCCAGGCCAGCGCTGCGGCTCACTTGGCTAATCCTCCGCCTGCAGTGCCAGCACCCCGGGTTCTAGTCCCGGTCGGGGCGCCAGATTCTGTCCCGGTCGCTCCTCTTCCAGTCCAGCTCTCTGCTGTGGCCCAGGAATGTAGTGGAGGATGGCCCAAGTGCTTGGGCCCTGCACCCCATGGGAGACCAGGAGAAGCACCTGGCTCCTGCCATCGGATCAGCACAGCTCCAACCGTAGCAGCCATTTGGGGGGTGAACCAATAGAAGGAAGACCTTTCTCTCTGTCTCTCTCTCACTGTCTAACTCTGCCTGTCAAAAAAAAAAAAAAAAAATTACTGTCTCCAGACAGACAAGTCCCGGGAGAAAGGAGGCAGGGGCTGAGGTTTATCCAGTACCTGAGCAATGCTCACTCCCATGTCTTGTCAGAGGCAGGCGTTAGCGTTATTCCCATATCGTGGATGAGCAAACCGAGGCTCCGAAAGACCAAAAGGCCCAGCTGGGGTCACAGCTCAATGGGAACAGAATGTGGCTAGGATTCCAAACATCTGCTTTAAAATCCATTGGCGGGGCTGGTGCTGTGGCGTAACAGGTAAAGCCGCCACTTGCAGAGCCGGCATCCCGTATGGGTACCGGTTCTGATGCAGCTCCCTGCTAATGCACCTGAGAAAGCAGCAGAAGATGGCCCAAGCGCTTGGGCCCCTGCACCTGTGTGGGAGACCCGGAAGAAGCTCCTGGCTCCCGGCTTTGGATCGGCGCAGCTCCAGCAGGGATCCAGGTAACTGTGATCCAGGTACCAGGTGTGCATTCGTAGGGAACTGGATCAGAAGCAGAGCAGGAACCCAAGCCCGGGCACTCCAGTGTGGGATGTGGCATCCAAACTGCTGTGCTAAATGCCCACCTGGTATCTCCTTGTTTGCAAAGCAGAGAGAGAGAGAGAGACAGAGACAGAGAGGGACAGGGAGAGACTCCCATCTGCTGGTTCACGCCCAGATGTGTGCAACAGCTGAGGCTGGGCCAGGCCAAAGCCAGGAGCTGGGCGCTCCATGTGAGTCTCCCACATGGGTGCAGGGGCCCAAGCACTCGAGCCTCACCGCTGCCTCCCAGGCTCTGCACTGGCAGGAACTGGAGCTGGGAGTCCAAGCCTGGCTCTCTGATGAGGGACACAGGCGTTAAGACTGATGGCCTGCCCCGCCACCTCCCACTTCTTCCTCCTGCCCCAATCCGCTCTCCTGGCCGTGCCGTCACAAGCGAGGGTGACACTGCCACAGCACCCCCGCGGGGTCCCTGCACAACCACGCTCAGGGATGCGCCTGCACGTGCAGCTCCTCTGCACCTCCCGTACGCCCAGGGAGACGCGACTCCGCAAGCCCGTGAAATCCACGTTCAATAAGCCACAGCTGTGAACTAGGGCGCGGGGCGAAGACAAGCAGGAAACTGATCCCTCTCCCCTTATCCTGGGATCCTGCTAGGAACCTGGGGTTCTCTTTAAGATTGTGTTTATTTGAAAGGCAGAGACACAGAGAGAAAGACAGGAAGAAAGGCAGAGCTTCCATCCACTGGTTCACTCCCCGCATGCTTGCCATGGCCAGGCTAAAGATCTGAGCCAGAAACTCCATGCAGGTCTCCCTCATAGCGGGCAGGGACCCAGGGACTTGAGCCATCACCTGCTGCCTCCCAGGGTCTGCATTGGCAGGAAGCGGGGGTCAGGACCTCCTGCTGAGTGTTCAATCCAAGTCTTCTGAGGTTGGACACAATGTGTCGTAACCAACATCCTAACTGCAAGGCTAACTGATCTCCCCTAAACTGACCCGATTGATTGATTGATTGATTGATTGATTGATTGATTCGAAAGGCAGAATGACGGACAGACAGGGAGAAACAGAGACTGAGGTCTCCCATCCTCTGGTTCACTCCCCAAGTGCCCACAACAGCCAGAGCTGGGCCAGGCTCAAGCCAGGAGCCAGGAGCTCCCTCTGGGTCTCCCATGTGGGTGGTAGGGCCCAAGGACCTGGGCCATCATCCACTGCCTCCCAGGCGCATTAGCAGGGAGCTGGAGTGAAAGCTGACTCGGTCCAGGCACTCTGCTCTGGGATCCAGGCGTCCACTGTGCCACACACCTGCTCCCACTAATCTATCTTTTCATTCTATTCTCCTTGAAATTGTTGAAGTTCCCTAGTATTTGCTGAATGAAGGAACGAGTTAATGAATTCAGATAAAAAGCCAAAGACAAGCTTAGTCACTTTACCTAAGATGAACGAGTTGCAAAAGCCGAATCTCTGCCCAAGTAACTAGCGAGCTAGCTTCCTCCCTCCCGTCCTTGAACTTCCTGAACACCTACTATGTGCACCTCTTCTCCGACTTACAAGATCAACAGTCCTGTAAGGGTGATCACTGTCAGAGTGCATTTCACCAATGAGGAAAACTGAGGCTAGGTGAGGCCAGGACACTCACCAGAGCGAGAGCCTGTCTCCCTCCCTCCTCCCTCCCTCCCCTTACCTCCAGGGACTCCCTAGCCGCATCTCTGTGCCAAGTGGGGAGAGCAGTGCACCAGGCTGGCGGGTCCCTGCCTGAGGTCGGTCAGCCGCATGCCCACCTCACCTGCCTGGGTCACCCCAGAATCTCCAGGGCCATTCCCCCCCCAAATGCACACACACATACACACATGCACACACCCACATGCACACGCCTATGCACAAGTACACACGCACACACACACAAAGCGGGAGCTGTCTCGAAGGTGGTCGGTCCCCGCCCTGGCCAGGGTGGCGGGTGGGGCGCAGGCCACTCCACCCTGCGGGACAAACCGGGGCGACTGGGCAGCTCTTTGTGCGGGAGCAGGCGGGGCGGGTGGGCGGCAGGAAGAGCCTTACTCACTCTCAAACACAAATAAGAGCAGCCCCTCCGCGCCGGCCGCCTGTCTGCCCGCCCGGCGCCCCGCCTCCTCCTGCGCCTTTTCCAACGCCCTGACCTCATGCGGAGCGGAGCTGCCAGGGCTTCCTGTGGCCCGGCCTGCTCCCCTGTGACCTCCCTCACCAATGAGGAAGCAGGCGCAGGCGGCCGGGAAGGGGCTGGGGCGGCAAGGAAGTCGTGGTCACGGTGAGAGCGAGGGCTCCTCTCCCTTCGTCATTCCTGCCGGGCCAGGGTGCCAGTGGAGGGGACCCAAGGACAGCCCGAGGCCAGGATGGGAGTGGCAGCCACAACAGCCCAAAGCCCCCTCCAGCAGGCGACGCTCTGACCTCCAGCCAGCCCCAGTGGCAGCTCCAGGAACAGAGAGGTTGAGCCACCTTTTGAGGTCACACAGCAGCAGGCGGCAGAGCTGGGAGATGAATGGAGAGGGGCTCAAGGTGGCTTTTTGGGCAGGCAACTGAGCCAGACACTGGGCTTTTCAGGGACCCAGGGACACCTCAGTCACTCTGGCTTCCAGGTCCAGCCCTGGGTAAACGCCTTCCCACTCTGTCTCAGCTTCCGCGGCTGTAAAATGAGACCAAGCCGTCCTGCCCCTGCCACCTGCTGAGGGGAGGGGCAGCGACAGCGTGAGATGGAACACAGGGCAGCGGACGTCACCTCCACCCCACGAGGCCAGCGCCACCATCGTCCCCACTAACAGATGAGCACACTGAGGCCACAGGAGGAAGGCAGCTGGCCGGGAGCTGGGCTCTGACCCCGCACGGTCGGGCTCCATCTTTGGCTTCTCAGCAACTAATCAGGCAAGCGGGAAACGTGGACGGCTCCTGGCGCTCGGTCAAGGCCCATAAAGATTCCGTGGCTGAAGAGGAATCGGCCTGGTGCAAGTCTGGTTTTGCCCCATTGCTACTTTCCATCCACCTCGCTCAGGGGATGGCGTAGGGGTGGTGGGGGCCAGCGGACACCGAGCCCTGGAATAGCAGACGGGGAACCGACAGCCCCATTTGACAGATGGGGGAAACCGAGGCCCGGAGAGGCCAGGTGACTTCCCTGAGTGGGCCCGGTCCTGTCTTAACGCCAATATCCGTGACCTTGAGCACCTCCTGGAGGTCATAGACAAACAGGGACACGCCACTCCAGAGGCGAAGGGCACTGCTTTTGGAACCAGACACACAGGACTCAGACCCCAGTTCCCATCCCAGCGGAGAGACCCCATGCAAACAACTTCCTCCCTTGGGCCTCAGTTCTCTGTCTGAAAAAGGGGTACAGCAACCGCTTTGTATCCAAATGTCCTGGAAGAGCGTGGCACTCAGTCAGTGCCGGAGAAACGCTCGCCACCATTAGAACTGTCAGTGTAGCCTGGGCCTGGCTAAAGCCACAGAACCTTGTACCCAGAGTTCAGAGCAGCGGCCGCAGTATCTCCAGAGATCTGAATTAATCTTTAACAGGGGAATTCTGCAGCAAATCACTGATGCGCGGCACAGCCGAGGGCTGGCTGGCGGGAAATCAACATTCTCCCGGCTCCCCAGACCCCGCTGCAACAAGAGGGGGGCCATCCCCTGGCTGCTTATCATTCAGATTGGAGAAACTGAGGCAGCCAGCAGGGTCGGGAGACGGCGACTCCATGCAGGCCGAATGCCCCTGGGCACAGCAAAGGAACACAAGGGACCCAGACCCCCTCAAAAGCATTTGTTCAGACAGCAACCGCAATCAGCCGCGCAGTGCGGTTTACTGAGCACCTACTGTGCACCGGGCACAGGGAGGCCGGCTTGTGTGCGTCTCCCTCCCTCCCTCCCTCTGCATTCTCCCGGCTGCCACTCTCCACTCGGCACCCTGGGGCTTGGACGGCTGCCCCGGCCGGGGGGCCAGCCGCCTCTCTGGCATTCTCCCATCTTTCCCACTTCACTGCCAGAGGGAACTTTCGAGACCACACGAACTACCCTGTCCCTCCCAGCCTGGACTTGCAGGGCGTCTGGGTCAGCCTCGGCCCCTGCCTGTCGGATCCCACGCTGCAGACAAAGCCCAGGCTGGCCCACCAGGTGACAGGTGACAGTCATGTCTTGGCTTGTGCGTCCCCTTTACCCTGAATGCCCTTTCCTCCGCGTTTCTGGCCGAGGTGCGGGCAAACACCTCCCTGACCCAGCACGGCTCCCGCATCACTCTGGGTCTCACCGGCGCTCCTGCCCCACCGTTCTCCACCCCACCCCCAGCCCCGTCCCCCTTCATTCAACACAGCACAACGTGACTTCCACCCGTGCACACCTGGCCAAGTGCCCACTGTGGGGGGGGGGGCAGCAGGATGCGGGGGGGCGGCATCCGGGCACTGGGGAGGGGCCGCTCTGCTTGAGCCCCACCCCTCGGGCTCCAGCCAGGCAGGGGTCCCAGGCAGCCTCACTCTGCTGAACTCTCGCCCGCCACATGCCGTTCACGCTGGATCTGCCCACCCAGGGTGGGGAAGAAGGGGTCCCCAGCCCGGCCCCTTCTCACTCTCCGTGGTCCCCAAGTTATGCCCTGCCCTTGCCCGCTGGGGCACAGTGGCAGAGTTCAAGTCCTGGCCGGGTCCTTGGTGCCCCCTCCCCTCCCCAACAAGGTTCGCAGGTGGCATCTGCTGACCCGGCTGTCAGCCCCTCCCCCAGCACAAGGTCCGGGCTGGGGCCCTGAGCCAGAAGAGCCACAGGGCTCCACCCTGGGCACCCTGCGGGCACCAGACCCTGTGTGCAGAACTGGCTCTCAGGAAGACGGGCTGGGGTACCACAGAGGGCTCTGGAGCTGGGGAGCCCCTGGCTTGAAATCCCCCTGGACTTGGGGGGCAGGGGCACCTGGGCCTCAATTTCCTCTTGGGCAAAGTGGGGAGGCGAGGGCGGGGCTTGGGGCCGGCTGGGTTAGCAGACAGCTCATCAAGGCTGAGGGGCTGGCATCCCTGGGCAAGCAGGGAGCGAACGTGGGAGGTCTCTCTCCCGCCCTCAGGGACCACCCCGGAGTCTCCTGGGTGGAACAGGAGGTTAAAGCTCTGTGGGCCCCCTGGAGGAGGAGGCACTAAGGAGCCAGGAAGTGGCCTTGGGGAGCACCATGGCCAATTCCCTCCGACTGCCCCAAGCAGAAGCCAAATCCTAGGGCACCCCCACTCCCAGTCTCTCTTCCAAATCCCCAGGACGGGAGCGCCCCAAGGTGGGCTGCAGGCCTCAGGGCCCCCGGGGCCCGGTCAGGCGGAGACCTCCCCAGACCCCCAGCTTCAACCCCAGGGCCCACGTGGGCGCCCACTTCATGGGTGATGGAATCCAGACTCAGGAGCGGTGCCTGCCCGGAGGACATCCAGGCGGACCTGCGCCGCCCTCCTCCAGCCTCCCGGGCACCCACCCACACACACACACACCCGGCAGGGATTTCGGTGCCCCGGCAGCCCCCGGAGCCAGACGAGGCACGGAGACGGCCCCAGAGGCCTACGAGGGGTCCTCGGCCGGCCCGTCCCCCGGAGTCCTGGCCGCTACTCACCTCCGGGACGGCGGGCGCCGGCGGCCGGGAGCGCGGCGCTTCCTGAATCCCGGCGCCCGCCCGCGCGGCGCTCCTCCCGCGGCTCAGGTTCCAGCCCCGCGCGCCGCCCCCAGCCGGCACCACGCCCACCTGGCCGGCCCCGCGCGCGGCCCGCCCGCCTCCGGGAGGCGGCCTCAGTTTACCCACCTGGCAAACGGGCGTCTTGATCCCCCGCGGGCGCCTGCGGGATAGGGCTCAGCCTGGGACGGCACTGTTTCCTCCGCTCATTCATTCATTCATTCACTCATTTCTTCACCCAGCGCGGCCCCGGAGCTGTCAGCCCAGCCGGGCCGCCGATGTTCTGCCGTGAGCACGCGTGTGCGTGCCTTCAGTACCGCGTGGAGCCTGGCACAGCGCGGTGCCGAGGCACATGCACACCACTTGAATGCCTCCACCGACGGGCAGCTCACTGCCGCAGGTCCAGCCCTCGCATCTGTAGCTCGCTCTCCAAGCAGGCCTGGGCGAGTCCCTGAGGTCCCCACAGACATGTGGACATCACCGAGAAGATGCTGGGGGCACCAGGTCCGGACGGAGCCCGGGGGACACTGGGGCCGTTTGCATTATTGTTTTCCTTAAGCTGAGCTGGCCAGGTCCTTTCTCGTCAGCTGGTCAGTCACAGGCGCTCCCTGGGCTTGAACAGCTGGAGAGAGGAATTTCAGAATTGTTGGGGTTGGGAGGAGAGGGAGAGAGGGAGAGGGTGAGGGAGGAGAGAGAGAGAGAGAGAGAGAGAGAGAGAGAGAGAGAGAGAGACTGAGCAGAAGCAATGTGTTCAAACCACCAGTGTGAAACATTTACAAAGAAGCAAACCTTAATAATTAACGCATGGGGCCCACGCTGTGGCGCAGCGGGTGAAGCCCTCACCTGCAACACAGGCATCCCATATCAGAGCCCGGGGTTCAATTCCCGGCTGCTCCACTTCTGATCCAGCTCCCTGCTAATGCTCCTGGGAAAGCAGCGAAGATGGCACAAGTACCTGGGGCCCTGCACCCACGTGGGAGACCTGGATGAAGCTCCTCCTGGCTTCTGACTTTGGCCCTGCCCAGCTCTGACAGTTGAGGCCATTTAGGGAGGAACCAGCGAATGGAAGCTCTCTGTCTGTCTCTCTCTTTCTCTCTCTAACTCTGCCTTTCAAATAAATAAATTTTTAAAGATTTATTTATTTGAGAAGCTAAGTTATAGACAGAGAGACAGAGAGAGAGGTCTTCCATCCTCTGGTTCACTCCCCAAATGGCCACAATGGCCAGAGCTTGGCCGATCTGAAGCCAGGAGCCAGGAGTCAGGAGCTTCCCCCGGGGTCTCCCACGTGGGTGCAGGGGCCCAAGCACTTGGGCCATCCTCCACTGCTTTCCCGGGAGCATTAGCAGGGAGCTGGATCAGAAGAGGAGCAGCCGGGACTAGAACCAGCACTCATATGGGATGCCTGTGTTGCAGGTGGAGGCTTTACCTACTGTGCCACAGCGCCGGCCCCTAAACTTACCTTTCAATTCCATCTTCCATGAACTTGGCGGATGTGCCCTTGTCCTGGTTGACTGACAGCGTGAAGAAGTGTCTCACCAGAAGGGGGCAGCAGGAAGAGAAGGGGAGGTGCTGGGCCTGGGACACCCAGCGGGACCATCAGGTTGTAGCTGGGACACACACACACACACACACACACACCACGCCCCCTGCCACCAGCCTCTGCCCTGGGAGGACTGGAGACTCCTAGCGGCCAGGAAGAACTTGGTTTCGTAGGGAGGGCAAAAAAGTCAAGGCCTTAGCACCAGCTGAAGGTCACAGCACAAAGGAATGAGTCAGGGCTGCGACCGGCATAGCGGGGCACTGCATCCCACATCGGAACGCCCAGGTCAGGTCCCAGTTCTGCCCCGGATCCCAGCTCCCTGCTCATGTGCACCCTGGGAGGCAGCAGGTGATGGCTCAAGTACCTGGGTCCCTGCCGCCCACGTGGGACACCTGGATGGAGTTCCGGGCTCATGGCTGTGGTCTGGATCAAGCTCTGGCTGTTGTGGGCATTTGGGGAGTGAACCAGCAGGTGGAAGATTCTCTCCCTCTCCCTGTCCCTGTCCCTGTACCTCTCCCTCCCTGTCCCTGTCCCTGTCCCTCTCCCCTCCCCCTCCCTCTCCCCCTCCCCTCCCTCTCCCTCTCCCTCCTCCTCTCTCCCCCTCTCCCCTCCCCCTCCCTCTCCCCCTCCCCTCCCTCTCCCTCCTCCTCTCTCCCCCTCTCCCCTCCCCCTCCCTCTCCCCTCCCCTCCCTCTCCCTCTCCCTCCTCCTTTCTCCCCCTCCCTCTCCCCCTCCCTCTCCCCCTCCCTCTCCCTCTCCTTTTCTCTCTAACTCTGCCTTTCAAATACCCCTCTCCCTCCCTCTCCCTCTCCCCCTCCCCCTCCCTCCTCCTCTCTCCCCCTCTCCCCTCCCCCTCCCTCTCCCCCTCCCCTCCCTCTCCCTCTCCCTCCTCCTCTCTCCCCCTCTCCCCTCCCTCTCCCCCTCCCCTCCCTCTCCCTCTCCCTCCCTCACCCCTCCCCCTCCCTCTCCCCCTCCCTCTCCCTCTCCTTTTCTCTCTAACTCTGCCTTTCAAATACATTAAAAATAAATCTTTTAAAAAAAGGAGAAGAGTATCGTGATGGGCAGTGGAGGATCTGGGTGTGGCTCTGCCCAACTCTAAGCTGTGTGACTCTGGGAGGCGTCCCTGCCTCTCTGCGACTTCGCTCATCTGTGACCTCCGAGCCTGGGAGGCAGCAGGCGTCCTGGTCTCAGCTCTGCCCCACGCCCGCCGCCTCCCCACAGCCCTGCTATGCTGCCTCTGCCCACTCCGCTCCTCTCTTCCACAGCTCAGCTGGTGGCTGCACAGCGCCAGAGCTGGACTTAGGCCAAGAGTGGGTGCCCAGGTCTCCCTGGGGGCCTGGAGTGACCCTCCGAGCTATGGAGGCAGCCAAACCCAGCCTGTGGGGCTGGATTCCTGCAAAGCCCTGTCCCCCCCCACCCACCCTGCCCCCAGCCCCGCATGCACCAGTATCTCTTCCCTTCCTCCTGCCCAGTTTGCAGATGGACAAACCAAGGCTGAGCACAACAAAAGCCCTGTGGGGGTGCAGTCAGGCTGTGAGCCCAAGAAGCTCTGAACTCAGACCGCACCCTCCTGGCACCACCACTAGCACTGTGCATTTAGGCAGCACCTGCTGTGTGCCAGGCAGCATGCAGGGCTCTGAACGCATGAGTTCCTCCAAGCCACAAGAGAGGAAGCACACCCAGGGCGGCGCAGGGACCTGCCCGGGTCACGCAGGTCAGGAGACCACCCACGCCCCATTCAGCAACAGGATTCAGCGAGGCCAGCCAGGGACAGGCAGCTCCTCTGTCCCCCGATGTGCAAATAGCCGGCCTTTGTGCCCAGCACCGGAGGCCCCACCCTGCCAGGCACAATGAGGTTCTTCTGGAATGTTCCCTGGGGGCAGAAACCCGAGGCCAGGTGGGGAGGGAGCCCTTCCCCTTGGGTGACCGCTGCCATGGGCACAGCCACGCCCCAGGTCTGTTCCTCTGGGCACTGCCTGGCCTTGGGTGTGGCTGAGCCTCCAATGGCCACAGGTGCCCCAGCGCCAGCCTCCATCCAAAGGCTGTGACCCAGGGAGGCAAGGGGGCACCTGGGCCATGGTCCCAGCCGGTCATAGTCATGTAGGCTCCCCTTAAAAAACAGACAACAAAATCAAGCTCTCGCCAGCCTCAGCACCTGTGGGTTCCGTGCCATGGGCGGCCTCCCTGGCTCTGCAGAACCAGGCCCTCTCGGTCCTCCAAGCCCGCTGCTCACTCTCCCGCCTCAGAGCCTCCGCACCAGCCAGAGTCCCCTCTCTTCATCACCTGCCCTTTATGTATTTTTTTTTTTATTTTTTTTTTGACAGGCAGAGTGGACAGTGAGAGAGAGACAGAGAGAAAGGTCTTCCTTTGCCGTTGGTTCACCCTCCAATGGCTGCCGCGGTCTGCGCACTGCAGCCGGCGCACCGCGCTGATCCGATGGCAGGAGCCAGGAGCCAGGTGCTTCTCCTGGTCTCCCATGGGGTGCAGGGCCCAAGCACTTGGGCCATCCTCCATTGCACTTGCGGGCCACAGCAGAGAGCTGGCCTGGAAGAGGGGCAACCGGGACAGAATCCGGTGGCCCGACCGGGACTAGAACCCGGTGTGCCGGCGCCACAAGGCGGAGGATTAGCCTAGTGAGCCTCGGCACCGGCCGTATGTATTTGTCTTTAACTCCAAAGGCAGAGAGAGAGAGAGAGAGAGACAGAGAGAGAGACAGAGATCTTCCGTCTGCTGGTTTACTCCCCAAAGGCCTACAACAGCAGCAGCCGGGCCAGGCTGAAGCCGGGAGCCAGGAGCTCCATCCGGCTGCCTCCTAGGGTGCGACATTAGCGGGAAGCCGGAATAAGGAGCTGGAGCCGGGAGTTGAGCCCAGGCACTCCGAGATGAGCTGTGTCCCAGGTGACTCCCCACCCCAAGTGGCCACAACGGCAGGGGCCGGGCCAGGCTGAAGCCGGGAGCCAGGAACCGCCACGTGGGTGGTGGAGGCCACATACTTGGGCATCTCCCGCTGTTTCCCAGGAGTGTTAGCTGGGGGCTGAATCAGAGGCGGGGCAGCCAGAACTTGACCCTGAGTTCCGCCGTGAGTGCTGGCGTCCCAAGCGGCACCGTAAGCAACTGGGCCACAGCCTCGGCTCCAATTCCCTGATGTTAAAGATGAAGCAACGGAGGCCCAGCCAACCAGAGCAGAGCCAGGACTAACACCGGACTGCATGCTGCTGGTGTGGAATGTTCTAGAATGTTCCTTGATGACATGTTGACCTGGGCCCTTTAAGAACAAGGAGTGAGTGATCAGACTAGGGTTTAACCAGCTGGCCTGGGGGCCATGAGCGCCTGGCAGGCCGCAGCATGGACACTGGTGTGCTGAGCATTTTACACTTACTCTGTTAAGTCATCCAGGGGCCAGCGCTGTGGCGCAGCGGGTTAAAGCCCTGGCCTGAAGCACCGGCATCCCATATGGGCACCGGTTCTCGTCCCGGCTGCTCCTCTTCTGATCCAGCTCTCTGCTGTGGCCTGAGATGGCAGTAGAGGACGGCCCAAGTGCTTGGGCCCCTGCACCCATGTGGGAGACCCAGGGGAGGCTCCTGGCTTTGGACTGGCGCAGCTCTGGCCGTTGCAGCCATCTGGGGAGTGAACCAGCAGATGGAAGCCCTCTCTTTCTGGCTCTGCTTTTCTTTTTCAAATAAATAACTCTGTCTTTCAAATAAGTAAAAATTAAAAAAAAAAGTCATCCTGCAGGAACGTGTATGTGTCCCATTCTACAGATGTGGACACTATGGCTCAGAGAGTCACACTGGCCTGGGTCACGCAGCTGTCAAGTGTCAGAACCTGGACTTGAATCCCCCAATACTCCCGCCAGAGGGGCGCCGGGCTGTCCCACCAGTAAGCCCTGGGAGACCAAGGGATGCCGCGGGCGGACGCGCCCCCTCCCGGGCTCCGCTGGAACTGCAGGAACTCCACGTGCAGGCCGGTGCACCCTATGAGAGCCCACTCCCCAACCAACAAAACCGAGGGGGGACGTCCTTTCTCCGTGCGTCCCCAGTAGGCCGATGGTGGCTACTCGGCCTCGTTGTCTTGGTGCTCCGGGAACTGTCGGTGTCCGCATTGGACGAAGCCAAGTAGGGTGCCCGAGGCCATTCCCCGCGTTAGCATTGGAACCAGGATTACGAGACCCGAGGACCTCGCCTGCACCGCGCCCCCACCGTCAGTCACGTCCGCTGGTCCCGCGCTCCCCTCTCTGCCCCTCAGCTTCCCCGCAGCCCTGTGACGCGGGGCCGGCAGCACCTCCGAGCTGCAGACGGGCAAACCGAGGCTCGGACCGCTGAGCCAGGGCCAGTCGATTGGGCCGGGGGCGTCTGGGCGAGTAGGAAACAGTCCCAAGGGACCGGCTGAGTGCGCTTTAACTGCAGCGACGCAAGAGCGAATAAACCGGGTCGAACCAGGGCGGCCGGGGGCTGGCCTGGCGTGGGGGCGTCCTAGTGGGCACCGGAAGTGGACATGGCTGAGGAAGACTTGGACTCGGCTGGAAACACTGGTGACCCCAGGATGGGCCTGGGGAGCCCCTTTGCCCCATCCCTAGTGCCTGGAGATTCTTAGCACAGGGGCCCAGTCACAGCTGGTTGTGAGATGATGTGTGTAAGGCCCTTTCTCAAAATGAATTTATTTATTTGAAAGGCAGAGTGACAGAGAAGAGAGACAGAATCTTCTATCCGCCAGCTCACTCCCCACATGGTTGCAATGCCAAAGCGCAGATCTGCATCCGGGTCTCCCACGCGGGTGCAGGAGCGCAAGCACTCGAGCTGTCTTCGGCTACCTCCGCAGGTGCATTAGCAGCGAGCTGGATCAGGAGCCGAGCGGTGGGGACTGGAACTGCCCCTTGCAAGTGGTAGCTTAACCCACTGTGCCACGATGCCAGCCCCTGTATTAAGGACTTTTGCAGGGCCTGGTATACAGCCAGCGCTCAATGTGTGCTGTTCCGTCCCTGCCTCAGGCAGAACTCAGTCCCACTTTGGCCAGGATGAAATGGGGAGACGGAGACGCTTGGCTGGCTTTGTTTCTGGGGTCAAACCCCAGGACTCCCAGCACCTGGCAGGTGTGTGGGGGGGAGGGGCTGGGGAAATCCCTCCAAGCCTTGGACAGTGCCCGGGCTGGCACACAGAGACACAACAAAGGTCAGTCTTTAAAATATATGTATTTATTTTATTTGAAAGTCAGTTACAGAGAGGGAGAGGCATCAGCAGATAGAGAGAGAAATCTTCCATCTGCTGGGTCACTCCCCAGATGGCTGTAACAGGCAGGGCTGGGCCAGGGTGAAGCCAGGAGCCAGCAGCTTCATTCGGGTCTCCCACGTGGGTGCAGGGGCCCAGGAACTTGGGCCATCTTCCACTGCTTTCCCAGGCACATCAGCAGGGAGCTCGATCGGAAGTGGAGCAGCTGAGACTCGAACCAGCTCCCATATGGGAATGCTGGCGCTGCAGGGGGTGGCTTTTACCCGCTAGGCCACATTGCTGGCCCCTACACCATGCTTCTTAGATTTTGAAATTAGTTGCCAACATGTAGAAGTCAACCGACAGACGCCTGCAAATTCAGGTCTTGGGCTTCTCTTGAGGAATCTGAAAAGCTAAGAACCCCGGGCAGCGACTGGGCAGCTGAGAAGCCCTGGGCCCTCTCCATGGGACGTGTGACGGCCAGTCCTCCAAAGTCCTTGCCCCTCCTTATGGCCTCACATCCGGCCCAGAGGCGCCAACTATGCTACCAGCTTGGCCCCTGGCACTAGCTCATCCCCTGACCTAAGCTATGGAGAGACAAGAATCCACCCCAGATGGGCAGATGAGTGGGCCAATGGATAAACAGAATCCACCCTAGATGGACAGGTGAGTGGGCCAATGGATAAACAGAATCCGCCCCAGATGGCTGGGTGAGCACCGTCTGGCTGACACCTGTCACCTGCTACTGCCTGGCTTGGTGTCGCTCCTCTGGCTGCTTCATGCCTCACTGCCCTTCTCCCCTCGTCGCCCCAAGCTTGTCCCAAGGGGGCGACCCTTCTCGACCAAGGAGCACCATTCTGCAACCAAGAGCAGGGCTGGCATTCGGGGAGGCAGTGAAGTCGCTGCATCCCGTGTCTGAGAGCCGGGTTCAAGTCTCAGCTCCCCAGCTTCCGATCCAGCTCCCTGCCAGTGCAGACCCTGGGAGGCAGCAGGTGATGGCTCAAGTGCTTCGGCCCCTGCCACCCACAAGGGAGACCGGATGGAGCTCCAGGCTCCTGGCCCAGACCTGACTGCTGTGGGCACTTGGGTGGTGAACCAGTGGTGGAATCTCTCTCTCTCTCTCTCCTCTCTCTAAAGCTAAGGGGAGAAGAGTACATGAGTATGCACGCAGTATTCAAAGCCTTGCTTCCCTCCCCGGTTAGAACCCCCAAACAAGCTGGCAAGTTGGATCACATTGGATTAGGTACAAGACCATGGAGAGCGCTCCCTGATTCTCAGAGCAAAGCTCAGATCCCTTGTGACTCACACACAGCCTACTCTGGGTCAACCTCAGGTCTCTGTGCCATGGCATGTCCCTGTCCCTCCACCCTGTGCTGTGGCATGTCCCTGTCCCTCCACCCTGTGCTGTGGCATGTCCCCGTCCCTCCTCCCTGTGCTGTGGCATGTCCCCCGTCCCTCCTCCCTGTGCCATGGCGTGTCCCCATCCTCTACTCTGTGCCGTGGCATGTCCCCTTCCCCCCACCCTGTGCCGTAGCGTGTCCCCTGTCCCCTGTCCGTCCTCCCGATTTCCACGGGGGCTCAGTGCAAGCCCCGACTTCCTCAGATGCACCCCAGGCTCCCTCTGCGCACTGACCGATCTATGTCATCAGTGTGGTGTTTAAAGGCAGAATGACAGAGGGGGAGGGAGAGAGAAAGAGGGGAGGGGGTGTTCCATTCACTGGTTCACTCCCCAAATGGCCACAACAGCCAGGGCTGGGCCAGCCGGAAGCCAGGAGCCCAGAGCTCCACCCAGGTCTCCCACAGAGCGGCAGTGACGCGAGGACTCAGATCAGCTTCTGCCGCCTTCCCAGGCGTGCTGGCCAGGAGCTGGATTAGAAGCAGAGTGGCCAGGTGTTGAACCAGCACCCATAAGGGATATGGTGCTGCAAGGGTGGCCTACCCTGCTGTGCCACGACGTGGTCCCTGTGTCCTTGTTCCCGACTCGCCGGTCCATCGTGCCCACCAGCCCCTCAGCTCTGCAGGAGGAGCGATGAGGCATAGCCAGCATATCCCTCTGCATTTAACTCTGCCATCAGAAAAAGTGCAAATAACCCTGGGGCCTGCGGCCGGGAGGACAGCAGGGCCGGGTGGAGACTGAGGCAAAGTGGAAGACCTCCCCACCCCCACCCCACCCCACCTCCTTCTCCTTGGCCTGTCCAGCCGAGGGGGCGGCCGTCTCTCAGCTCTTGCCAGGCAACCTGATTGTACGAAAGATGCCAGGAGACTTGAGAGTTTGATGTGAAATCGTCCCAGTTCGCAATGTGGCAACCAGCTCTATTTTTAAAACCCACAGAGGCCAGAGCATGGCTCCTTGGCAGGATCTGGGGTCAGCAGTCCCCAGCGCTGGGCTGGGCTGGGCTGCAGGGGCAGGGAACTCGGGCACCACGACAGCACACGGATGAGATTCCAAAATAGAGATTTGTTTATTACGGGTTATTTCATTTCTGCATAAAAATCACCAAATTGTTCCTCATTGGTTTTTGTTTTTTTTTTCTCATGAACACGCGTCAGTTCTTTTGGGGCTGCCCTGATCGCCCCAGCTCTTGCAAAAATACAGCTCCTGGTGCTGGGGAGGGCAGTTAAGGCAGTGAGGCAGAGTCTCAGCAGGGGGCGGGGCTCCACCACCCCCCAGAGGGCGGGGCACGCGGCCCATCTCCCAGGCCGGGATGCGTCCCTGAAGATAACCATGGGTACACGGGGACAAGGCAAACTGTCACCTAAGGTCACCTGTGCGCCTGGGCAGCAGAGGGAGAAAACACTCCCGGCCGGCACAGCTTTGCTGGTTGGGTTCGGCTAGTTAAAAACAAAACAAAACAAAACTGCCCCGCCAAGGCCAGCGGGGGACAGCAGTGTCCCGGCCGCCAGGGCCGCGGCTCGGGCTGCGACCTTCCCGGGGCACGTGTGCTTCTGTCTGAAGGCCAGTGTGGGACGCCCTGCGCTCCGCGGGGCAGGGGGCCAGGAACCGACACCTCCGGCACTTGATCTGTTAGGGACGTTAGGCCGGTGGGAGTGGGGGCCACCCACCGTGCAGAGGAGATCCGGGAGGAGGGTCGTTATTTATTGCTCCGTTAGTTTACACCAAAAAAAATACAACTTTATAAAAGCCAGAGCTGTCCCCTGCAGGCCCCGGCGGGCTCCTCTGGGCTGCCCGGGGGCCGCGGGGGCCGCAGGTGGCTTCACAGTGACACGGGTGCACCTGCTTCTGCGCGGGGGCGGGGCCGGGCGGCGCCTACACCTTGTAGGTGAGCTCGGCGTTCATCTTGGTGTACATCTCGTAGATGACGTCGATGGTGGCCGTGTAGTTGACCAGGAAGAGGCGCACCTTCTCCAGGCACTCCTCCTCCGTCACGTTCTGGCCCTTGGACAGCGCCTTCAGGAAGTCAGACTTGTAGGGGGCGGCGTAGAGTGCTGCCTTGGGGCGGGTGAGAGGGGAGGCGGCACAGCGTGAGTGGGGGCCGCGTTGGAAAGCAAGAGGGAGACGCGTCTTCCCTTCCACCCGTGGGCGGACAGCGAGGAGGACACCAGTTATAGGAACGGACGAACCTGGGTGCAAATTCCCGCTGGTGCCGCCACCTAGCTGGGAGCCCTGGGCAAGCACCTTAGCCTCTCTGAGCCTCAGTCTCCTCATCTGCACATTGGGGCAGCGATGGCAGCCAATCAGGGCAGTGCTGGGCCTGGCGCCAGGCGCGGGGCAGGTGCACAGCAGGGGTGGGTCTCTTCCCTCTGGGAGAGGCGAACTGCTTAGAAAACCTACTTTCTGGGCCGGCGCCGCGGCTCACTAGGCTAATCCTCCGCCTAGCGGCGCCGGCACACCGGGTTCTAGTCCCGGTTGGGGTGCCGGATTCTGTCCCGGTTGCCCCTCTTCCAGGCCAGCCCTCTGCTGTGGCCCGGGAGTGCAGTGGAGGATGGCCCAGGTGCTTGGGCCCTGCACCCCATGGGAGACCAGGAAAAGCACCTGGCTCCTGGCTCCTGCCATCGGATCAGCGCGGTGCGCCGGCCACATCGCGCTGGCCGCGGCGGCCATTGGAGGGTGAACCAACGGCAAAGGAAGACCTTTCTCTCTGTCTCTCTCTCTCACTGTCCACTCTGCCTGTCAAAAATAAAAAAATAAATAAAAAAAAAAAAAAAAAAAGAAAAGAAAACCTACTTTCTGGCTGGCGCCGAGGCTCACTAGGCTAATCCTCCGCCTTGCGGCGCCGGCACACCGGGTTCTAGTCCCGGTCAGGACACCGGATTCTGTCCCGGTTGCCCCTCTTCCAGGCCAGATCTCTGCTGTGGCCAGGGAGTGCAGTGGAGGATGGCCCAGGTGCTTGGGCCCTGCACCCCATGGGAGACCAGGAAAAGCACCTGGCTCCTGCCATCGGATCAGCGCGGTGCGCTGGCCGCGGCGGCCATTGGAGGGTGAACCAATGGCAAAGGAAGACCTTTCTCTCTGTCTCTCTCTCTCACTGTCCACTCTGCCTGTCAAAATAAATAAATAAATAAATAAATAAATAAATAAATAAAATAAGAAAACCCACTTTCTGGCCAGGAGAGACCACTGCTGACCTGCCGGGGCCTCTCCTTCTTGTCCTTGGGTTGTTGGAAGGGGTGGGGTGGGGAGACACGAGTGCACAGCACTGGAAATTCACAGAATTTCAGGGTCAGGGGGAGGGGGGAAGATGCAGCCAGACACCTAGCTCAGGCCCCACGCCTGAAGGGAGGAGGGAAGTGTGATAATAAGGCTGGGGCCGGCGCTTTGGCGCAGCGGGTTAAAGCCCTGGCCTGCAGTGCTGCCATCCTATATGGGCGCTGGTTTGAGTCCTGGCTGCTCTTCTTCCAATCCAGCTCCCTGCTAATGTGCTTGGGAAAACAGGGGAAGATGGCCCAAGTGCTTGGGCCCCGGCACCCTTGTGGGAGACCCAGAAGAAGCTCCTGGTTCCTGGCTTCGGATCAGCCTTACTCTAGCTGATGTGGCCATCTGGGGGATGAACCAGCAAATAGAAGACCCCTCTCTCTCTTGGCCTCTACCTCTCTTTGTAACTGTCTTTCAAATAAATTAAATAAATCTTAAAAATAATAAGGCTTCCCGGCTTCCAGGAGCTGAGCCAGGCTCCTGGATGGATTAACTCCCCTCATGTCACGGCAGCCCCTGCAGGGCCTGTTTTATGCCCATTTGAAAGCAGAGGACACGAGGCTCCCCGCGTGGGTACCGGGGGACCTTGAGCGAGATCCTTCACTTGTCCGGGCGCTGTTTTGCTCATCTGTGAATGGGGTGGGTGCAGTGCCCTGGGGAAGGCCAGGCGCCCGGGCCACGCCACCGTTAGTGGGGGTGGGCAGGCAACAGTGAGGCCTGCAGCAGGCAGGGGACTCTCACAGTGCCCATGCGGGCAGCCCTGGCCCCTGGGGAAGAGCCCCGCTCTCCCGGCAGGGCGGAGGGGCAGGCGGGGGCAGTCACAGCAGGCTGGCGAGGCCACGCACGGTGGGACGAGGCGCGGCCAGAGGCGGAGGGCCAGCCACAGCGTGCAGGGTCCCCCGCATGGGCCTTTCAGCCCGGTGACCCCGGGGGGCCACGGCTAAGGAGGCCAGGGTTGGTCCCTGGCCACCGTCACCCCAACACAGGCCAGCAGGAACCCTGCGGGCCCAGGTCCTCTCAGTGGCTGTCCCCTTTGTCCCCCTCACCCTGGCCCGGGCCCCCGCTGGGAGGGGTGAAGCCGGGGAGGGGGGAGCCCATGCCCTGGGATGCCCGGGGTTTCCCTCACAGGCCCGTGCTCAGCCACAGCCCACCAGGCAGGAGCAGGGCTGGCCAAGCGCCCGTGGGGGACCCTCAGGCCACCGGCCCCGCCCCTCAGACGCGGGAGCTGCCCCGCCCAGGCTCGGGGTGGTGGCTCGGAGGTGGGGCCCGCGGGCCCGGCTTACCTGGAAGATCTTCTGCACGATCCAGCCGTGGTACTTCTTGAGGGCCAGCTCGTAGGCCTTGGTGGCATTGACGCGGATGAGGTTGGGGTGGTTCTCGTCGCGCTCGCCGTCACAGATGCTCTGCAGGAAGACCTGGATGAAGCGGAGGCCTCTGCAGCCCAGGCAGAGCGGCTCTTAGCACCGTCGGAGCCGGAGCCGGAGCCGGAGCCAGCACCCGGCACCCGGCCGCTCCCAACTCCCCGCTGGGCCGTGCAGGTCGCAGGGAAGAGGCCGCAGCGCTGGCCGCCGCATCCCTGGCCCGGTACCTGCCCGGCTCTTCCTAAAATTCCACGCTCGGCTCCCGCACCCGACACCCACTCAGGCCCTCCCTCGGGGCCCGGCGAGGCTGACGGGGAGGGCAAGCGGCGCCAGGCCTTTGGCACACAGCTCCCCGCCTCCACCCTCGGCCCCATAAGCCCGTTTCACAGAGAGGGGCCCTGAGGCTCCGCCAAAGGGCTGGGTCACATGGCCAAGCTCCTGCCTTCACCGTCGCCCCCGGGAACCCTGGGTGCACTGCGCTGCTCCCTCCCCGAGGGGCTTGGGGGTCAAGTCAGGGGGTTCTCCCGGGCAGGCACGCTGGGCCTGAGGACTGAGTCCAGCCTCCTCCCTGTGAGGTGGGGCTGATGTCCTGCATCACAGCCTCTGTCCAGCAGGGGTCAGTGTGGACGTGGAGCAGGCAACAGGGCTGGATCCCACCCGGTCCCGCCTCTTCCACCCCAGTTCCAGCCAATCAGCAACGAGGCTGGGGCCACCCCAGCTCCGTCTGACCCCGTTTCCTGCCCCTCAGCAGCTCCTGGGGACCCCCGGTTAGGCTGACACGGCTCGCCTCTCCGGCTCCCGACTCCTGCCTCCCGGTCAGAGCCCTGGGTGGACCAGACCTGTGGGGACTGCAAGTGTCTCACACCTACCCCGCCCCCGCCCCACCCGCCCCTCTGCAGGCTGAGCATCCTCCTCCACTGGGACCGCCCACGCCCCGCCCCGCCGATGGGACCGCCCCTCCTTCACTGGAGACCGCCCTGCCCCGCCCACGTCCCGCCCCTCTGCGGGCTGAGTACCTCCTCCGTTGGGACCTCCCTGCCCCGCCCCCTCCCCCCCCCCCCCCCGCCCTGCCCCTCTGCGGGCTGAGCACCTCCTCCACTGGGACCGCCCTGCTCAGGCTTGGACTCTGCTCTGCACCACTCCTCCAGGACGCCCTCCCTGCCCTCTCTGCCCCAGACCCTGACGCCAGGCCCAGCAGCGTGCGTGCCGCGGGCCCGCTGCTCCTCACCCCACCTGCTGCCGCTCGCAGGCGGCCAGCACATGCCCCGGCACCGCCGGGCTCTGCCACAGCAATTTAACTGGAAATGGGACTGCCCCACCTGCCTGGCTCCTCCTGAGAGACGTGTGGAACTCCAGTGCCCGCAGTGCACTGTAGGGGGCGCTAATAAGACCTGGGCCTCTCAGATGCCCACAGGCCTCTCGGCTCCCCGCCAGCAGCGCTGTGTGTGCGGGGGGCGAGTTCCAGCGGCCAGAGGAGAGACGAGGGAGGGACACCTTGTGTGGCTCCAGGGGCAGAGAGGGGCCGCGCTGGGCACCTGTGGGGCAGCGGCTGGGGCCTTTGGCCCCTGCACAGCTAAGGCTGGGTCTGCAGCCTGGAGAGACGGGAGTGGGTTCAGCGCAGCCCATGGGATGCCGGGCAAGTCAGGTGGGCTCCTCTCCTCCTAGGACACTGCGCTTCAATCAAGACACGAAGCCACCATGTGTGTGTGTGTGTGCGTGCGAATGTGCATGTGTGCGAATGTGCATGTGTGCGAATGTGCATGTGTGACATGACTGGCCCCAAAGAGGACACCTCTCTGCAGTGCACAACCTGCACAACTGTGCTTGGATGACCTGGGCACATGATTTGGCCTCCAGACGCCAACGCGGCCTGCTCTGTGAGGTGGGAGTCACCACGGCTGACTCACAGCGGGCACAGCTCAGTCAGGCACGTAAAGGGTGTTGGCACAACATCCAGGATGAAGCCGACACTCGCTTGCTATGCCTCCTGTGGGCCTACGTCTCAGGCAGAGTGGATGCCATGGCTGGGGCCGCCCATCCCCTGTGGCGCAGGGCCCGCCCCCAGGCCCCGCCCCCGCGCCCATCACCTTTTCAGCCACATGAGCGCCAGCGTGGCCCCCACTTTGGGCCATTCCGCTCCGTACATTTCTTTCTCCACCTCCAGGATGTTCTGCAGGGTGCGGAACTTGGTGGGGTTGGTGTCGTACACAGCTTTGATTTTCTGAAAGGGAGCACATGGGGTCACCCACCTTGGCGGGGCCATCCCTAGGGGAGAGAGGCGGGCCGGGGGTGCCCCCTTCCCTTCACGCCTGCCACACAGAGCAGGGATGAGGCTCGCCGTGGCGGGAACCCCGAGGCTGCCATCGGCAGCAACAGCGAGGCTCAGAGACGGGCAGCACCAAGCCCCAGGTCGCACAGCCAAGAGCAGCCCAGGCCACCCGGGATTCTGGGCTCTGCCTGTTTAGTGAGGGTGCAGGGAAGAAGCAGGAGGCTCGGTGTCAAGGGCAAGGGATGCTGAGAACCTGCAACCCTGAGTGGCAGCGGCCTGGGGCCAGCTGCACGTGCCCCTCCCTTCCCTGGGCCAGGGAGCCTGCGGTGGAACAGGTGGCGGGGAGGGGAGGGGAGGCGGGGGCTGGGGCTGCCAGGCCAAGTACGTACCGTGATGTTGCCACTGATGTCCGCCTTGATGGGTGTAAACACTGGGGACCCGAGGCAATCTGGGGGAAACAAGAGGAGAGATGTGGAGCCGGCGGGGGAGGAGGCCGCCGGGCGTGGCCAGGGAGCAGAGCTGTTCCCAGCCGGTGCAAAGCATTTGTGAGCGCTGGGTTCCAGGTGACAGCGGTGCCTCACTGCGGGGCGCCTGAGAGCCTTCCGGTGCACGGAGGGGCTGGCGTCGGGGCTTGGCCGGTCAAGCTGCCACCTGGGAAAGCCGTGCAAGATGCCCCATATAGCTGGGCCCCTGCTACCCACTGGGAGTCCTGGATGGAACTTCTGGCTACTGGCTGCAGCCTGGTGTGGCCCTGGCCATTGAAGCCATTTGGGAAGTGACCCCATGGATGGAAGATTGAGCCCCCTCTCTGTAACTCTGCCTTTCAAATAAAGTTTTAAAAATCTTTCAAACAAAAAGACGCAGGTGGAAGGTCCAGGGGACAAATCCTTGTGCCCACACCACTCTTTTTCCCTAGAACAGCACGGTCCAAGCCAAGTTTCTGTGATGATGGTGATGCTCTCTTCTGAATTTTTCTTATTATTTTACTTGGAAGGGAGAGCGACATCTGCTGCTTTGCTCCCCAATGTCAGTAGCAGCCAGGGCTGGGCTGGGTCCCAGCCGAGGGCCAGGGAGCGCGCTCTGGGTCTCCCCCGTGGTTGGCGGGGACCCATCACCACTGCCTTCCTGGCTCAGACCCAGGCACCACAGCATGGGACTCGGACATCCCAGAGGCGTCTGAACCACTGTGCCAAGCATCCAGCCCTGTCCTTCCCTGATTTTAAAGACTAATGTGGGTGTGGGGGGAGCGCTGTCATCGTGGTGCAGTGGGACAAGCCACTGCCGGGACACCAGCACCCATATCAGATGCCGGCCTGAGTCCCAGTGGCTCTCTGCTATGTTTCTTTTTTTGACAGGCAGAGTGGGTAGTGTGTGAGAGAGACAGAGAGAATGGTCTTCCTTTTGCCGTTGGTTCACCCTCCAATGGCTGCCACGGCTGGCGCGCTGCGGCCGGCGCACAGTGCTGATTCGAAGCCAGGAGCCAGGTGCTTCTCCTGGTCTCCCATGGGGTGCAGGGCCCAAGCACTTGGGCCATCCTCCACTGCACTCCCGGGCCACAGCAGAGAGCTGGCCTGGAAGAGGAGCAACCAGAACAGAATCCGGTGCCCCGACCGGGACTAGAACCCGGTGTGCCGGCGCCACTAGGTGGAGGATTAGCCTAGTGAGCCGCGGTGCCAGCTTGCTCTGTTTCTGATGCAGCTCCCTGCTGATGCACCTGGGTAAGCTGAGGAAGATGGCCCAAGTAGCTGGGCCCCTGCCACTCATGTTGGAGGCCTGGCTGGACTTCCAATCTCCCAGCTTCGACCTGGCCCAGCCGTGGTCATTGTGGCCATTTGAGGAATGAACCAGCAGGTGGAAGACCTGTCTGTCTCTGCCTTTCAAATCAATAAACAAATCTTTAAAAGCATTATTTGGGGCACAAAGATAAGCTAGGGCTTCCATCTGCTGGTCTCACTCCCCAGATGCCCACGACAGCTGGGACTGGGCTGGGGGCAAAAGCCGGGGGCAGGAACTCAATCTAGGTGTCTCGAGTGGGTGGCAGGGATCCAGTCCTTGAGCCATAGCCACTGCCTGGGCAGGCAGCTGGGGCCAGGAGCCGGAGCTGGGAACAGGCCCACACCTGCGCCACTACGGCGCCCTCTGGTGGCTCATGAGCCCGGGAAAGGCGGTGACCAGAATTTTAGGCAGAACTGGAATTTTATTTACACATTCATTGAGATAGCCCTGAATTGGCTGCTGGCTACGGTATTGGGCAGCGGCAATACACAGCTTCCTGAAGAACTAACGCCATGAGAAACCCACTGAGATCTACAGGGCAGAGCATCACTGATGAGCCAGCCGGCCGGGAGGAGGGGAGTAGACCTCCCAAGGACCTCACTGGGTTCCACAGGCCTGCGCCTGCCCATGAGAACCCGGGGGGGCCGGGCAGAGGGAACCTCATCAGCAAGGGAGTCCCTGCCCCTGGAGGCACAATGCACTTGGACTTGGGCACTCCCCTCAGCTTTCTGAGCCTCCTGCTTCCTGTCAAGCAAACGGGACCACGGAACCGACCACGGTGGTGCGGCGAGGACGGCCCTGGGCGGCTCTGCCCTTCCTTGGCGAGTCATAACACGGGGAACTTCAACAGGTGCGTGGGAGGTGGAATGAAAAGGTAAGTATGCGGCTGGCGCTGCGGCTCACTAGGCTAATCCTCCACCTAGTGGCGCCGGCACACCGGGTTCTAGTCCCGGTCGGGGCACCGGATTCTGTCCCAGTTGCCCCTCTTCCAGGACAGCTCTCTGCTGTGGCCAGGGAGTGCAGTGGAGGATGGCCCAAAGTGCTTGGGCCCTGCACCCCATGGGAGACCGGGATAAATACCTGGCTCCTGCCATCGGATCAGCGCAGTGCGCTGGCCATGGCGGCCATTGGAGGGTGAACCAATGGCAAAGGAAGACCTTTCTCTCTGTCTCTCTCTCTCACACACTGTCCACTCTGCCTGTCAAAAAAAAAAAAAAAGAAAAGAAAAGAAAAGAAAAGAAAAGGTAAGTTTGTTCCAGTGCCGAACACTGTGAAGTGTGCATTCGAGGGATGTTGCAACAGTGCATGGGAAACACACATGTTAGACAGGCACAAACTTCAAAAATGTTTGACACCAAGATAAACTTACCTTTTCCTTCCATTTTCCATGAACACTAGAGACCCCCTTGCCTGCCGGAGCATCATACAACAGCGGACACCTTTGCACACCTTCCCTGCCTGGAACCCCGGGCTCCGCGTGAGGGGCGAGCAGCCTGGGCAGGGGACGGTACCACGGCGTCAAGCTCCCTCTAGAGCATGGCGCGGAGGAAAGGCCAGGGCAGAGGGACTTCTGCAGGCCCAGGCCCAACCCCAGGGGACACAGCCCGCCTGCCTGGGCCCCTGGGACACTCAGCAGCTGTGAACTGAGCCCTGGGAGGCAGCATCCAACACTTCCAATGAAACCAACCCAGACGAAATGGAAAGAAGGCGGGCTGGGGGGCCAGAGGCCTCCCCCACCCCCGCCCAATCCTCAGCCCACTGCTCTATGGCGACTCTCTGTGCCTCCAGGGTCTCAGTTTCTTCCTCTGTGCAATGGGGCAGGAGCAGTGCTTATCTCAGAGCTGTAGCAACTGAAAATCACGCACCGAGGGGTGGGTGCTTGGCCCAGTGGTTAGCTCGCATCCCACACTGGAACATCTGGGTTCAGGGCCCAGCTCTGCTCCCAATTCCAGCTCCCTGCTACTGGGCACCCCGGGAGGCAGCGGTGACGGCTCAAGTACCTGGGTCCCTGCCACCCACGTGGGAGACCCGGATGGAGTTCCAGGCTGCTGGCTTCAATCTGTCCCAGCCCTGGCTGTTGTGGGTATTTGGGGAGTGAAGCAGCAGATGGAAGATCTCTGTCCATCTCTTCCGCCTCTAAAATAGGTAAAAATTAAAAAAAAAAAAAAAATAACCGCAAGACACGTTGAACACCAAATAAATGGACTTCGATTATTTTTACGTCTTCATTGTCATTACCAGGTCAGGCAGCAAGTTTAAGGGAGACATCTGCTGAACCTTACGACAATGAACCTCTGCTGAGTTGCTGAGTGGGAATCCCACCCGGCCTGCACCCACCCCCTGCCACTGTCCACTCTCCTCCTGGTCCCTCCTGGGCCTGGCTGCTACTTCTGCCACCTTGTCCTGCCACAAGCTCCCAGCACATGACCATCAGCCAGAGCCATGGGCAGTCTCCTCTCTGCTGCGGTGCCTCTTCCTATTGTCTGTGGGGGCAAACTGACCCCTAGAGCATCAGGCTGGGGCCCTGCCTAGAGTGACCACATCAAAAGCCACTCTTAGGTGCAGGGTCAGGGTCCAGGCAGCCTGATCCTGGGTGCTCTGTCCTCCCAGATAAACTGCCAATGGCAATCAGGAGGTGATGGCTCCATGAACCTGTCCTTGAACTTGTCCTTGAACCTGACACACCTGTGAGCCCTAGAAGGTTCTCTCTCCCAGCACCATACAATCGTTGGCATCCTGGAGGACAACATATCCCAGACTTAAGTAACGCAACAGAGCTGAAATCTTCTGTCCTCCACTCATGGCGCCTCCCAGCCAAGCTCACTGGTGCCAGGTACCAAGGACGGGCTGCTCTTAGCTCCAGCGATGACTTTATAACCCTCATCTTTCAAAACTCTGTAAACGCCCAAGGTTTGCAGTGGGTTGATGGATGGAGAGGGGGCGGGCAGACGGTACAGTAAGAGAACAGGTGGTGGGTGTATGAGTATTCGCGGTAAACATTCTTCCAATTCTGCTGCCTCACAGAAAACACTGGGAAAACAATGCCAAGCCTTTCATGCCTCTGCTCGTGGAAGCCATCCTTCTCCCCTCTCCGTTCCCTTCCACGCCCCTTTCGTCGTCCCAGCAGTTACAGCTATATGGGTAACGCTATAGCCACCAGCCCCAAGCTCGGAGAGCAGCGGGGACTGGGTTGCTTCTGCGCTGTGTTTCCGGCACCCGGATGGACGCCTGACCCCAGGCAGTGCCTGGGCGACACATGCAGCACGGATAAGGGAACGGAGGGTGGCGGATGTGGCATCCGTTGCTGTTTGCTTCCCTGCCAGGCTCTCACTCTATGCACCGCCCGGTGGTTCACAGCAAAGCCTCTGCCCTGGTCTTAGGCTCCCTGTGCAACCCAGATGGCAGGGGGCAAACGTAGGGAACTCGGGCCTCAGTTTCCCTGCCTGTAACATGAGACTTCTGGTGGCTAGGACAGGTTCTGGGCTGGGTTTCAGCAGCAGCAGCTCAAAGGGAGAAGCTGGGAAGGTGGGGCTTGGTGGGGGATGGCCAGCAACTGAGGGTGGCTCCCGGGCTCTCTCGGTGCTTTGTAGAGACACAGGGAAATGCTACGCTGCTTTCTGGGTTTGGGGCGGCCCCCGCCAGGGGGACAGGAGAAAGGGTTTTTGTTCAGGTTTCCCTGACAGAGCGCTCCGAGGGTCACGAGGCTGCCACGGTCAGCAGGAGCTAGGGTTCCACAGCGCCTGTTTTTGTGCTGTGGCCGCCACGCAGGGTCGCGGCTGCTGCTGAGGCCGGGGTGGGGGCCAGAGTCGGCTTGGGAGGCCAACCCCATGGGAAGGGGGCAGGCGGGAGGCTCGGGGGAACAGGACCCCAGGATCCGCTTTTTTGTGCCATGCCCAGAGGGAGCGCTGGCAGGAAGGGCACGGCCGGGCCCTCCGTGTGTGTGCCATGCGCTTGCTGATGGCGGCGGCGTCTGGGAGAGACGGGGAAGTGGCAGAGAGCGCCACCGTCAGCGGTCCCCAGGCTCTGGTCTTGGCTCTGGAGTGTCTTTGGCCACGGGACTCCGCCACTCTGGCCCAGGGTGGGCGCTGCGCCCGCAGGGAGCGTGCCAGGTGTGCTGGCCTCTGCGCTGCCTCAGAGCCCCACCTGCCTTTGCCTCCGGCGCAGTCCAAGGACACCAAGCCCAGGCACGCCACAGGAGCCACTCAGGGCCACATGTGACGCGGGGCATGGCAGACGCTGGCCCCACCGCAGCCTCACCTCTCCTTCTAGAACATTTCCACTGGGTCAGGGCAACGCAGGGGAAATGGGGGGGGGGGGCTCTGGAAGGAAAGGCGGAGGACGGTCCCCGAGTCCTGAAGCTTGCGGGCCTCTAACAGCTCACCCTGTTCGCACGCGGCTCGCTCGGCCCAGCTGGTTGTTCAGCTTCGCCCTGCTCCCCATTGCCCTTCTTGTTTTTCCAGTTCTGCAGTTAACTTGGGTTTCCCACCACCACCCCTCCTGCCATGGCTATTAACAAGCAGGTTCTTTAATAAAAATGTCACTCAGAACCCATCTGGCTCGGAAGGGGAAAGGGGGAGCCTGCACAGGATTCTCGCCCCTCACCTCGTGGGAGAAAAGGAGAAATCAGACCTGATCCCCCCGTCTGACTTCACAGAGCAGACTCAGATGGGCAGATTCTGAATATGGAAAAGCTTTGCTGGGCTGGGAAACCTGTCAAATGGCCACCCTTCGATTTAGTGGAAGTTTTTTTTTTTTTTCCTAAGTATGTTATTCAACCCAGAAAGCTTAAGGAAAAGACCAATAAGTCTGATGACACAAATCCAGAAACTGCCAATACAGGGCAAGGAGGAAATCCCAACCCCAGTTAGAGTCAGAGTCAAACAACAAACTAGGGGCCGTCTGCATAACAGATAGTAACAGATTTTTTAAAAGAGCAGTATCCTTCATATGTAAAGAGTTCTTACAAATCAATAAAAAAAACCCAGCCTGGTACAACAATGGGCAATTCACAGAAGAAATGAAAATATGCTTGATCTCAATAATTGACTGATATTGAGCTCAACAACAGAAAGAAGATAAATTAAAATAGTGAAATATTTCCTATCAGCCAAATAATTTGATGAATGCACCAATGTTCCCTAGTTCAACCATTCTGGACAGAACTCAGCAAGGGTGTAACCCAAATGTCCCTGACTTCATAGCAAGCTGTTTGTACCTTTCTCAACAGGGCCATCATCACAGACACGATTCGTGACCAAGGGTGACCCAGCATGCCGCAGGCCCCTCAGGCCTTCACCACACGGCTCTGCATGCTGTGTCCTCAGGGTCTTCCAGCTCCGTCCGCAGCGCTCGGATGCTGCTAGCCAGCTGGGAACCCTGCCGCCAACTGGGCCAGAATCCCCCATGAGCAAAGGAGACCAGCACCACGCAAGTGGTGTGTGACCTCTGAGGCGGGGGCCATCAGGGCTTCCATCTGGGTCTCTGCCCCAGTTCAGACAGGCAGCACTGTCCACAGAGCCACACGGGACTGCACCTCTCTCCTCTTTATCCGGCCTCGGAGCTGGACAGCACCTGTCCCATTCTGGGCAGGACCACAAGAGGTACCTGGAGCCTTCCATCCACGCCAGCCCTCAGTGCCTTCGCCTCCTGCCACAGCGAGGTTCCCAAGGTTGGGCAACAAGGTGACCAAACCGCCCCGCCCTGGCCACCATCTCAATCCTGCTCAGCAACAGCTCCAGTTGTGAAATGCACCACCGGGCACAGGCCTGGGCGACTCAGGAGGGGCCAGCCCTGCCCTGGTCCTAAGCTCTTCCTCCCCACAGGGAGGAACGGGGGCCCGGGGAGCTGGCACTGGGGAGGTTCTGTTTCAAGTTCCACTGTTTGCCAATGCTGGATAATGCAGGGCCGGGCTGACTTCATAGGTTCTGGGTTACCAGGAGCACAAAGGGAGGTGCTCCCTTGGCAGCCAGCAGAGGCGACTCAGCCACGGCTTGGGGTGGGGCTGCCACAGCCCAGAAAGGATGCCCAGTTTGCAGGATGAGGGCCCTGGCAGTGTTCTAAACTCACTGTGAAATCTACAGCACAACTCAAAATGCTGCTCTCTCTCAGGGAACGGTGTTTGGCCTTGTGGTCACGGAGCTGGCTGGGGTGTCCGCACCCCGTATCTGAGTGTCTGGGCTCTGCTCCCGATGCCAGCTTCCTGCTGATATGCACACCCCGGGAGGTAGCAGAGACGGTCAAGTCCTCGGGTCCCTGCCACCCGAGAGACCCAGACTGATTTTCTGGCTCTTGGCTTTAGTCTTAGGCTGGCCCTGGCCATTTTTTGAGCGTTTGGGGAGTGGATCAGATGAGGGCTTTCTCTGTCTCTCTCTGTCTTGGCCTCTCAAAATAAAAGACCAATTTAAAAAGTTACCTCCATGACAAGGCAACTCTGTCACAAGTGCCTGAATGGGGAAGCTGATTTCTCTCCCTTGCTGTGTGGCCTGGAAGATATGGGTCCGCCTCTCAGAGGCACGGTTTCCTCGCGTGCAAAACGAAGCTAATCGTGGACGTCACATCACAGGGTGGCTGTCAGGCTTCAACGCCATTGTCCAAACAGAGGGCTTAACAGAGCTCACGGCACCCACTCTGCGCTCCGTCTACAAGAAGGCCTTGTGGCTTCTGCTTATTACTGTAAATTATATCATCTTCCCCTTCCCCAGCAGGCCACACTTCTCCTCGGAGAGCAAACCCAGCAAATAATGATGCCAGCGATTAAGTGATTAAGAAAACAAAGGAGAGAGAGGGAGGGAGAGAGCGATTGACTGACTGATAGGAGTAAAATTAGTAGCTATCTCCCAGTCCTAAAATAACCACTCCAAATGTATTTCGTGTCATTAAAAAATAGATCTCAGGAGGGAGTAGAGTAAGGAGCTGGGAACGCGGAAGATGAATCGCTTTGGAGCGCAGGGCAGCCGGATCGGGCAGGCGCTGGTTTCTATAGGGCCCAGGAGAGGCTGCTGGCTAATGACTTGGAAAAGCCCAGATACAGTTAACGCGGCAACAATTTAAAAAGAGACCTTGATAGAGGAACATTGTAAGCATGTAACAAAAGGAGGCAACATTCGAGCCTGCAGTTTTTGAACTGAAACAATGAAACCTAAGACGGGAAGCAATGTTTTCATTCCAATTGGGCTCATTGAAAGAAAGGCATTGTCAGGTCCCAGGGGAACTTCTGCCCGGTTCCCTCCCCCAGCACACACACACACAGCTGGAAAGGGCCACCGTAGCACCTGCGGTCCCCTGGCGTGGGGTTGGTCTTGCCTGTCGCAGGGCCGCCCCCACCCCAGGGCCTGTTAGGATACGTTCTAGCCCTGTGTACGTCGGTTTCCTCTTCTCTAACAAGGAGCCAACTCCATTGCTTCTGGTCGTCATGAGTTGCTCCTGGCTGGTCTGACCCCTGACCCCGGGGAGCTGCACAGCAAAGGAGTTAGGCTGGCTGGGAATGGGGTCACGCCCTACCCTTCACGGAGTCCTCTGTCATGCGTTCTTTCCATTCCTTCCCTAACCTGCTGCTGGGTTGGGCGCCCAGGCTCTGGGTCCAGGAGGGCCTGATGGGATTCGCCAGGCCCAGTGGACTGCTACAGGTGCACAGTGGAGGTGAGCAGGACAGGCAGGAGCGCACGCCCGTGGGTCTTTCCCTCCCAGCCTCTATTCTGTTCCCTCCAGCGGCAGAGGCCCCGCCTCGTGTGCTGACCTTGGGGCCAGACTTTTCCACACACAGAAAAGAAGGGCGATCTAATGTCACCTCCATCAGGGGCCCGGGCTGGGGGAAGCCACTGGTCTGCGCTCTGTGCTGGCCCTCAGGCATTAGAAGCAAGGGCACTACGGTGACAGCTCCCAGACCACTCGCTCTGACCCCTGGAGCCAGCTTCCCACTAACACTGGCAGCAGGCGATGGATCGAGTACTCGGGTCCCTGCCACCCACGTGGGAGACCTGGGTTGAGCTCCTGTCTCCCGGCTTCAGCCTGGCCCAGTGGTGGCTGTTGCACTTAGGGAGTCAATCTGTAGACAGAGGCACCCAGGCCGCAAGCCGGGACCCTGGCCATCCCTCGGTCATCGAGACTCCGCGGTGGCTCCTTGTTGGAAGACCATTTCCTGAAAGCTGACCGCAACACTGGGTGCCACACTCAAGAGCTCCCTGGCATAGACCCCACAGCTGGGCTCAGCTTCCCTGCGTGACAGCTGCGGCTGCGGGCTCAGAAGGGGGCGTGGCTGCACATGGGCACACGGTGTCAGCCGCAGGAGACCCCTGCAGAGCCCAGGCTGCAGCTGGCTCAGCGGGATGCTAGCGTCCATGCACTGAGCTTTCGATGTGCAGTGTCCCCCAGAGGCCCACATGTGAAGTGGTGGCACTGCCGGGAGGTGGCGGCGGCTGCAGGCTGGTGGCCGGTCTGCAGTCGCTGGCACCTCTTAGAAGGCAGAACTCTCCC
The DNA here is from genome assembly GCF_964237555.1 of Oryctolagus cuniculus. Taxonomy (NCBI): domain Eukaryota; kingdom Metazoa; phylum Chordata; class Mammalia; order Lagomorpha; family Leporidae; genus Oryctolagus; species Oryctolagus cuniculus. The sequence continues at coordinate 18,779,188 of NC_091452.1, forward strand.
AAGAGGGTTGCTCTGAACCTAGTCTGACCTCCCTCGCTCTCTGGGACTCTGCTGGCCATGTGACCCCTCCTCGGAATGTGCCTGCCACCCCCACGGGGCCCCCGCCAGAGCCTGCACCGTGCCATATGGGCTTTTGGTTTCTAAACCAACCAACCAGCTGATCAGCGTGTCCCCGTTGCCCCGCTGTGGTGCTAAAGCTGCCCACCGCGCTGTTTCTTTCCAGTCGGCCATGTGCGGTGCTCAGGGCACGGGCGTCCCAGGACAAGAGGCCCCAGTGCTCCTCCCTGTGAGCCTCAGACGGGCCTGCTCACAGGCTGTGAGGCAGATGGGGCCTGTGGTGCTTCTGGGTCCCGGGACAGGTGACGCGATGGCCGTGACCCAGTAGTGTGGCCCCAGTGCGCACTACATGACTGTGGACGCACCTCCAATGCACGCTGGACGCCAAGATCTTGAAACCCTAAAAAACACTGCAGAAGGTGGCGACTTGGCGCCTTCTCCCCACCACGGTGGCTTCTTCCTCCCTGCCTCCTTCCTAGGCTCAAACCTACGTCCCCTTGGGCACTCAACACACTCACCCAAAATGACCCAGCAATGTGAGAATGACACACACAGTTTCTTGTCTTTGCTAAAATGGTGTAAAGTATAAAAGTGCAGACAAAACTAAACATATGTTTGCATGCATTTGGCCTAATGGCTAAAACGCCCTCTGGGACAACCATGAACCAGCCACATCGAGGCCTGGGCTTGGGTCCCCACTCCGCTTCCAGTTCCAGCTTCCTGTGAATGCACACCCGGGAGGTGGCAGGTGGCTCAAGTGGCCATGTCCCTGCCACCCATGTGGGAGACCCGGATTCTGTTCCTCATTCCCAGCTTTAGCCTGGCCCAGCCCTGGCTGCTGTACAGGGCATTCGGGGAATGAAGCAGCGGATGGGAGATCCATCTCTCTTCTTCAAATAGAGTGATAAAAACAGAAGAGTGTGGCAGGGCTGTGGCAAGCCGCCCCACACCTCAGGGCTGGTTGTTGCTGAGGGAGGCTCCGACCTCCCAGACATGGGATGTGGGGAGGGCGGGGGGGGGTGGCTCCTGAGGCCCCAATTACAGGCAAAGCTGAGCTTTCTGGGGCGATGCCGCCCATGCCTCTGTCCTCCTAATCTGCACTCAAACAAGCAGGAGTGGGAGGCTGGGCGCGAGTCACACCCTTAGAGGAAACCTGCACATCAGGTTTGCAGCTCCCGGGAGGACCACACATTTCCGCAGCGGCCAAGCAGGCTGGCTCCTCGTGGGTCTGCTCCTCTCCAGGCAGGGGTGACAGTGACAGCAAGAACACTGCACAGGGAGTCAGGGTCCTGAGGTCTGCACTGGCTTCCCTGGCCATGCAGGGGCTGTGTGACCCTGGGCGAGTCTCCTAACCTCTCTGGCCCTGGTTCCTTTGGCTGCAAGGCAAGGAGATGATTCTCTAGGCTGCCACGGGCTTCCCTAAATGCAGCAAGCATAAGTGATGGGGACCCACTCTTTTGGGGCTCAATCCAGGATGCTTCGTGCGTGCCGGACGCCTGTAAAGCCAGGTTCTAGGGGCATCTGCTGAAGCATGCGAAGAGGCAGGAACGAGCCAAAACCACCCACAGAATCTGGATCTGAAGAACCCAGAGGCACGAAGCATTGCCTTTGGCTCCTCCATTTCTGCCTTCTTCCCCAACAGGGAGCACAAACAGATGTCAGCTCATGTATGGACTTTAGCTGGCCCGGAGGACTTGGGTTAAAGAGAGATGCTGAGGTTGTATCTAGACTCAACAGGGAAAATGGTACTGTGATGAATTAGTAATGTCTGCCACAGGTACACAGGATGTGGAATGAGTTATGTATTTTAATTCAGATGGAGGAAGGCAAAATGTTTCCAGCAAGAACCCAGAGAACGGGAACGGAACCAAATGCGTTGTTTGGTCAGCATCTATCATGAGCCCATCAGGTGCTAGGCACTGAGAAGGCTCAGCAGCCCAGAATGTGAGAGGTTCCATAGGAGTCCAAGGGAGTCAGGGACGACTTCCCGGAGGAGGCGACTGGAAGCTGACACCTTTAGGAGAAGTGGACCCAGCCAGGCAAATGAAAGGGAGGTGAGCTGCAGAGTGGCATGGGGGCCCGGCAGAGGGGACTGCGCTGACATGGGGACAGCGCTGGAGCCAAGGGCAGGCCCGGGGCCATTTGCGGGGCTGCTGGCCATTCAGAGAGGCCATGGCACAGGTCGTGAGGGGGGGTGACGAGGAGCCACGGGGGCGTCAGGTGGGGAGCGACAAGATGGAGCAAGGTCTCAGTCTGCCCACCCTGCCCTCCAGGTGTTGAAGCAGCTGCAGAGGTAACCTCAAAAATGAGCACGCAGGCCTCACAGAGGTCAGCCTTGCAAACCTATCGGCCAGCCGAGATCCCATTACTGGGTCAAAGTAGACAGAAAAGATGGCCAAGGGCCGGCCTCCAAGTGGCTGCAGTAAAACCTGTATGGCTTGAGAGATGCGGGCTGGAGATACGGAGCAGGGGTGAGCCGGGAGGTGGCTGCTCTGCACCAGGCAAGCAGGAGGCTGAGGCACAGCCCGCGCCCACCGGAGCGGAATCAGCAGCCACCAGGCCCCTCCAAGTCTGCCACAGCCACACCTGACGAAGGTTTGAGACCTGCGGCCGCTCCCATGGGTTAAAAGCCTTCATGTCCTGAGGCCCAGTAAGTGCACGTCTAAAAAGGGGAAATGGGGCCAGTGCTGTGGCGTAGTGGGCTAAGCCTCCACCTGTGGCACCAGCCTCTCTTACAGGTGCCAGTTTGAATCCCAGCTGCTCCACTTCTGATCCAGCTCTCTGCCATGGCCTGGGAAAGCAGTAGAGGGTGGCCCAAGTCCTTGGGCCCCTACACCCACGTGGGAGACCTGGAAGAAGCTCCTGGCTTCTGGCTTTCGGATCGGTGCAGCTCTGGCCATTGCGGCCATTTGGGGAGTGAACCAGCGGATGGAAGACCTCCTCTCTCTCTCCCTCTCCCTGTCTGTAACTCTGTCTCTCAAATTAATAAATAAAAATCTTTTAAAAAAGGAGAAACAACCAACGAAGCATGCAAAGCAATATTTACGAGAATGTTCACAGCAGTATTGTTTACCAGAATAACAACAACAACAACAACAAAACACACACACACAGCAAAGTGAATGATGTCCGACCGCAGGGGATTGGTTAAACAAGTGTTGGCCAGATTCAGACAATGGAATTCCAAGCAGCTATGAGAAAAACGATGACTGACATGGAAAACTGGCCATGCTTGGTCATTAGGTGGGAAGAACAGGGCACATACTTTTTTTTTTCTTTTTTCCAAAAACAGATGTAGGGGCTGGCACCACGGCGTAGCGGGTAAAGCTGCCACCTGCTATTCTCTGCAGAGTTAAGTTTTTTTTTAAAAGAAAGATTTCCTTACTTTTCTCAGTCCTTTTTTCTTTTCTTGTTGTGATTTATTTCAAAGGCAGAACAACAGCGAGAAAGAGAGAAGAGGGACAAAGGCCTTCCACCTGCTGGTTCACTTCCTAAATGCCTACAACAGCTGGGGTTGGTCCAGGCCAAAGCCAAGAGCTCCGGACTCCATCCGGGCCTCCCACGTGGGTTGGCAGGGACGGAAGTCCTGGGGCCATCCCCTGCTGCCTCCCGGGGTGTGCATTAGCCGAGAGCTGGAATCAGGGGCGCAGGGCCAGGATATGAACCAATGCCTCTGGTGGGGGATTCCCCCGCTGTGCTACAACACCCACCCTAGAATTCATTTTAAAGAAACAGCTCTCAGCACTTGGCCACATCTACACTGCTCTACAACAGGTGAGGCACAGAATGGTGCCCCTCCACCCTCTGCCCCAAGAATGACCCAGGTCAACCGTTGGCCATGCCCACAGTGGAAATGCCCCGGCCAGGAGTCACCCGGCACCACAGTGCCAATCGGACTCCTTGCATCCCTCACCCACGGCCAGGTCCATTCAAGATATGCGCACGCCCTCCTGGCGGCCCAGGGTCCAGGTGCCCCCAAGCCCGGGTCAGCAGGGGCTCCCCGTCAACACCGGAGAGAAACTACTGGTGCAAAGATCCTCCTCCAACCTGAATCTCAACCCTCATGAGCAACACCTCCCCCGGGAGAGCCCACACAAAGGTTCAGAATGGTTTGCACTTTTAACAAATTCTCCACCTATGAATTACTTACTTAATAACTATGTTATTTGAAAGGTAGAGAGACAGAAATAGAGAGAGAGAGAGAGAGATCTCCCATTTCTTGGTTCCTCCCTCCAAATGCCCACAACAGCTGGGGCTGGGCCAGGCCAAAACCAGGAGTCAGGAACTCCATCCAGGTCTCTCCCAGGAGTGGGTGGGGACCTAACTCCCTGAGGCAGGCTCCACCTGCTGCCTCCCAGGGGTGTGTCAGCACCAGGATGCAATCAGCAGCGGAGCCCGCCTGCACCCCAGGCCTCCTAAGTCACTTTTTTTTTTTCCCTTAAAAGCAAGCTAAGAATCATCCTCTTTGTTGGACAGTGGGCAGGGGCCCTGTGGTGGTTAACCCTTTGTGGACTGACCCCACAGAGGCTTTGGGATAAATGGTGCTTCTGTCCACAGATGTGACACCCACAGCGCAGGGGCTGCAGCCAAGACAAGGGTCCTTTGAGACTGGTGGGAGAGGGAGGAGGAGATATTCCCCAGCCCGGACACCACTGCTGGCTCCAGCGCCGCCTCCCCTCTTCCTGTCCAGCCCCCGGACCCACGCGTGCAATGACAGTGCCCCCCGCACAGACCTGACCTGTGATGCCACTGGAAACAGGAAGAAAAGGCACTGAGCTGGCCCCCGGGGACTCCCCTGCCTCACCACTGCTGGCATTTGGGGCTGGATGGCTCTTTGTGGTAGGGCCCTGTCCTGCACCTCGTAGGGTGCGTAACAGCACCTCTCATCTCCCCCTGTGAGATGCCAATCCAGCCCGCCACCCAGAAGTCTCCAGCATTGCCTGATGGCTCCTATGGGCCAAAGCTGCCTGCCTCAAACAGATCCCGACCCCCGTCCAGGGCCAGCGGGCTCTGACTTGCAAACATTCATAGAACTGCCCAAGAAACAACCAAAGCAGAGAACTGTCACAGAGACAGACAAGTGCCTCAACGCTAAAGCCACGGAGCTCAAGCCGCTGGCCCAAGCTGGCGATTTGGAGCAGAAAAAGGTGCAGCGCACCCAGCAGCACCGACTGAGCCCCACCATGCGCCCGGCACCGTCCTGGGCCCTGGGGAGTGGCAGTGGCTGGGAAAGACCGGGACTCTGCCCTCAGGCTGCTTTCCCAGGTCTGAGAGCCACACCGGCCGGGCAGCTGCCCTTACTCCAACACCGACTAACCATTTACTGTAGAAAGAAACCAAAAGTGAGCCCAGGAACAAAGTGTAGATGTACAACTGTGTGTGTGTGTGTGCGCACGTGTGTGTGTGTATGTGTGTGGGTGTGGTGTAACCCTCACCAGGCCAGGCGCTTAGCCTCATGGGTAAGACGCCTACATCAGAACATCCGAGGGCCTGGGTTTGCCTCTCAGCTCCAGCTCCTGACTCCAGCTTCCTGCTCGTGTAGACCCTGGGAAGCAGCAGTGATGACCCAAGGTACTGGGGTTCTGCCACTCATGTGGGAGTCCTGGATTCAGTTCCTGGCTCCTGGCTTTGGCCTGGCCCTGTCCCGGCTGCTGTGAGCACTTGGGGAGGCAACCAGCAGATGGAAGGTCTCCATCTCCCTCTGCCTCTCAAGTGGAAAAACAAATGAAAATCCAATACAACGAAGCCACTGCCTGCACAGCTCAGATCACTCGGCAGTTAGGGTCCTGGTGCTCCACCCTCCCGACTCCTCATGGCTGGCTTAGGACGTAAGCATCCCCATTTCACAGATGAGGACACAGAGGCTCAGGAGGGGCAGAGGAACCGCCCACCCCTAACCACAAGCACCTGGAGCTCAGGGCTCTGCGGGAATCCCCGCCCACAACACCCAATGCTCACCCACTTCGGGGCGAAGCGAGTGACTGCTCTGGGTGTCACCTCCCTCCGGTCCGAGCCAGCCTGTGGGTGCCTGCTGGACTCTGCCCTGCCAGGCCACCCAGCTGACCTGCAGGGCGGGGTCCTGGGAGAGCCCAGCGGTGTGAGGGAGGGAAGAAAGCAGAGGTTCAGGTTGCATCGCTTCCCGGGACCCAAAAGGCAAAGGCATTGGCTTCAATTTCCCATTTTCCATCCAGGGCTTGGAGGGAGGAAAGAGGATCTGAACCCTCCCTCGTGCTCCCGACACCACCTTCGCCATGACACACGGGGGACAGTCTTCCTGAGAGTCACAGGGAGTGCAGGATCCGCACCTAGCACCCTAGGTCTGACATCGCCCCAACACCCGCGCAAAATGCACGCACAACTCTACAGTGGTCGCCCGCATCTTCAACCCCCTGCACCTGCCCCACCCCACCAGGCTCCCTGCCCTGGGTCATGCGGATTGGGGGGTAGGGTGGGCGGTGTCGTTCTTCTGGAATGGGGGTGCTTCTGGGGGAAGAAGTGGTCAGAGGTCTCAGTAAGGGGAGGATGCCAGGGCGCAAGGAAAAGAGGGGGCTTAGGGGATGGGAGGACTCGCTGTAAGGGGAAGGGTCGTGCTGAAGGCATGGGGCACGGGGCGAGGCACGAGGGGCTGGGGACGATGCCAGGCTAAGGGGTGTCTGGGGGAGCTGGGCAGCAGGCGGAGCACAAGGAAGTGGAGGACGGGGGGTCCGAGGCGGATAAGGAGGAAGGCGAGGGGCCCGCGGGATGGAGGGCTATGTGTCGGGGTCAGTGCAGAGGGCACCGGGGAGCCGCAGGGGCCAGGGAGTGTCTGGGGGAGCCGGAGGCTGGGGAAACAGGACTTGGGGGTCCGGGAAGGGGTGACCCGGGCATGCCCAGGCAAAGGAGGGTGCAAGTCGTCTGGGAACGCCCGGGCCAGGGCTGCTGCCAGCTGTCCCCTTCACCCCGGCTCACCGAAGAAGGGCGGCAGGTGGGACACGGCCTCCAGGAAGGGCCCGGTCTCGATCTGCTTGTCCGCGGGCAGCGGCTTCAGCAGGTGCTCGGCCAGCAGCGCCATCTCGGGATCGAGGCCCGCGGTGATGCCCCAGCCGGCGCCGCGGGCGTCCACGCCGCCCCCCGGGCCGCCGCCGTCCGCTCTGGGGCCGTCACCGCCGCCCGCCGCAGGCTCCGGGGACGCCAGCGTCGCCACTTCCGCCTGCGCCGCGCCCTCGTAGCCGGGCGCTCAGCGCCGCCCGCCGGCCGAGCGCCTAAGCCGCTCCGCGCGCCACCCCGCCTTTCCCGCTGGAGCCCAATCAGCGCCGGAGGCCGCGCTAGCCCGTCCAATCCGCGTCCTCCGCCGTGGGCCTCTGCGTCTCCATTGGTCAGGAGGCGGGGCGACGCGGAAGCGCGCCGACTCTTGGAGTCCCGGTCCGCCCAGGTGAGCCGCTCCCAGGTGAACCTGCCGCAGGTGTGTCACCCGCCGCCCCCGGCTTGGCTTCTCCCTCCCAACCCGGGCAAGCCGGCTCGGGCTGGGTCTTCTGGGAAGGTGAAGCTACCCCCGTCACAGCCCACAATCCACCCACCAGCCCAGGATACAGCCCCAACCCGGCCAGCGCCCCTGGAACCCCTGCCGCCCCCCTAAACAGGGGCTGTCCTCCAACCACGCTAGTTGACCCGTGGGGCATCCTTCGCGTTTCCCTTGCCTTTCTCTACAACCAGCTGGCGGGGGACCTCGACCGGTTGATTGCTCAGCCTCAGGGACGTCAAACCTGTTGGATACTGCCTCGCTCAGACACTGCCCAGCTGGGGTCCTGATTCCCCAAGCTGGGCTCCAGGCTGACCTCAACAGGCGGGTATTCCCTGTTGGGCCCAGCCCAGTCAGACCCGACCACCTGCAGCAGGTGCTTCCCACGACCTGAACTGCAATTCACTGAACTCACTTAGAGAGTTGGGTCTTCACACCCAGTGTGCTCGGCTTATCCAAAACCCCAACACACTGTTCTTGAGAGCCGCTTCTGTCTTCCAGGATAAATACTTGTCACTCCCTCGCTGTGTGCGAGGAGCTGGAGGGACTGAGGAGGGACTGGCAGTGGCAACACAGCAGTTGAGGGCTCAGTGTTGAGGGAGGTGAGCAGGGGCTGGAGTACATTGGGTGAGACGGGTGCCAGGGAGACTTTGAATGTCACGTTGACGGCGATGATAAGCCACTGGAGCCAGGAAAATGCCTGCCAAACCTTGTTAATAATCTTTTCAATGGAGTCTTTCAGGGGGCAGATGAGAGACATGACCATGACACTAGGAGGATCAGGAAGTGACAGGGGCTTGGGAAGACAGTGCCATCATCACCTCTTGCTCATGGCACAATCAAGTCAGATCTCCCACTGATAGGGGCCCGGGCCATCCGCGGTGGCTCATTCCCGCCCCGCCCCGCCTCGGCACCTCAGGCATCCAACGATACCAACTTCTCAAAGCTTCCCTGGCCTGCCCAGCATCCCAACCCCGTGCCAGAACCCCACCCACTTCTCAGGCACCTCCATCAAGTCTGTGAAGACATCACAGCCCACACGCCGGTCTCTGTCATAGATGACACCCTGATTTCTCAACTTGCTCCATTGTGGGCAAGCCACTCAGAAACCATGGCTGCTGGAAGCACCTTGGGGTAGAACATGCACCTGATGTCCTGAGATGGGACTTTGCTCTGGGATAATGGAGTGTCTTGAAGATTATCCATTGGCCCACTCACCTGTCCATCTGGGGCGGATTCTGTTTATGCATTGGCCCACTCATCTGCCCATCTGGGGTGGATTCTTGTCCCTCCATAGCTTAGGTCAGGGGATGAGCTAGTGCCAGGTGCCAAGCTGGTAGCATAGTTGGTGCCTCTGGGCCGGATGTGAGGCCATAAGGAGGGGCAAGGACTTTGGAGGACTGGCCGTCACACGTCCCATGGAGAGGGCCCAGGGCTTCTCAGCTGCCCGGTCGCTGCCCGGGGTTCTCAGCTTTTCAGATTCCTCAAGAGAATCCAGAGACCTGAATTTGCAGGCGTCTGTCAGTTGACTTCTACGTGTTGGCAACTAATTTCAGAAGTCTAAGAAGCATGGTGTAGGGGCCGGCAATGTGGCCTAGCGGGTAAAAGCCACCCCCCGCAGTGCCAGCATTCCCATATGGGAGCTGGTTCGAGTCTCAGCTGCTCCACTTCCAATCGAGTTCCCTGCTGATGTGCCTGGGAAAGCAGCAGAAGATGGCCCATGTGTTTAGGCCCCCGTACCATGTGGAAGACCTGGATGAAGCTCCTGTGTGCTGGCTTTGGATTGGTTGAGTTCTGACCACTGGGGCTATTTGGGGAGTGAACCAGCGGATGGAAGATCTCTTTCTGTAACTCTTTCAAATAAAAAAATATTTTTTTTTTTAAAAAAGAAACATCATATAAGCCACACAAATCTCAAAGATACAGAGAAGTTCCAAGTACAATACGAACAACTTTCTTCCCTGAACCTTGTGCGCACATGTTGCTGGCACACCACACACCCTTCCATCACCCACGACACGATGTGTATTCCCCCTGGACCAGGCATTTTCCTACAGACTCACAGGATGTCACCAACGCGGAAAATCAACCCCAATTCTTCACTCTCATCAAATCCTCAGACTCCACTCAAGGTTTGCTATTTGTCCTGCTAATGTCCTCTGTAGCAGGAAGGTCCTGTTAGGATGGCCTGTTGCATACAATCAGCCCATCTCAGGAGTGTCCTTGAGTCTGGAACATTTCTTGGTTGTTTCTGAAGGCTGGCGACGTTGTCGCTTTGAAGAGGATGAGGATCTGTGGTCCGTCCCCAGCTTGGCTGTGTCCGCTGTTTCCTCACAGTTAGATTTTCCCTGTCTCCTTTGGTGGGATGCGACTTGCATGCCATGCACCACCAACACCACAGGAGCAGGGCCGAGCTCTCCCCGCTGCGTCCTGACAGGTGCACACGGTTTGGACTTGTTCCCTCACTGAACATACCAACTGTGATCGCTTGAATAGCATGGTGTTTTCCACGCCTCCACTGGAAAGCCCATCTCTCCCTCTGAAATTCATCACGTTCTTATTATTTTATTTTCCCCAAATATAGGGGATTTATCTTTTAAAGGTTTATTTTATTTATTTGAAAGGCAGAGCAACAGAGAGAGAGCCGGAGATCTGCTCTCTGCAGGTCCACTCCAGGGTAGAGTCAGGGATCAGGAGCCAGGAACTCCATCCAGGCCTCCCATGTGGGTGGTCCCTGAGCTGGATAGGCTGCACCATAATGCCCACAAGGAAGCAGTGGGACAGCAGCTGAGGTCGGGGCTGACTGCTACCAGCAGGGACCTACTCTGAAATGAGGTGCATCCCCCAGCAGCCATCAGACTTCCCACTTGCGTATTTACATCAGCACAGAGTGTGGATTCCATGGCTACAATCCGTTGCTGTTTTTTATTTCAGGGTTTGTGTTGTCCCATTTAGGGCCCACGCCAGTGGCCGTGAGCTGGCTCGTACGTCGCTCTGACGCGTGCCCATCACGCTCCAGCACGAGATATCCCAGGCTCGTCTTGTGCTTTCCTTGCCTTCATCCACAATCAACCATTTGGCCAAAGAGCCCTGGTTCCTTTGAGGGAGGATGATACTTGGAACCAAGATCTAGGCGTGCTTATGGTCAGTGGGATGTCCCATCTGCTGGGTCCTCCCAGCGGGGACACACACACACACACACACACACATCTACATGCATCTGTTTGTGCGTTTGCAGTCATCTATCACTATTGAAAACTGCTCCTCACCCCAGTAGATCCCATCCCATCTAACTTCTCAGGCTTAGCTCTCCTTCCCGCCCTTTCCAAATCTGTAACTCCCCTGGCAGACTGGGAGAAACCTGGGGCTCTCACTGGTTCTCCCATGCTCACTTATTTGACCAGTCCCTCATCCATAACCATTTCCTGTTGCTGCTGCTGCGGCTCCCTCCCCACGGGAGCTCCATGACGACCCCCCTCCCTCACCTGCAGGACGCAGCCCCCTGTGCTGGGCCACCCGCACCTCCTGTCCAACCCCTTCGAATGCCACCCGGGCCGCAGCGCTCCTCCCTGCACACCAGCCCGGGCCTCCTCCCCCTCATCACTGTTCTTGCTTATCTTGCTGGGATCCACCTAATGGCCCTGGGGCTGAATCAGGAGGACAGAGAGTTACATAAAAAACAAAGCCACCTGGTCTGTTTGGGTTTGTTGGACCAGGACAACTTCTCCACCAGCCGCAAACCCCCACCCCCCCCAGCCAAACAGATCAGCAGGACCAGCGTGGCCAGTGGAGTTAATGGTAGGGGTTGGAGTTGACTCTGTGGGGGTGAGATGCCCAGCCAGCACGCTTGCATCACGTTCCTGCATCAGCTCCACCCAGGGTTAATAACGTCCTCCCAAACTGAATCATCCGAGCCTGGTTAGGCGGCCCGTCTCTGCCCAGGGCACGGCCTTCCTGCTATTTCATCCCATAAACACAGCCTCTCTACAGGCACCACCACTATCAACATCCTCATCATCATCGCTCACATGTATTGAGCACTGACTGTATGCAATGCCATGCCAAGCACCCCACGTCCTAGCTGTGTGGCCTGGGGGCAAGTCCCGACCTGGGGGTGCTGCCTGTCGCCACTGAGACAGATGGCCACACACAGGGCAGTTTCGCAGCTGGAACGCATTCTGTCACAGTCCAGAGGGCAAACATCCAAAAGCATTGTCAGGGGGTGCAAAACCCAGGCATTGGCCGGACGGCGCGCCCCCATGAGGCCCTGGAGAGGAATCCGTCCCCTACCCTGCTGGCTTCTGGTGGCTCCAGGTGCCCCTTGCATGGCTGTACCTCTCCAGCCTCTTGCTCTGTCCTCACACGACCTCCTCCCATCCGTGGGAAGACTCCTTGCATCTCTCTCTTACACAAACAACTGCAAGGCGGGACGCTCACCTCCGATGTCGGAGGGCCTGGGTTGGAGTTCCAGATCTGATTCTGATACCATCTTCCTAACAGGGCACGGCCTGGGGCCATGACAGCTCAGGGGTTAGATCCCTGCTTCCAGTGTGGGAGTCCAGGACTGGGTTCCCGCTCCTGGCTCTGGCCTGGCCCAGCGGGGGCCACTGCAGGTAATTGAGAGAGAGAACCAACAGATGGGAGCGCTCTGCTCTTAGTTAGTAACTAGATAATCAGGACACTTACAATGGCATTTAGGCCCCGCCCTGATAATCCAGGGTAACCTCCCCATTCTGAGATCCTGCACCTAATTATATTTGCAAAGTGTGCTTTCCCCAGTAAGGCAACATTTACAGCTCGTGGGCATCATCGGGACGCGAGAAGCTGGGGAGCGCTTTGTCTGCCTCACACACCCCCTTCCTCCAGGCCTCAGCCGGCTGTCCAATGAGGACCACCACCAGCGGTTCCGGGGAGCCTGCAGGCAGCAGGCAGGCAGCCCTCCAGGGGCAGGGCCGTCACGATGCACCTGTTTTCTGAGTTCTTTCTCCCCAGGCCTGGCGAGCGCGCGGGGGACTGATTGCACTGTGTCGCCTCCCCACTGCCGGGTTTCCAGCAGGACTAAATGTGCCAAATGGGATTTGTTGTGCCAACTCCTCTGGGTGGTATGAGCCTCCGTGCCAAGCCGCCTTGCTGCAGCACAGGGCCTGGCTGCCACCGGCTTCTGCCTAATGAGAGCCACAGCGACACCTGCCAATCGGGCCCCACCGGCTGCCGATCTCAGCTATGGCACGGCCCACAGCAGCCAAAGGCTGGAGCAGTTTTTCTCAACTGCTGGGGGGAAGTCGCCGCTGGGTCATTTAAACAGTGGAGAGGAGGGGGCAAGGCAGCCTGGGTCTCGTCCCAGGGCTTCGAGAGCTCGGCCTTGGGGGGGATGTCACGAGAGCGTGCCCAGTGTGCCCACGTGTCTCGCCCATGACCAGGCTCTCGTGTGACCTGTGTCCAGTGTCGGCCACTCTCTAGGAGCCGGCCCTGGCCGGGACAGAGCAGGTTCAGGTGAGACATCAGGTAAGCCCCAGAGGACGCAGCACAAGAGACGACACCAGCTCAAAGAAGTCACCTTCACCCCTGACAGATCCCGAAGAGAAGGGAGCACCAGACCTCCAGGGGCCGCTGGGAACGGTGGCACTACCTGTGTCGCCTGTTCTACTGGTACAGGGACAGAGAGAGAGAGAGAGAGCACACGAAAGCACAGGGTGGTTGCCAGGCAGGTCTCCCGGGAGGAGTGCTCATTGGACGGTTTGTTTTATATTTATTTAATTCTTTATTTACTTTTTATTTATTTGCAAGGCAAAGGGACAGAGAGACACAGAGAGATCTCCCATTTGCTGGTTCACTGCCCCAAATACCTACAACTGTTGGGTCTGGGCCAAGCTGGAGCCAGGAGCCAGGAACTCCATCCAGGTCTCCCACATGAGTGGCAGGGGCCCAAGTACTTGAGCCATTATCTGCCGCCTCCCAAGGTGCGCATTAGCAGGCAGCTGGATCGGAAGTAGGCACTCCAATATGGCGTGTGGGTATCCCAAGTGGTAACTTGGCCTTTTATGCACAAAGCCTGCCCCTCACGGTATATATTTTTTTTAAAGAATTACACTTTCAGGAATGTCAGTGTGGAAAAATCCATCACTTGCGAGTGATGGGAAAATGATTTAAGCACTAAGATGCTTTATTATTTCTTCTAGAAAGCCATGGGGTGGGGGCTTGCGGCACTGGGCGTGCGGCCAGCTGGAGCCTGTGACTTAGTCCCAGACCACCCTCTCAGCCTCTGGTCACCCTGGACGTTGCACCTGTGCGCATGGCTGCCCCGCCCTGCCTGCTTCTGCAGGTGCCTGGTGTCCCAGAGAATTAAAACACACATAGCCGAAGGGCAGTAAACGGAAGTGGACCACAGTGAGGTGGACGAATGACTTTCCCAGGTATCTATGTCCTAGCCTAGCAGTTCTAAGACATCCGTTAGCAGGGTGGCAGGGTGGTACAGTGGGATAAGCTGCTGCTTGCGATTCTGACTGTGGCATCCCGTATGGGAGTGCAGGTTCCATGTCGCTCCATGCAGGACATGTCACTCCAGGACGTGGGCACCTGCCACCCCAGGACCCTCACATGGTAGGAGAGACTGCAGAGGGGAGTGAGGTTAAAAGCCTCGAGATGGGGATGGGGCAAGGTGTTCAGAATTATCCAGGTGGGCACTGAGGCCTTAGAGACAGAGCCACCTTCCCAGCTGTGCTCAGTGGGAGATGTGAGACTGAATTCAGAAGAACAAGAGAGACTTTTGTGGCTGGCCAGAAAGATAGAGAAAGGAGCCACGCCACGAGCCACGGAGTGTGGTGGGCGTCAAGAAGTTAGGAAAGGCAAAGGAATCTGCTCCCAGGGGCCAGCGTCGGGGCACAGCGGGTTTAGCTGCTGCCTGGCATGCCGACATCACCTAGGGGGACGGGTTTGAGTCCCAGCTGCTCCACTTCCAATCCAACACCATGCTAATGCGCCTGGGAAGGCAGAGGAGGGAGGCCCAAGTGCTTGGGCTCCTGCCATCTAGACAGGAATAGCGTTCCAGGCTCCTGGCTTTGACCTGGCCTGGCTCTGGCTGTTGCTATCATTTGGGGAAAAGGGAGGGAACTAGTGGAGGGAAGCACTCTCTCTCTCTCTCTCTGCCTTTCAAAAAAAAGAGATCTTTCCCAAAAAGCTTAAAAAATTAAACAAGCAACAGTTACCATTGTGAAACTAAACACAGAGGATTAAAAATGAAAATCACCCACAATTCCACCCCCCAGCTTTGTGTGAAGACCTTTTCATGTGGTTTTTCTCATGGACATCTCTACTTCATATGATCCCTGTTATTATTCTTAAGGCACACAGCTGGGGTCTGAGCGCCATGCGCTGGGATCCTGGCACACATGTACACTTGTGCAGCCTGTCTTCAGGGAGCCTGGGGAGCCCAGCCCAGGGCAGAGAGAGGAGCTGTGGTGGCCAAGGTCAACATGCCCGGGTAAGCACGCCCCAGGGGTGCCACCTGCTCATGAAGTGGGGCTCGCGGGGCAGTCAGTGTTGGCCCGCTTCCGCTAACCAGAGCCACTCCCTGTCACCCCCTTCTCTCCCCAGTCCTCCTTAACGATGTCTTCATCGATTTGAAAGGCAGAGTTACTGGGCAGGGGGCAGGTGGAGACAGAGAGATACACAGAGATTGTCTACCTGCTCTTCACTCCCGGAGCGGTTGTAATGATCGAGGCTGGACCAGGCTGAAGTCAGGAGCTTGGATTTCCATCTGGGTCTCCCATGTGGGTGCAGGGGCCCCAGTACCTGGGCCATCCTGCACTGCTTTCCTTGGGTGCATTAGCAGGGAGCTGGATTGGAAGCAGAGCAGCTGGGACTCGAATCAGCGCTCCAATATGGATGGCAGCACGACAAGCAGCGCCTTGCCCCGCTGCGCCACACGGCAGTCTCTTCTCTCTTTTGAGGGGCGGGGAGAGAAGAGACTCAATGTGAGGAGCTCCTCACCTTTCCATGCATTTTAAAATTATTTAAATAATTAAGACAGGGCCGGCGCTGTGGCTCACTTGGTTAATCCTCAGCCTGCGGCGCCGACCTCCCATATGGGCGCCGGGTTCTGATCTCGGTTGCTCCCCTTCCAGTCCAGCTCTCTGCTGTGGCCCGGGAAGGCGATGGAGGATGGCCCAAGTGCTTGGGCCCTGCACCCGCATGGGAGACCAGGAGGAAGCACCTGGCTCCTGGCTTCGGATCGGCGTAGCTCCAGCCGTGGTGGCCATTTGGGGAGTAGACCAACGGAAGGAAGACCTTTCTCTTTGTCTCTTTCACTGTCTATAATGCTGTCAAATAAATAAGTAAGACAGAAGGGCCGGCACAGTGGTGCAGTGGGTTAAAGCCTCTGCCTGCAGTGCCGGCATCCCATATGGGTGCCGGTTCGAGTCCCGGCTGCTCCTCTTCTGATCCAGCTCTCTGCTGTGGCCTGGGAAAGCAGTGGAAGATGGCCCAAGTGCTTGGGCCCCTGCACCTGCCTGGGAGACCTGGGGGAAGTTCCTGGCTCCTGGCCCAGCTCTGGCTGTTGGCAGCATTTGGGGAGTGAATCAGCAGATGGAAGACCTTTCTGTCCCTCCCTCTTGCTGTCTGTAACTCTGCCTCTCAAGTAAATAAATAAATCTCTAAAAAAAAAAAAAAAAAAAAAAAAAACCATTCAGAGATCGGGCTGGCTGCTGTGCTGGAGGGGCCACTCCTGCTGAGCTGTCGCTTCCTCCCTTCCCACAACACGGAAGAACGGTCCCGAGCTGAGCCACGCTGGGGGCAGCCCTGGGGAACCCCACGCACGGAGCGAGGCCTACCCAGAGCACAGCTGTGAAAGACGACTCACGGTTGTGCTCGCAAGGGACCCACCAGGTGCTCTGCATTGTGGGGAAACGGAGGCACAGACCCTGCAGCTACGAGGTGGAGACTGGAACCTGGCATCCCGGTCACGGCAGCCACCCTGCCAACCGGGATGCTGTGCTGCCTCCGGGCACCACCAGACATGGATGAAGGGATGGAGGACAGGAGCGGGAACGTGAAAGACAATGATGATGTCTCTGCTTTGTCATGGGACGGCTGGCAATACAGTTACACGTGTAGCACACACGTGTTATAAAACAATGAACATGCTTGAGCCTTGAGCCCACTGCTGATCTAGGACTACAACAACACAAAGCTGCCAATGATTTGTATCCACTGTGCCAGTGGTCAGCCTTGGCTGCACACTGAGTACATGTGGGGAACCTTGAAAACCATAGGTACTCTCAGGGCACCTGGTGGGATTTGCCTGGGCATCTGGAGACACAGAGACAGGTAGATAGACAGACAGACAGACAGAAATCCCATAGGCTGGTCCACTCCCTAAACGCCCACAACACTGAGGGCTGGGCCAGGAGGAAGCCAGGAACCAGGAACTCCATCTGGGTCTCCCACATGGGCGGCAGGAATCCCGCCACCTGAGCCAAGGTGCACGTTAGCGGGAAGCCAAGCCAGGACTCTCACCCAGGCCCTGGGATGCGGAATGCGGGCATCTCAGTCTCAACCGCTATGCCAAACACCCAACTCCATTTGGGCTTTCAAGAGCTCCCTGGTTGACTCCCAAGTAAAGCCATTATTTGAGAACCACTGGTTTATATTCCCCTTGACTTCCTGCCCCCTTTACAGTTTACCTTCACTCCTTCCAGGTAGCCACCATCCTGGATTTTGGGAGGGGGTGGATTCTTTGTCTCCCTCCTTCCCCGTGTCAAGAACTTTAGACGTTTGCGATTGGTCTCCCGCCCACCACCAGGGGGCGCCAGAACAAAAATGTCTCATTTTCCTTCGGCGTGCATCTGGTATCGCGCTGGAAGTGGTTTGGCCCTTGCGGCGCTCCGTCCTCGGGCCGGTTGCTGGGGCAACTAGCGGACAGGAAACGGCCGGCGTCGGTGTTGCGGCGGGAACTGTGCGGGCCGGGTTGGGGCGTGCGGGAGCTCCGGGCGGCGCGGAGGAACGTGAGTCTGGCGGTGGGGACCTGGGCGGTCGGTCCCGGCTCCGCGGCCGACGCGGATGTGGAGGTCGAGGCTGAGAGCGGGGTGCACCTTGTGCGGGGAGCGGCGCAGGGGGCCGGTGGCCCATCCCGGACCGGCTGCCCGGGCCGAGGCGAGCTCGGCGTGTGCTTGGCCTGCAGCGGGCTCGGGCCCGAGGGGGCTCTGCGTCTGAGGTTCTCGGCGTGGACTTGGCTTCGTGCGCCTCCCCGCGCCCGGGCACCTGCTGCGTTGTGGGGGAGGGTGGTCTCCAGGTCGCCCAGGGGAACCCGAGTCCTCTCCCAGGGTCCTGGCTTTCCCCCGAACGCTCCCGGTGTGACAGCTTGTGTTCCTTGTTTTCTCTACTTCCTGTCCTTGTGATGCTGAGCAAGGCCCTTCCCTCGGTGCCGGATAGCGGGGTGGCTGCACGAAGGGGAGGCGGCGTGCACGCCTAGTGCCTGCCACCCAGGGACAGTCCCCAAAGTGTTGTCCCTGCCACCCGGTGTGCCTCTTGCAGCCTTGCTAGGCCAGTCCCCGGTGGTGGGCGGTCCACAGCCAGGGGTCGGCCGGGTCATGCCGTCCACTGGCAGCCCTGGCGGCAGGGCATGGCGCAGCCCCCCTCCCCCGGTCAGGAGTGGGACCCGATGGGCACGTACATACATATTTTTTAAAGCTGCAGTAGGCGATGCCTGCGTGCAGCCGAGGGCTGAGGCCAAGCTTGGAGGCCCCCCGGGGCTGGCAGTCACCCCGTGTTCCCGCCGTTGCCGCCTCCCCCCCCAGATGGCCCTCCCCACGCTGTCCTCGTCCTGGTACAGCCGGAGGCTCCCGGAGCAGCACGCGGCGCTGCAGCGGCAGCGAGAGCAGGCGGCGCGGCTGCGGCAGCAGTGGGACGCGAACAGCCGCTACTTCCGGCTGTCGGACATCTGCAGCTCCAAGCAGGCCGAGTGGAGCTCCCGCGCCTCCTACCTGCGCAGGTAACTGTGCCCGTCTGCCCGTTCTTAGAGAGACACAGGAGCACACGGAGCTTAGAGATCCCGACCGTGTCACCTGCCGCCTCGTCCCAGACAGAGCCCACGTGGTGAGACGCACGCGTGCAGACACGCGTGTGCAGTGCCGGCACTGGGCTGCCCGGGAGCCCTGGGCATCGTCACAGCACACGCCTGTGCAAGCCCACTAGGCGTTTCCCAGCACGCATACCTTTGCACGACCACGAGCGAGCGCGCGCTTGACCGCGGGCGCCCTGTCCCCCAGCATGCACGCCTATCAGCGCGAGAAGATGAAGGAGGAGAAGAGGAGGAGCCTGGAGGCCCGGCGGGAGCGGCTCCGGCGGCTTATGCTGGAGGAGCAGGAGCTGCTGGCCAGAGAGCTGGAGGAGCTGCGGCTGAGCGTGAGCTCGCGGGAGAGGCGGATCCGCGAGCGGCACGGGCACCTCAGGTCGGCCCGAGAGGAGCAGCGGAAACTGGTACCTGGTCGCGGGGCCGCGGGCGGCGGTGGGGCAGGCGCTCACAGCACGAGCGTGAGGGCGCGGCGGGGGGTGTGTGTGTGCACACATGGGCCAGCCCGGGCACCCCGCTGTGACAGCAACCCCCCCCCCACACACACACATCGCCGCCGCCAGGGCACGGCCCGCTCCACGTTGGTGGGCGGGGAGAGTTTTGTTCAATCAGCTGTTCTCTTTCACTCCTGACGTCATTACAGATGAGTCCGAGTGCCTCATTCGAGTTCTGACTCCCCACAGGGCCTGGCACTGCTCCCGTTTCTCTTGCAAAAAAAATACCGGGTGGAACAGTTGACCCCCTGTTGTTACCTCTGCAGGGGGTCCCTGGCACTGCCATCCGGGTCTTCCCAAAGTCTGGCTCGAAGTCGTGGGTGCAGGGTTTGGACGGTGGAGGAGCCCTTAGCCTGAGCCGACCCCACGACCGCACTGAGCCTTGTCCAGACGTGATTGGATTTGAACCTCTCTCTGCTTTCCTGATAGATCGCAGAGCAGCTTCTGTATGAACACTGGAAACAGAACAACCCAGAACTTCGAGAGGTGAAGCCCAGAACCTTCCATCGAGTTGCCTTGTGGATGAAGTCACGTCTTGACTGTTTTTAATCATGCGTCTGTGCTGGCTGCAAAGCCCCGCGCAGGACCTGGGGCGGCCTGGCCTCGGCGGTGCCCTGGCTGTGCCCTCTGCCGCTGGCTCCCCGTGCAGTGACACCGTCTGCCTCCTGCACAGGCCTGGGCAGATGGGCAGGGGGTGGGCCCCCAACCCACTTGGAGGCCGGGGAGGGGTACTTTCCTGTCTGTGTGCTGACAGCCTTCCCGCTCAGCCCCGGGGCGCTGGATCTCCCAGGCGGGTGTGCTCGCACCTGCTCTGTGCGTTTCCTAATCGGGCTGCTGTGTTTCGGGGCCACTCTTGCTCCCCCCGCTGGTCAGCTGGGCCGCCGTGGGTCCTCACACGGCGGCCGGTGGCACAGGAGGCAGCACGCGGTCCCCGCGGCGAGCGTCAGGGCAGCTGGGGAGGGAGTCCGGAGTCTGCCCTTTGTCACCCTAGGTCGAGCTGGACCTTCACAGGAAGCATGTGGTAGACTCGTGGGAGGCGCAGAGAGAAGAAAAAAAGCAGGTACGGTCCCTGCCTCTGGGGGACGCCCCTGGGACGGTGTGAGTCTGGCCGTGCGGAGGGCGCCAGTCGGGCACACCTGGCACGTGCAGCACTGCCCATCCCCCGGGGCAGAGTGAGGCCGGGTGGGGGGCCGGGGAGTGGGAGGGGCACGGGCGGCCTGCAGCGAACCTTTGCTGTCAGCGGTGTCCCGATGAAACTCGTCTCCTGAACGCTGGTGCTGGCCCACAGCGGCGCCTCCAGGACGAGCGCCCCCTTCCACGCCCCCACTGCTTTGCCTCTGGCTCCATTCCTGAAAGTGCGTGGGAGCCTGTGCCAGGGGGAGGGGCCTCGACGTGGCCCAGCTCCTCTGCTGCGTCAGGCCCCGTGCCACGGCCTCCCCGGCCTTGCTGCGGTTTCCACCGAGAACTGCGCCCAGGGGCGGGCACGTGGCCGGCTGCGGGTCACATGTGTTGACCTCCCGGGTTCCTTCTGCTCCTTGTAGCAAGAGGCCACCGCGGAGCAGGAGAGCAGACGGCAGGAAAACGAGTACGAGGTGGCGCGGAGGGAGGCGCTGGAGCGGCTGAGAGCGGAGCAGGAGAGGCGGCAGCGGGAGGACAGGCTGCAGGCCGAGGCGCTGCTGCAGCAGATGGAGGAGCTGAGGCTGCGGGAGACGGAGGTGAGTGCGAGCGCCGGCCCCTGGGCTGCGGGAGGTGGAGGCGAGCACCGGCCCCTGGGCTGCGGGAGGTGAGTGCGAGCACGGGCCCCTGGGCTGCGGGAGACGGAGGTGAGTGCGAGCGCCGGCCCCTGGGCTGCGGGAGGTGGAGGCGAGCACGGGCCCCTGGGCTGCGGGAGGCGGAGGCGAGCACGGGCCCCTGGGCTGCGGGAGGCGGAGGCGAGCACGGGCCCCTGGGCTGCGGGAGGCGGAGGCGAGCACGGGCCCCTGGGCTGCGGGAGGCGGAGGCGAGCACGGGCCCCTGGGCTGCGGGAGGTGGAGGCGAGCACGGGCCCCTGGGCTGCGGGAGGCGGAGGCGAGCGCCGGCCCCTGGGCTGTAGCTGCTGCGGGGGCCTGGGGTGTACTCCCACTTCTGTTTTCTTTCCGTCCAGCTTCCTGCCAGCGCACACCCTGGCTAAAGTAACAATGGCTCGAGTACTCGGGTCCTTGGCTCCCATGAGGGAGAGCCAGATGGCGCTCCTGGCTTCTGGATTTGGCCTGAGCTGCCTTAGGCATTTGGGAAGAGAATCAGTGGATGGAAGCTATGTCTGCTCCTCCCCCCTTCTCTGCCTGCCAAGTAAAGAAAAAGAAATAAGCAGACTTAAACAATAATTAAAAAGCCCTCGATGCGGGCGCATGGCCCAGGGGTTGGCCCACCTCACCCATCCCTGCTCTGGCTCCTGCCTCCGGCTTGCTGCCGACGCGGACACCGTGGCAGCAGGGGTGGCTCCAGTCCGTTCCTCCCCACCGCCCATGTGGGAGACCCCGCCCGACCCTGGCTGTTGGGGGCCTCTGGGGAGTGAACCGCTGGAAGGGCGCGCTTTCTCTCTCTGCCTCTCCAATGACAAACAAAACAGAGCCGCCTTCTGAGAAGTGAGGACAGAGGAAGGGCAGTGCCGCAACACGGCCAGGCGCTCGCTCGTCCGGCCTGCCTTCTGTCCGCGTGTGGGAGCGTGGCTCTCCCAGGGCCTCACACAGACAGGACTCCGCGGCGTGGTCTGCACACGGCTTTCCCCAGGCGGCGGGCGTGGGGTCTGCAGGCTCATGGTCCCGGAGGCTGCCCCTTGAGGGCGCTGTGCTGTTGGCCTGTGAGGGCTGGGTCTTCCCTTGGAGCCGAGCGAGGCCCCTGTGCCCCTTTCTCTCTCCTTCCCTCCCCAGGCCTGGGGGACTCAGGACTTAGTGTCCACTGGTTATCGTAGGTGCTGGCGGTCGAGCCGGAACAAGCCCTCTCTCCTGGCCTGGCCGGGCAGGGGAGACGCCTGAGGTCGGGGCTCTTCCTCGTCTGCAGCCCTGGGAAGTGCTCTTGCTGAGATGGGACGAGGGAGGGAGTTAAGCTGGGCTGTGGGGCTCCGGGCCCGGAGGCGGGCGGGGGTCCTGAGCACCACGCAGCCCAGCCACCCTCGCTGCGTCAGGTGTGCCGGAAGCAGAGGGGTGCAGGCCGGGCCCGCTCACTGTCTCCGCAGGCGAGCGAGCTGAAGAAGGAGCAGGAGGACCTGCTGAGGCAGCGCTGGCAGCTGGAGCAGCTGGAGGAGGAGCGGGCGCGCGTGGCGGCCGTGCGCCAGAAGGCCGAGCTGGGGTGGGTGCGGGCGGCCGGCTCACACGGGAGCCCTGAGAGACGGCGGCAGCGAGCCGTGTCCAGCCTCCGTGTAATTCTTCATGTGACACGGACGGCGACCCGTACTTTGCCCTCTCGTAGGCGCTTTCTGCGGCATCAGTACAACGCCCAGCTCAGCAGGCGTACCCAGCAGATCCAAGAGGAACTGGTGAGTGAAGAGCCGGGGTGTTTCTCGCCCTCCCCGAGGCGTGTGCCACGCTCAGCGAGAGGGCGCACTCGGGCGGGGCGGGGAGGCGCTCAGCGGGGCAGAGCCTAAGCTTGCGGTGGACGAGGTCTGGAGACGTCGAGTACTGCGCAGGGGCCGTGGGCTCCGCAGAAGCCCAGACAGCAGATCTGAAGTGTTGTTGCCACGAAAAATCCTGTTGAGAGGATGGGTCTGTTAACTAGCTTCACTTCACAGTGCATATGAAAACACGAAATTATATGTCAGTACAGCTGTTATGTAAACAAAACGGCAAGCCTGTGGCTCAGGGGTTAAGACACCACTTGGATACTTGTATCCCAAATCAGAGTGGGTGCAGGGGCCCAAGGACTTGGGCCATCCTCCGCTGCTTTCCCAGGCGCATTAGCAGGGAGCTGGATTGGATGTGGAGCAGCCGGGACTTGAACCGGTGCCCGTGTGGATGCCGGTGTCACAGGTGGCAGCTTTTGCCCGCCAAGCCTGAACATGCTGTATTATCAATAGCTGCTTAGTCCTCTCGTTAGGTGTTTTGACGAAGCCACCTCGTTGATAAGCAAGCACTTTGTGCATTTGTGTCACTGTAGTCCGTACTCTGAGACGTGGACCTGTGCCGTGAGATACGGCTGAGGGCCTGTGGTGCCGGAGGGGTCTCTCTTCAGTCACGGGAAGGCTCTGAGCCTGGGCCACGGGCGCGTAACCCTCCCTGGCTGTCTGGAAGAAGTTCCGTGCCTTCCCGTCCCTGCTCTGAGACGCCGTGCGGGGACACGGGGCACAGGGAGGAGGGGAGGGGCCCCGTGCAGGCCGCCCGCTGAGCTGCCCCTGCCTCCCCCAGGAGGCCGACAAGCGGATCCTGCAGGCGCTGCTGGAGGAGGAGGAGGAGGAGGAGCGCGCCCGCCTGGCCAGGCGCCAGCAGGCCGAGGCCGACGCGGCTTGGATGAAGCAGGCCATCGAGGAGCAGCTGCAGCTGGAGAGGGCGCGGGAGGCAGAGCTGCAGCTGCTGCTGAGGTGGGCTCCCAGGCCGCCGTGGCCTCCAGGCCCCCTGACCGGGGCGCGCGCGGGCCTGGCTGTGGGAGCGTGTCCTTCAGTCACTTCAGGTGGAAGTCACGACGGCTCAGGACACTGCTCAGCTGCTGTAAAATCTTGGCGATCTGCAGGGAAACTGCTGTGTCCTGGAGAAGCTGCGTGCTTCTTGGGCCTGTGCAAGTGGGTCCTGGCCCTCGACACCTAACCCATAGACTGAAATGGTCACGTGATGGGTGACAGCCACTGACACTCACGGAGGTCACTGGCCATGACCCCAGTGCACGGCCACAGGGCTCAGGCCCTGGCAGTGCCTTCCTCCCGCCCAGGCCTGGTGGTCTCCATCACTCCAGGGGCTGCTGTAGAAGCTGCCTGCAGTGCTTTTAGGAGATGAGGTATTGGGAAGGGGTAGCCTCAGATTCCGAGGGCAGTCCTTCCGGGAAGGTTTGCAGAGCTTGGGGGACAAGCTGACGGGAAGGTTGGTCCTCCGGAGCCTGTTGCTGGGCCCTGTGTGCTCTCTGGCTTACTGCCGGCCAGCAGCAGTGGTGCAGAGCCTCTGCCACCTGTTTCGTGTTTGCCCAGGGAGGAGGCCAAGGAGATGTGGGAAAAGAGAGAGGCCGAGTGGGCCCGAGAGCGGAGTGCACGCGACAGGCTCATGAGCGAGGTAAGCCAGCATCTCCTCCAGGCCCGGGGCCCCAGGCAGGTGTCTGGAGTCCACCGTGGAGCACTGATCCCACCGGCGCTGCTGGGGACAGTCTCTTCCAGTTATCTTACGTGGGCTTGGAAACTCTTGTTGAAAGAACTTGCAGGCCAGCACCGCGGCTCACTAGGCACCGGCGCCCCGGGTTCTTGTCCTGGTCGGGGCACCGGATTCTGTCCCGGTTGCCCCTCTTCCAGGCCAGCTCTCTGCTGTGGCCCGGGAGTGCAGTGGAGGATGGCCCAAGTGCTTGGGCCCTGCACCCGCGTGGGAGACCAGGAGGAAGCACCTGGCTCCTGCCTTCGGATCAGCGCGGTGCACTGGCCGCAGCAGCCGTGGGAGGGTGAACCAACGGCAAAGGAAGACCTTTCTCTCTGTCTCTCTCACTGTCCACTCTGCCTATCAAAAAAAAAAAAAAAAGAACGAACTTGCAGAAAGTAAAACTGACAGCACCCGAGCCTTGTCTTCGGCATAGCCACTGGCATCTTTCTTTCAACTCCTGCTTCCGTGTGTGCCGGTGCCTATTATACTGTGCCGTTCGAGGCGAGCGTTTCCACGTACTGCTCTGTGTGTAAATGCCGTGTCACGGCCAGATTGTTACCACGCGTCCTCTTGAGGGCCTCCCAGCGTGCCTTTCCATCGCTGTCTGGTGCGTTCTAGTTTGTTCTCATTCTGAGCCACTGTAAGCAATGCTGCCCGGAGTGTTTTGGGCTTTTCCACATTGAGATTTCTCCCTCAGCACGGGGAACCAGCCATGGTCTGGAGAGCACACGTGGAAGACGCCCAGTGGCTGGGTGGTCTGTGTCACCTGTGTGCCGAGAGCTCCGAGTGGCTTAGAGCAGGGAGTCCCGTGTGCCTGGCGGTGGGAACTGGGGTCTCCGTTGGTGATTTCCCACTCTTGTGAATACCAGGTGTCCCCAGTGGCCGCTGATTCTCCTCGCTCCAGCCTGGGTCCTGGTCGTGGCTGCTTTGCAGGTTCCCTCCCGAGAGCGTGACCGTAGGGTGTGTCGGTGGCTTCCCAGGCGCCTCTCTGATCCCCAAGGCCGTCCGAGGCTGGTGCAAGACATCACGCTGCTCTGGGGCCTTGAGTGGGGGATGTCACCCCATGAGCCGAGGCCCCCCCACCCCCTGTGGCCATCTGCGGGGCTTGTGGGCTTCCCCACTGCTAGGGAACGAGTCTCACTCTGCCCGAGTCTGAGTGGGGCCTGGCCGTCCTGTCGGGCTTTAGACCCGAGGCTGAGGGTTAGGTCGCCTGCGGAGCTGCCTGGCCAAGGCTTGTTCTCAAGTCTGCTTCTTCCTTCCTGCCGAGGCCAGGTCCTGGCGGGAAGACAACAGCAAATACAAGAAAAGATTGAACGAAACCGACGGGCGCAAGAGGAATCCTTAAAGCACAGGGAGCAACTCATTCGCAGTCTGGAGGAGGCGAGGGAGTCGGCTCGCCGGGAGCAGGGGCAGAGTGAAGAACAGAAGTCGGCCAGGAAGCAGGAGCTGGAAGCCCAGGTGGGCTGAGCCAGGGCCCTGGGCGGGAGGCAGCCTCTGCAGGGGACGCATCCTTGCCTCGCTGCAGGGCAGGCCTGAGGGCTGGTGCGCTTTCCGCACAGCTCGCTCGTGTTGGAGAGTGCAGTGCGCTGTGGCCCTGGGTACTGCAGCTGAAGCCCTGGCGCACCCCACACAGGGTCCTTCGCCTCTGGTGGGCACGGCTGGCCTGTCTGTCCCCTCCGTCCTGTCCGCACCTGCGGACAGGTGGCTCCTTGGGCCACAGTTCTCCATTTATTCAATTCCACAACCTGAGGTGGAACACGGAATATTCTGCCCAACACACAGCCGTGTGTGGAGCTTTGTATAAGACCCGGACGGCTGCTGGCCAAGCCTTTTCCAGTCCCCAGGGGCCCCTCCCATTTCCTGGCACCTGCCGCCCCTGCTCCTTAGAGCTCTGGTCCTCCAGCCCAGCTGGGCCCGCAGCCTCCCCTGCTGAGCAGGCGCAGGGCTGTGCCCCGGGGCCTTGCCTTGGGGTGACTTTGCTCTTGGGCCTAGGTGGCAGAGCGCCAGCTGCAGGCACGGGAGGCTGACCAGCAGGAGGAGGAGGAGCAGGAGGAGGCCAGGCAGGCAGAGCAGCTGTCGGACGCCTTGCTGCGGCAAGAGGCGAAGATGATGGCCGAGCGTGGCTACCGGCCCAAGGTAGGAGCGCGCCTCCGCGGCGTGTCCACAGCCCCGCTGAGCTGTGCTGTGCTGTGCAGTGCAGCGTCTCGGTTCTGTCTGGGCGCTCCTCTTGTGTTTGCCTCCTCCTGACTAGTAGAGAACCTCGGCGCAGGGTCTGTTTCAGTCCTTCGTTGGGCCTCCAACAGCCTTCACGCTTTTTGGCTCCTGCCACTGCAGCCCAGACTCTGATACCCCGCCGCCAAGCTGCGTGCCTGTCCAGCCTGTCCAGCCTGTCTGGGGGCCAAGAGCAATCTGAGAAGGGCGGTGGCCACAGCTGGGGAGAGGTGACAGCAGGGGCAGGCTCCCGACTGGTGAGACAGGAAAGCTGCCTGGTGCCCCACGGTGCCTTCTCGAGGTCATGAGCTGTGAGGGGAGGAGGCTGGCCCTTCCGGGTCAGGGAGTCCCAAAGCCAAGCAGAACAGAGCGAGCGGGGAGGCCACCGCAGGGAGCTCCCCTGGCCGTGCACAGCGAGTGTCTGGGGACGGGGCTTCCCAGGGCGCGCAGGAGTGTGTCAGGGCTGGTGCTTTACGGAACCACCGCAGGGAGCCTGTTTCCGTGTCGGGCAGAGCTTCCAGCTGGACGTGAAGAGCCGTTCGTGTCGTGCTCTTCGCTCTGACTTGCGGTGCTCTTCCACCGCCCCCATGTCTGCTTCCTTGTTCCTCAGCCTCGCGGACACCCCAGAATTGCCTGGGACTGACGCGGCTGGTGCCAGACGCCCGGAGAGCAACGGTGCTGGAGCCTCGACGCAGAGCCGCCCAGCAGCTGCACCAGGTTCTGTGGGGGCCGGGGCACCGGGGCCCAGGCACGGAGCTGTGGGGACGTGCAGCTCCCAGCCAGAGACCCTTCCCTGCTCTTACTCAAGGGGTCCTGAGCGGGACGTGCCGACAGTGCTGTCGACACCCTCGTGGCGCGCTCGTGAACGGTGTCGGCTGGCCGGCACACAGCGCTGCGAGTTGTGCTCTCCCGCCGCCCGCGCTCAGCGACTCCAGCCTCGTCGCTGTGTCTGTTGGAAGCGGTCTTGCAGCGTTTGGTACAGCTGATTTCAGCGGTCCCCAAAGGATCCAGCCTTTTGTATTCTGGGAGAAAAAACTGCTGTGGTCTAGGGGTGCTTTGTGGAACGGCGTGAGAAATGAGGCCTTCCTGTAGGAGGGAGCTTTGGAGGGCTGCGTGGGGGCGGCCGGCCCGTGGGGATGACCCTCACAGCCCCCCGTGCCCGGGAAGGTCTTGGCCACAAGCAGCCTCCAGGGACCGCGCGCCCAGCGGGAGGAACACTGAACCTGAAGAAACGAGATCAGACTCAGAGCCACAAATTGGCCAGAACTTTCTCCCGCCGTTGT
This sequence comes from Oryctolagus cuniculus, assembly GCF_964237555.1. Lineage (NCBI taxonomy): Eukaryota > Metazoa > Chordata > Mammalia > Lagomorpha > Leporidae > Oryctolagus > Oryctolagus cuniculus. The sequence continues at coordinate 18,807,105 of NC_091452.1, forward strand.
GTCCGTGAGACCGTTCTGGATCAGCCTCTACCAGCAGCTTCAGGTTCCTTGCTTCAATCATCGTATTTCTATGACCTGTATTTTTTAAATGTATTTTTCCTACTCGGGAGTTTTCAGTACATTCCACTTCTCAGTCAGTCACAGCTAATTAGGGGGCGGCGCTCCATGGTTATCAGAAAGCAGCGTTTCTTAGAACCCCGAGTGCGAGGGCTGCGTCAGTTCCCTGCCACTGCTCCCCGGAACGAAGCTGCAAACCGCCCTGAATCTGCTCTGCATTTTCTTGAGTCTCTCTGAAGACACATGCCTGAGGGCCTCGCTCCCGGGCTGGGCCTGCTGCAGTCACTGCTGTGGGGTGGGCTGGCGGGGACTGATGGCCGCTGACTGACCCGCGTCCCCTGCGGCTCTGCACGCTGTCTAGCACTGGTCACGTTTCGCAGGCTGGACTCGGCTTCCTTGTGAGAGCGGTGCTGTCGCCTCCACTTCCGTTAGAAGTTACTAGCAGTCATGTTGTCTGAGCACCAGTGCGCCTGGTCACAGACACGCGCATATTTACTGAATACGTTTTTTATTTTAATTTTTTGCTTTTGAAGCGTGGAGATAATTTTTCTTGCTTGCATTAAAATTGTTTTCTACCCTAATATTTAAATGGGCAAACTGTTTTCTGAATTCGGCGCTATCACCGTCTCTCCGTTTCTCCTGCAGTCCGTAGATGGGCCCCTGGCTCCTGCGTGCTGTGCCTGGGCTGTGGTTGCACACATGCGCATCGGCTTCCTTGTTTCCAAGCACCCTTTTCTACCTCAAATGACGTCCCGATTGTCCTTCAGATTCCTCCACCAAGGTCACACATCCTACTCTGAGCTACAGTCTGCCCAGTCACCACCAATGGGACTGTGTGTGGTCACTAACGCACCCGTTTTCCTGATGTGAAAACCTCCCACCTTCTTCCCTGGCCTCCCGCACCCAGGACCAAGACCCCACTCAGCTGGCCCTCCGTTCCCTCCTGGGACTCGCCACAGGCCTGCTGGCCCAGGAAATAGAACACCCAGTCAGACTGGAACAGACACGCTGTTTCCAGTCTTAGCGCACTGCGAACCAGTGCTCTAGACGGCCGGCGCCGGGGCCGTGGGCTTGGGACGTCGTTCTGTGCATTCAACAGAACGGAAAGCCTAAAAATAAAGTTCCTGAGAAGTAGCTCTGCTGCAGTCCAGCAGTATTTACACCACTGCTCCTGCGGCCCCGACAGCTGCACTGGTCAGTCTTCCAGGACGGGCGCTTCTCTCCCTAGGGACCCTCAGAATCTCCATAGACAATGCATATTGTGGAGAAATTAGGTGTGACTTGCTAAATGTTTTTATGCCAAAATAAACTGGTATTTTATTAACCAGAAACGTTTTATTTACTTGAAAGGCAGAGAGAGCCAGAGGGAGATGTTCCACCCAGTTTCACTCCCGAAATGTCCGCAACAGCTGGGGCTGGACCAGACCAAAGCCAGGAACCCAGAATTCAATCCAGGTCCCCACTGTGGGCAGGGGCCCAGTATATTTATTTGAGAGACTGACAAAGCTCCCACCCATGGCTTATTCTCCAGATGCCCTCAATGGCCAAGACGGGGCCAGGCTGAAAAGTCAAGTGTCCCATATTGGTGACAGGAACCCAATCAGTTGAGCCATCACCATTGCCTCCTAGAGTCTGTTTTAGCAGGAAGTTGGAGTCCAGAGCTGGAGCCAGGTTAGAAACCCAGGTTATCCAATGAGGGATGTAGGCGAAGAGAAAGCTTCCATCTGCTAGTTTACTCCCCAAATGGCCACAATGGCTGGAGCTGGGCTGATCCGAAGCCAGGAGTCAGGAGCTTCATCTGTGTCTCCCATGTGGTTGCAGAGGCTCAAGCACTTGGGCCATCTGCTGCTGCTCTCCCGGGCCACAGCAGAGAGCTGGATTGGAAGTGGAGCAGCCAGGACTCGAACCAGTGCCCACATGGGATGCCTGCACTGCAGGTGGCAGCTTTACCCGCTACGCCACAGTGCTGGTCCCAGGGATGCAGGCATGTTAAACTACTAGAGTAAACGTCTACCCCTAAAGTTAATTCTGTTTGTCCATAAACTTCTTGAAGTATCTGATATTTTCCACATGGAACGTTTGTAACCTTTAGAGGGGGAACCTCGTGTGGTACAGAGTTGAGTTGCAGCGTGGCACACCCATTCTCTTACCAGTGCGGATTCAAGTCCCAGCCACTCTGCTTCTGATCCAGCTCCATGCTCAGGCATCCTGGGAGGCAGCACGTGATGGCTCAAGGGCTTGGGCCCCAGCCACCCAGGCAGAAGACCCAGATGGAGTATCTGGTTCCTGGCTTTGGCCTGGCCCAGCTCTGGGTGTTGTGGGCATTTGGGGCATGAACCAGTGGATGGAAGAGGCCTTCCTCTCTCCCTTGGACATCTGTGGTGACAGCAGTTCTGTAACCTGACTGTGGTCACAGGAACCCACGTGTGATGGGATGGCACGGAGCCGCACATGCACGCCTGTGACGTCGGTGCTCTGAGTAAGGCCTGCGTTTTACCAGGGGCCATGTCCTGACTGATGCTGCACTGCAGGCACCGGGGGACACAGGGAAGCGCACAGGGGCCGCTGTGCGATGATTTCAGAACACACAGTAGTTAGCACAGGGGAGCGTTCTTGAACCACAGAGCACCAACCACAATGGAAAGGACTGGTCAATTCGCCTTAAAAGCTCGTGTTCAACAGAGACCTGAGAGAAAACTTTGAGCCACAGCATGGGCAAGAGCGACCCTGGCCAGCGACACGGGACTGGTGTTCAGAGCACTTCTTAGGAATGATTTCTAAGGGGCTGGGTAGCGCAGCGGGTTAAGCCGCCACTCGGGACACCTACGTCCCTTATTGGATTGCCCATTCAACCCCTGGCTGCTCCACTTCCTATCCAGCTCCCTGCTAATGTGCCTGAGAAGGCAGTGGGAGATGACCCAAATGCTTGAGCTCCTGCCGCCCATGTGGAGACCTGGATGGAGTTCCTGGCTTGAGCCTGGTCCAGTCCCCTGCTGTCACCAATAGTAAATGGAAGAGCTCATCACTGCTTGTCAAACAAATAAGACAGAAACAGACAGAATCTAGTAGAAAACTGGGTGAACTCTCCGGCAGAAACGTCATGAAAGAGGGAATTTAAATGGTTTACAAACAGTGCAAGGCAGGCAATCATAGCGCTGATCAGAGACGTGCAAGTCAAGGCTGCAGTGTGGACGGCTGCAAACCCACCAGACCAGCCAGATAACAGGTTTCCTACAGCAGTGCTGATGCTGCGAACGGCAGGCACACCCTGCCGGCCTGCTGCCAAAGACCAAGTGGTGACTTCCACCGGCCTGGCTTCCGCGGCCAGCTGTATACCCTGTGGAGGCTGGTCAGACAAGGACCCAGTCAGAATCCTCACAGAGCCAGAATGAACTCAAATGCCCAGCACTAAAATGGGAGACAAGTCATTCAGTCAGTACTACACCTTGAAAATGAACTAGCTTAAAACTAAATAAAAACTATTTAAGTGAAAGAAAAATGACCCAGCTAGGGAGGGGCCTGCTGGCGCAGCGGGCTCAGCCGCTGCTTGCCTAGTGCTGGTTTGACTCCTGTCTGTTCCACTTCTAATCCAGCTCCCTGCTGATGCACCTGGGAAAGCAGTGAAGATGGCCCTAGTGCTTGGGCACTCATATATGAGACCTCGATGGAGTTCCTGGTTCCTGGCTTCAGCCTGGTCCAGCCCAGGCCTTTGTGGCCATTTGGGGAGTGAACCAGCAGATGGAAGATTCTCTCTCCCTCTCTCTCCCCACCACCACCTTTGAAGTAAATAAAATGATTCAATAAGAAGAAAAAAAAAAACCCACCTACCTGGAGCTACACACGTTGACAGCTGAACCTCACAACGCAGCAGAGGTCTTGTTTTCAAACCCAGGCTGCTGGAGACGCGCCCAGAGGCTTGGCTGAGCTCAGCACATGGAAGGGGCCCGCGGGGACACGTGAGGGAAAGGCAGCGCTCGCTGTTTCGTGAGCTGGTACCAGTTACATGGGCGGCGGCTTCGTCATCGCAGGCATGTCTGACACCCTGCTGGATTTACAGCTCACCACGGGGATGGCCTGGGGTCTGGCCCTGCCGCCCACCCCTCGCAGCTGGGTGAGCACACTTGGAATGTTATCTGCAACACAAGCCTGGAGATGCGAGGGCGCTCAGAGCCGACTATTCCAGCCGAGAGAGGCGGCGCCCCCAGGACACCACCTCTGACCACACCTCTGCCTGCACACTCCTCTCAGTGGGGGGCAGGTCAGGCACAGGCCCTCACCGAGCCCAAGGCTTCCTCCCCCCAGGTTGGGAGGGACTCCCCCTAAGGGAGCCCTCCTGCTTCCGGTGGCAGGCACAGGGCTGCTGCCTCGGTGCAGGCCAGCGCATGTGCTTGTGCCATCTGGGAGACCCTCCCACCACCCCCCCAACAGCTGCACTGGGCAACGCCCCACGCACAGATCACAGTGCTATGTCAGCGCTAAGTACCGGATATCCTCATTTGAAACAAATATTTGTGGCAAAAAGCAGCAACTGCCAGACACACACAGCAGGCCACCCAGGGTCTCTTCAGTGGGTGGAGGCCCCACAGCAAGCAGCACTTCCCTGTGGGCCCCGCCAGGCCGAGCCCAGCACTCTGTAGAGAGAACCACACACACCGTCTCTGCCCCAGACTTCCCGCTGTACCTCTGCCAAGGCCACAGCCATTCCTCGGCCTCTCCTGGTTCCAGGCCTGCCGTCTGCCGCACTGCTGCAGCTGTCTTCGTCCTGGATGCCCACCTGTGCCAGCAGAGCCCTGCGGTTAAGGGCACAGGCTCTGTGCTGATTCCTTCTCCCACTCCCTGGGCTCTGAGGGCTGAGCCTTGGTTCCTTCATCCGCAACATGAGGATACCTTCATGAGGTTGCTTTTCATGATTCACTGGGAAATATACCAAGGGCTTGGCCCAGAGGCTGAACACAGTCCTCCTGGTGTCAAGGAAGCGGGGAGGGGAGAAGGCCCCAAAGAGCGAGGGTCTGGGGAGGGGCAGGCAGCAGAAGGTGCTACGGGGAGGGCGGGCAGAGATGCCAGGTGCAGACTGCAAGGTCAGGTTAGGTATCAGAACCTGCCTGCCTGTGAGGCATTCTGGGTGAGAGGAGGCCCACGGGACTCGGCCAGGGCCAGCTAACTGCTGATTCCTTGGGGCCCGCGGAGGGCTGAGTCCAAACAGGAAGTCACTTGGTCTTGGGAAGGGGAGGCACCTTGGGGAGAAGCTGTGCTTGGGGGACCAGCAGTTGGGGGATCTGGGCAGACAGCAGGTGGGGCTGCCGCGTGCAGGGCCTGCCTGTGGGAGTGTGAGGTGTGCAGGGTTTCCAGGCCCTGAACTGGCTCTGGAGAAGCCCCTGCTCCAGAGCCAGGCCGCTCTTGTGTTTGACTGCAGGTCTGGGGTCCTCCCACGCCGGCCGGAACCCCGGGGGAGCATGCTAAACCCTCCCCTGACTTCCCATTTAGCACCCAAGTCCCCTACCTCTCCCGAAACTGCTCCTGATGGTGGAGTCTGATGAACCCCGATGTGCCTGTGCCGTCAGTCCCCACGTGAACCTGCACAAATAATGCCACAGCCTGCTGGGTCACCCATTCGAGATGACAGTGCCTATGCTGGGCCTGCCCACCTTAGCTGTCTAAATCTGAGTTAGACAGGAAGAACGAGTCCCGGGGCCTTCTGCACGGCAAGGTGAATGCAGTTAATGGTAACTTCCTGTATTTTTCAGAATAGCTGGGCTTTAAAAAAATAATTCTCACCCCAAAGAAAAGATAAATATTTGAGGTGATGGATATGCTAAGGAGCTTCACTTGATCACTCCATAATGTATACAGGTACTAAGACATCACACTGTACCCTACAAATACAACTACTGTTAAAAAGAAAACTATAAGGGCCCATGCTGTGGCGTGGTGGGTTAAGCTGCCAACTGTGGTGCCGGCATCCCATAGGAGTGCAAGTTTGAGACTCGGCTGCCCCACTTTTTTTTTTTTTTTTTAAGTTTTTTTTATTTATTTGAGAGGCAGAGTTACAGAGAAGCAAAGGCAGAGGGGAGAGGGGGAGAGGGGGAGAGGAGGAGAGGGGGAGAGAGGGAGAGAGGGAGAGAGGGAGAGGGGGAGAGGGGGAGAGAGGGAGAGGGGGAGAGAGGGAGAGGGAAAGAGGGAGGGAGGTCTTCCATCCGCTGGTTCACTCCCCAAATGGCCCCAACAGCCAGAGCTGCGCTGATCCAAAGCTGAGGCTTCTTCTGTGTCTCCTATGTGGGTGCAGGGGCCCAAGCACTTGGGCCATCTTCTACTGCTTTCCCAGGCCACAGCAGAGAGCTGGACTGGAAACAGGTGGCAACTTTACCCACTATGCCACAGTGCCGGCCCTGCTCCACTTCTGATCCAGCTCTCTGCGATGACCCACATCCATGAGCCCCTGAACCCATGAAGGAGACCTAGAAGAAGCTCCTGACTCCTGGCTTCAGTCAGGCCCAGCTCTAGCTGTTGTAGCCACTGAGGAGTGAAACAGCAGATGGAAGATTTCTCTCTGTCTCTCCTTCTCTAACTCTTTCAGGTAAGTAACAACAAACAACAACAAAACTATAGGTGCCGGTGCTGTGGTGCAGCGGGTTAACGCCCTGGCCTGAAGCACCGGCATCCCATATGGGTGCCAGTTCGAGTCCCAGCTGCTCCACTTCTGATCCAGCTCTCTGCTATGGCCTGGGAAAGCAAGTCATCGGGCCCCTGCACCCATGTGGGAGACCCAGAGCAAGCTCCTGGCTCCTGGCTTTGGATCGGCGCAGCTCCAACCATTGTGGCCAATTGGGGAGTGAACCAACGGATAGAAGACCTCTCTCTGCCTCTCCTCTCTCTGTGTAACTCTTTCAAATAAATAAATCTTTAAAGAAAACTATAAAAAGATTTGTTTTTTTTGACAGGCAGAGTGGACAGTGAGAGAGAGAGACAGAGAGAAAGGTCTTCCTTTGCCATTGGTTCACCCTCCAATGGTCGCCGCACCACGCTGATCCGATGGCAGGAACCAGGTACTTCTCCTGGTCTCCCATGGGGTGCAGGGCCCAAGCACTTAGGCCATCCTCCACTGCACTCCCGGGCCACAGCAGAGAGCTGGCCTGGAAGAGGGGCAACCGGGACAGAATCTGGCGCCCCGACTGGGACTAGAACCCGGTGTGCCGGCGCCGCAAGGCAGAGGATTAGCCTAGTAAGCTGCGGCGCTGGCCTAAAATGATTCTTAAAAACTGGAGCAGGCTCTGATGTGGTGGGTTAAAGCTGCAGCTTGCAATGCCTACAGCCCATCAAGGAGCACTGCTCCTAGTCCTGTTCTGCTTCCAATCCAGCTCCCTGCTAAGGCGCCTGGGAAAACAGTAGATGACGGCCTAAGTGCCTAAGCACCCATGGCCAGACCTGGATGGAGTTCTGGGCTCCCGGCTTCAGCCTGGCCCAGCCCTAGCGATTCTAACATTTAGGGAATGAACAACAGAAGGAAGAGCTGCCACTCTGCCTTTCAAATAGATGGAGAAAATCTTTAGAGGGGGTGCGGGTGTTGGGGTAGGGGTTAAGACATTGCTCGGGATGACCGTGTCCCATATCAGAGCGCCTGGGCTCAGTCAGGGCTCTGTTCCTGACTTCACTTCCTGTAAACGTGCACCTGCAGAGGCAGCGGTGATGACACAAGCACTCGGGTCCCTACCATCCACATGGGAGACCTGGATTAAGTCCCAGGATCCTGGCTTTGGTACAGCCCTGCATTAGCGGCTACAGACATTTGGGGAATGAACCAGCACATGGGTGATTTCTCGCTCTCGCTCTCTCTCTCTCCCTCTCCCTCCTCCTCCCTCCCTCCCCCCCCCTTTCTTTCTTTCTTTCTTCTTTTTTTTTGACAGGCAGAGTGGACAGTGAGAGAGAGAGAGACAGAGAGAAAGGTCTTCCTTTGCCGTTGGTTCACCCTCCAATGGCCGCCACGGCCAGCGCACCGCGCTGATCCGATGGCAGGAACCAGGTACTTATCCTGGTCTCCCATGGGGTGCAGGGCCCAAGGACCTGGGCCATCCTCCACTGCACTCCCGGGCCACAGCAGCGAGCTGGCCTGGAAGAGGAGCAACTGGGACAGAATCCGGCACCTCGACCGGGACTAGAACCCGGGGTGCCGGCGCTGCAAGTGGAGGATTAGCCTATTGAGCCACAGTGCCGGCCTCTTTCAAATAAACAAAAACTTTAAAAATTTTTTTGATTTTAAAAATTAGACTTAAGAAGTAAATACATTGCTACAAGACACAGGGAAGAAACATCTGACGCAGGATTTCTTTGCAGAAAAGCTCCATCTGCTGAGAACACGGTATCACTGAGCAGGGCCCGGGAGGAAGCACACTGAACCCGACTCTCACTAGCAACGGCGGTAGGTGCGGGGAACCTTGCCCCACGCTCTGCCAAGGATCAGGAACCTCAGCACCGCAGGGGGAAGCGCATCACCACGCACACACTTACTTACAGAGCCTGTTTATTGCCTAATGAGCAGGCACAGAGTCCAAAACGATTTTACAACACTTAAAAGGGTACAATAATTACAGAAATAGAATGTACACGAAAAAGGGAAAATGAGCACAGAACGGGTGGCCCGGATAAAGCACATCTGAATCAAAGGCATTTCTTCTTTCCTACGCAGCACTCCCTTCTGTAGAACCAGGGTCACCTTGAACAGAGACAGGAGAGAAAGGAAACGGAATCACCGGAGCGCTCACGGGTGCTGTTGAGGACAAAACACGCCAGTTTCGTTCTTGGTTCTGCAACTGAAATCGTGGAGGAATTGAGCTAACAGCTCCTAAGTTGTGCGTTGATAGTTCCCAGTTTATGAAAGGCTGTGTTTGATCTGTGGGCCCAATTCACGGTTCTTTGGCAAGTAAGAACTATTTGCATTTCTGAGGCAGACGATTTCAACGAAAGGAGCGAAGCGGGCAGAGCTGTTTCCTTCTGTGCAGCCATGTGTCAGTTTCATAAAGTGCACCTCTGTCCTGTCAGCTGGGGGAGACGGATAACTGAGAACGCGTCTGAAAGCACACACTGCGGAATGCAGACATCCTGAGTGCAAGGCTGTGGGATCCCTGTGCAAAGGCGGCCGGAGCCAGTGTTCAGACAAGGTGCGGTCTGCCAGCAGGAGCAGAGAACGCTGACGCCGGATCTCAGCCACGGCCAAGGAAGTGCACAGAGCACATGACAGAGGGCGGACTTGCAGCTCTCTGTCACCGTGTGTCACTCAGCCTTGGAACCACTGTTGGAGCTCCGGCACTGCAGGGTGAACCACAGACTCTCCTGGGCTTCTCCTGTATCTGGACGTGCTCTGTCGGTCCCACGGTCACTTTCCCTTCGTAATGTGCTCTGCTGCAGGGTCAGAGTCCCAGGGAAGTCACTGCTCCACTTCCTGCAGACAAGGCCAAGGGCACAGGCTCTGGACTGCAGTGGGGAGCCTGATGGGGGGTGCAGCCAGGCGTGGAAGCATGCGGGTAAGGTTCTAGATGGAGCTGGAGCTTACGGCGGGTGGGGGAGGGAGGGTCGGGGGGAGGCCCCTCCAGAAGGCATCCCAGGCATCCAGCGGTAACAGGGCACTTAGGGCTGCGCGGGCAGACAGGTGGATGAGTCTTTTGGTGATGTGGACCTTTTCCTTACGCCACTCACGGTGTAGCAAAACTGACAAAAGCGTCCACACTCCTGACCAGTAAACCACACACCACCGTGGCCATGACAGCGTACGGTCCAAACTACCAAGGCGTTGATGAACCAGTTCGGTGAACACAGAGGCTGCTTTTGCAAGTGCTGAGGCAACTTAATGATTCTGACTTCTTCACGTGTGTGAGTGACCACTACAGGACGGAAGGCAGGGACACGGGTACTGGCAGCCACGTAACCAGGGTAGGCTGGCTGTCTCTCAGGTGAGGCTCAGAGGCTGACCCAGGCGTGGCCAGGAAGGCCCTCCCACGGCACAGCGTACAGGCCCCCGCGCCGAGGCTCGAACAGGCAGCTCACCGGCACACATTCTGCGCAGAGGTTCAGACTGGCTGGCCACTTTCATAAACGGAGAGGGCATCTCTCACACCCACATTCCTGGTGTCTCCTGACAAATCAAAGCTCTGGCAGCCCCAGGCTGCTGTTTCTAAGTGGCAACATGGGTGGGGCTGGGGGGCTGCCGGGCCAGCTGGATGGGCCGTGGGCTCCCGGCTGTCCCCTGGCACCCCCTCCCTCCACTCACGTCCCCTGCTCTTTCAGGTCGGGCCAGGATGAAAGCGCTGCTCTCAGCAGGCGGAGGAATGCGCTTCGGCACTGAGGACGTGAGCCGGCTTTCCAGCAAGTCACAAGGTACACTCCGCACGATCTACAACTTCAGCCTGCACCTTCTCGTATCTCTGGGAGTGCTGGCAGTCCGCTACGGCACACTCTCCACGCAGTTCCTGAAAGGTGATGTCCTGTTTTTAAGAACCGGCGAGGTAACGGAGGAGAAACTAACTCAGATGATTGCACACGTCTTACCTTTGAAGTCCTTAAAAACGAGGAGGCGCGCAGAGCAGCTCTGGAGAGAGGGCTGTGGCGGTGAAAGGAGGCGCTGAGTCCCGGGTGGGAGGTGCGACCCCACGCTGGGGGCAGGTCACTTCCCATCCCCACAGCTCCTGGCAGTGACATCTGAACAGTGGGTGGAACCAGACTAGTTCCGGCTGGCGAGGCTGACGCTTCTCTTGGTCGCCAGGCGTTCCGGAGAAAGCGCCTGTCTTCCAGGGGTGGGGAGGTGGAGGCCTGGCCATGGTGGCAGTGTGGGCGGCGCTCCCAGCTGCACGCAGCCAAATCAGATACACAGCGGAGGACGACTGCTTCATCTGACTCCACAGACTTCAGGATGTCAGTAAGACATCGGAGATGGGAGATCACGGGAAAAAGAAATTAAATAACATTGAACATGACAGAAGGGCGAGAAGAGATGGATCAATTCACTGTTTCCTCCCAAGAGAGACTGTTGCACTAGTTTCAGAAAGTGACAAGGTCCTTTCGCTGCACACGCGCTTGGAGACGCCCCGCACGCAAGAGACTGCAGGAGGCTGGACGAGTCACTATTGCACGATGCTTGGTAGGGAACGGAGGCTATGTTGATTCTTTTTTCTAAACCCAGCTCGCTCAAGAAAAGGTTTCACTAGAAATCTCATTCAGTTTTAGCCACAGGCTGAGAGCTGCGGAGGATGGGGGAGCTTCCACGAACTTTAAACAATGAAGCTATGCTTCTGGATGTCCATGGTCAGTTCAACAGTGGCTGACAACACAACTGAACATCAGGAACTAAAACTGGCAAACAGGCACAAAATAAGGCAAGTGGGTTAAATTAATAGTTGAAAATCTGTTAGAAAACATGCAAAAATAATACTGTGTTTTCTTTTAAAAAGTTTTAAACCATCATCCAATGCTTCGGTAAAAATCTGAGGAATTCCAGGTCTGAATTTGAAACTGGGCTGTAGAAAGTCTAGAAAACAGGACGGGGCTGCATGGTTCAGTTGTTGTTCTCTTTGGTGGTGAGGGTGACCAGCTGCTTGGCGGCCTTGGCGATGTCGTAGGCGCACTGGATGACCTGCTGCGTGACCTGCTGGACGTCCGTGGGCGAGCCGGAGTCCCCCGGCAGGGCCTTCTTGCACTCTGACTGCAGACGGTAGGCACTGGATGTCAGCAAACGAAGGGAAGTCTTCACCGTGTCAGACCTGGGTTTCTAAACAGAAAACACAGCCGTTTGCCATGAACTACAGGGTGGGCGTCCAAGAGCAAGGGACACGCATTCTCCCGCAAATAGCTCGGGTGTTCCACGGAGCGCAAGGCCGCTGGTGAAGCGCCTTTCCAGCGTGGCGCAGTGACCACGGCAGGAGCGAGAGGTGTGTGACGCCTGCAGTGTGTGCGCTCGGAGGCAGTATTTTTTTTTTTATTTTTTTTTATTTTTTTATTTTTTGACAGGCAGAGTGGACAGTGAGAGAGAGAGACAGAGAGAAAGGTCTTCCTTTTGCCGTTGGTTCACCCTCCAATGGCCGCCGCGGCCGGCGCGCTGCGGCCGGCGCACCGCGCTGATCCGATGGCAGGAGCCAGGAGCCAGGTGCTTTTCCTGGTCTCCCATGGGGTGCAGGGCCCAAGCACCTGGGCCATCCTCCACTGCACTCCCTGGCCACAGCAGAGAGCTGGCCTGGAAGAGGGGCAACCGGGACAGAATCCGGCGCCCCAACCGGGACTAGAACCCGGTGTGCCGGCGCCGCTAGGCGGAGGATTAGCCTAGTGAGCCGCGGCGCCGGCCTTGGAGGCAGTTTTGGGAACATCAATCCACACGGGTGAAAGGTTTCCCCGCCAGCACTCACTCGTGCATCTCTGGCGCAGGACAAGCGCGTTTCAAAGCCCGACGGGACTGCCTGTGAGCACCTAGGCCTCACGCAGGAGGCGCCTGAGAAGGCCTCTGGGACACACACCCCTGAAGTCCACTTGCCAGCACCTTTCGGAAGGACCCTCCCAGAGTCCCTGCGGTTCATGGAAAAGGGTCTGAACCCAGTGAGGAGGAGACGACTTACTTTGGGGAATAAAGCTGCCATTTCTGTCACGGCGACGTGTATCCTCTCTGAGCAGGGCACGTAACTGAAAGAATACAGAAGAGGTTATTCCACTCAGAGACAGGAAGATGACCCTGCGGGTATCTGTTTCCATCCCCTCACGGAAGGGGATGAGGTTGCAGCAGCCCCTGTGCAGCCCCCACCCCCCTGTGCAGGAGCCCACGGCCCCTCTTCTTTCCAGAAAGTTCACCCAACCTGCTAGAACCAGCCTCCAGGGATGAAGCGTACACTGGCAGAGTCACAAAACAGAATTTAAAAAAAAAAAAAAAAAAAAAAAAAAAAAGACATTCACACATACTCAGGTCGGTGGTGTTACATATTCCCAGTTTCTAGAAGGCAAAGGGGCATTTCTTTGTAAGAGGCCACTCATGAGAAACACAGGACTGAAAAAATCCTTTACACACGGAACTGCAGCCTACACTACGCCTGGTGTCACTTGGCCCACAGACACTTCTCGATCCCTGCCGCCCCGATGCACCGGAGTCGCTGAGGAGTGAAAATCACACTGAGCCTGCTCCGCCTGCTTGTCGGGACACTGATCTACCTTCTCAGCAGTCAGCACTGCTGGCTTGTAACAAAATGCTGCCAGTGCAGTCCGAACCGTCTCCGCTCCCTGCTGGGCTCTGAGGAAACAAAGCACTTAAGTCTGCCTGTCCTCATCATTTCTTCCAGGCCACTTGGCCTTCTAGAAACTCCACAGACAGCACAAGAGCGACAGCTGCGGAAGCATGGCTTTTATGGGAACTGACAAACGCTCCCAACAACCAGTGAGGCTGAAGGTTTTTCTGACACCCATTTTTCAAAAGAGGAATGTGAGACCAGAGAGAACCTGCCCAGGTCCCTCAGCTCTCAGAGCAGGGGCCGAGCTCGAACCCCACGTCCAGTGCCTGAGCCTGGCTTCTGACAACAGGGGATGGACTCACATCTTTCTTTTTCCTAACTGATCTTCTAAAATCTGTTTTCTTTTTTAAAGATTTATTTATTTGAAAGTCAGAATAACACAGAGAGAGAAGGAGAGGCAGAGGGAGAGAGAGGTCTTCCATCCGATGGTTCACTCCCCAGTAGGCCCCAATGGCCGGAGCTGTGCTGATACAAAGCCAGGAGCTTCTTCTGGGTCTCCTACGTGGGTGCAGGGGCCCAAGGACTTGGGCCATCTTCTACTGCTTTCCCAGGCCATAGCAGGGAGCTAGATCGGAAGTGGAGCAGCCAGGACTTGAATCGGCGCCCATATGGGATGCTGGCACTGCAGGCAGCGGCTTTACCTGCCAGGCCACAGCGCTGGCCCCTAAAATCTGTTTTCAAAAAGTTCTATTGCAAAGGCAGAGAAAGAGATACAGAGACACAGATCTCCTCAGGAGCTGGGAACTTAACCCAGGTTCTCACATAGGTGGCAGGGACTCATGAACTACAGCCATTGCCTGCTGCCTCCCAGGTGTACATGAGCAGGAAGCTGGAATGGAGAGCAGAGCCAGGACCCGAATCGGGCATCAGTTACAGGTTGTGGGCATCCCAACCAGTGGCTTAAGAGCTGCATCAAATACCCACCCCTCACATCTTTCCTACACAGGTGAGTGCACTCTGACTTGTGACAAGGACTACAGAATTAAGACTTTGGTTTCATCCAGGATTCTCATTCTTGGTACTGTGACAAGCAACAGATGGGGCTAATTCCTGCACCTTAAAAAGATTTGCACCTTGAGTGCCACCTGCTATGAGGTGCAGAGAGACAAATGGATGGTATGGAGCGATGGTTCCTGGGTACCACATCGCCACCATGCCTGGGCTTCGATTCTACGGGGACTGAGCCCTGTTTTAGGAGGGAAACGCTATGTGGGAAAAGCACTGCAAGAAAAGCCCCTTTTGAGCACATTGGGAAACGCTGTTCTGAATGCCACTGGCTTGGCCACATGTTGGGTTTTAAAAATTTACCTTCTGGGGCTGGTGCTGTGGTGCAGCAGGTCAATGCCCTTGCCTGAATTGCCAGCATCCCATATGGGCGCCGGTTCAAGACCCAGCTGCTCTACTTCCGATCCAGCTCTCTGCTATGGCCTGGGATAGCAATGGAGGATGGTCCAAATCCTTGGGCCCCTGCATCCGTGTGGGAGACCTGGAAGAAGCTCCTGGCTCCTGGCTTTGGATCGGGGCAGCTCTGGCTGTTGGGGCCAATTGGGGAGTGAACCAGCGGATGGAAGACCTCTCTCTCTCTCTCTGCCTCTCCTCTCTCTGTGTAACTCTTTCATATAAATAAATAAATATTTCAAAAAATATTTACCTTCTAAGATACTTGACTGAGAAGGAGACCTATAAGCCTCACACACGGCTGCCTATAGTTTCAGGTTGAGACACAATGCACCCTCTCCCCCTGTCACAGAGAAGGAAGCTTTCTAAGGCCATCTCTCGCAAAAGTTCACTATGTTAGAGAGTCCTCAACAAGGCACAAACTCATCAGAGGGAGTTCAAGCTCATAACTTTATTTTAAAAATTATTTGTTTAAAAGTTGTTTCTTTATTTGAAAGGCAGAGTAATAGAGAGAGGACAGACTGCCCATCTACTGGTTCATTCCCCAAATTCCTGCACTGGGCAGGGTTGGGCCAGGCTGAAGCCAGGAGACTTTAACTCCACTGGGGTTTCCCAGATAGATGGCAAAGACTCAAGTATTTGCGCATCATCTGCTGGCTCTCAGCTGCATTAGCCGGAAGCTGGATCAGAAGCATGGAGCAACGGGGACTCAAACCCAGGCACTCAGGTGTGGGACACGAGCTGTTGGCCAGAATCCTAAATGCTAGGCCCGATGCCCGCCCCACCAACTCTGGTTTCAAGCCAAAACAAAAACAAAAACAAAAACAAAAACAAAAACAAAAACAAAAACAGAACTAATGAGTAAAACCTCTGCATCATTCTCTTATGGTCTTAAAAAAAAGAAAGAAACTCCCCAAATCATACCAGCACCACACTGCAATCTGTGAAGCCAGAAATGGCCTTGGGGCAGATGTTTATATTTCTGACAACTATCAGAGCCACACAATGTAAGCACATTTTCAGTTTAGCTTGAAATACAAGCGCAGCACTTCTGAGCTGGAGGGAACGAGAAGTGAAGCAGTGGTAAATGGGGAGAGCACTGGGAAGCAGCGTGCCTGGGTCAGCACTAACCACTGTCAGAACCGCTGTCAGAACCGTGTTCTGGAAGCTGTGGAACAGCTGCAACAAGACACCAAGGCACCGTTACCAAGGCTGTGACCCCACGCACAGGGCCTACGTGTTTATGACACGTGAGGCTCAAGAGGCTTGGGTGACAGAGGACGCCTCGGAGAGGAGGGAGCACCACGGTGAGCGTTTTTTTGGGGAGGGGGCTGAGAATTTCCGCAGGTTCCTCCAGGGAGCCTCCCACGGTCTTTCCGTGAAGACTCACTTGACCTTCAACACACAGACTGTTTTCTCCCTTTCCTAGCGGGAAACGGTGACACTGGGGCAAGCGTGAGCTGTATAAGAGAATCAGGGCAGACGGGGGAGGCCGCACGGCAGGGCCAGGAGCACCGGGGAAGCCACGGGTATGGATGCGTGTTCCCAGGAAGGGAACACAGGGACGCAGCAGGCAGTTCTGTGCGCCCGGACTGCCTCCTGTCCAGGCAGGCACGGACACAGGTTCTTCACTGAGGTCCTAAACTCTTGACCTAATGGAAAGATGAGGCTGTCCCTGTGGCTGAGCCAACTCTCCTGCTTTTCCAAGCTCGGGGGATGGGGTTCAACAATGTTTAAGGAGTGTGTCTCCATTTCACCTGCTGTGGGAAACAGGATGTCACTCAAAAGGGTTTGCAACTTCCCAGAAGTTCCTGAAGAAGTTACTCCCCGTGAACATAAGGATTGTTAGAGCTTGAGCCACTGCCTTCTGCAGAGTAACAAATACCTACAGTGGGTGGGCATTTGGTCCAGCAGTTACGATGCCTGCATCCCACAAGGGAGTGCCTGGGTTGGATTCTCAGCTCTGATAACCCAATTCCAGCTGCTCCACTTCCAGCTCCCTGCAAATGCATCTGGGAAAGCAGCAGAGGATGGCCTGAGTGCTTGGGCCCCTGCCACCAATGTGAGAGACTTGGATGAAGCTCCTTGCTCCTGGCTTCAGTCTAGCCCAGCACCAGCTGATGTAGCCATGTGGGGAATGAACCAGCAGATGGAAGATCTCTCTCAGTCTCTGTCTCTCGTTCTCTCTAACTCCACCTTTTGAATAAAATAAATAAATCTTCAAAAAAGAAACCCAGAATTTAAAAAATGTTTATTATTTTCTAAAGATTTATTTAGTAAAGATTTATCTAAGGCAGACTTAAGAGAGAGGCAGAGGCGGAGAGAGGTCTTCCATCTGTTGGTTGACTCCCCAGATGGCCCCAATGGCCGGAGCTGGGCCAAGCAGAAGCCAGGAGCTAGGAGCTGCCTCTGGTATCCCACGTGGGTGCAGGGATCCAAGGATCTGGGCCATCTTCTACTGCTTTCCCAGGCCATAGCAGAGAGCTGGATCAGAAGTAGAGCAGCCAGGACTCAAAACTGGCACCCATATGGGATGTCGGCACTGAAGGTGGTGGCCTTACCCACCATGCCACAGTGCCAGCCCAAGATTTATTTATTTTACAGGCAGGGTTATAGAGAGAGGGAGAGACAGAGACAGAGGTATTGATCTCCCATCTGCTGGATTATCCCTCAAATGGCTGCAATAGCCAGGGCTGGGCCAGGCTGAAGCAAGGAGTCAGGAGCTTCATCTGGGTCTCTCACATGGGTGACAGGGGCCCAAAGACTTGGGCCACCCTCCAATACCTTAATGTGACCATTAGCAGGGAGCTGGATTGTAAGTGGAGCAGCCAGGACTCAAATTGGTGCTCAAATGGGATGCTGCTATCACAGGGGTGGCTTAACGTGTTAAACTACAATGCCAAAATGCTTATTTTGAAAAACAGAGTAACTGCAACATGAATTTCTGTTCATAGGAAACAGACGCTTCTTTCACAGGCAGAGAATTTTAGTTTACACAAATACATGAGCACACGTGTACACACACGAGGGAAACAGATGTCAGGTTTCTCTCAGGACACTTTGTTTCTACAGCTGAGGGGACCGCAAGGTATAGCAGTGGGTGCACAAATCACCTTGGGGGAGGAACTGAGCCTAATGTGAAGACACTGGTCAGGATGCCGGCATCCCACACCAGAGCGCCTGGGATCGATGCCCCACGCTGGCTCCCGCTTCCGGCTTTGCTCATGTGCACTCTGGGAAGCTCAAGTCCTGGGGTCTCTGCCACCAACACGGGAGACCTGGACTGAGTTCTCAGCTCCCAGCTTCAGCCTAGCCCAGCCCTGGCCATTATGGGCCTTTGGGGAACGAACCAGCAGATGCAAGAAGCTCTCTTTATCTGTTTATGCTTCCCAAATAAGTTAAGAAGCCACTGCAAGCCCTAAGGCACCTTCTCTTCTCCATCTAGAACAAGGCCCATCACTACTCCAAATCCACAGCAATTTTATTTTATTTCCAGAGCAATCTTCAAAAGAGCTTCACAGTGAGACACAACTGAAGAGCACACTAAAAACCCAACGATGCTTACGCATCTGCTCTCCCGCCTTGGAGCAGCGAGTTCCCAACAATCCCTGCAGGGCGAGTACACATGCCCGCCCCAGGCAGGGTTTTCAGCCCCCTTACCTGTCATGTTTATTTTCTTGGGCTGCTCTCAAGAGCTCTTGTATGTTCTTGGTGATCTGTTCCGTCTTCCGTATGACGTCTTCCGTGCTGGGAAGGCTGGGGCTTGGGGCTGCGTGGGGTTCTGCTGTGTCTGCTACTGAGCTGTCACCTGGCCACACCATACTCCTTTGACGTCCTTTGCGGCCTGACCTGGGGATGTTAAAGAAGTGGCTGAATTAGACACTGAAGGTGCTCGTTAGCTGCTTGTGTGTCCTGGAGCCATGCCGCCTGCCTGAAGGCAGGAGAGGGCCGAGTCTGGGGTTTCCTTCACCCTGTCTAGCAGGAGACTCTCCATAAGGCTGTTTCATCAAAGGGCAGTTACAGCTCACCCCAGGCTGTTTGATTACACAATTCCTTGGATGGAAATGATGATTCTTATGGACAGGATGACCAAGGGGAGGGAATAACTGGCTGGGTGTGGCTTGAGAAATCCATCCCCAGTTGAGCCAATTCACTTTGACAACAAAGTGAGGCACTAACTTAAGCACATTACAGATACCTAAATACACAAAGGCCCACAGGACACACTGGCAAAAGGACAGAGGCCCTGGGTCAGTGATGTGAGACGAGTGGGCAGGTGAACCACGCATGCCAAGACCTTAGAAGTCTGAATGTAGGGAAAACGGGTAGGAGGTGGTGAGTGCCCTTGGTCTGCTACCAGGCCTCTGGTATGTCTCCCTCAGCCCGCCCCTGCGCCCTCATCCTGCAGATGTACCCCAGGTCATCTGGCTCCATGTCGTTGGGGGTGTTGTCATAGTCACTCTCGGGTGTGCTGTTCTGCTTCTCCAGCCTGGAGGCCTACAAGAAAAGGGGACCCCCATGAGTTAGAACATGAGACCCTTTCTGGGAGTCTTCCCTGGGAATCATTACCTGTTAGGCTACATGGCCGCCATGCCCAGATCTCTCTTGGGGTAGGAGCCAACCCTTCACTGAAAAGTTAGTAAAAGACGAGCAGCAGATCCAGAAATGATTTCATTTCCTCTCGGCACCATTTTCTTCTTAGCTCAGTGGCTACTTCGTAAACAGATCCTTGGTAGAAACTAACACAGACATCAAGGCAACGCGCCTTCGTTTAGTTCCTGATGGAATATGGAGTTTCTAACACAATGAGAAGCCGGGTATCCTGTGTCCTGCTGGTTCCAGTGCCCCATGCCTGGGGCTCTGAGGACAGCTAGGGCTCAAGACACTGGCCCTCCAAGCCCTTGGAGGTGGCTCTCATGAACCACACGAGTAAACTACGATTACTAACTCATGGCCACATGTTGTTTGTGAACCAATGGATTAATCCAGTATGACACCTGGTTTCAAACCACTTCCATCTGTTTCCAGAAATATCTACTCCTTAAAATATACAGATTCAGGCAACTGTGGAGATTCAAAACTGGGATAAGATTCAGAAGAGGAATTCCAAAAATACTTTGAGCAAATGGCAGCCCTGCTAAACACAGGGCCTTCCTGGATGCAAAAACTTGATGGGGACCACATTCCTCTGAAGGGACGACGTCAGTTCTGGAAGAGTCTAGAGAAAATGATCTTCCCTCAGTATTTATCATACTTGATAATCCCTTCATCGAGAACAGGAGTTGGCAGAAGCTGATTCAAAGCCTAAACAGATTACCTCGCTATTTCCAGCTTTCTACCCGGAATTGCATTCAAGTTCATGAAATCGTGTGACTAAGGAATTTCATGGACGCTGCAATAAAATTGAGCATGTAGCTGAAAAGCACAGTCTTGCTGAAACACGTGGGGACCCTGTAGCTTCACCCAGAAGGAAGACTACTTCAGAATTACGTCAGCTGAAGAAGGCCTCCGGGAGGTCTAGTTGCTCGCTCACCACTGATACACTGCTGGGCCCTCTGGGGAGCAGCAAGACAGCCTCAAGCCGGGGGTGCCTCCCCACTCACCCAGTTTGCTGCCTGTCCCAGGGCAAATGCTCCTCTGCCTGCTGAGGTCTGTCACATCCCCCACGACGCTCTTTATTCCCTGGCTACTCTAACGCACGACACTTTCTTTGGGCTCCTACAATTCAACATGGACTCCTATTTTATCTCCTCAGATTCACTGGGAAAATGATGAAAAGCACTGGCGTGGAGCCATGTGGGACATCTGTTAAGCTAAGTTCTGTAAAGTCTGGGAGACTTTTGAGATTCCTTTGCTATACCTCCTACCAGGAATCAGTCCTGATTTTGTGAATGAATCAGTGTTATTGGCCACTGCAAGTTCAAATGCAAGATCAATGTCTGCTATCACCTTCAGTGCAGGAACAGTGAGTCAAACTATGGTCTTCCAGCTCTGACCTCAAAACCAACCCTTCATCCCCACAAACAATTCTTACCTTTCACGGGGAACACCTAACTTTTAATTTTTTTTTGATGAAATATATATATATATATACACACACACACATACATAGATGTGTGCATAGACATACACACATATAAATGGAATGTAAAAAAAACTTGCATTTAAATAATTATACTGAAAAATTCATCCAGGGTTGCTCCAGAGGAAAAAAAATCTAGCAAATAGAATTAAATCCAGAAAACTCCACATCTTTATAATGGATCTTTTCACCTCCTTGATGTCAATTTGATCACTCTAAGTCGAATATCCAACCCACGGTGACCAAAAGTACCGAGCTGCACTTAGAACAGTTAAGGAGTAGCGACTCACACCCAGTAAGAGCGTCCAGGAAATGTTTCTCAACAAGAAACCACCGCCCAGGAAGTCAGTTACTTACACGTGGAGTCCTCCACCGCTGTGAGCAAAGCCTATGCCCAGGACTTCAAGGCAGCCAGCGTTTAATCTCGGGAAAGTGATTGTAAACATGCAGAGCCAAGAGCTACTGGTTAAAAGTGCTGCCTCCCACAGCTGTTAACAGAAAAGTTACCTTATAGCTGGTGCTGGTTCAGCTGATTTAATAGAATACATCTGCAGCTTTCTCTGAATACAGATAAGCCAGAAAAATCTAAGCCCGTGACGAAGCTGTCAGGAACAAGTGTGATTATCAGTTTAAATGGCTGTGAATTTCGTATAAAGCTCTGTCTCAGCAAGCAGCCCTTGCAATGATTTTCAAAGCTACCAATAAAAATTAAAAAAAAAAAAAAAAAAAAAAAAAAACACATTTCACAGTGGGTGAAAAGTTGACTTGACTCTTATTAATGAAACTTCAAATGAGACATCTCATGACTACCCTAACTGGAACGCCACAATGGAAATGCTATGGTTCAGTTTCAGGCCTGCCCAGAGGACTAAGTCCCATGCATCAGGACATCTTTCGGTCAGACTGCTTCAGGTGCTGTAAAGAATCCCAGAAGGGCTGTGCTGAGCCTCTCACCAACGGCAGTGTTGAGGAAGAGTCCCCATTATCCTCTGGGTGCAGGAGGAGGAGACAAGGGCCATGTGCAAAGCCACAGAGACACCACCCTCCTTCCGTTCAGACAGAGGGAGCCAGGACCTGGATGCAGGTCTGCAAAGCCTGCTCTCTCTCACGGTCTTTCCAAGTTGCAGTCATGTGCATTTCGTGCATGAAAATATACATTTTTTAAGTTGATGGTTTCTGTGGGAGCAGGGACCATGTCACCTAGCTCCTTAGGACCCTTAACTGACTTACAAAAGGCTGGTGATGGAAGGAGGTGCTGAATGAGCACTTGTTGCCTAACTACTCTAACAGGAACTTCTCAGAATCACACGCTGCTACTGAGAATGAGAACCAGGGGTCAGCGTTGTGGTGCACAGGGTTAAGCTGTCGCCTGCCATGCTGGCATCCGGTCTCAGAGTGCTGGTGGTGTAAGCCCCAGCTGCTCTTCCAATCCAGCTCCCTGCTAAAGTGCTTGGGATGCCAACAGATGATGACCCAAATACTTGGGCCCCTGCCATCCATGTGGGAGTTCCTGGCTCCTGGCTTTGGCCTGGCCCAGCCCAGAGCCATTGCAGCCATTTGGGGAGTCAATCAGCAGATGGAAGATCTCTCTCTGTCTCTCTCTTGCTCCCTCTCTCTGATTTTCCCTCTTTTTGGCACTGTGCTTTGCAAATAAATAAAATAAATCGGGGGTGGGGAGAGACAGAGAAACACTGTTTACCAGCAGGCTGGGTTTGACCAACACCACAGGTGAACAGCTTTATGCCAACAGCCACTTCCAATGCCATGAGGGGTGCAATTCTGATTTCAGGATGCAGACTCTAAAAGCTTAGTCTGTCAAGTGTGGTGCGGACAAAAACCTGTCAGAGGTTTCAAAAACAAACGTATGACAGTTTAGTGCTTCAGGGAGTTCAGATACAGGAGTTTCCGTCCAGTAAGTGTAGCTCTGAACTAACTGGACCGATCTGCCCTACGAAGGTTTCAACCAGCAGCCAGCTAATTTTCCTATGGTTTAAAAAGACAGTGTGCTCAGAACAGATGCCCCAGGGTGATTCGCGCACTGTGTTAATCATGACGTGAGAACGAGCAAGGTGGAGTTAGACACAGGGAGGCCGCCCCTCTAGACAGGCGTGCGTGCCCGTGTGTGTGCGTGAGAAACCAGGAAGGAAGCGCTGCCTCATGCAGGGCGGGGGGCAGTTAGCAGGGACAGGAGGGCCGGGCCCAAGCACAAAGCGCCCAGGAGCACTGCCCCTCCTCCAGAGCAGACCATTCAAGTGTACTTAACCCTTCGGGCGCTTTCGTCCCTCGACCAGGAAAGTGTGGAGGGGAAGGAAGGCAGAGACGAAGAGGAGGTCACAAGCGCACTCCTCCCGATCTGGAAGGGGAAAGAAAACACACTCGGGAAAACACAAAACAAACAAAAATCCGACCACCTACCAACTGGTGCGAGACCTCCACACAATTTGAGAGGAGGCTGGGCTGCCAGGGAGAGCTTGGGGCAGTCCCCAGAGACACTGAATCCCTTACTGCAACACCTCGGGGAACGGCTGTGGATTTAATAAGGCTACATCTGCATGAGGGAAAAGCCATCACCCGGCATAATCTGTCACATTTGCCAATCTTTTCTAAACGACAGACTAAGTGCATTCATTTCACTGGGACCGGTATCATGAAAGAAGAAAAATGTACAAATGATGATAGGTGGACGTATGATACCAATCTAACTTTTAGCACCATAATTGTAGACATTTTGCAATAATGTTACATGTTTACATTCTACATTTTTCAAAAATAGAAAGGACATTACGAAAAATAACAAAGGTTGTTTTTCCTGGATTTTGTTTTCAATTCTACAAACATAAGATTCTTAATTAAATGGCATCCACAGTCCAACAAATGCATCAGCCGAATTACCTTAGAATGTTAAACCCAACTAATTTAAAGAGAAGCTGAAACAATGGACTTGCAGGCACAATATAACAACGCTGTAATTTCATCATGGTAAAACTTGACAAAAATTATACTAGGGCTTAATTTAAAATCCTTTAACTTTACAGTTACCCTGATAATGTTTTGAAACTGCTATACATGTGATTTAAGAAACAAGAACTTTGACACTTGAAAACATAAATATTACTCTCTGGAAAAAATCACACTGGAAAGTTTACAATGTAACATTTTGTCAAAACAAGATTTTTAAAATAAATTAACCCAAGAGAAATAACATATTTGAATACCTCAGAACGCACTGCTTGTCTCATGGTAAAGTGAGGTTGTTGGAGCCCTGCTACCGAGTACAGTCTTTGGAATTCAGCACTTGGAAGATGGATGTAGCATTCTCATATTTCATTTTTATGCTATGACAAAGCCACACTTTGTCCAGGAAGGGGAGGGGCAGAGGACAGGCACACTAACCCAGCAGGCACACTGAGCATAGCAGACAGGCTTCAAAGGCCTGGAGCTCCTAGACCTGCCCTTTGGCCACAGACACCGCCTGCTCAAGTGGGAAATGCTGAGAAGGTATCTTGGAGCCCAGGCACTCCAGATCATAAAAGGGCCTGTCCCTGTCTACCTTGAAGACCACACTCACTTCTGCTGGTGATCTCCACAATCCATTTTGTTTTAGGAAATGGGGAAGGAGGTGGATGGTGGGAACTGAATCATGGATACGGTGGGGGTGGGGGGCGGGTGTGGGAGTCGAGGTGGAACCTGACTCGCCCATTTGACTGGAAGCTTTCAGCCCGTGACCCCGTGTGCAGCAAACACCAGGGCAACTCTCGGAGCTCAGTTCGCTAAAGCAGAGGCATGGGGATCCACAGGTTCAGAGGGGGACACAGAGCAGTCAGGCTGAGGCTGTACAGAGCGCAGGGCAGAAGCGCCAATGGGGTTACTTACGTGTGCCGGGAAGGGCTGCAGTCTCGTCCTGCTCTCCTCGGGGTGGCTCACCTCTCCCATTGGGAGATACGGGTTCTGACCTGATCCCGTCTCATACATGGACATGGGCCGACTGCCCCGAGCAGACGGACGTCGCTTTAAGGAAGAGTGGTTGGAAGTATCTGGGTACTCAGAACCAGTTTGCACCTGACATGTATTGGTGGTGGCCTGTTTCCTGAGGTTCGAATTTTCACTCTGCAGTGTTTGAAGCTGAAAGAAATGTTTGGCGTGGGACTGTGTTTTTCTACAGCAAGCAGAAAAAGCAAACACCAAATAAACGAATACAGCTACCAGCTTTAAACAAGAACAGCAGCAGGTGATGACTTCAAAGTAAAAACGCAACCACAAACAAGAACCCTCTTCTGGAATGAGGGAGAGCAATCAACTGACTTCATCAGGAGGGAAATTCAAGCTTCATTTCTGAATGTGGAAAGTCCTACTTCGGAATTTTTGCAAACTAAATGTCTCCCAATTTAAAAAAAAAAAATTGTCATGGTGGGGCTGGGAATTGTTTGCAGGCAAGCTATACCCTGGACTATTTATTTTAAGACTGTTTCAAGCTAGGACTTGAGACTGTTAAAACATCTCTGCGTAACTTGCTTTTCAAATGAGCCCTGAGCAATCTGCAAATGCCCAAAGCGACAGCAGACACCATGGAAGCAGCACAAAGGTAACCAGACTTGCTTTGCAAAGCAAGAAAGAAGTCGAGGTTCAGTTCATGAAAAATCAGATTGGCTAGTGCTTTCCCAAAGGCCAACAAGAAAAATTATGATCAGTAAGTTTTTATTACATAATATTCTCGATAGTCCAGATAATTCGGCATGGGGGGTAAGGCCCCGCGTCATGGTGAGTGTGCTATATTAACACTGCATCAAGAGGACAACAGAGCAAGGCCAGCATCTTCATTGAGTGCTCCGCGCAGTGTGCTCGCTTCCCTCTGGTGACCGACTGTCTTTCAGCCAGGGCTGGAATATCTGGCCTCTCTTTCCTGCGGCTTTGTCACTCACAAAGCATGACCATGGTGCTGTCCAGTTCTGGACACGCTAACCTGCCTGGCACCACGTCATCTGACGCAGGGACTGTCACCTGGAGGCCCTGTGGGCTCTTTCCACTCCTCACATGCGGCTGCTTCGCAGGGTCTGAAGAACAGTTAGGGGGGCGGCAGGGAAGCTCGTTACTCCTCAGCCCCTGGCACTCTGAACACCAGGAAGCGTGTCCATTCTGCACGTGTCCTTGCCCTCGGGTGCTCCTTCATCTTCCGTGACACTCTATGCGCTGCGTGTGGTGGATGTTCAGCTGTCTACTCTTTGACAGACTGTAAAATCTGACCAATTCCCCACCGGTACCAAGCAACAGTGCTTGTGCCAGAGGACGGTTGCTTTGTCAACAGCAAACCTATTCAATGTTAGGAGTTACTTTCAATTTTGACTTAGAAAGCACCGATCTGTGAAAAACACACCAATAGTAGCGGCTCCTCTTCGTTAATTATCATCTTTTCCAAGCAACTGTTAAATGTGAAAGATCAGATACAAATCACGCTACTGTGTCAACCATACAGATACATACGACTATATATTAAAATCTTCCCTAGCTTCCCAATAAAATCAATACATCTCTGCTCCTTAACAGACTCCCCACACTTGACATTCACAGTGCCGGCACTCTGGAAAAGCAGCTTCCTGCCGCTTTCAGAGCCAGACCGGTAACTCGGGGCTTCCTCGCGGAGACAGCCAGTAAGGACGGCCAGCTCGCTTCTACACCACAGACTCTCAGGCTCCACCTTAGATCTGCAACTCGCTTTCCAAACAGGGAACAGCTGCACAATGACAAGCAGTCACTGGAAATCCTTACGTTCCAGGGGACAGACAGGCATGCGGTGCCTGTCGAAACGACTAATTAGGGAACCCAGAGCTTAATGTGAAGTGGTCAAGGCCCAAAGACCCGAGGAGTGCTGACCAACACACCTGCTTCAGCAGAGGCCTGGTGTGTCTGCCCACGCCTTTGTCTGCACAAAAGCCTCCAGCTGCAGACTTTCAGACAAGCCCTTGGAGCCTGCAACTTTACCCTGGCTCTGGTCACACCTCTCAAACATCCAGCCTGGGCGTTTTCTGGAAGGTGTTTTCAGACGAGCAAGAGTTCCAGGTTTCAATATTTAAAAATTTTAGTCCTGTGAATTTAGAGATAGCCTCGGATAAAGTTAGTGACGCTTATTTTGTTAAGAACCAGGCCACACACTTTTGTTTGGAAGGAGCAGAACAGAAAGTAAAAAGTTAAGATATTAAAGATAATTTAGTGGCATTTTTCTAATCACTGGAGATACAACCAATGAGCAATGGCAGGTGACTGCACTTCTCAGTTCTAAAGCAGCTCAGGACATGGGCTTTGAGAAGCAGGCTATCTCTGGTGATTTCCACAAGTACTGACAGGAGCATTATAGTTAAAAAAAATCATAGGGTAAAAAAAAAAAGTGATGCCTGACGGGCTAACACTGGCCAGGTCAGCACGTTTCAGGAAGAGCCATCCAGCAGAATTATCAGTCCAATTATGAGCACACACCACTAAGCGAAATATATTTCAGGAACAGCAGAGGAAGCACAAGTCCTGCACAACATGGTAGAGGGGCTCACGGCACGTGCTGTTCACGGCGGGAGGCCCCCGGGGGGCTGCCTGGCCTTCAGGAGCCCGGGTTCCCTTCATTGCTGGCACTGGAGGCCGTCACTGCAGGGTCTCTAGGATGACCTGGAGCTCAGCACTGAGAGCACCCTGTACTGCCCCCGGCCGAGAGGCGCAGCGCTCACTTCCTCGGCGAGCCGAGCAGCGCGGGCCCAGTACAGTCCTCGGGTCTAGAAAACAATCCCGAAACGTGACTCCTCAAAGGACAGCAGAAAGAGCCAGACTGGTTTCTGCCTAGGGAAGCAGACCCTCAGAGAACTGGATGATAGGATTTTCCCACTTTGTTTCCTCAGCCTTCCCAGAAACCACTGCATGCGCAAGCCCCTCTTCAGTCTACTGCTTGCTACTCAGTCACGCTGCTCTCGGTTCTGATTCTCTCAGGTGCTGGGCAGACCCGACTGCGCCTGGCTAAGCGCGCAGCTGCTGCCGCTGCAAATAAAGAGCTCTCTCTACCAGACTGTGGGCCTACTCTGCAGCAGGCAGGCCCTGCTCCCGGCTCCGAGGACACCACAATTAAGTGGTCAGTCTGGGGGGAAAATAAAGCAGGGATGTGGGCCAGGGCTGCCAAGGCAGGGGCAGGCATTGAGTCAGTGCGGTGTGAACGGGAAAGGCCCCTGCCTGGTGTGGGCGGGTCTAAACACACCCAGGGCTTCCTCTGCTCTGTCTTACCACATGGTGATTCTTCAGAAGCAGCCAGGGGAAGACCCACGTCCACGGAGGGGCAGCCAGGTTCCAGCAGGCACAGGCTAGGGGGTTCACGGACTGGGAGAACTTACTCTGGACACACTTCTCATTAAGGCTATTCCATTTCAAACACATCTTGCCTCCAACATGACAGGTGCGCCTGAAGATTTCTAGGTGTGTTATGGTAACTTTGTTCATCCTCCCTCTGACCACAGCATGGTGCCTAGGGGTCTTCCTTATGCTACGGGATTAAAAGTCAACCGCCCTGGCATTTATTAACATGTTACCTTTTTCTGCATAATTCTCAGCTCGTCACTCAAGTTGTTATTCACCTTCATTAGCTGTTGTATCTTGGCCTCAGAAGCCACTAGAGCGTTTTTGACCTCCATAAATTCCTGTACAGTGACTGGTCCATCTGATAAATCTGAATCTAGGCTCTAAAAATAAATTGGGGAAAATGTTCACAATCTGAGACGATGATAACATTAAAGACTAACAGCTAAAGAATTCCAAATTCTGGCCACGCCAACTGGATTGCAAAATTAATAAAACCAAATCAAGGCTTCTGAGAGTAATACAAAACTACAACATAAAAGTTGCGTCACTTCAATACTTAAAAAATTTAATTCAATATTTTCTAACTGGATGGGCAGTAGGGCTACACATCTAAGCTGACAGCTGTCTACGGAGCTTTGTCCTGTCTTGCCTGCCTTACTGGCTTGCTCACTCTTCTTCTTTACTCGTTCATTCCAGCATTTTCAGAGAGCACTAGGCAATGTCCTAAGTGCTTGGGATGTGTCAGAAAACACTCCTGCTTCCATGGTGTTTACATCCCAGCAGCATGAGAGAGAGAAAATAAAAATAAGTAAATACATGGTGTGATCGATGGTGATTAGTGCTGTGGGCAAAGGTAAAACGGAGCAGGGTTGGGGGCTGAGGAGCTGAAACAGGGGTGCAAGTGGGCTGCATGTTAGTCAGGGAGCTGGGCAAGCCTCTGAGGAGGTGAGGTGTGGATGAGAGCCTGGGAGGTACAGGAGCCAGTCCCACGTCTGGAAGAACACTCCGGCTGGGGGCAGAGCTCAGCCCGAGGGAGTACATGTGCAGGGTGCAGGCCTTGGGAGGTCAGTCAGTCAAGAGGGCCCAGCACGAGGGTCCTGTAATGGCCTTGGCTTTCACTGAGTGCACCAGGCGGCTTCCAGGGAGCCTGGGTGGGGGCCTCTCCTGAACCTGCCAATGGCACCATCATATTCTCAGTCATGTGAGCCGGAAAATTCCAGACACATCTGTAAGTCTGTTTCTTCACTTCAGACCTCCAAATTACTGCCAAGACCTTTCTACATAGTCTACCTTCCTCATGACCCATCGGCAACGTCTGTGGAATACTCCCGTGGGCCTGCCGAGGGGATGCAGGAGTGGGTGGGCTGCCTGGGGCTCCAGCCCCCTTCCCTGGCTCACTCTGATGCCATGGTCTCTGTCTCACCTGGGCCCTCCTCACCTAGGGCCTGAGGTGGCTTACACCAATTTATCGGGACTTCTTGGGGAGTGTCTTCCCTGGGTTCCCTCCTTTTACTTTCTGACCTTTGCCCTCTTGCCCTGTCTGAAGCCTTCTGGGCTATGGACTGCGTGTGAGGCCAGGCTCCTGTCACATGCCTGCTGACGTACCCGAGTCCCAGCTCTCCAGGCTGTCCCTCTGCAGGGCAAGCTGTCTCTCCAGGTGCCCTGGCTTCGCCCTTTCTCTGCCCCACCCACCCTGCTCTGCCTCCTCCAGAGGCCCTAAGCCCCTGGGTCCTGAGGGCGTGTCTTAGAGCCAGCCCGGCCAGCACTGGCTCCCCCTCCTCTCTCGCCCTCTGCCCCTCTGTGAGTCATACCATGCATATCACTTTGTATCTTTTGCCTCACCCATCTCTCCTGTAGACAGGGACATGCTTAGGGGTCAGGGACTAGGCCTCCCTCAGTGGAGTTATTATCCAGAGAAGTCACTTAATCAACATTTGTTGAGTGACTAAAACACACCGGTCATTCCTCACAGGCCTTACAAAGTCACCAAGGTGGCAGGGCTGTGATTTCAGCAGCTGGTCAGGGACGAAGGACCCCTATTTGCAAACCATTTAGCTTGCTTCACCTCTGCTTGGCCCAAGCTACAGTGAACCCAACTTGAGTCCCACAGCCTTGGTGACTGACACACAGGGCCGTTTTGCAGAAGGAAGGTTTCTACAAGAAGCAGAGCCCCTCTGCGCGAGGCGTGCCCGCTCACCTTCTGCCGGTTTGCTCTGCTTGCCGCTGTGTCCACATCCGTGTCTTCGTCTGAAGCCACACTGTCATAGTCTGGCTGGTCATTGTCCTGACTCTCGGTGCTGTGCTGGTTACTGATGGTTTTCAGTATGAGCTCCACATTGTCTACCAACAGAAGCAAAGAACTTTACTTCAGGCTTAAAACATTGCTTTCCTTCCAAAACAAACTACTGAGAGGATAAAAATGGAGAGTTAGCCACTTAAAGGACAGAAAGAAAAACGACAAGAATAGCAGCATCACAGCCACACCCGACCGAGCGGGAGACAGAGAAGTCATCCCGCAGACGGACAGCTGTGCAGAGCAACTGAAGCAGCCCTTCACCCGCCTGCCAAATGTGAGCAAACCAAGGAGCTGGCTCAGCGAAGAGAGGCTCGGACTAGCGGGAAAGGTCCCTAAGTTGCTACTGATAGAGTGTGGCTTCAGACTTGAAGGTGAAGTTGTCACAAGTCAAAACAGAAAGCGAACTGTTGAGGTTTAGAGACAGGAACCCTGGCCTCAGTCACCTGAATCCCAGTGAGACAGAAGGGAGGAAAATGAATCCAGTGCATGCACACTTGCATTTTATTCAGAATATCCTCCATGGTGGGCAGGACTCATCATTCTGCAGGCCCTAACACACTATTTTAAAAATTATTTATTTGAAAGGCAGACAGAAAGAGACAGCAAGAGAGAGATCAAGATCTCTCATTCAATGGTTCACTCCCCAGATGCCTGTAACAGGCACAGGGAAAGAAACAGAGAACAGGAGATCATCCATCTACTGGTTCCCTTCCTAAATGGCTGCAACAGCTGGGGCTGGGCCAGACCAGGCTGGGAGCCAGGAGCTCCATCCTGCTTTCCCACGTAGGTGGCAGGGGCGCAAGTTATTTGGGCCGTCTCCCACTGCTTTCCCAAGGCACACCAGCAGGGAGCTGGTTTAGAAGCAGAGAAGCCAGGACTCGAACCGGTGCTGTGTTATGGGACGCTGGACATTGCCTACATAAGATTCTACCAACCACCCACATCTCTCCAATTCCTGTCAGGCAACTGAAGGAAACCTCTGATTTCTAATAGTACTTACCTGATAGCTCAGTGAATCGTATCTTTGTGATGAACTACAGTTACTTAAAAGGACTAGGTCTTATTTTAATTTTTAAATTAACATTTAAAAACAAATACATATAATCTGATGATAGAGTACTAAGATTCGATATAGGAAATACAGAGCGATCACTCACAGTCACTGCTGTGTGTTGAAGTCTTTTTTCTAAGTATATTTATACACACTCAGTCAATCTCTTATTCTTGGCAGTCCTGCTCTAAAAAATGGCTGCAAAGTCTGAATTAGCAATGTGTACCCTCCGAGGGAAAATACAGGGCTAGCTTCCCGAGAGCCTCTGGTCATGACCCTTCCTTAACCAATCAATACTCAACTGTGAGACGTGTGTGCTTCTGCTTAAAGACCCTTATCTAATACATACCACTGACTCGGCACCGAGCTCACAACTGCAACAGACAGCACACCTAAATGACGCTACTGGACACGCGGTTTTCTTTGAGGCACTCAGAGCCTTCTCAGTCTTTGGAACACCAGCAGTATTTCAGCACTATGCTTGGGGCTATTTTTGAACCAAAATCACCAGCAAAAAACACAAAAACACGAACACGGCACTAAGCCAACAAATGAAAGGGCCCCTCGCAGCCAGTGTGAGGCCCCAGCAAATTTTAATCGATGTAAGTGACTTTAGGAAGCAACAGCAGGTAAGATGCCATTCTAATCAAGAATTTTTTCTATGTTCTTTAACAAGAGCCAGTCCAACTCCCGGGTTAATTTCAGGATATAATTTATAAGAAAGGCCAAGTCACTTAATATACTTCCAACCAAACTTACAGGACTGCACGAAGCTGCCATGTGAAGGACTGCGTTCAGTAACGTGCAACTTTAAAACTGACACTTGGATTGAGTTTAGAAGGACAAAAGCACAAAACCCTTAGAGGTCTGAGCAGTTACCTTTGGCACTAGAGAGAGGACTGCCTTGCTGCCTCCTCTTGGCGTCGCTGAGAATGTCGATGACCAGCGTGGCAAACTCGTGTGCATTAAACCGAGCTAATTTCTGTCTGCCCTAAGGATGAGAAAATAATTGCCCATGTTCCCCAGTGTAAGTACACATAATCTGACCACAAAGCTGGTCAGATTATCGACAACTCCTGCAAAGCCCTTCCTGCCCAACAAAGCTGTGATCCATCACAGCCATGACTGACTCAAATATTAACAGTTCAAAAAAAATAATCCTTTATATGGGAGAAGTTCCTAACATTTAAATTCTCAAAATGTGAGAATGTATTGTATTCTTGTGACCAAACATAAAATGATTAATTCTTTTATTTTTTTGAAGTACATCTAGTAGTAAAAAATTAATGTGGAGTAAGATCTTTCAATTTCAGAATAAGGTGAACGGTTTGGACGCAGGGACTCTGTCCTCACCTGTGGCCTATAATCACAACCTCCAGCACCTTCCTCAGTGACTCAGCGTTGCTCCTTGAGAAGCACGCCGGGGCTGTTGCTAACACTTCATTAGCACACACGGCGCTCGGAAAGCCAGCCTGCAGACCTGCTGCTATCAGGACATTCCCAAAGGGATGCACTGGATTTTGAGGATTCTGAAACTAATTTTAAAAAAATTGCTTCTCTGAAGTCTACAGCAACATAAAATCTGTAGCATGAGATAGCTCATCCTGCCATGTTCGTTCAAGCCTGGAGTATCCTCTATATTTTATTATTTTGACTGAGGAAACTTTGGCAAACACCTTTATGTTGCCTTCTTTGATTACTGCTAAGAGTGAATGTTCTTGCGTATTTGTAAGCCATTCACACTTCATCTCTGAGTTATTACATATTCTTTTCCAGTCATCTACTTACATCTATTGCTTTGGTTATCATTTTGTGAGTTGTCTGTCTATAAAAAGTACGAAATTTTAGTCAATCAAAAAATTTAAATAACTTGTCCTGGGAAACAGCCATCCCCCCACCAATACAACTACTAATTACTTTTTAAACTGAACCACTTGCCTGGTTTCGTGTTGACGAGTACTCGGGATTGACCGGAAGAAAGGGGACGACGGTTGTCTCGGTTACCAAGGTGCTGTGGTTTTGTGTGGCAAGCCAGACTAGCCAGAGGAAAAAGCCAGAGACAGAATCTCATCACACCTGCTCCTCTGGGAGGCACGGCTCACGCGTTACTAGGGAGACTTGGGAAAGCACACTCTGAGGCCAACACACTCAAAAGTCAATGTCGACACACACGATATCAGGACGGTAGGAATCGGGCAAGTACAACACTGAGGCTGGCAGCTTGTCACTGCCCACTGATAACAGAAGCTTAGCAGATAAAGCCACATGTCAAGTCACCTGCATCAGTCTCTCGCCTGTCAACTTCATCGTACACATCCATGGCAAGTTCTTCAAACAAATGATTACTTAGCTGAAAGTAAAAAATATCAGGAACACAAGGGACAACGATTAACACCAGGAGGACGAGAGGGGACTGGGACTTAATTCACCCTGTTATCACCCGAAGCCAGTGCTTAGCAAATACCCAGTGTTAGACAGACAGTAAGTTTCAAAATCATACGGTGGTCTACAAGCATCTGCCCACCGCAGCAGCCTCGCTGCTCGGTGACAGACAGACAGGGATGCTGTAAGGAGCCCAGAGTATCCCCAAAGTGCTTAATCTCAAAAAGCAGGTTCCAAGTCTTCACTCCTCCCGAGCTATCGCCCTGTGATCTCTTCTGCTCCTCACAGCATTTGCCAGTTTGTCAAAATCCTAAGTTCTTGGCAGGTTAAGGCAGTGAAAACATGCCATCTTGAGAGAACACAATGTGCCAACACACAAAAATGCACACAGACCGTGCTCACGTTCCTTCGCCACCTGCCATGGTGGGGGCCCTCCCCGCCCCTGCACTGAGCTGCCCTCCTCGTCAGTGGGCTGTGTGGTGCCAGCACCCTCATTGGCAGCAGCCGGGGATGGGCCACACAACAACAGGCCTTTCCCACCAAGACAAGGTTAAGTTCGCCAGAGCGGCTCCAGGTCTCTGTGCCTCATGACTCACCCCGAAACTTAGCACTCGGGGACCCCCTATTCTTAGAGGACAGATGTTGAATGTGTTAAATTCCCTACTGTGTTCCTGACCCCACAAGCAGTATTGGGCTCGGGAAACATCTCCCAGACTGACTGCAAGTGTGCTATGTGACGATTTATGATGCTGGCTACCAAGACTCCAGAGGAACATGGCAAAATAGGCACAATACGTTGTTAGGAGAAAAAAGCAGGATATAAAATTCTGTAATGATTGAGTTCCATTTGAAAAAAAATTGCATGCATTTGAAATAAAAACTGAAAGAAATATACCAAAATACTGAGCCTGAATCCAAGGTAGTGTGTTGTCACATGACATTTATAAATAAAAATGAACACTGAGAACCCAGAGCTGGGTTAGACGAGGGACTGGGAACTTGAACTTGCTCACAACCAGCTTCTTCCTCTAGGTGACGCCACACGAACATCCCTGTTACAGCCCCAGCAGGCGACGCCGATGGGAGGCTCGCATCCCGGGAGCTGTGCAAACAGCGTCGCATGTGGTGCTTCCGACACTCCCACAAACACAGCAGCCACTGCCGTTCTGTTTTACAGAAAAGGTGCTGAGGCTTGCAAGTTACCAGCTTGCCTAAAGCTACAGTAAATACATGAGGGACCAGAGATCCAGGTTGAATCTCATAAAACGCTAGTATTTTCTCATTCAAGAAATATAAATGTACTCATCTTTGTTATATTTCTCTCAGCTTTTCAATAGGGAAGAACAGGAGGGAGAGGAGGAAAGGAAGAAGGTACTGGAGGACGCACACCGACCAGGCTCTCCAGACATGGAGGCCCCAGAGCAGGGGCCCACAGGGAACAGCTGCTTGCCCTTCCCGTCACAGCTCTGCTGTATCGTCAGCTCCCTTTGCTAAGAGACAACAGCAAGCCCAGGAAGGCTGAGGAGCCTGGCAGGCATGAGACGTACCTGACCTGCCTGACCCAGAGCCCGAGTTTCGGAGAGTTGTCCTTAACTCTGCTCCAGATGTTTACTGAACGCCCACCACATGCTACCGAGATTACAGACATAACCACAGCTTTCACGCCGTTTCCAGCCTAGCACATGCAGCACGGTCAGAGGGAAACTGGGCTCTCTCTAGGCTTCAGCTCCTTGTAACAAAAGCTCGCTTACATGTTATAAGTAAAAGGAAACCATACAATATTCTGTGCTGACACCGAAGGTGTCTTAATACATGACCTCCTTAATTTAAGAAAGGCAACAAAACACAGACACACAAAACTGTAGATATAGAACACAGAGACACCAAATTGCATAAAACACATTTATTTCATGATACAGTTAAACGCTAGCAAGGATAAACTCATTTACGTGACCTTTAGTACTTATTACCCTATGAAGTGCTGGTAGAGGGCCTTCTGCGAGGAGGGGAAGGAGTCGTCCTAAATCGAGAGCCTCGGGAAAGCTACCGCCTACACCGTCGGGGGCAGATTTTTGCTCCTTGAATGGTGAAGGGTGGAAGCTGGGCAAAGCAAACACTGCAGGCAAAAAGGGCTCGTGGAAGAGGCCTTGAGCGTGGCAGCTCCTGGCCTCAGAGAGTGTCGCCCACAAAGAAACACGGAGACATGCATGCATGAAGGGAAGCAGCGCAAGCTGAGGTGGGAAGTGGCACTGGCGCCCCCAGATATGAAGGGTTACAGATCTCGGCTCTGACCCAGACAGCAGGCAGCTGAGGAGCACAGTGTGGCCAGGAAGCACCCTGGGGTGCACAAAGTGCTGCTGTTCCCAGAGGAGTTTGCCAGGGTCCTAACTAAGGCAGAGGAGGGCAGGCTGGAGAGAAACACACAGTCCACAGGGAGGCTGCAACCTGCTGAGCTGGGCCAACTCTGATTAAACACACGGGCCAGGGCTACTGGCTTCTCCAAGTGTCCATCTGGAAAGTTCTGATGAATGGCATGGGGAAGGGCAAGTCAGTTCCAACCACGGCTGGTGCCCAGCGGCACGAGCGCGTCTATGGCTCTCATCGCCACGCCTGGACCAGCTTTCCTCACTCCCTAGCGCTCTAGGAGGCTCTAGGAAGTCATCCCAAGGAGGTGCGCCCCACTTGCTCATTTACACTGACAGAAAACAAGGCTTTCAAGAGGAGAAACAACGCCAAAGACACAGTCTTCACCCGTGACACTGACAGAAAAATGGGGTCTCCGGAAGCAGAGCCAAAGAACTCGAGAGTCTAAACTCAACAGTGCTTGCCGTCTTCACTGGCTCGTAACAATGGCCTGCTTCTCACTTGACAACATCTGACAGCACGAGACAACGTCATCTGACACAACAGGTAACTGGGACTGAGACCGGGACCCAGCAGGACACGCTGATGCCTGCACTGGTCCCACTAGTAAACAGGGATACTCACGGACTGAAGTTTCTTCTTAGCAGCTTTTGCCAGTTCAGACAAATCCAGGCTGCTAAGAAAATGTACAACACTAATAAGCAAATCAATAACACACGTTTGTAGATACCCGAGGGATAAAAACACGAATTTCAGTCCACAGACACTGCTGGAACTGAGCACTCGGTGGCCCCCTTTGGTGAAAGTGACCCCTCCTAGCAACACCACAGGCATGTGAAAACGGTGACGAGGAAAAAACACCATCCACCACCTACACAGTAAAAGCTATTGCCAGGTTAAACTCCAGGTTTTCATGTGAGAAGCCACAATGTTTGAAGTATTTAAAAAAAAAAAAAGCACAATAACAGAAGAAAATATGAAAAGGAAGACGTGAGCCACGGGAACGGGAAGACCGCATCTGCACCCGCAGCTGTCATTTCCTACGCCCTGACAGCATCTGTGCAAACCTAACTGGCCACACGAAGGGGGCCCCGATCACGTAGACCAGGGGTCAGCAAATGATGGCCTTTTTTGGTTGGCTCATGAGCTAAAATCGATGTTTACATTTTTAAATGGCTGGGAGGAAAAAAAAAAAAAAAAAGGAAGAGTAGCAGAAGATGTGAAAATTGTATGAAATTCAAATTTTAGTGTCAAGAAATAAAATTTTATTGCAACAGCCTGTTCGTCCACAGCGTGCCCTCAGATGCTTTCCTCTACAATGAGACAAGCATTTGTGAAACGGGCGGCATGGCTCACCAGATCGAAGATGTTTTCTACTTAGCCCTTAGCAAGACATCTGCCGACCCCCATGACCCCCATTGTGGCAGACCAAGAGTATCAATCCCCCCCCCTTTTTTTTTTTTTTTTTTTGAGTGGACAGTGAGAGAGAAAGGTCTTCCTTTGCCATTGGTTCACCCTCCAATGGCCGCCGCGGCTGGCACGCTGCGGCCGGCGCACTGCATTGATCCGAAGGCAGGAGCCAGGTGCTTCTCCTGGTCTCCCATGGGGTGCAGGGTCCAAGCACTTGGGCCATCCTCCACTGCACTCCCTGGCCACAGCAGAGAGCTGGCCTGGAAGAGGGGCAACCGGGACAGAATCTGGCGCCCCGACCGGGACTAGAACCCGGTGTGCCAGCGCTGCAAGGCGGAGGATTAGCCTAGTGAGCCGCAGCGCCGGCCAAGTATCAATTCTTACAGCACAAACATTCTGTGACTTTCTAATCCACAGACACAATAAATGCTCAAAGCTGACGAAAGCTGTGGTAATATCACTGACTTCAACTATGAGTAGTAAAGTTATTAGTAAACTTCTTGCTTGTGTTCTTTCAAATTTAAGTGTTTTATGGTTTACTTACAGCCGTCTTATTTCCAAACTGTACAGCCATAAAAGAGAAAAAAGTATGGGCTTTGTTAAACACAAAATATGTACACTTAAATATTATACAACTGAGGCAACATTAGTGACGGATAAAATTGGGTTTTCAATGCCCTTACCTGTCTGCCATTTGAGGTATAATAAAGTGCTGTCCATTTTTGTGATCTGAAACAGAAACCAGGTCAGATTGTTCATGGGAATGGGATCTGTAAAGGAACACTATGCATTTTCTCAACTTAAGCTGGCAATAGAGGGGCCGGTGTTTGGCAGAGCGGTTAAGATGTTGCTTGGGGCACCAGTACCCCGGGTAGGAGTGACTGGGTTCGAGTCTCTGCTTTGCTCTCCATCTAACTTTCTGCTAATATGGCCCCTGGAAGGCAGCAGGCGATGGCTCTAGTACTTGCATCCCTGCAGCTCCTATGGGAGACCCAGATAGAGTTCCAGGCTCCTGGCTTTGATCTGGCCCAGCACTGACTGTAGTGGGCAGATGGGGTATGAACTGGCAGATGAGTGATCTCTTGGTATCTTTCCCTGTCATTCTGTTTTTCAAACAATAAATATATATATGTATATAAATAAGTAAAACTTTAAAAAAGATGTGCAATTAATATTTTTGTCATTATGAATCACATAGCGGGGAGGGGTACCAACACTGTCAGACTGGCTACAAATTCCCGAAGACCTGGTCAGTAACAAGGATCATATCCCATTTTCTTTTAGTACAGAGGTCAGATGTTATCAAGTGGAAAACCTATGCCCACTCCAGACTGTATGAGTCTATCCCCAGTATAAGTGACGATCTTCTGCCATGGGAAGAGGGTTTAGGGAGCTGAATGAGCTTGGAGCAGACTTCTACCAGGCTGCTCTATGGGATGGCAAAACTTCACTCAATTTGGTGGCTCAAATTAGTCTAAAACAGGGTTCGGCCAGTTTGTTTCTGCAGACCCAGGAAGGGCCTCTACTCCTAGGATGGTTACTAACACGTCCTAATGCAGTTTCTCAGGGACTGAGCCATCTTTCAATGAATAAAGCCATTATGACCATGCTTATATAGGTTTCTGTGTAAACGTAAGAATTTCTCCTGGGGGAAAACCTAGAAGAGTGGGACTGCCAAGTGTAACTTGTAAGACACTGCTAGATTTCTGCCCAGAACAGCTCTCTCACTGTGTATTCCCAACAGCAACAGATGGGAGTTACAGTTGCTCTGTGTCATCCCAGGATTGCACTATCAGTTTTTGTTTTGTTTTTCAAATTTTAGTCACTCTAATAAGTATGTTGTGGTATCTCATTACGGTTTTAATTTGCATTTTCCCAATGCCTAATGATGCTGAGCTTATCTTCATGCATTATTATTTTTCCCCACCTGTTATCTTTTCTTTGTCTAGTTTTTATTGGGTTGTTTTCTTACTGTTGTTGTTGTTGTTGTTGTTTTTGACAGGCAGAGTGGACAGTAAGAGAGAGAGACAGAGAGTAAGGTCTTCCTTTGCCGTTGGTTCACCCTCCAATGGCCGCCGCGGCAGGTGCACTGAAGCCGGCGCACCACACTGATCCGAAGGCAGGAGCCAGGTGCTTCTCCTGGTCTCCCATGGGGTGCAGGGCCCAAGCACTTGGGCCATCCTCCACTGCACTCCCTGGCCACAGCAGAGAGCTGGCCTGGAAGAGGGGCAACTGGGACAGAATCCGGCGCCCCGACCGGGACTAGAACCTGGTGTGCCAGCGCCACTAGGCGGAGGATTAGCCTGTTGAGCCACGGTGCCGGCCCTTACTATTGAGTTTTAGGAGTTCTGCTGGTGCACGGGCACCAGTATGCTGTATGGGTGCTGGTTCAGGTCTCGGCTGCTCTACTTTTTCAATTAAAAAAATTTTTTTTTATTTGAGAGATAGAGTCACAGAGAAAGGGAGAGACAGAGAAAAAGATCTTCCATCTGCTGGTTCACTCCCCAAATGACCACAATGGTGGAGCCGGGCCAATCTGAAGCCAGGGGCCAGGGGCCAGGGGCCAGGGGCCAGGAGCTTCTTCTAGATCTCCCATGCAGGTACAGGCCCAAGCACTTGGGTCACCCTCTACAGCCTTCCCAGGCCATAAGAGAGAGCTGGATCAGCAGAGCAGCAGCTGGGACTCGAACTGGGGACCATATGGGATGCCAGTGCCGCAGTCAGAGGCTCAGCCCACTATGTCACAGCAACTGCCCCTCAGCTGCTCTACTTCTGATCCAGCTCCCTGCTGATGTGCCTGGGAGGGCAGCAGAGGAAGGCCCAAGTGCTTGGGCCCTGCATCTGCCTGGGAGACCTGGAAGAAGCTCCTGGCTCCAGCCTAGCTCAGCCCTGGTCGTTGCAGCCATTTGGGGAGTGAACCAATCTCTCTCCCTCTGTCTCCCCGCCCCCACCCCATAACTCTGCCTTTCAAATAAATTAAAAAAAACTTTTTTAATAAGAGTTCTTTAAGGGGCTGGGGCTGTGGCATAGTGGGTAAAGCTGCTGCCTGCAGTGCCGGCATCCCATATGGACACTGGTTTGAGACCCGGCTGCTCCACTTCTGATCCAGCCCTCTGCTATGGCCTGGGAAAGCAGTAAAAGATGGCCCAAGTCCTTGGGCCCCTGCACCCATGTGAGAGATCTGGAGGAAGCTCCTGGCTCCTGGCTTCGGATGGGCACAGCTCTGGCTGTTGTGGCCAGTTGGGGAGCGAACCAGCAGATGGAAGACCTCTCTCTCTGCCTCTCCTCTCTGTGTAACTCTGACTTTCAAATAAATAAATCTTGAAAAAAAAAAAAAGATTTCTTCAATTATTCTGGATACGAGTTCTTCATTGCATATCTGATTTCTGAATGTTTTCCCCTAGGCTGTGGCTTGTCTTTTCACTCATGTGATCATAGTTTTCCCATTTTTGGGAAAGCTTTCAATTTTGACAAAATACAATTTATCTATATTTGCTTTTTTTTTTTTTTTTTCCCGACAGGCAGAGTGGACAGTGAGAGAGAGAGAGACAGAGAGAAAGCTCTTCCTTTACCGTTGGTTCACCCTCCAATGGCTGCTGCGGCCGGTGCGCAGCCAGGAGCCAGGTGCTTCTCCTGGTCTCCCATACAGGTACAGGGACCCAAGCATTTGAGCCATCCTCCACTGCACTCCCAGGCCACAGCAGAGAGCTGGACTGGAAGAGGGGCAACCGGGACAGAATCTGGCGCACTGACCGGGACTAGAACCTGGGGTGCCAGTGCTGCAGGCGGAGGATTAGCCTAGTGAGCGTGGCGCCGGCCTGTATTTGCTTTTATGACTTGTTTTGGCATTATAGCTAAGAACTTTAATCCAAAACCACAAAGACTTTCCCCTATGTTTTCTTTGAGAAGTTGTATGGGTTTAGGTTTTATCTTTAAATTTATGATTGAGTTAGTTTTTGTACAAGGTGTGCGGTTTAAATTGCAGTTCATTTTTCTGTAAATGGCTGTCGAGTTGTCCCAAAACCGTATGTTGAAGACATAACCTTTCTCTATTGAATTATTTTTGCATCTCTGTAGAGAATCAATTGAACCTATTTGTGTATTTCTTGATTCTCTATACTGTTCCAGTGATC
This sequence comes from Oryctolagus cuniculus, assembly GCF_964237555.1. Taxonomy (NCBI): domain Eukaryota; kingdom Metazoa; phylum Chordata; class Mammalia; order Lagomorpha; family Leporidae; genus Oryctolagus; species Oryctolagus cuniculus. The sequence continues at coordinate 18,848,854 of NC_091452.1, forward strand.
TATGTCATTTGTCTCCAATATCACACTGTCTTGAGTATTGTACAGATCACAGCACGTCTACAGACTCGGTGGTATGCCTCTTCCCACATTATTTCTCTTGCAAAACTGTCTTGGACCTTCTAGTTCCTTTGTCTCCTTTAAATTTTTAGAACTAGAAGGTTTATGTCTGTGAAAAGTACTGACATGAACGAAACTGACTTGTTATTTGGTGGCGAACTGACATGTTAACTTTACCAAGTCTTCCACTCCATAAACACAGTTTGTCTCTCCACTTATTTAGGTCTTCCTTGATTTTTTTCATCAGCATAGCTCCTACACACACTTGTTAGATTTATGCCCAGCGTTTACTCTGGAGCCACTGTAAATGGCACTGTTTTTCCAGTTTCAGTTTGACACTGCTCATTGTTAGTCTAAAGAAACATGACTGACTTTCTTGGCTGCTGATCTTGTATTCCACAACCTTGCAAAGCTTCTAAGTTAGTTCTAGAAACTTTTTTTGTAGATGCTACGTAGAAATCATTCCATTTGAACGGAAAGGGTCTTACTTCTTTTCAGCTTGTTCACTTTATTTCTTGCCTGTGACACTGGTTAGGAGTTCCAATGCAATGCTCACTAGAAATGGCTAAGACCAGACACCCGAGTGTTGCTCCTCTGCAGGACAAAAGCAGTCTTTCACCATTAGGACGAGGTTGGCTGCCGGTTTTCTAGAAAGCCCCTTTATCAGGTGAAGGCACACCCATCTATTCCTTGTTTGCTAAGATTTTTCTGATCTTTAATAGATGTTACATTCGGTGAAATATCATTTCTGAATTAACTGATAGTAATTATACGATTTTTCTTTTTTAGTCTTAACTGATTTTCAAACACTGAATCAGCCTTGCACATCTGGAAACTGTATTTGATTAGTGTGTGTTTCTTTTTATTTACTCTTGGATTGAGTTTGTTAACTTGTGAAGGATGTCTGCCCATGTTCCTGAGGGCTACGTTTTTGCTGGGTGTGGTATCAGGGTAATGCTAGCTTCATCAACTAAGCTGAAACATGTTTCTTTCCTTCTTTTTTAAAAAAATTATGAAAAACTAATGTTTCTTCTTTGAATGTTTCACAGAATAGTCTCACATTATGAAGAAAACTTGAAATGTGCATTTCAAACACTTAAAAATATCCAGTAAGAGTCACCTGAAAAGTTAGGGAATCATGTGAATCATAAATCACATGTATTGTATACCTACATGGCAACATTACTTCTGCCTGGTGACCAGGGAAACCATCTGGAAATATGGGGTTTTAACAGAATATAAAGGCAGAGGAGGGGGAGAGGCAGGGAGAATGAGAATCTTCCATTCCCTGGTTCACTCCCCCAAAGCCCTGAGAGTTGGAGCTGGACCAGGCTGAAGCCAGGAGCCCGAACTCCATCCAGGACTCCTATATGGGAGCAGGGACCAAGCACTTGAGCTCTCACCTGCTGCTTCCCAGGCCCATTAGCAGGACGCTATATTGGAAGCAGAAGAAAGAACTTCATCCCAGACACTCTGATGTGGGATGTGGGCATCTTTTTTTTTTAATTATTTTTTTTTTCAAGATTTATTTATTTATTTGAAAGTCAGAGTTACACAGAGAGAGAAGGAGAGGCAGACAGGCAGAGAGAGAGAGAGAGAGAGAGAGAGAGAGAGAGAGTCTTCCATCTGCTGGTTCATTCCCCAATTGGCCACACAGCCGGAGCTGTGCCGATCTGAAGCCAGGAGCCAGGAGCTTCCCTCTGGCTCCTCCCACGCGGGTACAGGGGTCCAAAGAGTTGGGCCATCTTCTACTGCTTTCCCAGGCCATAGCAGAGAGCCGGATCAGAAGTGGAGCAGCTGGGGCTTGGACTGGTGCCCATATGGGATGCCGGCATTGCACGTGGCAGCTTTACCCACTATGCCACAGTGCTGGCCCTGGGATATGGGCATCCTAAGCAGCAGCCTAACCTGTTGTGCTATAATGCTGACCCCAACAAGATTTTTGAATGACCCTTTAACGATCGTAGGGCTTGTAGAAATGTCTCCATCTTCACATTCTTTCCTTTTTTTTGGTCAGCACAGCTATATATTTATCAATTGTATTTAACTTTTTGGAGAATCAGCTTTTGGTTTTATGGATTTTTTTTCTACTGTTTCCCTTTGACTTTCATCGACTTCATTTATTTCCTGCCTTCTGCTTACTTCAGGTTTATTTTTCTCAACGTTTGTTTGGGGGAAGCTTATGATTTCAGACCTTTCTTCTTTTTTAACTAAGAATGTAAGGCTACTGTAGTGTACTAGGTAAAGCCACCGCCTGCAGTGCTGGTTTGAATCCTGGCTGCTCTACTTCCAATCCAGCTCTCTGCTATGGCCTGGGAAAAGCAAAGACAGTCCAAGTTCTTGGGCTCCTGCACCTGAATGGGAGACCCAGAAGAAACTCCTGGTCCTTGGCTTCGGATTGGCTCAGCTCTGGCCACTGCGGCCATTTGGGGAGTGAACCAGTGGATGGAAGACATTCTTTCTCTCTTTGCCTCTTTCTGTATTCAAATAAATAAATATTTTTTTAAAAAAAAGGTTATAAAATTTCCTCTAAGCAATGCTTTAACTACATTCCACAAATTTTGCTTAATTGCATTTTAATTCAGTTGAAAATATCTTTTAATTTCCCCATGAGACCTTCTCTTAGATCTACAGATTATTTAGAAGTGTGTTGTCAAATTTAAGGCACTTTGCATATTTTCCAATTTTATTTTTATTATCAACTTCTAGCTTAATTCCACATGGTCAGAGAATACACTTGGTAGGATTTTAATTTTTTTAAATGTTTATTTATTTAATTTTTACTTACTTGAGAGAGAGAGAGAGAGAAAGAGAAATATATTTCCATCTGCTGGTCCTTTCTCTACAGCCAAAGCGAGGAGGGTACAACTCCATCTGGGTCTCCCACATGGGTGGCAGGGGCCCAAGTGCTTCAGCCACTATCCGTTTGCCTCCCACGGTGCAAGTCAGCAGACAGCTGGATGGCAAGTGGAGGCAGGACTTGCTGCCAGGCACTCCGACAGGGGATGTGGGATCCTATGCAGAAGCTTAAACGCTGTGCCATGACGCCCACCCTGGTCTTAATTATTTTAGATTTGTGAAGACTTGTTTTTCAATCCAGAATATGGCCTGTCTAAAATATTCAACAAGGACTTGAAGAGAATGTAGACTGTGATGCTGTTGGGTATCCACTGCTGGACCCACTAGGTTTTTGTTTGGTTTAGTTCTATATCCTTACTGGTTTTCTATCTACTCTTTCTATTACTAAAAGAAGAGTATTGTGTCTTAAAAATGATGGGCTTGGGAGAAATCCTCCATCCACTAGCTCACTCCCTAAATGCAGCTGGGGCTGGGGCAGGCCAAAGCCTGGATCCCAGAACTCAATCCGGGTCTCCCATGCGGGCGGCAGGAGCCTCGGTGCTTGAGTGATCGCCTGTTACTTCCAGAGCGTGCAATGGCAGGAAGCCAGAACTGGAAGAAGATCCAGGATTTGAACTGAGGTGTTCTGACAGGAGATGCAGGAATCCGAAGTGGTGTCTTAACTGTTATGCCAAATGCCCACATCTCTTCTATAGAATGTGTTAAATCAAAGTAGCTTTTAGGGGCTGGTGTTGTGGCACAGTGGGTTCAGCAACTGCTGTGATGCCAGCATCGCGCATGACCCCCAGTTCAAGCTTGGTTGCTCCACTTCTGACCCAGCTCCAGGCTGATGCACCTGGGAGGGCAAGAGAGGATGGCCCGAGCGCCTGGGCCCCTGCACCCACGTGGGAGACCTGAATGGAGATAAGGCCATTTTGGGAGTGAACTAGCAGATGGAAGATCTCTCTCTCTGTAATTCTGCTTTTCAAATAAATAAATAAACACATACATTAAAAAATGCTTTTGAAAACCAGTAATTATTAACATTCCATTTTAACTCATCTGTAGAGTTTTGGATCCCATAACTTTGTATACTCTTTTTTTAGTGGCTGCACTACAGATTATAATATACATACATTTTACTTTTCAGTCTACTTAGAAATAACATTTTTATCGTTTCAAGTAGCATGAAAAAATCTTAACGATTCTTTTTCCCTTTCAAGTTATTGTCAAGAGATGTATGCTAAAATCTCTCCAGATAACATTTTAACATTTGCTTTCCACTGTCATATATCTGAATTTCAGAAAACAGCCTGTATTACCCAGATACTTAATTCTGTTACTCTTCATTCATTCACAAGGTTCCAAGATTCTCCTTGGTATCATTTTCCTTCCACCCAAAGAATTTTTCCCAGAAATTCTGTGAGATCAGTTAATTTTCTTAGGTTCTTCCCACTGGATATAGAATTGTGGGTTCACAGTTATCTTCTTCGGTCACTTTAAGATTCTGTTTCATTTCCTGCTCATTTCCATTCTCTGATGAGAAAGCCATAATCATGCAATCAATGTTCTATGTATCATGTGTGATTTTTTTTTTTTCCTGGATGCTTTCAAGATATTTTTTTTCAACTTGAGTTTTCATTAGTTTGATTTTTACGTGTCCTGAGTATAAGTTTCTTTGAATTTATCCTCTTTGGGATGCACAGAGCTTCTTGAATCTTGAAGTTTATGTCTTTCACCAAATTTAAGAGGTTCCTGCTGATATTTCTTCAGATAATCTTCCTCTCCACAGCACTCGTCCTCCTCTCTCAGAGCTCACAACACAAACGTCAGACTCTTTGGTACTTTCCCTCATGTCCCTGAAACTCTTTCGGTTTTGTTTCCTCCTACTTCCCGCCCCCACTGCATGATTTCTAGTGAGCTATTTTCAATTTGTTGCCTTTTCTGTCATAAGCACACCCACTGACTTTCAAACTTTTAGAGTTTGTATTTTCCAGTTCTAAAATTCTTGTTTTTTTTTTTTTTTTTTTTTTCCTGGTATCTTCCATTTCTGGCTGGAACTCTCTATATTTTTTATTTATTCCAAGAACGTTCACTCTTACTGCTTAGAGCATGGTGTCATTAGCTGCTTAAAATCTTTGATAATTCTAACATTTGTGTGATCTTGGGGTTGCACCTGATGGCAGCTTTCCCAGTGCAAGCCCAGGAGACGCTCCTGGTTCTTCCCACGTCGAATCATGATGGTTGTTATCCTGGGCATTTTCAATACTGTGCTGAGACCCTAGGTCTTCTGTAACCACTATGGAAAGTCTTAACATTTCTGGTTTAGCAGGCAACTAACAAGGTTAGATTCTGCCTCCTGGGCAAGTGGTGAGAAATTAAAGAGAAAAAGAAAAGCAACATGGATTCTCCTTAAATCCTGGTCAGAGGTCTGGGTCCCTGTGCTGCTGCTGCCGCCACTACTACAACCACATTCCTGTCCAGCAGCTGGAGAGGAACAGAAGAGAAAAAGGGGGGGGGGGAGGAGGAGGAGGAGGAGGAGGAGGAGAAAACCCCAGGGGAATCCCCCTACTCTGTGTCCTGCAGAAGTCCCATTTCTTGCTCCTCAGACCAAAAGGAGGCGGCTTCTTTGCACCTGTTAAGCAGTTCTTCAGGCTCTTGCTAAAGATTCATCTGAGGTAAAATCTACAGGACCTTCACCAACCGTTTGACTTCCTTTTTCAGAATCTCAGACAACTACACTGGGCATTTGGTCTGAGGATTCCAGCTCTATTTAGCAGGAGAGACAGGGTAGGGTCGGGTGTGCTCACTTTGTCTCACCCAGGACGAGGGTGGAGAACCACCACATACACAAATGTGGAGAAATGCACCAGGACTTGGTACGCTGTCTCTGTAGAGGAACCAGGCTTGGGGGCTGCCTGCTCTCTGCCACGATCACTCAGCGTGCTCACTCTGCTGCCGCTGAGGGAAAGCAACAGGATGAATGCTCAGGCTACCCGGCAACCAAACTCTGTTGATGGAACAGGCGATGGCTACATGTGGTCCACAGACCATAGTCTGCTGAGCCCTGTTCCCTATCTCAGATGACAAAGCTGGCCAGTGGCAAAGTTCACTTTTGAACTTTTTTCCAATTCTTAACAGAATTTTTCAAATAACAGCAAAAGTTATGGCTTTACTCCTCCATGAGTCCTGGGATGTCCCATAAGTGTGATGCATATTCAATAAGTGTGATGCATATTCAATAAGTGTGATGCATATTCAATAAGTGTGATGCATATTCAATTCTGGCTCAATTACCCTTTTTGACTCTTGAGAAAGCCACTTCTCTAGAGCTAAAATAAAGTTTCAGAAACTAAAACTTCAGGTGGACTAACTTTATGTGTTTTACATAAAACTGAAAACCTGATTAACGATTTTCTCCAGGATATGTTAAAGCAGAGATCATAAAGCATAGTGACCCAACTTGTTTTTCAGAAGCTTCCTGACAGGTTGGGGAAGCTGGGCTCCTTTCACTCACCTGGTTTCCTGCCACAGAGATAGAAGGCTAGTCTGTCAGTCAGCTCGTACTGTATTTCCACAAGGCGATCTGCCAGCTCATGGTGCCCTCCTTGCCTACCAAGAGAAAACAAAGTACCATTCATGCGGCTCCCTGCTCACTGGCTGTCCCACAGGAGAGTACAGGGGCATCTCCTGAGATGCCCGAGCCGTTGATCAAACCTGACTTTTCAGCATAATCAACTTTGTGTGAGGGTAACTGTCGAGCTCTGCTTCGAGTCCCACCTTTATATACGATTTTCCCCATGTGATCTAGCCCTTTCCGGTATTAACGTATAAGATACAATGCTTAATAAGGAACGCAAAGACTTATGACGAAGAACAACTTCATTTACTGAGGTGAGACAAAAACAAAAAAAATTTTTTTTGACAGGCAGAGTTAGTGAGTTGGTTCATCCCCCAAATGGCCGCTATGGCTGGTGTGCTGCGCTGATCCGAAGGCAGGAGCCCGGTGCTTCCTCCTGGTCTCCCATGCGGGTGCAGGGCCCAAGCACTTGGGCCATCCTCCACTGTACTCCCTGGCCACAGCACAGAGCTGGCCTGGAAGAGGAACAACCAGGACAGAGTCCAGCACCCCAACCTGGACTAGAACCCGGGGTACCGGCACCGAAGGCAGAGGATTAGCCAAGTGAGCCACTGAGACAATAAAATTAATAAAGGGTTGATGGCAAAAGTTTTAAAAATTTCACTACTGAATTTCTAAAAACAGATGAGGGTATTTTAAAAAGTTAATAAAAAATGGAATTAAAAGATAAATTTAGGGGCCAGCGTTGTGGCACAGTGGGTTAACCTGTCTCTTGCAACACTGCTATCCCATACTAGAATGCCAGTTTCTGTCCAGCCACCTGCTAATGAGCTTGGGAAGGCAGCTGAAGATGGCTCAAGTAGATGTGCCCCTGACACCCATTTAGGAGAGCTTCCTGGAACACTGGGTTCCTGGCTTCAGTCTAGACCAGCTCCCACTGTGACAGCCCTCTGGGAAGTGAACCAAAAGATGGAAGATCTCTGAGTCACTCTGTCACTCTTTCAAATAAATTTTTTTATTATTTATTTATTTTTTTTTATTTTTTTTGGACAGGCAGAGTGGACAGTGAGAGAGAGAGAGACAGAGAGAAAGGTCTTCCTTTTCCATTGGTTCACCCCCCAGTGGCTGCCACGGCCAGCGCGCTACGGCCAGCACACTGCGCTGATCCGAAGCCAGGAGCCAGGTGCTTCTCCTGGTCTCCCATGCGAGCGCAGGGCCCAAGCACTTGGGCCATCCTCCACTGCACTCCCTGGCCACAGCAGAGAGCTGGCCTGGAAGAGGGGCAACCGGGACAGAATCCAGCGCCCCAACCAGGACTAGAACCCGGGGTGCCAGCGCCCCAGGCGGAAGATTAGCCTAGTGAGCTACGGCGGCGCCTTCAAATAAATTTTAAAAAGTGATGTTTATATATATATATAAAAGTGATTATTATGCTGTAAAAAGATTTTAAATCCAGTTTTTCCATAATTCCAATTTTCCAGGAAATTTTTAAAATCTTATTTATTTTAAAGGCAAAGCGAAAAAGACAGAAAGACAGAAGAGACAGATCTTCCATGTACCAGTTCACTCTCCAAATGCCTGGCTTAGGCCTGGCCAAAGCCAGTAGTCAGGAGGAATGACATCTGGGTCCCCCACGTAGGCAGCAGGACCTGAAGGACTTGGGTCACTCTCTGCTGTCTCCCTGCTGCATCAGTAGGAAGCTGGATACGAATCTGCGTAGCCAGGACTCAAGCTGGCACTCCAATATGGGATGCAGGCATCCCAAGTGGAAGCTTTTACTCACTGTGCCATAACATCTGCCCTATCCAGGAACCTTTTTTTTTTTTTTTTTTTTTAATATATTTGAAAGGCAGAGTTAGAGAGAGAGAGAGAGAAGGATAGACAGAGAGAGAGGCCTTCCATCTGCTGGTTTACTTCCCAAATGGCTACAACACAGGCTGGGCCAGGTGGAAGCCAGGAGCCAGGAGCTTCTTCCGAGTCTCCCACGTGGGTGCAGGGGCCCAAGGACTTGGGCCATCTTCCGCTGCCTTCCCAGGCATATAGTAAGGAGCTGGATCAGAAGTGGAATCAATGTTCACATGGAGGCTGGTGCTACAGGCAGTGGCTTAACCTGTTGCACCACAACACCAGCCCCATCCAGGAACTTTTAAAGATCCCACATATGTATGGATTTCAAATTTTTTTGTATCAAAATAAATAGACCTTTTAATTTCATTTTCCCAAGAACTATTTGAAGCGCCTTTGTACCATGTCCAGGTCCTACTCTTGGAAATCCTGAATGAGTAAGAACATGGGGGAGGGGGCCAGGATCAATGTTTTGAAAAAGGTCCTTCCCCAGATGATTCTGTGCGGCTAGCGCCTCTGATGAGAGTCCAGTAACTACGGCAAGAGCTTTAAGCCAGGGACAGACAGATCCACCTAGCGCATGGCTCATACCTGCAGCTTCCTTTACCTCTGTACCTTCAAGTTCTCTAACACTGAGAAACCATCAAATTTGCCTTTCTTCATTCCTTAAATAAATATTTATGCTGCTTAGGATCAATATGGCATAGAGGTAAATTATTACATTGAAAGACTATTATGAGGCTGATGCTGTGGCACAGGGGGTTAAAGCCCTGGCCTGAAGCGCCGGCATCCCATATGGGCGCTGGTTCTAGTCCTGGCAGCTCCTCTTCCAATCCAGCTCTCTGCTATGGTCTGGGAAAGCAGAACAAGAAGGCCCAAGTGCCTGGGCCCCTGTGTCCACATGGGAGACCCGGAAGAGGCTCCTGGCTTCATATCGGCACAGCTCCGGTCGTTGCGGCCATCTGGGGAGTGAACCAGCAGATGAAAGACCTCTCTCTCTCTACCTCTCTCTGTAACTCTTTCAAATAAATAAAATAAATCTTAAAAAAAAAAAAAAGAACAACGCCCTGGCTCTTGTCATACCTAATTCTTTCTGCTCTCGTTTGGGGAATGGTATTTTTTCTTATTAAATAAAAAATTTTTATTATAAAAAATAAAGCCTGTTATATGAAAGGTACAGTGAGGAAACTCCAAGGAATGACGACGATGACGCTGATTTGCTGAGGCTCCCTCCTCTTCGAAGGTCCAGTCCAGCTTCTCCTTCCACGATTTGAGGCACTACAAAATCTCCTCCAACCTCCCAGACACCTCTGATTTTTGGGATGCACATCTTTTTTTCTCACTTTTTAACATCTGTGAAACCAGGAAGTAGCCCATGATAGCCGGGGCCCGGTGATTTAACGGGCTGAGCGTTTTTCCTCTTGTAGTGCGACATGACAATATGACACACCGTACAACTGTACACGTGCTGCCCCCGGGGTCTGAAGGACGGGTTCCCACGGCTATCCCCACTGACACCGCACTCTCCCCACTGCAGCCTGTGGAGGTGCGAAATGCGCCCTGCTCATCCCAGCCTCCCAACCTTGACTTCCACCTTCCTCTCACCCAGGACACCTCAGCTCCCACTTCGCATACCCAAACACAATCTATTCTCTAAAGGCCAACCAGAGAAACTTAATGATGTGGGCCACAGTGAAGAAATCCTACATATGCTTTTTTTTTTTTTTTTTTTTTTTTTTTTGACAGGCAGAGTGGATAGTGAGAGAGAGAGACAGAGAGAAAGGTCTTCCTTTTGCAGTTGGTTCACCCTCCAATGGCCGCCGGGGCCAGCACACCGCGCTGATCTGATGGCAGGAGCCTGGTACTTATCCTGGTCTCCCATGGGGTGCAGGGCCCAAGCACTTGGGCCATCCTCCACTGCACTCCTGGGCCACAGCAGAGGGCTGGCCTGGAAGAGGGGCAACTGGGACAGAATCCGGCGCCCCTACTGGGACTAGAACCCGGCGTGCCGGCGCCGCAAGGCGGAGGATTAGCCTAGTGAGCCACAGCACCGGCCAAGAAATCCTACATATGCTTTTTATGACCAACTACCCTTTTTGACAATGAATCATGTACTCTCTTGCCTTAACTCTTTTTCAGGCATTTATGAATCATCTCTTCCAACAAAAAGTAAATTCTGGGGGGATGGAACGGGGTGGGAATGGAGAAGTCTGTCATTTGCTCATTTTACCCTGCGTGGAGCACAGGACGGTGCTTGCCAGTAAATAACGGTAATTCAGAAAAGCTAATTTGGAAAAAGGAGGAAAGATCTGCAATCTAAATGATGGTTAACACTGCCTGCTTATTTTTCCAGCATCTCAATTAAAATTTTCAAATAAAGAAAAATTTAAAGACTTTTTACAATGAGCACCCAGATGTCTGCTACTTACAGATTTCAATAACATTTTATTACATTGTTTGACCACAGATCTGGCCACAAATTGGCTATTAAGTTCAGACAGTGATTTTCAAGTGAAGAGTGATTTCTGTAATTTTTGACACCTGATTTGGACCTGAGGGTGTGGGGGGTTCAAATACCACTGAATTATAAAGGGGAGAAGCCAAACACTCTGCTTTACAATCCCACCCTTTGCCAGGCTGAGCTCAGCTGCCTTTGAAATATTTCTTCAGCAAAGTAACAGAACACTACTGTCAAAGAGGTTATACTTTAATGACAAACAATTAGCTACTTAGCAAAAATCACACTCACATAAAACAACCCAGAGACAAGTGACAGGAAGCTCCCTTTCTTACCTGGCATAATCAACAGGTGTTTTCCCATTAGAATCTTGCGTGCCAGGGTCTGCTCCATATACTGCCAATAATTCAGCCTGCAAAATCTGCCCTGCTTTGGAAGCTACATGGAGTGGGGTGTTTCCTTTTTCCTAAGAATCATTTGTAGGTAGTAGACAAAAAAACAAAAAAGCAAATGAGATAAACTAAAGACAACACAAACACAAGTCACAAGTCACTTAGTGTCAATCTGAAGTCATTCACTGAATGGAATCTGAATCAAGTCGTGTCTCCTTACAGGGTGAAAGAAGTTGGCCTGTGCTCCTAAAGATAACAGCCTCAGGCAGGTTTCAAGATTCCCTGTTCTCACACTTGAATGGAGTTGCTGAAAAACACAAACAAAAAACAGTATTTGTTAAAAGTGTCGATGGTGATCTACAAGAGCTGATGGTAGTAACTATTTTAATGTACGCCACATTAGAAACATGTAATCAAAGATTTATTTATTTATTTGGTTTAATAAGGGGGACCGAGCAGTTTCTCCCCATCACGGCCACCTGTGGGCTGGAAGGTGCAGTGGGGCCGTTAGGTAGGAAGTCAGAAATGAGCTTATGTGTGTGTGACAAAGGCCTAAGGAGTTGACATCTAGGTCCAGCATCCCCATCATCCCGCTAACCTCCCAGGTGCAGCCCAGTATCTGCACTTCAAACACCCCACCCCTTCTACCCAATAACCCTCCTTCCTCTAGGGCTCCTCTAAGGCGGGTGACGCCAGCCAGGCTTCCCCCTCTGATAACTTCAGGGGGAAAACTCAGAACGGCATTTTTCGTATTTACATTCAAAAAGTCCTTTGTCCCAGGAGGAGAAGCGGGAAGTCAAGACCCATCCCCTTTAACCCCACCCCCCCCCCAGCCTCAACTGGACTGCGGGCTCAGCCTGAGCTCAGCCCGCCTCTCTGCTGAGCCGCCCGCCTGGCCTGCCCAGGTGTATTCTCTCCACTCAACCAAACTCGCTCTCCCCCAGTCTGAGCGACTGGGCACTCTCTCTCAGGTTCTGTCTGGAGAGGTGCCCATCCGTTCTTATGGATGTCCCTACCCTAATAAACCTTGCTATTTTACTTTCCACTACTCTCTGTCTCACACCTGAATTCTTCCTTGCGCGAAGACAAGAACCCTGCTGTTCTCCGGGAACAGGGCCACTTTACTGATAAGGAAACCAGGACTGTGAAGGCTGACCTAACCAAACGCATGACTCGTCTACGCAAGCAGCATAACCAGATCCTGAGTGAGGCAGTGTGAGGAGGAGGCTGCTCCCGGCTCTCAAGTCTTACGGACCTGAGTTTCAAACCCCACCCCTTTCAAGCTGCGTGGCCTCACAAAAATTCTGTAAGCAAGCTGACCTACAGTCTCTACCTGGAAAACAGTGATAACAATGCTACAGGGTCACTGCGTCACTGTGAAGGTTCACAGGACCAGCAGGTGCTCAGCAGGGAGCCCAGGATAGGGAAAGTGCTGTCACTACGATTACTAGTTGCTGGTACTGAACCTCGGGCTTTGGGGCTTCAGCTTGTCCCCAGTGTAAACTCCAGGACTCTGCATTCCGTCACAGCGTCCCAGGACACTCTTCCAGGGTGGGAAACAGGCCACACTCTGTACTGCTGCAGAAACGCTCCTATGTGCAGAAGACGAGCGGTCTCCTTCAAGTCTATCCCTGGACTGTCCATGACATGGCGGCCTTTACCACAGGAAAGCAGAGAGCTACTCGAACACCTATACCCAGGCCTTCTTAAAAAGTTTCATTACAAAAAGGGAAAAAAAAAAAACAAGTCTTAGTGAACAAAAATAACAATTATACACATTTCAACGCAAACTTTAAAATTCCGAATTACAAGAGATTGTGCTTTATGTGAGTGAGCAACTGTCGAGCGCAGTGCTTTGACGTAGATGTGCGACTCTCACAGAATCTCTAGAAACGTCCCAAGGCTCTCATCAAGAAACCATCGACGCACTCTTCACCTACAATAAACCATGCTCCGCACACAACCCTGAGTCACACTCTCTCCAAAGCTGACTCACTACACAACCTTCGAACCTGAAGACCTCGCCCCCTTACGGATTCTTTCCCAGCCCTTATTGGAAACCAGCAAACTTTCTAGCCCCACCTTAGAAACAACTCCAAGATGGTTCCCATTTCAAGGTTGAACACTCAGAAAGGGTACTGACGTGTAACTTCAAAATCATCATCGGTAAAACACAAATAGACGCCACATGAATTAAGATTAAAGACAAAACTACTGCAAAAAGAAACCAGCTGCTATTAACTACTCGATATACAGAAGTGAGTTTTTGCTTCTCTCCCTTTCTTTTTTACACTTTCCTCAGGTAGAACAACATGCCGCGTCGCCCAGCCCTTGGGGGTCTCACGGCGCGACCCACCTTGCTCAGGTCTTTGGTGGTCACGCTGTCGTCATCCCGGCAGGGCAGGCGATGCACAAAGGCTAACATCTGATACTTGGCTCTGATGAATTCTGCTTTATTGGGACTGGTGTGAAATAAAAAAAGAAAACAGTTCACTTGCCATTCAGAGACAACATTCCCCATTCTTAGCACTGTAAAGAGAAGAGGAAGTGACCCACAGTGGAATGAACAATGCTGAAATGTGTTTCGGCAGTGTTTAAGACCCGAAGCCTGAGAACACATTTGTCATGACAAGGGCCGGGCCGCAGAGCACCGGCACATTTCCATTTTCTTAATTAACTTAGCAACAATGGGAGGAAGTGGCATTTTAGTCCCATTTTATAGGAGGCATCCAGCAGACTGGTGCCTGGAACCAAAATTTTAGTCTGAACGTCTTTTGAGCACCTAAGTTGAAGCCTGATTACACCAGCCTCCAAGCCTCGGCTCCTGCGTAGCTGTGAGAAAGAGGTGAAGGTGAGGATGTCCCCTGTCTTTGCATCTCCGGCAGCAAGGGGCCTGACGCACAGCTGGGCCAAGCGCCTCTTGTGCTGCTCTAGGGAAGCCTCATCAAAAATAGCTGCATTCCTTTTAGTGGGCTCCATGTGTTAAGAAAAAAGTATTTATAAACATTCCACTCACTGTACTTTATCCTGTGGATTAGCTTTGCGTCTTCCGCTCAGAATAGAGGCAGGGTCCAGCAAGGAATGCTCCCATATAGAATTAGCACCATTGTTATACAAGGTTTCAACCATCTGAAAGCAAGCAATGTGAAATCACGTTTTCATTTATTTTCACAAATATTCAATGGGAATCAGTAACTGGGAAAACAAAGCTCCACTACAAACATTAACATATTTGGGATGCAACTTAGATGGCTATTTTCCGGTTTTAAAGATTTATTATTTGAAAGAGTGAGAGAGAGAGAGAATTTTCCACCTGCTGGTTCACTGCCCAAATTTCTCCCAACAGCCTGTGCTGGGCTAGCCTGAAGCCAGGAGCCAGGAACTCCACCCAGGCAGGGGCCCAAGCATGAGCCATCACCTGCTGCCTCCCAGGATGCATCAGCAGGAAGCTGGATTGGAAGCAGAGGACTCAGGACTTGAACTGGCGCTCCAACAGGGATACAGGTGTCCCAAGTGGCAGCTGAATCTACTGCACCACAACAACTGCCTGGATTTCTAACTCTGGGATGAACCTTCAGCTCTGACCAGCTGGAGCGCTAAGCACGTGAATGGGTTCGACTGCACTGTTCTTCCAGATGATGAAGAGTGCTCTGACACTTCAGGGCAGTGTCTCTCAACCCAATCGAATACTGTTTTCCAAGTTTTTAACCCCATGTCCCATTTGTACTATTTATTTTTTTTAACAATCCTCTCACTTTTTTTTTTTTAATATTTTTATTTATTTGAGAGGTAGAGCTATAGAGAGAGAGACAGACAGACAGAAAGGTCTTCCATTCTCTGGTTCACTCCCTAAATGGCCTCAATGGCCGGAGCTTCTTCCAGGTCTCCTACGTGGTGCCGGAACCCAAGCACTTGGGCCATCTTCTGCTGCTTTCCTAGGCACATTACAGGGAGCTGGATTGGAAGTGAAGCAGCTGGGACTCAAACCGTTGCCCATATGAGATGCTGGCACTTCAGGGGGTAGCTTTTACCAGCTACACCACAGCACTGGCCCAATCCATTCACTATTTAAAACTTTTATTAACAATTATGATTTGATGTGATAAATAGTTTTCTTATACACATTAGAATAATGCAACTATGAAAATACATATTTGAGAAACTCCTGTACCTGTCCCAAGTACTACTTTACATATCATACTTTGGGAACTGACACTTTATGGACAACCCTGGCATTTTAAACTGCCTATCTCTCTGGATTTTATTCAGATTCTATACTATAATTTGACTTTTTAAGCATGATAGAACTGAGAGCAATAAATACCTCTTTTTACTTTTTTCACAACAGAGATCCAAATCCACTCATCTTGGTCCCTTGGCTCATACAGGCAAGTTCAAGGGACAGGCTATGTAGCTGCCATAGATTTACTAAAGACACATGAAGGGCCGGCGCCGCGGCTCACTAGGCTAATCCTCCGCCTAGCGGCGCCGGCACACCGGGTTCTAGTCCCGGTCGGGGCGCTGGATTCTGTCCCGGTTGCCCCTCTTCCAGGCCAGCTCTCTGCTGTGGCCAGGGAGTGCAGTGGAGGATGGCCCAGGTGCTTGGGCCCTGCACCCCATGGGAGACCAGGATGAGCACCTGGCTCCTGGCTCCTGCCATCGGATCAGCACGGTGCGCCGGTCGCATCGCGCTGGCCGCGGCGGCCATTGGAGGGTGAACCAACGGCAAAGGAAGACCTTTCTCTCTGTCTCTCTCTCTCTCACTGTCCACTCTGCCTGTCAAAAAAAAAAAAAAAAAAGACACATGAAGGCAAAACATACGCTTACTCCTCCATTCTAAGGGAACTTGAAGAATGTGTACACCTAAATGAAAATGCAGGTGACATGACACTGGACCCCAAATAAAATGAGGAGCTCACTTAACAGAGTATTAGGCACGCAATCCAAACACGTTAACTTAATTGGGTCTCCGACTAGTAACAAGACCTTGCAGAAAACTTAGTTCAGATGTTTCGGAAACTTCTGAGACGTCTCAGCCCGTGCTCCCCTCAGAGGGAGCGAATGTTGTCACGCATCGGTAGGTGCTCGGGAGGAGGAAGCACGTTAATGAAAAGGTTCTCAGGGGCTTGCGGGAGCATTCAAAATGGTGCATGGGACAGGAGGATCACTTAGAAACAGCTTCTCGGGACGCTAGCAAGGAGGCTGGCGGTGACACATCCCCATGGCATTTTAATGACCATCCATCTGCATACAACTGAACGAGATCGGTGTCAGGACAGAAGTAACAATCGGAAATGCTAAACTCCTATGGATACTACTTATATGTAAGACCGATGGGCACAGCTCCTCTCTTCAGTTACGACTCAGACACCTCCCTAGGATCTGCGGGGCCTGGGATCTGGGAGAAACAGTGGGCGCTAAGGCAATGGTCCTGGAGCCTGAACCCCGAGCCTGGAGGCGCTGCCCGGCGTTACCTGCAGCAGCGTCGGAGGCCACGGCGTGTGCTTCAGGTGCCTCACTTGGGAGATGTGGCGCCCCAGGCTCCGATGGACACTGCAGCACTCGTCACAGATAAACGTGCCCCTGTTTACGGATGCCCAGGAAGGATCTGGAAAGAGAAGGCAATCTCAGTGGGGAGGGCGTCAGCTGGTTTCTAACCTGCCAGATGGCAAATGATGGCTGACGTTTGTTTCTTTAGAAAAACAAGACATTTCTGCTATTAGTATGCTTGTCGGTGCATCAAGCCAGCGATCTTGTCCGATGATGCCATCCCCACCTCGGCTGACTCGGTACAGTGTTAACTGAGACTAAAAACACGAGTTGAAGCCCTAATGAGGCGGTTCTTTTCTGACTCAGGGCCGCAGTTTTTGGCTCTAACACAGATTTACCATCTCAGGTGCACACTCAGTCAACGTCAGAGGCACAGTTGGAAGGCTACCGATGAATCACTGCTTATCTACCTCCACACAGCAAGATGACACAATTCCGACAGTGAACTATGCACGCGGCATCATGGGAAGTCAACGGGGACCACACGGTTGTTCTAATCCACTGCTACAAACCAGCACGCGCTGACGCGGAGCAGAAGCCCGTGAGGGACGGAGGGAAGCCCTCGCTGCTGTGGTTCTGAGGACAGGGACATGCTCTACGGTGCCCGTTAGCTGTTTTCAACAAACCGCCGAGATCGATTCTGCAACTGATCTAACAGAAAACAAGTGGCGTCACAGAGGCAAAGACGGTGCCTGTGAAATACTTTTTCCCCTCTGAGATCCCACAGAGCTTGCTCAGACGTCCTTTGAAACAAGGACCACCTCACACTTAGTGCAGCAGGACGGCTCTGGGTACGTAAACTGAGCACTCAGAGCCCCAAGTGGAGAAGGGCCCTCTGCAGTTCCCCAGCCTCGCCATGGAGTGACAATGGGTGCCGCTCAAGCTGCCTGGTCGAAGGGCTATATTTTAACATTCTTCAATGTCCACAAAAATCTCCAAAATGCATGTACATCATCTTTACCATTTTTAACAGTTTATTCAAACTCTTTCAAACCATATAATGAAAAGCTATGATTTCAATCAAAGACAAATCCCGGGAGCCAGGGCGTGTGGTGGTTACGAGGGCTGGCTCTGGAGACAAGCAGTCCAGGGTTTGAACCCCAACTCTGCAGCTTCCTGCACAATGATCTCAGGCAAGTTTCTTCTTGAGTGTCCTCACTATGGGTCAAATGCGAATAACAGCACATCACAGGACAGAGCATAAAGAGAAGGGCAAGTGCCTCTCACACAGCAAATACGCAGCCATGTCAGCTCCCACACCTTTTAAAACTCATTTCCTAAATACTACTCATAGAGCTGTGAGAGTCCACCGAGACGCATGATCTCTCGAAAAAGTTTTTGACTGAAAATTCTTAAAAGCACCCAATGTTTCACACAAACACTGTCGGAGTGTCATAATGACATTTTCAGGTAACTGGACTCGGTACGATGTATTTATAATAAACTAGGCTCATGAAAAGAAAAGTAAAATATTTACTGAAACATGATCATGGTTAATTAAATCTCTGCCACAAAATAAAACAGAAACAAAACAACTCAAAAAGTGGAGCTCTGTCATTACTGGTAGACAAAGAAGGGAAGGCGGGCCACATGAAGACGCAGGATGTACACAGATGTGCCACTTTCTGCACTTCCAGACTCCTACTGATGACCAGAAACCACGCTGGGGCACAGTTTTGGCTTTCACATGATTCACAGGATTCACGGTATTCTTGGAGGAAATTAAACAAGAAAAAAAAAAAACAGCAAGGATTTGCTGTACATTAGCAAGATGCTTGACTGATCACTTCAACGTCATGGATCAGAACCCCATGGAAGGCATATTAAAATATAAACGAGACAGAAAATCAACACTGAGTCTGTATGAATGAGGTTGGGTGAAACTTTGCAGCTTGTGTGGGTGTTCTACACCAGGGTTTCTTAACCCAGGCGCCACGGCAGCCCCAAACAGCCTTCAAAACGATGTGCAGCACGCTCCTCCCAGCAACGTCGCGCACATTTTGAGTTGAGCTGATCTTGAGTGAGTGAGTGAGTGAGTGAGTGAGTATGGTGCATTTTCGGGGGAGAAGGCTTTGCATTCACCAGAATCTCGAAGGCAGCCCTAACCCTAAGCCAGGCAATTCTTTCACTGGGACTTAGCAGAAAAGCAACACAAATCCCTAGCTGCTCCAGTGCGCAGAACAGTTCAAGGTAGCCTAATTATATTCAAAACAGGAAGGAAGTGACTCAAGTCTCTGCAGATCAGGCCCTCAGACAACAACTAAAACAATCCAGGCGAAGACAAAGCGTTCTGAAATGCACAAGGCACTGCAAACTGGCAGGCAGGAGGCAGGGCGGCAGCGAGAAGCCGGCTCCTGCGCTCCGTGGCCTCTACGAGGAGCCACGCACCCCGAGAGGAAGTCTGAAGCTAGATACATGTGCACCGAGCCTGTCACGCAAAGTTCAACTGAAAACCGGCAAGGAAATAAGGAAGTGGAACACACAGCAACGTTAGACAAAACAAAGGAGTTTGTACAACCCACACTGAGGGGGTTTATAAAACACATCTTTTTCAACTCCGCCATCTCCTCTCTATCTGCCAAGGAAACCGGTTACCACCACCTGCACGGCACCGGCGGGGCAGTAGCCACATAAGGTTTGAGTTATCACAGCGCTATTTAAAATCAGTCTCTGCTTCCAAACGGCAAGATGCAGATCAGAACAAAATGTGCGATGATTTCATCACGATTACTCGTTGGGCGCGACTGCCAAAGAAGCTACCTTACCTTCGGATTCCTGCAGACCCAAAGCTGATCAATGCCAGCGCCAGCACCAGCGACCTACTCGGTCCCGAGTGCTAGGACGGATCTGGTTTCTAGACCTGCATATTATGCCCGGGAAGAATGGTTTCGGCATCCCAGCGCCCCATACGCCTCTACTGTGCTTTTCTGTTTGTGTAATTAATGTACGACTTAGAAATTCGGAGACTTTAGAAGGGGGGAGGGGGCTGAGATGAGTGGATCCTCACTGAGCTAACCACTGAGCTTTACTCCCAATTATCCACATCGGAAAAATGAGGAAACCGCGGGTTGGCCAAGTGAAGTCACCAGCCCAAGGTCACCCCAACAGGCAAAACCCAGCCGAAACCGAGGCCGTCTGGACCCCCAAACTTGAGACAGGCACGGCCCCCCGCGTGCAGGCGGCGGGGACGGGGCGGGGGGCAGCCAGACCCCGGCGTCCTGGGGCTGCGCCCTACGAGTGGCGGCCGCGGTGTCCGCGGCGGGGAAGGCACCCACCCGAGCCCCCCTGCCAGGTCTCCGGGAGCGGCGCCCACCCTGGCCAGGGCCCCCCTCGCGGGGCGGGGGTCCCGGCAGGGCTGACACCTGCAGCTGCCGCTCCATTTTACTTCTGTAATCGGCCTTCCTGTGCATTGCCCAAGCCCCTTCCTGTTCGCAGAGCGGCCCCGGCCCCCGCCGCCTCCCTGGCCCGCCTGGGACGGAGGGGACGCCAGCGAAGGGCAGGACGCGAGGGCGGCGGCCCCCGGCCCGCCCGGCTCTGACAGGCCCGGGACGGGTCCCACTCCAAAGCTGCCCCCGGACTCCCCTTCCCTCCACTGCGACCCCGGCTGCGGGGCTCAGCCGCGGGAACGCGCCAGACACGAGGGGGCGGCCCCGGGGTAGGGGTCCGGGCCAGGAGAGCGGCCAGGAGCGGGCCCGGCCAGCGCGACTCACCCGGCCCGCTGCAGTCAGCGCACACCTCGCTGCTCCGGAGCCGCTTCGACATGGCTCTCGCCTCCACCTGCCGGGAACCAGGGGGCCCCAGGAGCGCGAAGACGGCGGCGGCTGCGCTTCCGCTCTAACGGGTCCCCACGGCGGCGCTGGCGGCGGCGCCTCTCCCCTCAGCGCCTCACAGCCACGGCGCAGCGCGCACGCGCGGGGCGGTGCCCTTTGGCGACTGGCAGATCATGTGACCGGAAAGGGCAAAGCTCCTTTGCCGCCATCTTGCGTGAGGGCAGGTGCCTACCACAGCATCCTCTGTCCCAGCGCTTAGATCTTCCTTTCTAGAAATTCGCAGGGTAGAGCACCGATTAATAGCAGGGGAGGCAGCCCAGTCTCGTAACCCGAACGTTGGGGCCACAACCTCCTCGAGGCGATCAGTGGCTGTCAAGTTCATTCGTCTGTCCTTTATTCAAATAGGAATAATTAATTTCACCAAGAATTAGATGTTTATTGAGCACCTACTATGTTATACACTTTATTTCCAGCGCTGAAGAAACATCAGTGAGGAAAAGCGGACAAGATTCCTGCCTTTCTAGAGCTTACATTGTGCTGGAGTAGATATACGATAAAATAAGTCAGTTAAAGCTGTATTAATGATTCCTTCCTTAGACTGCGGTTCTTTAAAATGGAGATAGTTGGGGCCGCGTTGTGGCTTAGTGGACAAAGCCTCTGCGCTGGCATCCCATATCGGCGCTGCTTAATGGTCCAGCTGCTCCACTTCCGATTCAGTTCCCTGCTAATGAGCCTGGGAAAACAGCGGAAGGTGGCTCAAGTCCCTGGGCCCCTGCACTCAAGTGGGAGGCCTGGAAGAAGCTCTGGCTTCTGGGTTTGGACTGGCCTAGCTCTGGCTGTTGTGGCCATTTGGAGTGTGAACCAGCGTATGGAAGATCTCTCTGCCTCTGTAACTCTTCCAAATAAATAAATCTTTAAAAAAATGACAATAAAATGGAGATGGTTGTCTACCTCTAGTCCATGACTTGGTTTTTGCTTTATTTATTGATTGAGAAAGAGAAGGCACTCAAGAGAGCTCCCCCCATCTGTGAGTTCACTCCCCAGATGCCTGCAAGGGTCTGGGTTGGGAGCTGGGAGCTCCGTCCAGGTCTCCTACAAGGGTGAGAAGGACCCAGTTACTTCCGCCATAGCTGCTGCTTCCCAGGGTCCCTGTTAGTGGGAAGCAGGGGTCAGGAACCCGAAGTGGTTATCAATCCCAGGTACTGTGATGTGGATGCAGCCGTTTTAATCACTGTGCCAAGCACCTCCCCGATTTATTTTTGCCTGGCCTCTGCCTGGTGATTTTTACATTACATTTGTAAAACATTGCAAGAAGAAAAGGGAGAAGAGGGAGAGGGAGAGGAAGAGGGAAAAGACGGATACACCATAAAAATTATATGTGACTAGCAAAGCTAACTATTTTCTATCTGGCTAAGAACCGATCCCGTAAGTTATGGGAAATGTGGTATGCCTACTCCATAATAAACCCTCAGTAAGTGATAGCATTATTATTGATATTTTCTGATTACTGCTTTTCTCTATATAGTTGTAATTTTTTTTTTTTTTTTTGACAGGCAGAGTAGACAGAGAGAGAGAGAGAGAGAGAGAGAAAGGTCTTCCTTTGCCGTTGGTTCACCCTCCAATGGCTGCCGCGGCCAGTGCACCGCGCTGATCCGATGGCAGGAGCCAGGTGCTTCTCCTGGTCTCCCATGGGGTGCAGGGCCCAAGCACCTGGGCCATCCTCCACTGCACTCCCTGGCCACAGCAGAGAGCTGGCCTGGAAGAGGGGCAACCAGGACAGAATCCGGCGCCCCGACCAGGACTAGAACCCGGTGTGCCAGCGCCGCAAGGCGGAGGATTAGCCTAGTGAGCCGCGCGCCTCTAGTTGAAATTTGAGACTAAGAATAGCTTACGGAGAATATAGGATGCTGTAAAATAAACACAATGAAATGAAAATCAGTGTGAAAGAAAAGGGATTTGATGATAATACTAATGAATAGTTCTTGTATTTGTTACACGTGAACACAGCTGTGGTCTCTATTGGGTGTGTGCTGTAGGCCACGTATTACAAGGGGGCTACAGAGAGCTAACTGAAATTGGAATTAAAAGATACGTTTACTAGGGTGCAAAAATCTATCCAGGCGTAGCTTTTTCCTAGTATGCATTTTCCCACGAGCTTCTTGAAGACCCTCTTCTATGCATGGGTTTCAAAAAGTTTTTGCACCAAGACAAACTTATCTTCTAGGCCCATTTTTCTCCACACACTTTTTTTGTAGTACTCTCACGTTAGTTTGAAGCATTGTCGGTAAGCAAAAACTAAGGTGGTCCCTGCCGTTGTGGGGTTTTCAGAGTAATGAGAGAGGAAACACGTTCAACAAACTTGGGATATGGAAGAGAGGTTGAGCGTCACAAGGCTTCTCCAAGGAGCCCTGGGTACTCCAAGGAGTATCCCGAGGAGCCCTGGGGTACATCTCTCCCGGGTACTAAGCCTCCAGGACGTGGGGTGCATCCCGTGATTCGCACACATTCCACAGCTAGGGCCTCCAGGGCCACCCTAATTTGCTCTGTCGTCAACTCACAAACCTCCCGGGCCGCCCAAGCGTGGAGAATGGATTGGGCCAGGATTCTCGCACAGCTGCCCTTGCAGACATCCGAGGCGCGCCGGCGGAGAAGGCAGGGGGAATGCTCTGAGGGCCAAGTGGCCTCCTAGCAGACAGCTGAGCCCAAGCAGCAACGGGGAGCTCCCGCTGCTGCGAGGCCACCTGGCTGCTGGCCGAGCCCAGGAAACGGACGTAGTGCCTGATGTTGCAACCCAAACGATGACTTCATATTTGCAAACTGTGGCCACCTTGGGCTATTACGCATTAGCCAGAATGCAGAATGCAAATGATAGTTGAACACTCTCATCCGTCGAATACACCATCACCGTTGATAGCTCGGAATGACAGCCCAGTGTGGAGCTTAGATGGAACAGCGGTTCTCCACCGAAGGCGGTTTTTCTCCCCCAGAAACCATTTGGCAATGTCTGGAGACGTCATATTCGGCGGGGTGCTGCCGGCATTGAGTGGGTGGAGAGGCTAGGTAGGGACGCTGCTCGCCAACCCTAACAGAGCACGGGGCAGCCCCCACGCAAGGAATTACCCATGCTCAAAATATGCTGAGGTTGAGAAATCCCAAGATAAGAACCGTCGCCTTACTCTGCAAATTTTTAAAGCCACTCCTCCAGGGTTTTAAGTTCCTCCTTTAACGTTGCGCGGTGTTGCCCGCTTCCAAAATGGCTTCTGACCCACCGTGGAAGGATCTGCCCTAGTCCAAAAAGGCTGAAAGGGAGTCAGGCGCCGGAATGGTTTGGTCCGGGCCCCTGGCGTCACCCCCTGACTGCAGAGCCAATGGACGAGGCCCAGTTGTGGACCGAATCATCCGGGGGTCACTGGAGCAGGGGGGAAACAGGCTGATGACGCTTAGACCGAGGTTTCCATATCGAGACCCGCGGCTCAGGGAGAGAACCTCAGCTCGGCCTCGTGGGTTCTAGTGTGTTTCCCGACGTGGAGTTGGGAGTGGGCGGCACTGGGCGGACCTCGGCCCCGATGCCTGGCCTCGTCCCCTCCCGCCGCGGCGTGCGGTGGTTCGCTCCCGGCACTTCCCTGTTTGGGGCAGTTCGGCCCGCAGAAGTCGGTTCGGGAGCTGTCAGTGCGGGCGGTATCGCGGCGGGGCGCGGGGTGGGCGCGTCCGACCCTGTCCCCTACCTGGCCGGTGGCCTGGGACCTCCCGCGCACCCCGCACCCAGCCTGCTGGGCCTAGCGGCCGCGTACACCGCCTACTGCGCCCCTCGCTTCTTCGCTCTCTGGCCGCCGGGCGGGCGGGCGCCGGGGACCCCGCCGGGGCCGAGGCTTCCAGCGGGCGGCCAGGGCCCGGCTTCGGCTTCCTCGCCATGTCCTCGGCCCGAGACGTCAGCGACCACTTCCCCCTCCATCTTCTGGTCTGGAACAACGACTACCGGCAGCTGGAGAAGGAGCTGCGGGGCCAGGTGAGGGCGGGGCAGGGGGCTGGGGGCGGGGCGGGGGTCGTTTCGCCCTCCTGAGCCTGTTTCCAGCCTCGGGGCGCCGGGGACCCCGCGGACGGCTTCACGCTTGCGGTATTGGGGTAATCATGGTAAATAGTAGGGCATGTTTTGAGTGCTTGCTGTATGCCAGGCCCCGTGCCGATAGCTTTATGCCCATCATGCCTGCTAACCATTCCAGGAACGCGAGGAGGGAGCTGCTGTCATCCCAGAGCTTGACAGAGGCGGGAACTGGAGCTGTCAGGGGTCCCCTGCCTTCCCTGAGGCCGGCCCCAACTAAATAAAGGTTATTCGGCCCCATTGCCTCCGAGTTGGAGAAACAACTCACGCCCCCCCCCCCCACAGCCCCCACCCCCACCCTTGTTGTCCCACTTGGGCTTGGTTGGTTTTGAAGTCCAGGTTCCGAGTCGCTCTTGTGACCTTGGGCAAGGCATTTTGCGGGCCCGCGTTAATCTGTGGGTTGAGGATGTTGGTTCGGATGGGGAGCAGACCTCGGATTGGACCCAGAGTCGGAGGGTGAGGACCAGGACTCGGCCTCCTTACCAAGCTCCCCAGGGAGGCTGATACCCAGGGAAGTTTGAGGATCCCCTGTGCTCTGGCTCCTTAAGGGCCTTTCTGTTCCGAAGCGCTTTGATTTGTTGCCATCTCTTTGAAGTAGTGGTTCTCTGTCAAAGTCGCCTCCCCCACCCCGGGGACTTCTGGCCATGTATGGAGACATTTTTGGTTGTGGGGAGTGGGTGCTACTGGCATGTGGTGGGTGAAGGCCAGGGATGCCACTCCAGCCTGTCACAATGCACAAGACCGCCACCCACAGTTATCTGGCCCCAGTGTGTAACTGCCCTGGAGTTACAAACTCACAGGCTGACAGTCAGGGGGAGAGTCTTCAGTTACCTCTGAAACCAGGTGTCGTTGTTCTTGCTGGTTTCATTCATTTTACCCAGCTCATGAAGTATCTCAGAATTGAACCCTGTGGTTGTCAGAAGTTACAGAAGAAAAGGAGCCTGGATTTTCCTTGGGTGGGCGAGCTCAGCGGTGCCCAGTTGGAGGGGCTCCTGCCAAGCGCCATATTTATTTGAACTTGGCTGGGCTCCCATTCAAAAGCTCTTTTGTCATTCAGAAGGGAATTCCAGACAGGTTAGGAGGCCCTGTTCTTAATGAGATGGCTCCTGCCACTGTTGCCACAGTTGAAGAGTTCAAGAGATAAAGACTCCATTGCCTGGAGCCAAAATGATTCACCTGCTGCTTGGATTCCTTCCCACTGTGTCCTGGGAACCCTCTGCCCTCCCGCTCAGCCATCTCTGAGCCCCGTCTAGATGCTGTGCAGATGACCAGCCCTGGTTGGCAGGGGCCTGGCTGTGTTCACACCTGCACTTCTGCAGCATCATGGCTGCCCGGCTTGTGCCATGTTGAGCAGAAGTACCAAGACAGTCCCCGCGTTAGAGCCAGGAACAGACAAGCTCATCGTCCTTGAGCCACAGGCTCCTTCAGGACCGGTGTCTGAAAGCAGTGGCCTTCCTGGTCGCTGGAGACCCCGGGGAAGACACGGTGTCTGCTAAGACCAGAACCACGTCCTGGTTTCCAGGCTGCAGCGCGGCGTAGCTGAATTGCCTCTGCCTCGCCAACTGTGAGAAGAACACTCACTGGAAGCTCTCTGCCCTTCACCTTGAAAAACACGAAGGTCGGGGCCGGCGCTGTGGCTCACTTGGTTAATCCTCCACCTGCGGGGCCGGCATCCCATTATGGGCGCCGGGTTCTAGTCCTGGTTGCCCCTCTTCCTGTCCAGCTCTCTGCTGTGGCCCGGGAAGGCAGTGGAGGATGGCCCAAGTGCTTGGCCCCTGCCCCTGCATGGGAGACTAGGAGGAAGCATCTGGCTCCTGGCTTCGGGTTGGTGTAGCTCTGGCCGTGGCGGCCATTTCGGGGGGTGAACCAACGGAGGGAGGACCTTTCTCTCTCTCATTGTCTAACTCTGTCGAATAAAAAAAAAAAAAAAAAAAACCCACGAAGGACACCTGTGGTTTGGGGGTTCGAGTCTTGCTGCTGGCTTTCCTGAAGTGCCTTTTAGGGCCTTGATGCCCTTGCCTGTCCAGGAGGCCCAGGAGCGACGGTCACGTGTGCTGATCATTCATCTTTGATTTCATGATTGGTTCTCACTGTGGCTCATTGCGTAGTACACCAGCCCCCTCCGGGGAAGAGCCCGTTGGGGGGCGCATTCAGCAGGAACTTCTTGAATGAGGATGCTTTGGACCACATGGCCATGGAAGGCACCTGTCTGGTGGGACGCTCGCGTGGGGCCTGTGTCCCGGCAGGCTCCGTATTTGGCTTCAGGCCCGCTTCCACCACCATGAAGCCCTGGAACTGTTTTCGAAGGAGGCACACCTTGCATTCTCATTTCTCGCCGGGCCCTGCAGGATTACGTAATCAGTTCAGGGTGAAGAAGGGAGCAGGGATGTCGCTGAACTACATGGCAGGAAACATCTGGTTGCTTTCGTATTTATCTGGATCCTCTGTGGATTGTGAAACAGCCACTCACCTCTGTGACCTGGAGGCCACTGGGTTTAATAGCCGGCGCTAATACCGCGTCTGAATGGTTTCGTCACCTGTGAAGTCTGGCAAGAGTAGAGCCCGTGGCCGCCCCGGCTCTGTGCCCAAGTGTTTTCCCCGGATCTTAGATGTCATCCCCACACCAACCCCCTGGGGTGGGCGCTGTTACAATTCCCATCTTACAGATGAGGAAACCAAGGCTCGCCAGGCAAGCCTGTGTTTGCAGTCCCTCTGCGCCGCGCCGCCTTCCAGTAAGAATGCCTCCGTTTGCCGGATTGTGGAGAATGTGCAAGATAATGGCTGTAAAGTGCAGGCACGTGGGGGGTGGGGGCAGCACCGCGTAGCAGTGGCTGCTGCTCTTAGCACAACAGCATTTATTAACCCGAGAATGGAGCCGCTTTCCCGTATGGCCCAGTTTGTCTACAAGGAACAGGGATTAGTTGCATAATTAACAAAAACCTCTTCTCAGGGGCAGGTGTTGTGGTGCAGTGGTCAAGTGTTTGCTTGGGATGCCAGGCCCACATCCTGTATCACGGGGCCCGGGATCCCACTCGGCCTCCACTTGTAACCCAGCTTCCTGCTGATCCTGGGAGACAGCAGACGATGGCCCAAGTACTTGTGTTCCTGTCACCCACGCGGAAGACCTGGTCAGAGTTCCTGGCTCTTGGCCTCATCCTGACCCAGCCTGAGCTGTTGCGGGCATTTGGGGTTGGAACCAGCGGATGGAAATCAATTTCTCTCCATCCCTCCCTCTCCCTCTGTCACTCTGCCTTTCAAACACATGCACCTTTAAATAAATATTCCTTTTTTTTTTTTTTTTGGACAGGCAGAGTTAGACAGTGAGAGAGAGAGAGAGAAAGGTTTTCTTTCTGTTGGTTCACCCCCCAGATGGCTGCTACAGTTGGCGCTGCGCCAATCTGAAGCCAGGAGCCAGGTGCTTCCTCCTGGTCTCCCATGCAGGTTCAGGGCCCAAGCTTTTGGGCCATCTTCCACTGCCTTCCTGGGCCACAGCAGAGAGCTGGACTGGAAGAGGAGCAACCAGGACAGAGTCTGGCGCCCCAACCGGGACTAGAACCCCGGGGTGCCTGCGCCACAGGCGGAGGACTAGCCTAGTGAGCCGCGGCGCTGGCCTAAATAAATATTCCTATCACCCAGCAGTAAAAGCAGCTGTTTCCCTGAAGGCCTTGGTGTGCTGGTGAGTTTCTGCTGCTCCTGCCTTCATCTGTGCGTCACGGGAGAGAGACCCTACCCAAAGCAGGCCTGGCGGGAGGATTTGATTCTGTCCCAGGGACAGCAGCGTGAAGAGAGTCAAGTTTATCCAGAGGAAGGGGCTCAGCACATGTCTCTGAGTGTGTGAGAGCCAGCCCCAGCCCCGCGGCCAACAGCCAACTCTGAGCTGGTTTCAGGCCTTCCACACCGGCTCTGCAGAGGCACTTAATGAAGTGCCTCTTAATCCAGCAGCACTTTAATGATCGGCAGGGCCTTGAAGTTGGCTGCTGTCATTGAAACTGTCGGTGTTCTGGTTGTGTCATTGAGCCAGAGAGGTGTGTTGAGCCGCCTCTGGCCTTCTTACCAACGTGCGCAAAGGGAACGGATGCTGTGGGGACAGATCCCAAGGTGACTCTTTGCGCCTTAGCGCAGTGACAGCCCTGGGGCTGCGCTGCGTGGAGGGCGAGTCTGGCCATGCCTCCCACTGGGAAGCCAGCAGGGGAAAGCCTGGCACCCAGATGGCAGTGGTGCCTGAGTCTTCACCGAGAACCACCTTGGGGTCCTCCCTCGAGCCTGGGGCCGGCCACGTGAGGCCACGGGGCACTCGTTCAAGTTGGTGCCTGCTGGAGGCCTGCAGCGAGCCAGGGGCTGTGCAGCCAAGAAGACCGCAGCGCCTAGAGCCGACCCCCAGCAGGCTCCTCGTTGGCCACCAGGGACTCAGGCTGTCCTTAGGAACTTGGCGGGTGGATGCCTTTCCCAGCTGACCTGGGGAGGGGGCCAGAGATGCCCAGGAGCAGGGCAGTCGGCGAAGGGAGGGCCCCTTCCCGGAGGTCCCCATGTGTGTGGAGCGCCCCCTGCGTGCAGGTGCCCTGGCATAGAGGGCTCGGTGCAGGGAAGCTGGGTGTGGGATGTCGGGGCTGCCGCCTTTTCTCAGACCTCGGCTGGCGACTGTCTCAGAGGGCCGCGGGCTGGGGAACAAGGCGACTGCGCAGGAGAGCGAGCCGGGCACAGATCAGCGGACGGGATCCTGTGCCACACTCTCAGCCCTTGTCTCCTCGGGGGACACTGCTCGTTCAGAGGGGGTGGTGTTGTAATTCAGTGCGGCTCGGGGCTGAAGAAGCGGAGAGGAAGATCCCGGATGCGAATCCCAGTTACCTTTGGAAAGCCCTCGCTCTCGAACTCATAGCAGCCGTTGAAGATGCCAGGCCCGACCAGGCCCTGTGACGCAATCTGCACGGGTCTCTTTTAAGGAAGAAAGTGACAGCTTATGCGAAACTGCACAGTGTGGGCGGGTGATAAGAGCGAGCGCTTCGTGCTAAGTTAAGCCCTCTCCCCTGTAAGATCTGAAAGGTAGGTGTTTCTTACTGTTCCCGTTTTGCAAGCCAGCAAAGTGAGACACGAGAGAAATGAAGCAACTGATCCGACAGGCGTATAGATGAGAGATCTGCTCTGTATACTGCATATAAACACACGCATTAGAAAGTTTACTTTCCAGACAGTCCAGCCACGGAAAGTCTACTAGTCAGTGATTTTTAGTACATTCACGAAGCTGCGCTCCCGCGGCCACTGTCAAACTCCAGAGCGTTTTCATCACCCGAAAGAGAAACCCCAAGTCTCTGACAGTCACTCTCCCCTCCCCCCAACTCCTCCAGCCCTAGGCAGCCACCAGTCTGCTTCCTGTGTTTGTATATTTGCCTGTTCTGGACTTTTCATGGAAAAATCATCATAAAACACGTTGCCCTTTTTTTTTTGGTCTGGCTTTTACTTAGCTTATCTTTTGGAGGTTCCTCTGGGTTCTGAGGCATGAGTCATTCCTGTTTATGTCAGCGTAGTAGTCCATGGGTATGGACACTCTGGGTTTTGTTTATCCCTGTATCAGTTGGTGGACATCTGGGTTGTTTCTGCATCTTGGCCATAGAGAATCGGGGTGCTATACACAATGTTTCTAAGTCTGGGCACAGGCCGATGTTCCCATCTCTCTTGGGTAGATGCCTTGGAGAGGGATTGCCAGGGCAGGTGGTAACTGCGTGTGCTCAACATTTTGAGGGACTGGCAACCTTTGCAAAGTGTCTGTGCCACTCTGTATCCCCACCAGCAGTGTTGGAGGGTTCCGGTTACTCCACATCCCTGCCAAAGCTTACTGTTGTCTCTCTGACTACAGCCATCCTCGTGGGTATGCGAAAGTATGTGATTATGATTTACTAATTTTATTTGAAAAGCAGAGAAAGAAACAGAGATCTTCTGCTTGCTAGTTCACTCTCCAAATGCCTACAGTAGCCAGGGCTGGGCCAAGTGGAAGCCAGGAGCCCAGAATCAGGCACTGCCGTATGGGATGTGGGTGACCCAACAGGCAACATAACTGCCATGCCACAAGCCTATCCTTGGTTATGGGTTCTTCTTTTTCTTTCTTTTCTTTTGAAGATTTATTTTATTTATTCAAAAGACAGAGTTACAGAGAGACAGAAAGAGAGAGTTTCCATCTGATGGTTCATTCCCCAAATGGCAGCAACGGCTGGGGCTAGGCCAGGTCAAAGCCAGGAGTTTCATCCAGATCTCCCATATGGGTGCAAGGGTCCAAGTACTTGGTGGTTTATCTGCTGCTTTGCCAGGCACAATAGCAGGGAGCTGGATCCAAAGTGGAGCAACCAGGACTCAAACTGGCACCCATATGGATGCTGGAATTGTAGGCGGTGGCTTAACCTGCTGTTCCCATAATGCCGGTCCCCTGGTCGTAGATTGTTATTCCCTAATGGTTAGTGGTGTTGAGCATTTTTTTAAAGATTTTATTTTTATTTGAGAGGCAGAGGCAGAGAGAGAGGTTTTCCATCTGCTGGTTCATTCCCTAGATGACCACAATGGCTGGAGCTGTGCCAATCTGAAGCCAGGAGCCAGGAGCTTCTTCCGGGTCTCCCAAGCAGGTGCAGGGGCCCAAGGACTTGGGCCATTTTCTACTGCTTTCCCAGGCCATAGCAGGGAGCTGGTTCAGAAGTGGGGCATCCGAGACTCGAACCAGCACCCATATGGGATGTCGTACTACAGGCAACAGGTTTGCCTGCTATGCCACAGTGCCAGCCCCTAAATAAATCTTTTAAAAAATAAAGTCCACCTTCATGACCTCAGTTAGGCAAAGTCTTCTTAAATAAAACATCAAAAGCATATGGAACAAAAGAAAATGCAAGATAAATTGGACTTCATCAAAATTAAAAAAAAATTTTTTAAAGAGTTATTTATTTATTTGAAAGTCAGAGTTATACAGAGAAAGAGGTCTTCCATCCACTGGTTCACTCCCCAGTTGGCTGCAATGGCTGGAGTGACATCAGTAGGAAGCCAGGAGCCAGGAGCTTCTTCCGGGTCTCCCATGCAGGTGCAAGGGCCCAAGGACTTGGGCCATCTTCTAGTGCTTTCCCAGGTCATAGTAGAGAGCAGCCAGAAGTTGAACCAGTGCCCATATGGGATGCTGGCACTGCAGGCAGCAGCTTTACCCACTGTGCCACAGCGCCAGCCCCAAAGTGTGTTTAATGATACTACAAAGTAAAAAGGACAACTCACGGGGCCAGTGCTCACTCGCTCTCTCTGTCTCTGTCGTTCTGTAACTCTGCCTTTCAAATAAATAAATAAACATCTTTAATAAAAAAGCTCTCAGGATGGGCGAAAATGCCTGCAGTCGTACTGATAAGGACCTGGCATCTAGGACGCGTGACAGACTCACAGTTCCGCGGTCACATGTCACAGTGGGCATCCTGCCTGCCGGTTACGATGCCTGCAGCCCCACAGGGGTGCCTGAGCTCCATGCCTGTCTCCAGTTCCTGACTCCGGCTTCTCGTTAGTGCAGAGCCCGGGAGGCAGCAGGTAATGATGCCTTAAATAGTCGGGTCCCTGCCACCCACCTGGAGACTTAGATGGAATTCCCTCTGCCAGCTCCCACCCCAGCATCTGGAGAGGGAACCAGCAGATGGAAGATCAGTCTCTCCACCTCTCAAATAAGTCATCATGTTTTAAAGATTTATTTATTTGACAGAGCTAGAGAGAGGGAAAGACAGGGAGATCTTTCATCTGTTGGCCAGGGCTGGGCTAAGCTGAAGCCAGGAGCTTTAACCAGGTCCCCTACGTGGACCATCATCTGCTGCTTTTCCCAGGCCATCCAGCAGGGAGCTGGATTAAAAGAAGTGGAGCAGCCAGGACATGAACCAGCGTCCATATGAGATACTCGCGCTGCTGGAAGTAGCCTTACCTGCCACCCACAACACCAGCCCCAGTCATGATTTTTTAAAACAGTCATGATTTTTTAAAATGATCAAATAACTAAGATACCCATCGAGATGCCCACATCCCATATCACAGTGCCTAGATTTGAGTCCTGAGGTAGCTTCCTGCTAACGTGTGCCTTGGGAGGCAGCAGGTGATAGTTCAAGAACTTGGGTGCCTGACACCCACGTGAGAGACCCGGACGGAGTTCCCAGCTCCTGGCTTCAGCCTGATCCCACTCCGGCTGTTGTGGGCATCTGGGTAGTGAACCAGCAGATGGGGAC
Organism: Oryctolagus cuniculus; assembly: GCF_964237555.1. NCBI lineage: Eukaryota > Metazoa > Chordata > Mammalia > Lagomorpha > Leporidae > Oryctolagus > Oryctolagus cuniculus. The sequence continues at coordinate 18,881,662 of NC_091452.1, forward strand.
TCGCTCTCTCTTGTCTGTTTCTCTCTTCTTTCTCAAATAGTAATAAAGTAACTTCGATTTTTAATTGTATTTGAATACACAGTTCTCCAAAGAAGACATACAAATGGTCAACAAGTATAAGAATCTTTGTAAAAAGATTTATCTGAAAGGCAGAGATACAGAGAGAGAGAGGGAGACACAGAGAGAGAGAGCTCTTCCATCTGCTGGTTCACTTCCCAGATGGCTGCAACGTCTGGGGCTGGGCCAGGCTGAAGCCAGAAGCCTTGAGCTTCCGGGCCCCCATCGTGGGTGGCAGGGGCCCAAAGCTCTTGAGCCATCTTCTGCTGCTTTCCCCAGGCCATAGCAGGGAGCTGGATCAAAGGCGAGCAACCAGGACTTGAACTGGCACTTCAGATGGGCTGTTTTTTTCTTTAAATGTATGTATGTATGTATTTATTTGATATACAGAATTAGAGAAAGAGGGGGAGAAGGAGGGAGAGAGGGAGAGGGAGAGAGAGAGAGGTCTTCCATCCATTGGTTCACTCCACGGATGATCACAACAGTCAGGGCTATACAGGCCGAAGCCAGGAGCCTGGAACTCTGATTGGGTCTCCCACATGGGTGCAGGGCCAAGTACTTGGACATCTTCTGCTACTTTCCCAGGAACATTAGCAGGGAGCTAGATCAGAAGTGGAGCAGCTGGAACTTGAACCAGCGCTCCAATATGGGATGCCAGTGTCCCAAGCAGTGACTTATCCCGATGTGCCACACACTAACCTTGTGAAGGCAGACTTTTATGCTTTTTTCTGAGAGTTTTTTTTTTTTTTTTAAAGATTTATTTATTTATTTGAAAGTCAGAGTTACACAGAGAGAAGGAGAGACAGAGAGAGAGAGAGGTCTTCCATCCATTGGTTCACTCTCCAGATGGCTGCAAGGGCCGGAGTTACGCCGATCAGGAGCCAGGAGCTTCTTCCGGGTCTCCCACGTGGGGGCAGGGGACCAAGGACTTGGGTCGTCCTCCACTGCTTTCCCAGGCCATAGCAGAGAGCTGGATTGGAAGTGGAGCAGCCGGGACTCAAACCAGCGCCCGTGTGGGATGCGGACACTGCAGGTGGCAGCTTTACCCACTATGCCCCAGCGCCGGCCCCAAGAGAGTGTTTTTTTTTAAGTCGTTTTAGTCCTTGCATTTATTTGGGTTTACGATCCATTATAAGCCAATTTTCATGAAAGGTTGAATATAAAACTTCATTCTTTTGCATGTGAGTATCCATTTGTCAAGCACCATTCATTGAAGGGGCTGTTCACTGGTGATTTATTTTGGTATCCTCACTGAAAATCAATTCACCATAAATCTGTGGGTTTATTTCTGGACTCTAAATCATGCTCCATTGACCTGTGTGCCTGCTGATGCCAGTGCCAGCTGCCTTGATTGCCGTCGCTGTGTGTACTGAGTTCCTTGAACTTCGCTTTTTCTGAGACGGCTATGCTGGGCCCATGGCATTTCTATATGAATTTCAGAATCTGTTCACCAGTTTCTGCAGAGATCCAGCTGGGCTTTTAACGAATCAAGTCTATACTTCAGTCTGGGAAGTTCTGCCATCTTACCGTTAGTAAGCTTTCTGAACCCTGACCTTGCAGGTTGGTGTTTTTTTTTTGTTTGTTTGTTTGTTTTTTTTTAATTTAAATTGCCCTTGATTTCTTTCAGTAGTGCCTTCTACTGTCCAGAGTAGCTTTTGTACTTTGATGTGTTCAATTTTTTCTTAAATGTTGTGTTCTTTTTCGTGGTCCTAAAAAGGTAATTTTAAAAATGAATTATTTATTTGAAAGGCAGAGAGACAGATGGATATCTTCCATCCGCTTTTGATATCCTTCCCAAATTTCTCACGACAGCAAGGGCTTGGCCAGGCTGAAGCTTAGGAACCCGGAACTCAATGTGGGTCTCCTGTGTGGGTGGCAGGGACCCAACTAACTTGAGCCATCACCTGCTGCCCCAGGGTGTTCATTTACCTCCCAGGTGCTCTGATATGGAATGTGGGGCCTTAACTGCTACCTTAATTCTATTATAGAGTTAATTACAAATGTATAGACATATAATTTATTTTTGAAAGATGTATTTATTTATTTGAAAGGCAGAGTTACATAAAGGCAGAGAGAGAAAAGTCTTCCATCCGCTGGTTCATTCCCTAAATAGCCACAATGGCTGGAGCTGAGCCAATCCGAAGCCAGGAGCCAGGAGCTTCTCCCGGGTCTCCCATGCGGGTGCAGGGGTCCAAGCACTTGGGCCATCTTCCACTGCTTCCCCAGGCCACAGCAGAGAGCTGGATTAGAAGTGGAGCAGCCAGGACTCAAGCCGGCGTCCATATGGGATGCCAGCACTGCAGGCAGCAGCTTTACCCGCTACGCCACAGTGCCAGCCCCTGTAATTGATTTTTGTATACTGGTTGTGTCTCCTGCAACATTGTTGAATTTGTTTGTTGGTTCTGGTAGGTTTCTGCTGGATTCCTTAGGAGTTTCTGTAGAGAAGATGCTGTCTTCAGTGACTAGAGATGGTTTTCCTTCTCCCTGTCCAGTCCGGATGCTTTTCACTTCTCGGCCCGTGGCCCAGGTTAGAGCCTCTTTAGTGTGGGACAGAGGCGCTGGAAGGACATCCTTTCTCGTTCCTCATCCTGGGGGGAGCGGTGCTGGTCTCTCCTGTTAAGGATGGTGATAGCCATGGGTTTTTCACAGACACTCTTGGAGGAAGCTCCTTTCTAATCCTCATGTGTTGAGAGTTTATTGTTATTACTATCATCATCATGAACTAGAGTTAGATTTTGTCAAATGATCTTTCTGTATCTGTTGCCATGCTCTTGTGTTTTTTCGTTTTATTTTATGGATATGGTATGTAACATTAATTGATTATCAGATATTAAGCCACTCTTATATTCCTAGGATAAATAAGACTTGGTCATAATGTATAATAACCCTTCTTGTCTGTTGCCGAATTTGGTTTCCTAGTATGTTGTTGAGAAGATTTTTGCTTCCATATTCATAAATGGTATTAATTAGTCCATGGTTTTCTTTTCTTATGATGCATTTGTCCTCAAGATAAAACTGGTTTCATAAAATGAGCCAGAAAGTTTTCTTTCCTCTTTTGTTTCTTGGAAGAGATCATGAAAGATTGGTATCAATTCCTTAAATGTTCGCCAGAATTCATCAGTAAAGCCATCAGGGCCTGTTTTTTTTTTTTTTAATAAAATTTTTTTGAAGATTTATTTATTTGAAAGGCAGAGTTACACAGAGAGAGAGACTGAGAGAAACAGAAGAGAGGGACCTTCCATCCGTTCACTCCCCATATGGCTGCAGCAGCCAGGGCTGGGCCAGTCCAAAGCCGGGAGCCTGAGGCTTTCTTCCAGGTCTCCCACATGGGCGCAGGGGCCCAAGCACTTGGACCATCTTCTGATGCTTTCCCAGGCCATTAGCAGAGAGCTGGATTGGAAGTAGAGGAGCCAGGACGCGAACTGGTGCCCATGTGGGATGCCTGCACTACAGGCGGCAGCTTTAGCCAGTACACCACAGCTCCGGCCCCTCTTAGGTCTTAACCCAAGTTACCTGATTTGTTTTGGCACATACAGTTGTTCATAATATTCCTTTATAAGCCTTTTTATTTCTACAGAGTTGATAATAATATTCTTTCCTAATTTTTTTTCACTTGAGTCTTTTCTCTTGTTTAGTCAAATCTAAATGTTTTGTTCACAATTAGATTTTGTTGACATTTCAAAATATCAATTTTGGTTGTTTTGATTGTTTTCTATTTTGTATATTTCCCTCCTCATCTTTACTTACTTTTTTTTTTTTTCCAATTAAATTATTTATTCATTTATTGGAAAGGCAGAGAGAGAAAAGGACCAGAGACAGAAAACTCTCATCTGCTGGTTGACTCCCAAATGCCGTGAACTGCCAGGGTTTTGCCAGGAAGAGGACAGGGAACTGGGGGCTCAATTTCGGTCTCCATGTGGGTGGCAGGGACCCCACTGCCTGAGCCATCGGCGGCTGCCTCACAGGTGAGCAGGGAACTGGAGTCAGGAGTAGAGCTTCCTGATCAGGCTTAGGGCGGTCCCAAGCTCCCTCTACCCACCTGGAGGCCAGAGGCCCACCCCCAGCTCTCGGTTTTAAATGCTTTCCCCCACCCTACCTGACCCGAACCCCCATTTGGAGAGAGAGAGAGAGAGAGAGACAGGCGCAGGAGGCCTGAGGAGTTCCAGTTCAGCATGTAGCCCCTGCTGCTCTGTGGCTTATGGGTGCAGAACCCCTGTGGTGCTGAACAGAAAAAGTTAAAAACTTCCTGTGCGTGGTTTCTGCACGTCCTATGTGAGGGCCACTCCTTCGCTCCTTCATCTGAGACCTGTTAGTTCTGTCCTGAGGTGTGAGTCTCTCCTCTCCTGGGATAAATGCTAGGCGCCGCCCATGTGGCAGGCAGTGTGCTAACCCTAGCACCTTTCATTTGGATTGAATTTGTTAGGTCAGAAAATGCTTCGTTTATATAACACGTAAGTAGGTGGGTAAACGAGCTTGGCTGACTCTTTCCTTTCCTGCTGAACTCCAGCTAAGCTCGGAGCTCGGAAGTTCATAGCCTGGTCGGGTTTAGAAGACAGTGACAGGTGGCGCATTCCTAATCCGCAGTTCTGAAGTCGGAAATGAGCCAAAACCTGTCATGTTGCTGCTCCGAGGTTTCTGGTTTCAGAGGATTTTGGATTTTCAGATTAGGGATGCTCACCCAGGAGAGTCTATTGCAAGTATTCAAAAACTCCAAAGAACTCTGAAATCTGAAACAGTGCTGGCCCAAGCATTTCAGGTAAGGGATGTGCAACCTGAATTTATTTATTTGAAAGGCAGACTGACAGGAGGTGGGGGAGATGGGGCGGGATGAGTGGGGGAGATTGATCAGTCCAGAGATCTTCCATCCTCTGGTTCACTCCCCAAATGGCTGCAATAGCCGGATCTGGGCCAGGCTGACACCAGGAGCCTGAAACTCCATCCGGGTCTCTCACGTGGGTGCAGGAGCCCAAGGACTTGAGCCATCTTCTGCTGCTTTCCTATGCTGCTCTAATGGGATGCCGGCATTGTGGGCTGCGGGTGAACGCGTTGCCCCACAACACCTGCCCCGTAACGTAACGTTCCTCTCTAAGTGTGCGCATGCGCCTGCTCAGCCAAGGACGCGCCTCGCCTGGGGGACCCGCAGGTGTTGCCGGATTCTGTGTGCTACTTCAGAACATCTGAAACTCGGTACGCAGCCAGGAGCAAAGTGTTCTGGTGGGAATCCAGCCAAAAAATCTCATTTTATTCTGGCCCGAATTATCTCCTGTTCTTTCAGTTTTGATTGCCGTTTTATACTTCCTGTTCTAGACTTGAATGCTGATGTGGGCTTGAGAAATCCCCTGCGTTCTGAGTCCTGGGGCCAAGGCATTTCACGCGGGCCCCTCTCCTTATTTGGACTGAATCTGAGTGTCGCCGAGGGCGTCAGGTTGTGTTGGGTGCTCTGAGGCTTGGTGCCAGTGCTTATTTATTGGGCACTGAACTTTATAGAAAAAGGAACTCTGTAACTGTTGTCTTCATTTATAGTCCTCAGGCTCATAACTCAGCTCAGATGCAAACCTTTTTGTATTTATTGCTATAATTAATGTGTAAATACTGTTCTGGTTGTTTTTTTAAAAGTTTAATTTGAAAGGCAGAGAGAGAGGGTAAGACAGAGGTCTTCTACTCCTTGGTTTACTCCCCAGATGCCCCCGACACCTGGGGCCAGGCCAGGCTGAAGCCAGGAGCCGGGAACTGCTTCCGGGTCTCCCACATGGGTGCAGAGGCCCAAGCATTTAGGCCGTCCTCCGCTGCCGTCCCAGGTGCCTCAGCAGGGAGCTGGATCAGCCGTGCAGCAGCCAGGGCCAAACTGGCATTCTGGTATGGGATGCTGGCGAAGCAAGCCGTGGCTTCCTGTGCTGCACCACAAGGCTGCCCCCCGTTTTCTGGCTTCTTTCTGCTCAATGTGTCCCTGAAACACATGGCCACGTTTTTTATGCCGCACCTGGTTACGTGACGCTGGTGTTTCCCTCACAGAATGTGGAGGCTCTGGATCCACGAGGGCGAACCTTACTGCACCTTGCTGTTTCTCTGGGACATTTGGAATCTGCGCGAGTCCTGCTCCGACACAAAGCGGATGTGACAAAAGAAAACCGCCAGGGATGGACAGGTAAGTCTCCTTGAAAACTAATCTAATGTCGCTCCATTTGGTTTATCTTCCTGAACAGAGGCCAGTCCCAACTGTAATCCTCCTCTGAATCCTTTTTCTCGCAGGGGCTTGCTCTCTTGGGACTGGGGCAGGGGGAGGAGCTGAGAGCTGGGGGACCAGGGCTGGGGGGGGAGGAGGAGCTGAGAATTGGGGGACCAGGGTGGGAGGGGGGAGGAGCTGGGAGCTGGGGGACCAGGGTGGGGGGGGGAGGAACTGGGAGCTGGGGGGACCGGGGCAGGGGGGAGGAGATGAGGGCTGGGAGACCAGGGCAGGGGGAGGAACTGGGAGCTGGGGGGACCGGGGCAGGGGGAGGAGCTGAGAGCTGGGGACCAGGGCGGGGGGAGGAACTGGGAGCTGGGGGGACCGGGGCAGGGGGAGGAGCTGAGAGCTGGGGACCAGGGCGGGGGGAGGAGGAGCTGAGAATTGGGGGACCAGGGTGGGAGGGGGGAGGAGCTGGGAGCTGAGGGACCAGGGCGGTGGGGAGGAGATGAGGGCTGGGGATGCCGCGGGCTGAGCTGTGGCCCGGTGACTCCTCACCCAGAAGCAGCTCTCAGTGGGAATCCTTCCTCCCACGGGAGAACGTGGAGGCCAGCTCCCCCTGGTGACGATGGTGGTGCCACCGCTGAGTCTATCAGGATCGACACAAATAAAAAACAGGGCTAGAGATACCTTCTAATGACATCCTGGCATTTCACGTTTTTGTGAACTCTTACCATTGGTCAGAACATAGAGGCAGTGAGAGAAATAGAGGCAGACGGATCTTCCATCCGCTGGGTCACTCCCTGAGTGGCCACAGCAGCTCGGACTGGGCCAGCCTGAAGCCAGGAGCTGGAGTTGAATCCAGGTGTCCCACATGGGTCAGCAGGTGCTTGAGTTGCCCCCTGCTGCCTCCCAGGGTACACACCAGGAGGAGGCTGGGACGAGAGCAGAGGCAGGACCGGAGCCGAGTCACTCCGGTGCGGGATGCGGGCGTCTCAAGTGGCATCTACTCTGCCGTGCCAAATGGCTGCCCCGGGCAGAGCAGCCCCCCGCTACCTGCAGGGTGCTCACAAGCATAAGCCTTGTCTGCCCGGTCTTCCTGTCACCAGTGCTGCGTGGCCACCCGGTCAAAGCCAGCTCTCTGAAAACACCGTCAGGGACAGCAGTGAGGGTGGGGGCACAGCGAGTGGGGAAGAGGTTTGAGCAAGAGGCCGAGGGCTCTGTTTTTCTTTCCTCTTTACTTAGAAGCTGGCGATCGGAAGTCATGATTGTATATGCTAAAGTTGGACCACAGCCACTAAAGCAGGCATTGGTCTTTGGTCTGTAGGGATCTTTTCCAGACTGGCTTTGGAGTTGATCTTACAGCCCGAGACTCCTCAGTGATCATTGTCACCCTTTTGTTCTCCAGTTTTACACGAAGCTGTGAGCACGGGCGACCCCGAGATGGTGTACACGGTCCTCCAACACCGAGACTACCACAACACATCCATGGCCCTCGAGGGAGTTCCTGAGCTGCTGCACAAGATTCTCGAGGTACCCACAGGCGTGGGCCGTGCCGCCATCGGCTAAGTGCTGATCCAGCAGCTGGAGACACGGCGTGACGGCCTGGCACGCCTTCCTTAAGAGCTGTGTCAACAGTCTGTATGGTGCGAGCCGCAAACAGTGCTACTTCTCACCTCTCCAACTCGTTGAAGTTGGGGGGCTGTCACAAATTACGTTTCTAAGTCACTGGGCTTAACCCCTTCTAAGTGCTATGTAAAAATTATAATTGAAGGGGTGAGCATTGTGGTGAATCAGGTTAAGCCACCACTGGGAGGCCCACATTCCATCTGGAGAGCTTGGGTCAGTTCGTAACTGCACGACTTCAGATCCAGCTTCCTGCCAGTGTGCCGTGGAGGCAGTAGATGACAGCACAAGTACTCAGGTCCCTGCCACACGTGTGGGAGACCTGGGTGGAGCTCCTGGCTTTGGCCTGGCTGAGCCCTGGCTGTTGGGGACATTTGGGGGATAAAACAGTAGACGGGGGCTCTCTGTCGTCCTGTCTCGTAGCACTCTGAGCCCGCTAATCTCGAGGCTGTTGTGGTGAGCATCAGTTACAGTCCAGGGATTTCCAGGGCTCGCTGAAGCCCGGAAGTCAGCAGGCAAGTTCTTCTTGCCACCTTTGTCACTACTACCCAGTGGTATCTTGCAACTTCTGATCCATTGCCTTAATTTACAATTCTTGGCTTTGGGGCAGTTTGTTTGCCTTCTGAATTAAGATATATGCACTATATGATACCCCAGACCCTTCCTTCCTTCTTTTCTTTCTTTCTCTCTTTCTTTTCTTTTCTTTTCTTTTTTTTCTTTTTTTTTTTTTTTTTAAGATTTATGTATGTATCTGAGGGAGTTCCAGGGGAGACAGAGAAGACACAGAGAGAAGTCTTTCATCTGTTGGTTCAATCCTCAGATGGCCACAATGGCCAGTGCTGGGTCAAGCCGAAGCCAGGAGCCAGGAGCTTCTTTCAGGTCTCCCATGCACTTGGGCCATCTTCTGCTGCTTTCCCAGGCACATCTGCAGGGAGATAAATCAGAAATGGAGCAGCTGGGACTCGAACCAGTACCCATCTGGGATGGCAGCATAGCAGGTGGCTGCTTTACCCACTGTGCCACAGTGCCGGCTCCTAGAACTTTCTTAAAAACGTTAACTTATAGGCTTATGATTGTGTTGGAAGATGGTAGCCATTCTTCAGATAAGCTTTGTTGTTTGAAAGCCCCACCTTAGCACTGTCCTGTGTGCAGGACTCCCCAGGCAGCAGCAGATAAGGAAGTACCTATTTTCATATTTGTTCTCAACTTAGGCATGGAGGTGAGCTATCCCATTCCCAGTGAGCCCCCAAAATATTTGCTAGGAAAATCAGCTTACAACTTGAGTCAGAACACATTTCTCTCTCTCTCTCTCTCTCTCTCTCTCTTTTTGACAGGCAGAGTTAGACAGTGAGAGAGAGAGACAGAGAGAAAGGTCTTCCTTTTTCCATTGGTTCACCCTCCAGTGGCCGCTATGGCCAGTGCACTGTGGCCGGCGCTGCGCTGATCCTAAGCCAGGAGCCAGGTACTTCTCCTGGTCTCTCATGGGGTGCAGGGCCCAAGCACTTGGGCCATCCTCCACTGCCTTCCTGGGCCACAGCAGAGAGCTGGACTGGAAGAGGAACAACCGGGACAGAACCGGCGCCCCAACTGGGACTAGAACCCAGAGTGCTGGCGCCGCAGGCAGAGGATTAGCCTAGTGAGCCGCGGCGCCGGCCCAGAACACATCTCTTAAGAAGAATCAGTAGCTCTATTGAGACGCACAACCTTGTGACAAGCAGGACAATCAGTGCTCATTATTTGAGCACCCTCTAAAACACTCTCTGTGCCACTCAAGCGAGGACGTGTCCAAGATACTCATGTCCCATGGCCTGAGTGGAGCCCACGCTGAAATGTAGGATGGTGGTGTGCATTGCTACAGACAGGTGTGCCTTTATGAGTGTGCAAAGATTCACTGTGATCTAATAACTGGCTGCAGGAGGAACTAAAAACATCACTTTGCCCATCTGACAAAGCAGAAAATGACTTGAACATGCAATCACCCTTCATTTTAAAAAACCTAGTATAAAAGATTTTCATGCTTTTTTTCCCCTCTGTATTGATACACAGCAATGGGCTGCGGGGACTGTTTGCTGGCGGGGAGCTCTAGACAGCCATGAATGATGTGTATACTTAGGTGGCACCGGAGGCCGTAGCTGACGTCTGGCCTTAAAACACTGTCTCCTTATAATGTACGCCGGCCTTTCTAATCAGCCTCTTCTAGGTTGTCATTGGAATCCTGGCTGGTTTTACTCCTGGGGGGATTCCCAGCCTTCCCGCCCCATCCTCTGTAAAAACCACAGCGGAGCTCTGAGGGTAGGAGAGGGGACAGAAAATTCCCCGGCCCCCCTAGCGTTTCTCTTGTCAGCTGGGACCGCTGGCCATCTTAAGTGGCTCCTGGAGAACCTGCCGCAGAATTGATGGTGGGTAAGCAACCTCGGTGGTGCAAAGCTTCAGATCCTCAAAGTGGGAGAGGAGAGTGGGGCGAAGGCTGCTGCCTGGAGGGAAATCCGCTCCTGGGGGGGCGGGGTGGGTGTCGGCCAGCCGGCAGGCTCTCGCAGTTTCTGAGTGGTCGGCACGCAAAGCCTTCACGGTCAAGTTCCCCGTGCGAGGGCAGCCGCTGACCTTTCTCCTCTGTGCGTAGACTGTGTTAGCCTGCTGCCTGGCTGCATTTAACCCATCTTCCCAGGCTGACTCTGTTACTGCTGGGAAGCTCCGCCCCCGGGGGCTGTGACTCGAGCCCCCCCCCCCCCCCCCCCCCCGCTTCCAAGCCTGCTCCTTTCCGTGTGAGCCCTCCTAACGATCTCACAGACTTTATCACTCGAGGGGGAATAGCGGCCGAATAAGAAGGAAGTATCCAGTTCACTGGGTTTGAACCTTGTGTCTTCCTACTTCCTCTGCTCTCAATTTTTCTGATTTTAAAACTCCGTTAACCGCTGCTATGTGCGTGTTCCGTTGACGGCGCCAAGGGTAACCTGTTTGCAACCTCTGTCCTTTAGGCTCCGGATTTCTATGTGCAGATGAAGTGGGAGTTCACCAGCTGGGGTGAGTGGCTGTGGGCTTAGGATTTCTCTCCGTTTCCACATCTCCCTAGCCAGAATGTAGATTGTTTTTTTCCTGTAGGAATGTTAGGTGCATTTTAAAAACAAATCTTGAGAAGGAGGAGGAAGGACAGTGACCCCAGTCCCTCCTGAGTGGCTGCTCTGCATACCCTGTCCCTGGCAGAAGATCTGGGCCCCAAGCACCCCCCCCCCCCCCAGGGTACTCATTTCCATAGTGTAGTTCAGCGTGAGTCTTTTAAGCCTGTTAGTCTAAGGGCAGCCTCCCTGATGGCTGGCTTGTTCCAAGCGGCCATGTTTCTCCTAATGTCACTGGAAAGGACTGGCTGGGACAATGTTTCCACAGAGGTTCTCCTTAGATTCCTCCCGGGAACCTCAGATTGTTCTTCCGAGACACCAAAGGACTCTTTTCTGATGCAAATGATCACCGTGGTTTCAGGTTTTGTGAACCAGCATCGCATTTGAGGGTCTGGTGTTTGGAAGGGCGGCTGTGACTGTGGCCATATGGTCGCCCTGGTGGCAGGCAGCGAGTGGGATGAGAAGACTCGGGAAATTCACTGCCGAAGGAGCAGAAGATGCAGTTGTATTTTTTGCTGACTTGGCATGTGACAAGTGGGCGCTGGGGGGTCCAGTTCTGTCTGCCAGTCACCATCTTGCCCGGACCCTGATCTCCCGGGCTGGGTGTTCCGCCCGGCCCCGGGCTCTTCTCAGCCATATGCTTCTCTCCTCCAGTGCCCTTGGTCTCCAGGATATGCCCGAATGACGTCTGTCGCATTTGGAAAAGCGGGGCCAAGCTGCGCGTCGATATCACACTGCTGGGCTTTGAGAACATGAGCTGGATAAGAGGGAGGCGCAGCTTTATATTTAAGGGAGAAGGTGAGTGAGCCCAGCCTCACAGTGGTGGCTGCGGCCACATGACCCAACGACCCGCACCCATCCTCGTCGTCTTCCTCTCTTGCCATCTGGGGCGTGTCTGCCGGTTATTCTTACCCATTCTGCTGCTCTCTTTGCCCCTGGCACATGTCACTCAGCCCCTGCACACGTGTCTGTCTCATTTCCTGGGCCTGCATCTGCTGAACAGGCCTGGTCCTCCCCGTGGGAGAGAGCAGTGCACCGGTCACCCAACGGTGCACTCAGGAGTGTCAATTCTGAAATGATCGCTTTTGTAAAGGACACGGGTGAGGTGTGTTGCTAATCAAGGGTGCAGAAGGCTGCATCTCTGGGGAGGATGGCCCAGAGCCCCCTACAGACGTGGAAAACCGGCCAGGAATCCCCTGGACAAGTAGGTAACCGATAGTCAGCGCACCAGGCCTTAGCAGGCAGCAGCCGGCAGGACAAACGCGAGAGGCACTGCATTTGCGAGCGGGCAGCTCCTGGCTTCTGCGCTGCATCCACTTCCGCCCGGGTTTCCATCCGCAGACAACTGGGCCGAGCTGATGGAAGTCAACCACGACGACAAAGTGGTCACCACCGAGCACTTCGACCTTTCCCAGGAGATGGAGCGCCTCACCCTGGACCTCATGAAGCCGAAAAGCAGGGAAGTTGAGAGGCGGCTCACCAGCCCCGTCATCAATACCAGCCTCGATACTAAAAATATCGCTTTCGAGAGGTACGCATTCAGGCGCTGGGTAGTCCTGCCATCTTAGTGACGTGTATGTGTGTATGTACTGGAATTTCGGGGGGTTGGGCTTTGGTTTCTTATCTGATGTCATGAACACGAGGGAGTGTTATGAGCTGATCTCCGAGGGAACAGAAACCGTAGCGGACAGCTGACCTCATCCGTCATTTGTCTTGCACACTGGTTAAGTCTTGGAGAGGTGTCTCCATATCCTGCCATGGGCCCTTGCTCGGGGCTTTGCTCGAATTGATTTTCATCTGGGTATCTGTGGACCCTCAGCATGCGCGGCTCCCAAACCTCGGCGTGCTGAGTTCCCAGAAACTAGAACTGAGCCGCTGCTGAGTTCACTTGTCCTGTATCAGCGACATGCACACACAGCGCATCGCTCAGTGTGGTTCTCCTCCCCACAGCAAGAGGCTGGAGGGCCTCCGATGAGCTGGTTAGCGCAGATGAGAGCGCCGTCGCTGGCCGTCCACCCCGGGGCCGCACCAGCGGCGCAGAGGCCGGCACAGCCTTTCCCGGAAGTGTTTTTCCACGGGACACTCTGCACCGAGGGAGTCCACAAGAGCCCTTAATGTTTGCCTAGGATGTCACATCCAGCTCTCTGCAGAGCACAGTGGCACAGCCTGATCCAGAACGCACACCGTTACCCCGAATGCAGGCTTGCTCTCCTCTGCACGAATATTCTGTCCTCTCTCGATTTTCCTTTGTTTCCCACATCAAATTGGTGAGTGCAGCTGAGAGGTTTTTGTTCAGAGTGCCCTCTCCCGCTCATGTCTGTCACGCTGTGCAGCGAGAGCACCCGTAGCAGAGGAAGAAGGTCAAGGCTGCTGCCCATCCTCCCCCCCCCCCCCGCCACAGCCCATCAGTAAGGAGAGAACTGGGGCCACTGCAGGGCGACTAAGTGAGTGTGCGACCTGGGGCAGGCGGCCCCATTTCTCCAGTTTTCTGTCTTAGCTGAGAGGAAAACACGGAGTCGCCTCACCGTGAGGTTCCTGAAGTCCGTGGCGCTGAGCCGTCACCAGGAGAGACAGGGCGCCCTGTGTGGTTCAGCAGCGCAGTTGTCTGAGTCCCCGTTTGTTGGGAAGTGTGATGTATGGGCAGAGCGTGGGAACTGCTGCCTGGCACCCCACAAAGTGCACACGGGAGATGCCAGCCCATTGCTTCTGAAGGCACACTGAGTGTTTGCTCCCAGGGTTTTCAGAGAGTTCAAGCGAACTCTCTTGCCACTGGCTTGCCAAGAATTTCTGGAAGACAGCTGCTTTTCTGCCGGTCCTCCAGTGTGGGAGCAAGGATTTGAGGCGCTTTCCAGGGTGAGGTTTCCTGGTAGGGAAGGTGTGCACCTCTGCCTCCAGCCAGAGGTATGCGTGCCCGTTTGAATTTGTAAGGTGTGGCTCTTCCTGTGTTGTGACGGTCACGTTTGTCCATTCCTCCTGACCTGTGACTCGGAGCCTCCCGCTTGTGAGTTGACACCATTCCCCAGTGAATTCTTTGCCTGCAGGATGTACTTTCTGGTTCCTCTTCTCTGAAGGAGTACACTCTGCTCGCCCGGCACCCTCGCGGCCTTTGTCCAGATGGTGTAGCAGCCACCAAGACACGGGCCTACAGAGTGGCCTTTGGCGCCGTGGTCCCGGTGGAGACAGGCAAAGCTGCAGGCGGCACGAGAGGGCAGCCGTGGCCTCCAGCTGCCTCTGCACGCAGAGCCCATGCAGACCCAGGGGTCGCCAGGGCCTTGGTTTCAAGACGGGGTGTAGACGTGGAGCTTAGGAACTGGCGTGCTGTCGGAGTGGGGATGTGGGGGGCAGCAGGCGGCAGCATTGCTGGCTGTGGGGCCACAGCGCGCTGAGCTTAGCCCGTCCTCGGGAGGAAGGTGCAGCTCTGCTTTTTCGGCGTAGGCGAGGATGGGGGAGCAGGTAGTGTCACCCTTCAGTCCCTCTGAAGACTGCGCAAGTGCCAGGAAACCAGGATTCCCTGAGCCCAAACCTTAAGTGGCGCAGGCATAGCTAAGGGACAGAGCACGGACTTAGTTAACTGAAAGGACTACGCTGAACTTGAATTACTGATGACTAGCGGGAGGCTGGTTCCTTAGTCTGGTGGGGTCCCTGACCTGCCGTCCCCGGGGCCCGTATTTTGTTTCTGAAGCATCAGTTGGAGCGAGCTAGCATTTGGCGCGGTCCCCTTAGGACTCCTCTCTTTGCTTCTATGGGGTCACGTTACACTAATGGTAGACAGATAAGGACGACAGCAGCTCTGGGCTCTCCTTTCCCTGATGGGCTAAAACACACACAGACAGCTCCTCAGGCCCCACCTGCACTGACTGCACCCACCAAATCCCATTAGAAGAAAAGCCGACCGTATGGACCCGCAGGATGCAAATGAGCACAGCTGTTCCCTGTGACCGGCTCACCTGCTGCCTCCCTCAGGTCAGAGCGGCCACGTGGAGCCAGGATGTGATGTCCTAGACAAAGGGCAGGGCTGGGCAGGGCTCCCCGCTGAGTGGGACCAGCAGAGCCTCCTAGCCGCCCTTGGCTCCGGAGTGTGTTTTTCTCAGGAGTACGTTGAGCGGGATGACGGGGCCATGGGGCCGGCTTCCAGCCCTGCAGCTGCGGCTGGAATGCTGGGCCGCGTGATTGCAAGCAGCAGCTGGGCTGACAAACTGCTTTGAACATTCTTTCCCCTGCCGCACGAGACCCGACCCACGTGCGCGTCATAGGCCGTCTGCAGGCATTCATGGCTTCTCCACGCAGCTCGCCCCAGAGAGGGGTTCCTGCCGCACCGGCCCCTTCCCAGGGGCTCCCTGGTCTGAGATTCCTCGATGGAGAGGCAGCTGCTTGTGGAGCGAGAGCTGCTGATGGCCACACCCACAGTTCCGATGCCCCGGATCAATGCTCTCACCCAGATCCACCTCGTGGCGAGCCCTCGGACGCTGGCCATCTTCACTTAAGTGCTTGAGGACAGCTGTCCAATAAATGTCGCCACCTTTGTCCCCGATGCTGACAGTTTTTGTAAAGCAGCCAAGAGCTGAGGCTCTCTATGCCTGGAGTGAGGCTAATTGATTAATAACTGTGGGAGGGGGTGGGGGGGCTACGCCATCTGGCATTGGTGGCATCCTTCCGAGGACAATAGGACCTGATTTCCAAGTGTCCTTTACTAACTTAAGCTGGGGGAAGAGAACAAGCGAACTATAAAGGCTCAGGGATGGATCTGAATGGCATGTACATGTGGCAATTTGTGGTGTTCACTTTTTATCAGAACTAAATCCGGATTCTGGGGCTGGAGGACAGATAAAGCAGAAGTTGTTAATGGTTACGAAGCAAAGGTAAAAGGCAACTCTTAAAATAAGATTTAATACAGCTCTGTAGCTTCTGTGCAAATGAGGAGTCTGTCGAGATGTCTCTCATGCATCCGTACCATGAAGACGCTCGCGGAGGGCGTCCTGTCTGATGTCTCTCACTTGGAGTTTTTAATCTCATTTGACTTTGAGAAAACGCGCCAGCCTGTCCTGAGGAGGGCTCTAGCTATGCCAAAGAGAAACAGTGTTGTAGAGAGGAGTGCAGGCGCCAGCTGTCCCAGCAGGAATGCCTGCCAAATAGTCATTCTTTTAATTAAAAAGGAAAAAAGAAAAAAGGGAATGGATTGGATTTCACGTGCTTCTTCATCTTTTAAAAACAAAAATGTTAGTAGCTGCACGTTTTTTTTTTTTTAAGATCAGCCTGATTTTAACAACAGGCTCTCAGCCCCCCTGTGACACTGTCATTGTGAAAGTGGAGACGGCAGCTGGTCCGCGGGTCCCCTGGCGCTCCCCTTGCTGGCCTTTGCTGAGCCCTGCGGTCCTGCTGCACTGATGGCAGGCAGTGGCCGGGCCAGCTGCTGCAGAGGCCTCTGGCGGAAGCTGATGTCAGGCTCCGCAGAGCTGCATTTACAAACAGTCGCCCTGGCACCAAGTGGGCGTGTTCTGCAGCTCTGAGCATTGGGTGTCCGCGTGGCCACTGCTGCCTTTGACTGCCCAGCCCACCATCCTCCTCGGTTGCCCTTGACAACAGAGCATGCGTTCTGGCAGTTAGCTTTTTTGGCCCTAAGAGGGGGGTACCTCTCCCACTAGTGGCTTGCTGGCTGTCCCCAGATCTCACAGATCTCGAGAACCTGGGTTCCTCCCTCTTCCTTGTGCCCAGCAGGTGGCTGACAAAGTCCAGGCTGTTAGCCGATCCCCCCACATCAGTAGAAGCGCGTGACAGAGGCTTGCATCCCCTTAGTATAAGAGAAACCCAGGCGGGCAGCCTGAACTGCCAGGCATTTGTTTGAGTTTAGCAACAAGAAGGGCAGGTGGAAGACGCAGGCTGTCCACAACAGCTCCTCCTCCCGTTCAAACTGTCAGAGATGGAAAGCAACTGCCGATGCATTTCTTAGTTGACAGTCTGTATATCTTCCCTGCGGGAGCCTCATTGTTAACCATTTCTCATTTTTATTTTGCTGAATTTTTTTTTTCTTTTTGCTTCAGCATTCTTGCTCTTGCTGTGCTTAGGTTCTGAGTTTTGATTCCCTGTGTCACTGTGTTCTTTTGCACACATCTCTCAAGGTTTACACAGTAAACAATGTGAGTGTGATAACCAAAATCCGCACAGAACACCTGACCGAGGAGGAAAAGAAGCGATACAAAGGTAACGAAGCCTTGGGTAGTCTGGGGTTAAAGGGCTCAGGGTCTGCCAGTCCCACCCCTGCCTCCTTTTGTACAAAAATGGCCTCAGAATGACTCATCTGGGAGAGGTTTCCCCATTTGGCTGCAGCGGTAATTAAAGCTATTCATGTTTATGAAGAACAATGTGTTGGATTTGGCCAAAAAAGTAGAGAAGGCCATCAGAACCGGTGGCGTAGCTCCGTCATTATGGGGCAAAACCTGGACGGAACGTGGGACTCCAAGCCCCACAGCGCCAACATGTGGCTGCTGGGGCCCTGTGAGGTCGCACACCCTCTGAGCCTCAGTTTCCTCTGCGGTGAAACGGAGGGGACCCCCCACCTTCCCGAGAGTTCCTGGGAGGGTCGGGCACCGTTGCACTCATAACCCTGGAACGGAGCCTGCAGGGTGCGGGGGCGTGCGGCAGTTCCCAGCATCTGCTGTTACCATGACTCCAATCCGGTGGGCAGAGCTGAGGCCCAGAACATGTGGGTCCCCAGGGGCCAGGGTGGGATCGGAATCCCTACCTGGGCTTCTCTTAAAATCCAGGCTCTTCCCACTGTTCTGTTTAATTTCTTGTAACTGTTTCTCTAGTTTAGAGCCTAATAAGAGGTGCACTACACAGCATCACTCAGCTTGGGGTTACTGTGGGTGATTTTGTCAGTCTGTCCACAGATGGATTTGCTAAGCAGGTGGCTTGGATCAGAGACTTTAATAAAACAGGATGAGGGTGTGTCCTGTAGCACAAGTCAGATGTGAGATCAGACACTGACCTTTCCCCTCTGTAGCGGACAGGAACCCTCTGGAATCCTTGCTGGGAACAGTGGAACACCAGTTTGGTGCACAAGGGGTAAGTTGAAGCAGCGAGCTCCCAGTGCAGTCTGATGAAAGGAGAGGAGTCCCCGTGCCTGAGAGGGCATTTACTGGACCCTGGCTGGGTGGGTTTATTTGGAAGGGGTAAGGGGTGTGCCCAAGCCAGGAGTGGGTGGATTCATTTGGAAGAAAATTAGATGGGGGGGGGTCTTTGAAAATAAAGCTTTCAGAGGCGGGGGTGGTGATTATTGAATTCAGGTGCTTTCTTTCTCTCTTTTACTATAAGCTAGGGCTTCCGCATATAAATGGAACTTAGGATTTAGTTTTTTTTTTTTTTTAATTTATTTTATTTATTTTGAAAGGCAGAGTTATAGAGAGGGAGAGACTGAGAGAAATCTTCCATCCCCTGGTTCACTCCCAAATGGATGCATCAGCCAGGGCTGGGCCAAAATGAAGCCAGGAGCCAGGAGCTTCTTCCTGGTCTCCTATGTGGGTGCAGGGGCCCAAGCACTTGGGCCATCTTCCACTGCTTTCCCAGGCCATAGCAGGGAGCTGGACCGAAAGTGGAGCAGCGGGGACTTGAACTGGCGCCCATATGGGATGCTGCATTGCGGGCAGTGGCTTAACCTGCTATGCTATAGTGCCGGCCCCCATCTTTTTATAGCAGTTGTAACACAGCACGACATGGATTCCGTATTGGGATGTCAGTGAGGGTCGGAGAGATGAAACAGCCCTTCTCGAAGCAAGCTGGGTAGGACAGAGCTAGCGCTTAAACCCCGAGTCTCCCAGACCTCACACGTTCAGATCTCTCGCCTCGTCTTTTCCTTCTTCCTTGTCCATAACCAGGTAGTTACAGTTCTCTTAGAGTAGAACAATCCATCAGGCTCACCAGAGAGGCTGGGCCGCCTTTGCGGATGTCACTTAATTCTAAAGGGTAGTGACGGAATCCTCCGGTCTGTAGCTGGTTAGCGTGGCCGGCTGCCGCAGACTGGGGTGCTGGGCCTCAGCACTCTAACTTTCCCGAGTTCTGGCTCGCAGGACCTCACCACAGAATGTGCCACCGCCAACAACCCCACGGCCATCACGCCCGACGAGTACTTTGACGAAGAGTTCGATCTGAAAGACAGGGACATCGGAAGGCCGAAAGAGCTGACCATTAGGACACAAAAGTAAGAGCAAGGGCGAGCTGCCGCTTTCACCCTAGGGACTGTCTCCGAGGTCGTGCTGTTTATCTTAGGGTGCTAGGTTCAGTGGGCGCCCTGCCCCTTGCCTTCCCAATGTATATATGTATCTACTTTAAAATTTTGTTTTAGTCTTATTTGAGAGAGAAGGAGAGAGACAGAGGGAGAGATCTTCCATCTGCTGGTTTATTCCCCAAGTGCCCACAGCAGGCAGGGCTGGGCCAGGCCACAGTCAGGAGCCCAGAACTTGAGCCACCACCTGCTGGCTCCCAGGAGGTGCATGAGCAGGAAGCCGGATTGGAAGCAGAGGTTCTGGGACTTGAAGCAACTCCAGCATGGGACGCGGGGTCCCGAGCAGCAAGTTCACTGCTGTACCAAACACCGGCTGGAAAACCAACTTATCTGATACAAGCTGACAGTAGATGGCCCCCTTCTTAGCCCTTCTCCAAACAGGATGGAGATTGGATGAAGAATTCCTTACTTATCTTGCTGCTGACCAGCTCAGATGGCCTGGTGCCCGCTGGCTACTGCTTGCTGGCAGTTAAGGCCACTGCAGAGCGACGTTGTGAGCAGGCCGTTCCCCCACTGTCTGATCCCAGGGCAGGCTGAAGTCCTGTGGTTCTCGTTCTGCTGTAGCTTGGAGCCGGGAGTAAGGGTGGTCTGGCCTAGGGCGTGGCAGGACCTGCTTTCCTGCGCAGTAGACAGGCCCTCAGCTCTGTCTCGGTCGAACCCTGCAGGTTTAAGGCGACGCTGTGGATGTGTGAGGAGTTCCCCCTCTCCCTCGTGCAGCAGGTCATCCCCATCATCGACCTGATGGCTCGGACAAGCGCTCACTTCGCAAGACTGAGAGATTTCATCAAACTGGAATTCCCCCCTGGATTTCCCGTCAAAATAGGTATTCCTAAGCAAGGTTCAGGACACATGTCCGTTCTGTTTCGTGGGTGACACGATGTCTTCTGGGGCACTGCACACTGAGGCACAAAGTAGCATACAATAGAGTGGAACAGGTCAGACTGCGTTCTGGTTTAATTTGATTTAAAGAAGTGTCATGATTCATTTTGCACGTCAAAATTGGGAGGTCTCTAGCCAACAGTTATTTTTTTGATCTTGTTTCTTTAAATATTTACTTATTTATCCAAAAGGCAAAGTTAAAGGAGAGACAGAGCAATCTCCCATCTGCTGGCTCACTCCCCAAATGGCTCAACAGCTGGGGCTGGGCCAGGCTGAAGCCAGGAGCTTCATCCAGGTCTCCCACGTGGGTGGCAGGGAACCCAGGCCTTGGTCCATCCTCTGCTACTTTCCCAGGCGCATTAGCAGGGAGCTGGTTCAGAAGCAGAGCAGCCGGGACGCCAACCAGCGCTGCAGACAGTGGCTTAGCCCGCCACGCCACAGCTCTGCTCTCCCACCAGCTCCCGACAGCTGGCGCTCGCACAAGGAAAGAGGGAGATAATCCGAGCTTTCCTTGCTTCAGTACCAGAGCTCGCTAGCTGGGGACAGGGGACTCCCAGTGTGCTTCCGGCCCGCGCCAGGACGCGCCACGCTGTGCATGATGCACACGACTCGCGCAGAATCTTAACTGTGCTGGGCGTGTGCTCATCACACTCGAATCCTGGCTGCATCCCCGCCTCGCTGTTCTTGGCTCTGAACGTGTTTCCCGCCTGTACGTGGGGGACGGCAGTTAGCAGGATGTCACACTTGCAACACGGGCAGGGGTGGCGCCAGCCCCGGGAGCACGCAGTTAGCGATCGCTGGGATTCTCCGCAGTAACGTTTGTTTGTAAACACACTCATTTTGTCAGAAATCCCCTTGTTCCACGTCTTAAACGCACGGATCACGTTTGGCAACGTGAATGGCTGCAGCACTGCCGAAGAATCTGCATCTCAGAGCGTGGAAGGAGCCCAGGCCGATCCAGGTAAAACGAGAGCTTTGCAATTAAAAAAAACCACAGTCACTTATTTTACTAGTTACTCAGTTTGAAATGAGAGTACCTTTTGCAGTAGGCTTCTGTGCTGGATGAGAGAAAATGCTAATTCAGTGTAGACAAAAAGAACCAGTGGTGTAGTGAGCAGAGCTTCCCCAAGTGTGTGTAAAGAAGGAATTAAAAGATACACACATCATCTGCACAGGGTTGATGCAGCCTTTGTTTAACACGGCATTAGCGTAATCTTAAAAATCAACTAAGGTACATACCACAGCATGCTGCCATTTTAACCTGTTAAGGCCCAAGTTTTCAATTCTGTATTTCAACGACATAATATCTACTTCAAAGTTCCCATAAGTGGTGTATTTGTTGCTTAAGTTTCCACAGGTGTCCTCTGTATAAGACGGTTGGATATAGTGGGTTAAGTGTGCCGCAGTCTGACAGACGTGTGCATCTGTGTCACCTGTCTGTGCACCCCAGAGCTCTTCGTGCTCCTTTGCTGTTGATCCAATTCATATTTTGATGTTGCTATCAATGTGTCTTTTTAAATTTTTTGAAAGGCAAAGTCAGAGAGGGGGGAGACAAACATCTGTCTACCGGTTCACTCCCCAGATGACCGCAACAGCCAAGGCTGAGTCATGCTGAAGCCAGGAGCCAGGAGCTCCGTCCTGGTCTCCCACATGGGTGCAGGGGCCCAAGCACTTGGGCATCTTCCACTGCTTTCCCAGGTGCATTAGCAGGGAGCTAGACTGGAAGTGGAGTACAGAATGTCACTGTTACAAGCACTGGCCTAACCTGCTGTGCCGTAACCCTGGCCCCAGTTTTCTTAATTTTATTTTCCAGTTGCCAGTATATAGAAATATAACTGAGTTTTGTGGTTTGGCCTTGTAACATAACTGGACCTGCCAAGCCTCCACCTCCGCCTGTGATGCCAGCATCCCATATGGGTGCCAGTTCAAGTCCCAGCCGCTCCATTTCTGATCCAGCTCCCTGCTAATGGCCTGGGGAAGCAGTGAAAGATGGCCCAAGTGCTTGGGCCCCCATATCTCCGTGGGAGACCCAGAAGAAGCACCTGGCTGTTGGCTTCAGATCTGCTCAGCTCTGGTCATTGTGGCTATTTGGGGAGTGAACAGTAGATGGAAGACTCCTTTCACTGTCTCCCTCCCTAACACTGCCTCTCAAATAAATAAATAAATCTTTGAAAAAAAAAAATCTTTGCTTACATACATGATCATGTGATCTGTGAATGAAGAATTTGCTTTTCTTCCACGCTTGAAACTTTTTCTTTTTCTTGTCATATGGCTCTTGCTGGGACATCCAGTACAGTGTTAAGTAAAATTGATGAATGGCCATCCTTGCTCCTTTCCTGACTTCAAGGGAGGAAGGGTTGTTTCACCGTTAAATATGATGTCCACTGTTGATTTCTTTGGTAGATAGTCTTTATTAGATTGAGAAAATGCTTCCCTTTCTTAGTTTTAAGTTTTTATCATTAAGTACTACTTTTTAATATACTTTTTCTATAGCTTTTGAGGTGGTTGTATTGTTTTCTCCTTTAGTCTGCCAATAATGCTATATATATTTTAGTGTTTAGTGTAAATGAAGCCAGCAGTACCGTTCTTCCACTCCCACGTGACAACAAAGTTGGGTAATAACAAGTGTCCCTGAAGTCGCCCAGCAAAGGAACGCTCAGCCGCTCTTGGCAAGCAGAGTACACTGGCGACATGTCGATAAGATCGTCTGGCACAGTGTGGTCACTTGAGGGTGAACACGCCCAGGACCTGGCTGTCCCGAGACACTTATGCCTTTGGGCTCTTCTTGCGACCCCAGTACTGCTGGTATCTGGAAACTCCCCGAATGCCCCTAGACCACAGGATGCGCTCACTGTGCTGTAGGAGTGCAGTGGAGTGACTCACACACAGCAGTGAGAGTCAAACACGCAGCCACGTGTATCAAAACCGGGGCGTCTCACAGCACGTTTATGTCAAGTTCAGAAACGAGCTCAAACTACTAAGAGCGCACACGTGTGGAAGTAGCCCAGCGAGGAGCTTAGCTGGTGAAGCCCCCCGCCCTGAAGTGTTCACCCCTGCAGAGGAGGCTGGACCTTGTTGAGAAGGGTGTGCTTGGGCCATGTGAGTGGAGGTGGTGGATCTCGGGCCGGGGGAGACTCCCAGGCATTCGCTACGTGTTTCTTTACGCCTTGGGGCGACCTCGTGTGCACACGCACGTGCACCTACACATGGCATTGCTCAAAAGGACACAGACACCAGCTACCTCTGGGGTCTGGAAATAGAGGAGGAAGAGAAATCTTTACTTCTCATTTCACAGTCTTCTACATTTTTCTACTGACTAGATATTAATTTTTTTTTACTAGGCTTAAAAAAATCAAAGAAAAAAGCTGTGTTCTGGCACTTCTTCTCTGTCACTATTCTTCCTCAGAATCTCTCACGCAATATGAACTTTGGTTATTACCATTTTGATCCTTTCTTCATAAAAAACAATTTCGGCGGGAGTGGAGCGGAAACGTAGCGCAGTGCATTCACACGCTGGGCTGTCTCCTTTGATGTTGCAGCTTCCTCGGGCGCCAACTTCGAGGTTGACCAATCTGTGTTTGAAATTCCCGAATCTTACCACGTTCAGGACAACGGCAGAAATATGCACTTGCAGGATGAAGATTATGAGATAATGCAGTTCGCCATCCAGCAGAGCCTGCTGGAGTCCAGCCGGAGCCAGGTGCTTTATCAGCACAAATGCTGGGGCTTGGGAGGGGGAACCCCCGGTTCGGATTTTGGCCAACTGGAAAGACTTCCTCTAAAGAATAAGTCGGCATGTTCCTGGTATTTACATATACATTTAAATATTTATGTATAGATACACATTTAAGTTTATGTGTTTGAAGGGGAAGGAGAGGAGAGAAATCAGTCAATTTTCCATTCACTGGTTCACTCCCCACATGGCCACAATAGCCAGGTCTGGGTCTCCCCGATGGGTGTCAGGGCCCCAAGCACTCAGGCCGTCCTCTGCTGCTTTCCAAGGAAGATCAGCAGGGAGCTGGATTGGAAGTGAAGCAGCTGGGACTCGAACCAGGGCTCCTAACGGACGCCAGCATCAAAGGCGAAGGCTCAGCTGGCGGCCTCGCACTGTTGGCCCCGGGTTGCATTCTCAGTGCCTGGTCTCCTCCAGAAGCTTTTACTGTCAGAGACCATCGGCACCACCCCAGTCAGCAGCCTTTGTTTTCAGAAAGAAGACATCTGTTAGCCAGGTGCTGGTCACTGTGTATTTGGGGGCTTGTAACTGTCTAGTACAGAAGCCATCGATTTTGTGCCAGCTCCTCCCCGGAACAGCGAGCGTTGTGAGTGGGTGCACTCGGTGACTGTGTGTGTGCTCACCTCACAGTCCCTGCGGGTCTCCCTCCAGGCTTCATTTGCTGCCACTGCCCAAGCTCAAGGGCCGCCCCCCACTATCAGCCTCTCTCATCCCCTTCCTCTTGTGGCCATAGGGCAGAGCTGGTCCCGCGTGTATCCAGGGCTCCTGCCGTCCATTTGTTTGCTGGTTGGTTTCTTCCATCTTTATTCAGCAAGTGTTTGTAGGGCTGAGGATTCCTGGGTGAGGGCGGCCCTGGCCCCCGAGAACAGTACCCCTGCTCCAGCGTTTCCAGTGGCTCCAGCTCTGGCTTTCGGGCCTCCCTCTTTTTCCTGCCATCACAGTTCGCTCATTCCCAGGCCTGTTCACTTTTCTGAGGCTGCTGGGTGAGGGTCAGCGTATTTCCTGTGAGAGAAGACCCAGCCCCACAAAGTGGCTGGCACCGGAGCCCACTTCTCTCCGGGGTGAACGAGCTTGGCTTTCCAACCCGTGTCTACACAAACCTCGCCGACCCTAAGTTTTGACAAGGGGAGTAGCCAGTGTCAAAGATGACAAATACTGAATTATGCCCTCTAACCTTGCCCGAGAATTACCTGCTGTGGTCATTTAAATTTGCCCCAGCTTGGCCGTTCTTGGTCAGTGGATTCTGTGTGAGGTTGGGAGGTGTGTCTGCTCACCAGACACCCTGGACTCTATCGTAAGCCCACGCCCAGCTGACAGTTCGTTGTTGCTGCAAGGTAAGCCAGGCCCTGTTAGTTCCTCACAGCGGGGAGGTGAGTGCTGCTCTCACGTGCACTGTCAGGGTGCACCTGTTCCTTCCAAGAGGTATTCACGTCCATCATGTTTGTTTTTGCCAGGAATTTTCAGGACCAGCATCGAACGGGGGGATCAGCCCGACACATGCCTACGACGCCCAGTACGAGAGGTAACTGACGCCATCGTGGCGGCGACGCGCAGGCTGGCACAGGCTGTGGCTCGGCACCTGCCGACAGGAGAGCTTTGAGGTGTTAGCCTCTTGCTTCCTCCTGTGCTGGTTACTCGTTAAACAAGCTGGAAACCCCCTGTGGTGATTTCTGGGATGGGATGGCTGGTAGCATCCTGACGATCCTGCCAGGTCAGTGCCTCTGGCAGAAAAGCGAGAAAATGTTCTCTGGTGGCTGTGATCTGTGTGTAGGCATGCATGGTCACCCGGCGTGGGTGCCGGCAGTGGGGAATTTATAAAAGATTTTTTTAAAAAAGATTTATTTATTTGAAAGGCAGAGTTATAGAGAGGCAGAGAGAGAGATAGAGAGAGGTCTTCATCCACTGTTTCACTCATCTGGCAATGGCCAGAGCTGGGCCCATCTGAAGCCAGGAGCTTCTTCCAGGTCTCCCATGTGGGTGCAGGGGCCCAGGGACTTGGGCCATCTTCCACTGCTTTCCCAGGCCATAGCAGAGAGCTGGATCGGCAGAGGAACAGCCGGGACTAGAACCAGTGCCCATATGGGATGCCAGCACTGCAGGCAGCGGCTTCACCCGCTATGCCACAGCACTGCCCCCTATACAATTTTCTAAGGAAAAAAACTCTAAAGATTCATTATATTCGGGGCACCAGATTCTTTCCCGGTTGCCCCTCTTCCAGGCCAGCTCTCTGCTGTGGCCAGGGAGTGCAGTGGAGGATGGCCCAGGTCCTTGGGCCCTGCACCCCATGGGAGACCAGGAGAAGCACCTGGCTCCTGCCTTCGGATCAGCGCTGTGCGCCGGCCACAGCGCGCTGGCCGTGGCAGCCATTGGAGGGTGAACCAATGGCAAAAGGAAGACCTTTCTCTCTGTCTTTCTCTCTCTATCCACTCTGTCTGTCCAAAAAAAAAGAAAAAGACTCATTATATGAAGCACTTTCCTAGTCTTCAGCCGTACTTGAAAGTCTCCTGATGTAGAAGCTGGGTTTTGCTTTAAAACAGATCCAAGTTCACTCACGGCCCCAGCCCTGGTCTGGGCAGTTTCCCACCTGGATTTAGCACCTACAGCCCCAGTTCCGTGGGGCTGAAGGGCGTCGTGCACATACAGTGCCTGGCACGGTGTGCACTTGGTGCGGAGGTAAGGAGCGTGGTTGCCGCCGCCGCTGCCGCGGTGATGGTAGTAACGACCGTCTCTTTTTTCCTGGTTTTCCAACCCAGGGCCATCCAGGAGAGCCTGCTCACCAGCGCGGAAGGCCTGTGTCCCGGCAGCCCGAGCGAGAGCAGCCGCTTTGACAGCGACTTGCAGCTGGCCATGGAGCTGTCTGCCAAGGAGCTGGAGGAGCGGGAGCTGCGGCTCCAGGAGGAGGAGGCCGAGCTCCAGCAGGTCCTGCAGCTGTCGCTCACCGACAAGTAGCCCCTCCTGCCCAGGGGCCGCACAAAGCAGAGGCTCTGGGCTGGGTGCAGCCGCTTCTCTCTGCAGAGGGGGCGAGGGGAGGACCCGGGTTGGCTCGCAGGTCACGTTCTTACTACCAGCTTCCGACAAGACCTCCCTCCCCCGCAGGTTTGTAGGTTGTTCTTAGGAAGGCGTGTAACAGCCTCACTGCAGTCAGGGTGCTTTGACGGACAGCGGCACCGCCTCTGCAGAGTGTGGTTTATGAGTTTGAGACACTTCCTTACCGTTCACCAAAGAAATGGGTTGTGCTGATCTCCTCTTTATTTTTACCTTTATACAAGGTTTTTAGGACATTCCCATCATACTTCTCCATCTCACTCCATTCCTTCCACTCGCACCCAGCTGACGTTAGAGGAGAGATGTACAGATCTATTTTAGATTATGGGTAACTATTTGCATCAAATGAAGATACACAGATGACCACGGACGTTGCCTTAGCCTTTAAAACTACTAATGGTTTCAAACCACCTCAACTCCACTTACTGAGGATCGGTCTGATTTGAATTTGTAAAGGCAATTCCTTGGAGAGCAGGAGCCCCCAGGCAACATCAAAGGCAGCTAATCCTGTCCCTGAGGCAGCAGCTAGGGGCACCCGAGGCTGGCAGGCTGGCCAGCACGCTGGAGCAGCACGGAGGGAAGCCACGGGTGTGCAGGCGGCACCTGCCAGAGGGAGGGCTGGTGTGCAGATGGAAGGGGAGCTCCGAGTGCAGCCCCGTGCTCTCCACTCAAAAGGGAAAAGGATGACTCCACGTTGCTTTTTAGAGTTCAAATCAACATCTTTCCGGATAAATATATTTTTTAACAGAATGTTTTTATTATTTTTAAAAGATATAAAAATGACTACTCCCATCAGTAGCAATACAAGGTTATACATTTTAACCAGATCTTCTCAGGCCTTTTTTGGATACCTTTAGTAGCTCACTATTTTGTGTAACCCTCCTGTAAATAACTACCACCCAACACGCAGGGCCCTGGGGGACGCGGCTGCAGCCCCTCGCTCTGCGCGAAGTCACCTGGGAAGCAAAATCTCCTCTGTTTCGTGTCCGTTTCCTCTGCTGAACTTCTCTCGGGCTAGGAAGTGAACCCTACACAGGACCGTTCCAGTTACCGTCGGTATCATAGTTAGTGTTGCCAGTAAGACGTCCTAGACGCAGACTGTGCCCTCAATGCCACTGAACCCTGCCTCTGGTCGCGGTCTGACCAGGGCCCCTTCTCCACACAGGAGGCCAGTCCAGGCAACAGCCCTGTGTTGCCAACACGCAGCGTGCGTTTTGTTTACTTGGCGTTTACCGGGAGCGAAGACCCCTCTTGGGAATGGCTGCAGTTAGGCCATGTCATTTGCTCACCTGTGTGCGTCGTAGGTAACGTCTGTGTTTGCATTCCATGGCTCTGCTTCCCCAGGAAGTCACTTAAAAGGGGACCGAGCACCGTGTCAACTCATTGCAACGTTTTTCATGTATGTGTTCACTCTTAAAATGCAAATAAAGACTGCTTCCTTAGAGGGTGCTCCTACACTATGTACAGCCTCGAGTCTCTCTCACAGGGCGTTCTAGTCACGGTGCACCCACGCTTCCCCGTGATGCACAGCAGAACCTCGGCTGTCTGTCACCGCGAAGGGGGCCTGCTCTCCACCTTCCTGCCCCAGGGAGACCGTCTGCCTGCCCCATGCTCCGCTCCGCTGCTGCCTCCTCCTCCCGGGGCACCAGCTCCGGGGCTGTCAGGCCAACATCAAAACCGAGAGAATGTGCCCTCTCCCTCGAGGACACAGCGCTCAGTGAGGCTGTTCCTGGGCGTTCACGTGATCCCAGAGGCTTCCCTACGCATCCTACACCCAAGTACGATGCCTTTAGAATAAACACCACCACCTGGCTTCTAGCGTTGAGGCTTCGGTGGTTGGGGGAAGCTGTGAAGGAGCTTTTTTGCTTTGGGGGAAAAGTACACACCAGTGCTTTGAGCTGTGAAAGCGTCATAGACAACTTACTCTCGTTCTACAGCACCTACGGATTATTTACCTACAAACCCCATCTTTGGGTTGACGCTCAAGTAGCCCAGATCAGCAGAAACTTGTCAAGATTTATTTACTTAAAAAGGCAGAATTACACAGAAAGATCTTCCAGATCTTCTGGTTCACTCCCCCAATGACCACAACACCTAGGGCTGGGCCAGGAGCCTAGAACTCCATCCAGGCCTCCCACGTGGGTGGCAGAGGCCCAAGGACTTGGGCCATCCTGCACTGCTTTCCCAGGTGCATTAGCAGGGAGCTGGACCAAAAGTGGAGCAGCTGGGACTCGAACTGGTGCTCACACGGGATGCTGGTATCATGGGTGGAGCTTAACCCACTGTGCTACAATGCCAGCCCCTGAAGCTTTAATTTGAGCAGCTTCTGTGTGTAAAGACGCTGCTAGCAACCAAGGTTAACAAAGTCCTTCAGAGCCCTCGCTCGGTAAACAAGCTTATCAGTACCTAAGTGAGACGGCAGGAAGCGGAAAAGCCCGTCCTAGATGACAGGAAAGGGAAACGGCCATCAGGCCCAGCTGACTACCGAGGGCATCGGGAGAACTGGGCAGTGGGATTCCACAGGACTCTGGTGCAGTGAGCGCTGGCGTCCCAGTCCTGCTTGGCCTGTACTTAGGAACACGCCCGTGTCCACGACTGAGGTCCGGCTGCGGATCGTGGTCTGCTGATGTCAAACTCCAGATCCCCGGACTCAAGCAATGCCAGGCTCTAGAGGAAGTGAGTGTTTAACATAAATCATTTTTATCTGAGTGCTGCACGTCAACTGAATGTGTTCTGAGTACAGCTCAGGCTTTGACCACCACCTCTCCCTGTAGCCCCAAAGATGAAGGCCAGGGAAATAGTTCCACTTGAAAGTACTAGCTGGGGGCAAGGGGCGGGCGTCTGGTAGAATAGTCACGATGCCTGCATCCCTTAGTGCCTGGTTCAGCTGATTCCAGCTTCCTGCTAATACACACCCGGGGGCAGCAGGTGATGGCTCTACTAGCTGGGTCCCTGCCACCCACGTGGGAGCCCTGGATGGAGTTCCCAGCTCCTGGCTTCAGCTGGGCTCAGACCTGACTGCTGTGGGTATCTGGGAGAATGACCCAGTGGCTGGGATATCTGTCTCAAACACAGAACAAAACAAAAAATCACAAGTTTTACGGGCATGGTGAGTTTTCACTGTTTCCTCTTGAAATCCTAAAAATGGTACTATGATGGCAGAGCAAATGCCCTGTTTCAGAGGAGGTGGGGGTGGGGATGGGGATGTGGAGTTCTGTGACTGAACTGTCAGTGCCAGTGTCTCAGGGTCCCTCCCTCCGATCAGCATGCTATGCCTTAGGAGTCTAGTTCTGATGCAGATGCACGCGCACACACACAGACACACACAGCCCTACCCCCACATAGTAGACACCTGGGAATAATTACTAGCAATAACAGAATGTAGGGTTTCACTTTAATTCTTATTGACAATTTGCTCACAAGCACAGTACAGAACGTTACAGTGGCTCACTGTTATTAGGTTACAAACAAAATCCTGAAGTCGAACAGTTACAGTATTCCACACCAGTTATTTCACATTAAATGCGGGCTGTTAAAAAAAATCAGTGCTGTGCTTAAATGGAGCACAAGACAAGCATCTCGCTCTAGTAACAAAGGAAATTAACTCTAGCACCCTTAAATAAATACCGATAACCACTTTACAAGCATGAAAACATTTCAGTAAGGGGGAAAAAAATCCAGTTAACCAACAGTGCAAACTAATAGCAGCATTTCAGAGTTGAGTAAACACAGCAGCCTGCACAGGGGTCATGCACTTCTGTCAGCTGGGCTGCAAAAAAAAAAAAAAACCTCCCTCAAGTTTGAAGCCGTGGGCTGCAGACTTAAGTGCAATCCTGTGTCTGAGCAGGATGGAGCTGTATTTTATTTTTTCCAGAAGGGCCCACTAGTAACACCCCCGGTCCAGCCCCAGAACCTTCCAGGCCAGGGGCCACCCGGAAGCAGGCCTGCCTGACGAGGCCCTGGCTGCAGTGAGACCCGCAGACACACAGGCAGGTGTGGGAGGAGTGCGGGCCCAAGTTCCCACGGCTGACGCTGCTTTGTTAACAGGCATTCTAGGTTCGCTCAGCGTTAAGGAAAAGGATTTGCAGCCGAAGGGCTCTTAAGCAGGGCATGGCTACCTGTCCAGTCTCCCTCTTATTACTGTTTCAAGCACCAGTGATTAGTCCTCTCGGGGGCATTGCTTGCAGATACCCAGGGGCTACCTTGTTCTCTTCCTCCTGAGCACCCACCTCCCCACAGAACCCTGGGGCTTCAGGGCTTAGAGGTACAGCCAGATATCAAATCAAACACCGAGAAGCGGTCCCAGTGACCCATGAGCCACATTGCAGTGTCAGAAAGAAAATAATTGCTAGGCGAGGTGTCCCTAAATCGTGTCACATTTACCAACTGTCCACACCAAAGGTAATTTCCAAGTTCTGATTCCAACTTCTGCACTGGCCCACGCGCAACACAACTTATCCTGTCCCCGAGTGCTTGTGGCCACGCTGGCATGCTGGGCAGTCACCGACGCCGGATGGGCTTGTAGACACAGAACGCCAGGAGGATGGTGGTCACCAGCAGGACGCTGAAAATGGTTCCCAGCAGCACTGCAAAGGGAGAACAGGTTACCTGCTGAGGCAGCTCCAGCTCCTCGCAGTCACTGGCGGCAACTTACCAAACGCCCCTCGTGCCAGGCAGGCAGCTGTGAGCAGACCCCCTGTCCGGTCGTCTCCCCCACCTGCACAGAAACAAGGAAGGGCCCCTCTCGGGGCTGCTCTGCCAGGAACATGACAGCACTGCGGCGGTAGGCGACCAGGACAGAACGCTCAAGGAAGCCTCCCAGGAGCTGTCACACAAGCGGTGTGTCCTGGCAGGAGGGAGGGACGGAGGAGCCACAGCGCGCAGCCCGGCAGGCGCAGAGCTGCCGGCCCAAGGACGGGAGACGCGAGGCCACAGAGGCCGGAAGCCCGGCACGTTCCGTGAGCAGGATGGGAAGAGAGAAACAGGAAGGCAGCAGGCCTCCGAGCCCACGAAGGAGACGTGGATTTTACTCTAAGAGAAGCCACTGGAGGGCTGGAGGTGGAAGGTGACAGCCCCGATTCAGCCGGGAAAGATCCCTCTGGCTGCGAGTGGACCACTGCATCCCAGGGGCCGAGCGTGTCTGTAGAGTTAACGACATCTGGGGATGCAGTAACGTCTCAGTCTCTACAGGCGTCTTGACTAGGGCCCTAGGACCAAACAACTAACTTCACAGGCTTTTCATGTCGTCAAGAGCAACTTTCACGTCAAGAATCTTCGGGGCTGGTGCTGTGCTGCAGAGGGTTAAGCCTCTGCCTGCAGTGCTGGCTTCCCACATGAGCGTTGGTTCGAGTCCCGGCTGCTCCACTTCCGAACCAGCTCCCTGCTAATGTGCCTGGGAGAGCAGCTGAGGACGACTCAAGAACTTAGGCCTCTGCACCCATGTGGGAGACGTGGAAGCAGCTCCTGGCTCCTGGCTTCGGCCTAGCCATCATGGCCATTTGGGAAGTGAACCAGCAAAGGGAAGATCTCTGTCTTGTCTCTCCCTAACTCTCACTTTCAAATAAATAAAATAAATCTTAAAAATAAAAAGAATTGGGCTGGCGCTCTGGCGTAGCAGTAAAGTCCGCCACCTGCAGTGCCGACATCCCATATGGGCACCGGTTCGTCTGGCCGCTCCACTTCCAATCCAGCTCTCAGCTATGGCCTGGGAAAGCAGTAGAAGATGGCCCAAGTCCTTGGGCCCCTGCATCCACGTGGGAGACCTGGAAGAAGCTCCTGGCTTCGGATTGACACAGCTCTGGCCATTGTGGCCAATCGGGGAGTGAACCAGTGATGAAAGACCCCCCCGCCACCCCCTGCCTATCTGTAACTCTGCCTTTCAAATAAATAAATAAATATTTTTAAAAATAAAAAGAATCTGCATGGTGCTCGGGTGGGAAACAGAACCTACACCTGAGAGCTCAGTTTGCGGCCCAGAGGTTCAGGATGACAAGGGCCTGGGCTTCACCTCAGCCACCACAACCTGCAGAGGCTCACGCAGTGCAGAGGAGACGGGCCGTCTGGGGAAGCTTCCGCACGACAGCCCCACAGGCGAGTGCACCGGGCAGTGTGTCTGGGGGCCCGGCCCAGGCCCCGATGGAAGCCTGCCCACGGCTGTTCTCCCGTGTGCTTACTGGTCCTCCCAGAAACCAAGGTGTAACCCCAGTTTTACTTCAATCCCTGATTTCTGTGCACCTGTTGAGGGACTCCCTCTGCTACTTCTCCATGGTGTACCCAGTCATTATGCAGAAAGATCATCTTTTTTTGGCAAGTGAGGGGGTGGAAGGGAGGAAAAGGTAACAATGACAATGTCACACTGCAAAAGGCCAGAAGTAATCCTAAGGTCTTGGTTGAACAAAATCTAGGACTTACGCGAGCTTAATGTCATATGTCAAAATAGCCCTTGTTTACAGAATACCTGCCCTAATGTTCACAAATCCTGAATGCAAAGCTTCTAAGATTCCGACCACAATAAGACTGAAAGTTGTCTTAACTCCACTTAACTCATTTTCTTGAAGTTTACATTTTGGAAGGGTTCTAAAAAATTTAAAACTCCTAAAGCAGGAAGGGAAGGACTGGAGTTTTGGGGGATGGAAAGCTGCTTAAAAACAAAACTTCAAATCAGGAATTATTAGGTACACAGTATCCACTTGGGACTTGGTAAATCCTCCAATTTTTTTTTTAATCTTTTTTTAAACCTCTCCCTGTACTTTGAATGGGCCCAGGGCCAGCAGATCATTCTTTGGGGTAAGGTGGGAAGGCAGAGAGCACTTCCAGCCGCTGGCTCACTCACATAATGCTCACAACCACGGGGCCTGGTCTGGAATAGAAGCTGGGAGCTTGGAACCCAACCCAGGTCTCCCACAGGGCCAGCAGGAACCCAGTTACCTGAGCCATTACCTGCTGCCTCCAGGGTGTGCAAAGGCTGGGAGTTGACGTCAGGATCTGGGGCCAGGAACTGAACCCAGGCACTCTGATGTGGGAGGCGTGTCTGATTTGCTAGGCTTAACGCCCACCACCACCAGACAGAGCCCTCACAGAGACTTCCAGCCTCTCCTTAAGGCCACGTCCCATCCCGAGTCTCACTTTCTGCATCTAGGAACTGGAACAAACAAAACCCACCATGACAGGGTTTCTGGGGGCTAAACTTCAGGCACGGTTGCTTTTGAAAAGGACTCTCCAGTGCTGGGCGCACAAGAAGCACACAGTCAACGAGAGCCGTCAGAGACCAAGGCAGGAGCAGAGCACAGCGGCCAGGAAGTCAGGATCTGGGGTCCGATCGCCTGGGCTCCCCTGCGCACTGACCGGCTGTGCGCCCTCACTGAAGCCACTCGGCCGGTTTCCTTTTCTGTTAAAACAGGATGAAAACACTGCGTGCACAGGAATGCTGGGGCAGCATTTCTCAAGCTCCGCGGGAAAGACTGGTTTTCTGTCATTTCTAGCCTGTCCCAGACCTGTACATGTCCTAACCGTGTGACTAACACGCAGTTCCCTTCACCTGCCAAGCATTCCGGTGCAGGGACATCCAGTTCAGATCTCTACTTGCTTGGAGATTGCAACATGGCCGCAACGGCCGGAGCTGAGCTGATCTGTCGTCAGGAGCCAGGAGCTTCTTCCAGGTCTCCCACGTGGGTGCAGGGGCCCAAGGACTTGGGCCATCTTCCACTGCTTTCCATATGAGATACCAGCACTTCAGGCCAGGGCCTTAACCCGCTGTGCCACAGCGCCGGCCCCAGTTGTTAAGTTTCAAAACATCTCCAATCTCTGCAGTCGTCTCTGCAGATTCACTGCACCCTCGGAGGTGCTCAGCCAGGAGTGCTGTGCTCCCACGGAACCTCCGGGAACGTCAGGAGACGCCAGCATCTCCCGACGGGATGGGGCAGTGCGCTCAGCATCCAGAGGGCAAAGGCTGGCAACGCTGCTAAACACAGAGCGGAGTGCAGGACAGCTCTCCTCCGCCGAAACAGAATCATCTGACCCGACCTGTCAGTATTCAGGTTGAGAAACCCGACTCCAGGGCCCGGCGCTGTGGCACAGTGGGTTAGGCTGCCACCTGCAACATGGCATCCCATATAGGGGCCGGTTTGAGTCCTGGCTGCCCCATTTCTGACCCAGCTCCCTGCTAATGGTCTGGGAAAGCAGTGGGAGAAGGCCCAAGTGCTTGGGTCCCTGACACCTACGTGGGAAACCCAGATGAAGCTGGAAGCCCCAGATCCTGACGTCAGTGAACCGGCGGATGGGAGCTGTCTCTCCCCCACCCCTGTACCTTTCAGGAACACATGATTCCTAGAGCGATAGCAGTCAAACAGCATGGTACTGCCGTAACAACAGACACACACAGACCAATGGAATAGTACAGGGATCCCAGAAATAAACTCAGTATCCACGGCCAACCCGTTCTTGACAAAGGCAACAGATGGTGCTGGGAAACTGGATCAAAGAACTAAATGTAACCCTGAAACTATGAAACCACCAGGAGAAAACAAGGTGAAACACTTCATGATATCAACCCAGGCAATGGTTTCATGCATAAGCTCTCAGAAGCAAAAAACAGACAACTAAGAAGCTGTTGCACGGCAAAAGAAACCATCAACAGAATGAAGAACCAGCCTGCAGAATAAGGGAAAACACCTGCAAACGAGTTATATGCGAAGGACTGACATCCAGGACAGGTAGAGAACTCAAAAAACAACCCAACTTAAGAAACTGGCAAATGATCTGAATAGACATTGCTCAATGGCCCGATATCACTGGCCATCAGAGAAGTCAAAGTCAAAACCACAATGAAATATCACCTACCCTAGTCAGAAGGGCTGTTAACGCAACAGAAAAAAATAAATGCTGCCAAGGATATGGAGAAAAGGGAACCCTTCCACGCTCTTGGTGGGGACGCAAATTAGTGCAGCCATCATGAAGCACCTACGGAAGTTCCTCAGAGAACTGAAAACGGATCCGCCACACGACTCAGCCTTCCCACGCCTCAGTGGGGAGCGAAACTGCAGCAAACAGCCAAGACACGGAATCAAGCGGAGGATCCACGGATGGACGGATGGACAGACGGGTGAACGGACCGATGATGGCAAATACACACCATGGAATTTTTCCAGCCATCAACAAGAATGAAATCCTGCCAAAACACAGCCACAAAGGTTGTGCCTGGGGTCCCACAGCACGGTGGGGCGGCCACTGCTCACATAGTAACTTACATATTTTACAAGCAGCTGGAAGGGAGGAGCTTGAAGGCTCCAAACATAAAGAAACTCCAAACATAAAGAGCTGAAAACGCTAAGTCCCATGATGTGAAAGCCAGAAGGTACTCAGCCGAGTCTACAGCTTCTTGCTAATGTGCCTGGGAGGCAGCAGACGATGGCCCGAGTACTCTGGCTCCACGTGGGAGACCCGGATGGAGTTCACGGCTCCTAGTTTTGGCCTGGCCTCGCACTGGCATCTGGAGAGTGAACTACCAGATGGAAGACTCTCTCTCTTCGCACTCTTCCTTTCAAAGAAATAAAGAACTTTAAAGCTAGAAATGCAACACTGCCAACATACTTTTAAAAAAGAAAAAGTGGTCCATGCATGGCAGACACTGAGTTCATGCAGTCAAGAAAATCCACAGCTGGCACTACGCGGGAACTCTCGTCTCGCGGGTGGGGCAGAGGGTGCTGGTAGAAGAGGCAGACTTACTGAGAAGTAAGCCAAGCTTTAAACTCCAGGGCTCCGCATGGACACACAAGAGTACTGCAAAAAGCACACAGAGGGGCCGGCGCTGTGGCGTAGTGGGGAAAGCCGTCGCCTGCAGTGCTGGCATCCCATATGGGCGCCGGTTCAAATCCCGGCGACTCCACTTCCAATCCAGCTCTCTGCTGTGGCCTGGGAAAGCAGTAGAAGATGGCCCAAGTCCTTGGCTCCTGGTTTCAGATAGACCCAGCCCCAGCCATTGCAGCCATTTTGGGAGTGAACCAGTGGATGGAAGACCTCTCTCTCTCTCTAACTCTACCTCTCAAATAAATGTTCAAGGGAAAAAAAAAAAAAAAGGTACATGGGAAGTGGAATTAACATCTAGATAAGTATACTCAGGTGCACATAATTCTGAAACCCACGCATAGTTTCTCCATAATATATATTTTCACAAAGAACTTGAAGACCCCTCAATATGCATCAAAATTGGCCTGTTAATCCCATTTTCCAAGAACTTCTATAGCCTATCCCCCAAGTCTCAAGTCCCATAAAACCCAGATTCCAGTACGGCCCTCCCCCCAGTCCCTAAGATTGGGCAAATAACTTCACCTCTCGGAGTTTAATTCTGATCTGTAAAACAAGCCTGAAAAACAAACAAACAAAAACAAAAACCCGTGCCTTTCTCATTAGGTTCAAATGAATTCGCTACACCAAGTGCTTGGCACAACACGTTTGCAGCCATGTAGCAAATGCTAAACAAGGGGTCAGTTCCTGTTATGACTGCAAGTACGGGCCCTTTTGGGAAACAGCAGCGCTGGTGAATGATGGGCTTCGCTGCCTCGCCTGGGCCCGCCAGCCACAGAGGCGGCTACCAAGCTTCCTCGTTCACTCGGGTGCAGCCAGCACACCGCAAAGCTCCAGCCCGCTGCCCGCGCCTCTGGAAGAGGGCTCGCGGGGCTCCACGAACGGCCCCCCTGCTACCCTCAACCCCAACCTTGTCCACCTGCACTGCGTGCCAGGCTCCTGCCCAAAACGAGGGCAACGCAGGCCAGACCCCGGCACCCGGCACCCCGAGGCCGCTCACCGAGGTTCTGCCCGCGCAGCACGGCATACGGCCGGCTCCCCTCCGACGGCTCCGTGGGCTTCGGAGCCACCGCCGGCCCCGCCAGGAGGCTGCAGAGGACGAGGCCCAGCTGCCACCACAAACGAGACATCCTCTTCCACTTTCTGCAGGCAGTAAAGAGACAACTTCCGCCGCAAGCCCCACCCCCGCACCACCTTCCGGGAGCGCGTCGTTGCCAGGGTAACACGAGTCCCAAGTCCCGCCCCTGCCTGAGGTCCGTAACTGATGTTGCCTCCCCGGGGCGACTTTCCGGTCCATCCAGAGTTCCGATGGGAACAACATTCCACCGCGACTACCGTTCCGCCACGACCAAGGTCGCCGGGCTTCTTTCCCTGGCGGACTCCTTAGTCTGGCCCCGTCACTGTTTTTGTTTTGTCTTATGGACTGAATATTGTCTTGTCAGGTCTTCCCCACAAGCGTGATAAATAGACCCGGTAGTTCCATTTTACAAACGCTTCTGCCTCAAGGAACCTTTCATTGAGCATCATTTTCTGAAATTGAAACTCTCTCTCCCTTGACGTACACACTCCCTCCTCTCGTTCTTTTTCCCCCTCATCCAACCCCCTTCAACTCATCACTTAACGGACTTTTTGTAATTTTCTGAATACCAATCCCTGACCTGCGCTTTAGAAACCGAAGCCCATGAGCGAGTTTGCTCTTGTCCTAAGCTCTACGGCAGAGGCTAGGAGGGTGGCACGTGATGTTCCAGGAATGCTGAATAAAAGAGGAAACTGAGCTAAGAGCCTGGTCGGATGCTTCACACAGGAAGTGGCAGAGCTCCAAGGGGACCCAGGGATCCGAACCCAGGGGCTTTTCTGCCTCCAATCCTGCCTCACCTTTGAAGGCCCTGTTTGTGGAGGGATTGGTACTAGCTAACTCACAATGGGTGTACAAAGACACTTAATGCTTTCTGTCGGCTCTACGTGGTTATACCCCAATTAAAAAGTTCCAAAGGGGAGTGTTTTCATTTATTAAGAAAATATTAAATGACCACCGCTTCCCAGTCCATATGTAACTTACAATCATAGATAATTATGTAGTTCAGAATTGTGTGGTAGGAGCCAGCTTTGTGGTGCAGTAGGTTGGGTCCTTACTTGCAATACCAGCATCCCGTATCAGAATGCTGGTTCAAGTCCCAGCTGTTCTACTTCTGATCTTGTTCCCTGCTAGTGTGCCTCTGAAAACAGAAATTGGGCTAAGTACTTGGGTCCCTGCCACCCACATGGGAGACCTGGATGGAGTTCCCAGCTCCTAGCTTTGGCCTGACCCAGCCTTAGCTGTTGTAGGAATTTGGGGAGTGAACCAGAGATAGAAGATCTCTTTCTGGTTCTTCCTCTTCCTGTCATTCTATCAAATAAATGATTCTTTTCAAATTTGTGGGGCCAGCACTGTGGCATAGCTGGTTAAGCCACTGCTTGCAATGCTGGCATCCCTTATGGGTGCTGGATCGAGTCCTGGCTGCTCTCCTTCTGATCCAGCTCTCTGCTAATGTGCCTGGGAAAGCAGCAGAAAATGGCCCAAGTGCTTGGGGCCTGTACTCATGTTCCCGGCTTCAGTCTGGCCCAGCTCCAGCTATATTGGCCATCAGGGGAGTGAACCAGTGGATGGAAGATCTGTCTCTTCCTCTCTCTGTAACTGTTTCAAATTAAATAAAATATATAAATTTTAAAAGGTTGTGATAGATGTTATAAAGAAAAATAAGAGGATGCTGAGTTTAGGCATCAGGAAAGCAATTCCCACCAGGCTAATGGTTTCTTGTGTAGAGATTTGGTTCTGGGAATTGGTGGCATGCAGCACCTGAAAAGGGAGGAGGAGAAAGCTTTTTTTAAGAAGGTATCAGAAGGCCAGGCGCCATGGTGTAGTGGGCTAAGCCTCTGCCTACAGTGCTGGTGTCCCATATGGCACCAGTTCATGTCCTGGCTGCTCCTCTTCCAATCCAGTTCCCTGCAATGGCCTGGGAAAGTAGTGGAAGATGGCCTAAGTGCTTGGGCCCCTGCACCTTCGTGGGAGACCTGGAAGAAGCACCTAGCTTCAGATCAGCCCAGCTCTGGCCATTGTGGCCAACTGGAGAGTGAACCAGTGGATGGAAGACCTTTCTCGCTGCCTCTCAAATAAATAAATAAATAGTTTAAAAAAAACTGATTAATTAACTTCTCAGAGATTTTCCTGGATGGGTCAACCAGTTCAAGCTAATACCCATGAGTTCTTGATGTCTTTAAAAGTAGGGGGAGGTTAGGGCTAGTGCTGAGGTGTAGCAAATAAAGCTGCCACCTGCAGTGCTGGCATCCCATATGGGTGCTGCTCCACTTCTGATCCAGCTCTCTGCTGTGGCCTGGGAAAGCAGTAGAAGATGGCCCAAGTCCTTGGGCCCCTGCACCCACGTGGGAGATCTGGAAGAAGTTCCTGGCTTCGAACCAGCTCAGCTCCAGCCTTTGCAGCAATTTGGGGAGTGAGCCAGCAGATGGAAGACTTCTTTTTCTCTGTCTCTAACTCTTACCATCAAGTAAATAAATAAAATCTTAAAAAGAAAAAAAAAAGTAGGAGGAGGTTGTAGAGCATGTGACAAGGCTTCCAATCTCCTTCTTGCTGTCCACTACATCACCTCTGTGAACTTGGGCCATCTTCTGCTGCTTTCCCAGGTGCGTTAGCAGGGAGCTGGATGGGAAGTGGAGCAGCCAGGACACAAACCAATGCCCATCCAGGAGGTTGGCATTGAGCCCATGGCTTAACCCACTACGCCCCAGTGCCAGCCCTCACTTATTTTAAAAAATGTTTTCATCTACGTGAAAGGCAGAGTAATGGTATGAGAGGGCATATAGGGGAACAGGAAGAAATATTGAGAGACACACAGAGAGAAAGCATCCATCTGTTTCCTCACTGCCCACATGCCTGCAACAGCCAGGGCCAGGCCAGGCCAAAGCCAAGAGCCAGAAACTCCATCTGGGCCTCCCAAGTGAGCAGCAGGAGCCCGAGTGTTTAAGTCATTATCTGTTGCCTCCCAGGTTGTATTAGCAGGAAGCTGGATCAGAAGCAGAGTAGCCAGGACCCAAACTGGCACTCTGACATAAGGTGGTGGCAACCCAAGTGGCTACTTAACCTAAGGGCAGCATGCCCTCCCTGCTTTCGGTCTCCCTCACTCCACAGTTCCATGAAGACACGGGCAATGTCTGGTGCCCTACTCTGTCTCTGGTGCCGAGCCTGCCTGTAACAGAGTGTTTATTTAGTGTATGTGGAGCAATGTTAGTAACAGAGAAACATGCTTGTCCAAAGGGTTGTGGAAGGAAAATTATGGAAAATAGCCCATTTACTCCATTTAATAACTTCATAGATACACCTATTTGTACCCTCCTAAAACAGATCATTCAGAATTAAGTACAATAACTACCACCACTAAATTCTCAGCCTTTTGGTGCTTGGCTAACTATATCTCATATTCTGGTGATATTGGAACATCTTATGATCCTGACTGAACTAAATCTATTCCATCAGGGCTGTAGGACACCCGGTCAAGTTTGAACTTCAGATAAACAATTTATAATTATAATTTTCAGTAAAATCATATCCCAAATGTTGTATGGGATAGTATATTTGAAGTTCAAATATTTTTACTTGCTAAATCTGTCAACTTTTCTTTAAAAACACAACCTGGAACTTACTTATCTTTGGCCCTTCCCTCTGCCAAGTTTCTTCTACCCTCGTGTGTGCTTTGTATATAGTAGGCGCTCCATACATGCCTGTGTGATGGTTAATTGCCTCATTAGACTGTAGGGCTTATTTGTGAGTTGCCAGGTCACTGCGTTTCAGGTGATGCATTTAAAGTTTCTTCTATGGAAACAAACAAAATGAAAAATGGAGAATTTGGGGGAGGTGCCAAGTTGCATTTGGTACACTATGTAATACTGATCATTTTAACATTTCTAAGTGTGCA
Source organism: Oryctolagus cuniculus (assembly GCF_964237555.1). Lineage (NCBI taxonomy): Eukaryota > Metazoa > Chordata > Mammalia > Lagomorpha > Leporidae > Oryctolagus > Oryctolagus cuniculus. Next base: position 18,923,324 of record NC_091452.1, read on the forward strand.
ATTCAGTGGCATTCAATACATTAGTGTCGTGTGCCTATCACCACCGTCTAAACCCAACACCTTTTTATTGTTTCCAAGAAGAACTCCACCCCTTCAACAACAACTCTTCTCCCCACCCCCAACTTCTGGTAGCCGCTCTTCTGCTTTGTCTCTATGAATTTTAGGTATCTCATCTAAGAAATCATGTAATATTTATTCTCCCATATCTGGCTTCTCGGTATAATGTCTTCAAGGTCCATTCATGCTGTCGCATGTATCAAGGTTTTATTCCTTTTTGTGACTGAATATTCTCTTACGTGTAAAGACTCATACATGTTTTGTTCATCTGTTGATAGACACTTGGGTTGGTTCCACCCTCTGAATAATGCTATGAACACTGGTGTATAAGTACCCATTTTGGTCTTCTGTTTTCAAATTCTTTTGGACATATCCCTAGGAGTAGAATTGCTGGGTTATAGGGTAGCTCTATGTTTAACCTTTTGAGAAACCACCAAACTATTTTCCACAGTGGCTGTACTATGTTACACTCTCACCAGCAACACACAAGAGTTCCAATTTCTCCACATCCTTGCCAAATCTTGCTGTTTTCCATTTTTTAAAAAATTAAAGCCATCATAATTGGTACAAAGTGATATCTCATTGCGGTCTTGATTTGCATTGGGAGGCAACAATTTTAACTTCGGAAAGAAGTGGTGTTACAGTGGTTTAGGAAAATATTTCGGCAGCCTTTTTAGTTGTAAAGACAAATGCACAGTTTGGAATAGACAGTAGGAGATGAAGAGCTGAATTGCTCTGAATAAAATCATAATTCTGACTTTCACCCAGTATCTGATAAACACTTGGTAGGGAACCTTGAGAAGGGAGGGCTAGTCCAGAGGAGGGAGGAGGGGTGGTTGGGAGGAAGTGGACCCTGTATATCATGACAAGGGAAGGCTCATGAGAAAGACAATGATGTCTGGTATTTGAGTTTCTGTAGCTTCCTATCGTGGTCTGGGGGCTCCAGACAGCTCCATCCCTAAAACTCAAGTAGAAGGCGATTGTGCACGACAAGCACCTTACACCAGGGGTGCTTTGTGAGCGGAGAAAGGCAGTCGTGTCTAAGGTGACCCAGGCTCCCGGCTGAACCACAGCCCCAGGAGTGTTGGGGAAACCATCGACGGCTGCAGCAGAAGATACAGGGGGAGTCCTGAGAAAGAAGTGGCCAACGGGAGACTCCTTAGGGATGCCGCAGAGGGCTCAGTCTGGATGGCAGGCACCCAGTCATTGGAGCCGTCTTCCCTGCCTCCCAGGGTGTGCATTAGCAGGAAACGAGTCAGGAGCAGAGCTGGCCTTGAACCTGGACACTCTCAGGTTGAGCCATTCATGTGTCTCCAAGAGCATCATGTTTGTGCTCTCCCAGCCTGAGAGGTTAAATTAGGTTTTGTCAACATTCTAATTTCAAAAACCTTCAAGCTGGCAAATTTCTTCCCTCTGTCAGTTTGAGCACATCTACTCAAAGCTGCACGTTTTGCTCGTCTGACCACATCAAGTCACGACTCGATTGTGTCTGGTCAAAGAGATTTTGGGGTAATGAACCCCCTTTTTTGTACCGATGACCCTTTGAAGTTTGTGTCAAGACTCAAGAACTACTCCCTACATCAAGAACGCCATCTGGAATCTGTCTCTGCACATCATTTTCAACCAACAGGAAATATTAGAATTCATCTGTCCCATTCTTTTTGTTTCGCAATTTGTTCTTGTCCATGGAGAGAACAGGGCAGGATGAAAGAACATGAAAGAACTACCCCAATTTTTTTTCCTTTGCTGGGTGTTTGGTATTTCCTTAGAGAATAAGCCAGGTACTTGTCTTTGCATCAAGACCACGACCTGTTGAGTCCACTGAAGCGGTGACTGAGGACACAGGGCATTGCAGATCTGAAGGGGTTAAGTGCGATCCTTGCCATGCAACAGCAATTGACAAGCAATTGCATCATCCCCTGAATTATGTGTCTCAAAGCCACAGTTTTGCTGCACACATTCTCGGGCCTGGAAAGCAGCCACAACCTCATTGTTGCTGTTACCATATGCTTCTAACTTTCCCTTTGGAAAGTCTGTTTGTTCTCCTCTTTCTCTATTCCCGACTTCTCTAGGCAAAAATAGACTGAGGTGGTTACCAGCGTGGATTTTAGAGCCAAAATGCTTGCAGGCAAGCTCTCACTTGGCTACTTTCTGACTAAAATGGGTATGGTATCAGATCCCGCGTAGTACGGCCATCGCGAGGGTTCCGTGAGATAAGGCTTGTGCCCGGGGAGTGTTTCCCAGCCCCGACGCTCAGTGCTGCGTTAGTCGTAGACTTGTTCTCCACCAGGGGTGTGAAGTTTGCAGCAAGCATGTGTATCTGTGTCTATTGGCGTGTGTGTGATAAGGGCTAAAGGCACCTGCTGTCTTGTCTATAGCGCTGGCATTGGCACAGCTCTTCCAGGAGGAGTCCAGGGGTTGAGTAGGGTCATTTCAAAGGCCCGTGTGAATGGCCTGGACTTCGGCTAAGTGGCAAGGTCACGGGTTAGAGGTTGGCTATAGGGCACCGCCTGGTCCTGGCCTCACTCAGACCTCTGGCTTAGGTTTATCCTTCTCCACCAGGGGGCAGGAGTCAGCCATGCCTACTCAGGCTTTGCGCTTGGGTTTGGTTTCTCCAGCCTCCATACACCCAGGCACTGAGTTAAGTGCGCACACACACAGGAACATTAAGATGGACAATTAACCGACAGCTGGAATTCACTCACGTCAAAGACTCCCAGGGTGCTGTCTGCGTGAGGCCACCGTTCACCAGTAGCATGAAATACCAGAGGCAGCTAACAGCTCGGAGTTTTGGAGGTTCAAAGTCCAAGATCAGAAGGAGGGGCTTCTGAGGAGGGCAGTGTACGGCAGCACATCAACTGTGGACGGCTGTGTGAACAATTCCAACACCCGACCCCGACCGGAAGTCAGAGGGAGAGAGGACGTGGCATCCTGTAATCCCTTCCGGGAGTGCAAGCATGCATGCACACGCGCGCGTGCACACACACACACACACCCCTCCTCTTCCCACTGCGCCTAAACCGCTCCTGCTAGGCCCTGTCTCTTACACCTCCACCACCTCCCAGAAGCACTGTCCTGAGGACCAAGCGCTTGACCACGAGCCTTCGAGGGCAGCCCAACCACAGCCAGGCCCGGGCATGGTCTTTCCTGAGGTTTTCTTCTTTCTCCGCCCAGAACTGAGAACATGATGATCATTCCTCTTGCCTAACTCAAATGCTGCCTCTTTGGACCAACATCTCTCCATCCTCTCCACCATTTTACTCTCTGCTCCTTTGACATTTTTAGATCTTACATTTATTTTTTTTAAAGATTTATTTTATTTATTTGAAAGACAGAGTTACAGAGAGAGGTAGAGAGAGAGAGAGAGGTCTTCCATCCGCTGGTTCACTCCCCAGATGGCCACAAAGGCTGGAGCTGCACCAATCCAAAGCTAGGAGCTTCCTCCGGGTATCTCATGTGGGTGCAGGGCACCAAGGACTCGGGCCATCTTCCACTGCTTTCCCAGGTCGTAGCAGAGAGCTGGATCGGAAGAGGAGCAGCTGGGACTGGAAACAGAGCCCATATGGGATGCCAGTGCTTCAGGCCAGGGCTTTAACCCACCGTGCCACAGCGCTGGCCCCTAGATCTTACATTTAAGTGAGATCATGCAGTATTCATCTGTGCCTGATTATTTAATCTAACACAATGTCTACGATACTTTCTAAAAGTATTTATATGTGTGCACCAAAATATCTAGGATACTAGGAATAAGATTATGCAAATTTCTCTATCATTATTATATATTAATTTTCTATTTGGATTTAAAAAGTACAGTTATTTCCTGTTGAGAGAAAAAGCAGAGGAAAATACTAAAACAAAGCATCAAGTACGTTGACAATGGCTGCCTCTACAGTGATTTCCAAAATTTCTTCAATGAGGACCATCCCCCTCACCCTGGGTGTCAATTACTCAAGGTCAGCCTCAGTCAGAAACTATTAAAAGGGACATTCCAGAAATAAACAATTCACAAGCTTTACACTAACTGCCACTGGCGGAGTGGTGTAGAGAAGTCTCATGCCCCCAGCTCCGTCCTGCCCAGGGCGGAAGCCGCCCTTTGTCCCGAGTGTCCACACCTGTTCCTCACTCGGGAGCCGCCTTGGGATCTCAGTGCGGGTGCTGGAGTCACCGTTGCTTTACTTGGTTATGACCACCAGGTGCAGGAGGTAGTGATGCCAGCAATGCAGATGCCGAAGAGAAGCTGTGAAGTGCTCGCTGGTAATGCAGGGGTTTAAGGGTTCAACTTAAGAAAAATCATCCACCGGCGCCGCGGCTCACTAGGCTAATCCTCTGCCTTGCGGCGCCGGCACACCGGGTTCTAGTCCTGGTCGGGACGCCGGATTCTGTCCCAGTTGCTCCTCTTCCAGGCCAGCTCTCTGCTGTGGCCCAGGAAGGCAGTAGAGGATGGCCCAGGTGCTTGGGCCCTGTACCCGCATGGGAGACCAGGAGGAAGTGCCTGGCTCCTGGCTTTGGATCAGTGTAGTGCCAGCCACAGCAGCCACTTTGGGGGGGGGGGGAACTAACGGAAGGAAGACCTTTCTCTCTCTCTCTCACTGTCTAACTCTGCCTGTCAAAAGAAAAATCATCATTTGCTCAAACTGCTGACTTTGTCATAAGTTATCACGTGATGACTGTGCCTAACATAAACTTGATCAAACTTACACAAATTTAGCCAGAAAACATGGCACAGAGTTCAGTACTCGGTGCTTCCAGGCATCCAACAGGGTCTTAGAACAGATCCCCCGGGGACAACAGGCAGCTGCTGCACTGTCTGTATTTTTATTAATCATTTTTACCCCTTAAATTCCTTTTATTTGCTATTAATAAGCTGTGGCAGCTTTGCCTTGGTTGTTATCTGCTCGCTACACCTTTTATTTTTGCATTCTTTTATTTTCAACCTTTGTGTGGCCTTTGCTTGTATGCTATCAAAATCATAGTGATGGTACTGTTTGTTACTGTGGCAAGAACAGCCACAGGGTAGAATTCACCATTTTAACTATTTGCAAAGGTAAAAATGGGGGGCATTAAGTGCATTCACAGTACTGTGTGGCCACAACCACTCCATTTTCTGGACTTTTTGTTCAACCCAAAGACAAACTTCACATCTGTTAGGCAATCAGTCCCCGTTGGTCCCCCAGCCCGTGGCGACCTCTGTTCTACTTCCTGCCCCGTGAGGATGCCTGTTCCAGGCACTTCCTGTGTAAGTGGGTTATGCACCATTTGCCTGTTTGTTTGAACAGTCAATTTTATGGCTTGTGGCGACCACTCAAAACTTCCAGAAATAACATACATCCCGAAATGCAATCACAATCACTCAACATTGATCCAAAACAAAAACATACAACGACGACCAGAGTTTTTGAAATTTATTATTGTACAACTAAACTTGTAAACGGTGAGGCCATTCACCACACCACACTACTTCCAGGAACTTAAATTGATTCAGTTCTCATCAGACTCTTGAGTCAAATGAAACCCAAACACTGGGGATTCTTAGGGGCTGCAGGGGTCACTCAAATGCCCCAATTCACGCCCCCTGGGATTGCTCCGGGGCTGGAGCTGGAGCCCCTGTGATCCTCTGCAGAGAAAAATCCACATGGCCTCCTCGAGGGAGGACACGGGGGATGATGCTTTATCAGTCCAGCATCAAAGGACCAGAAATTCAAGACATTCCCGTCGATTCGGTGCACACCATCACCACTGCATACTTGACACAGGTCACGTGATCAATCATGAGCAAGCTCAGCAGCTCCCAGGTCGGAGAGCCAACACGTGAGCCCAGGCATGTGGCCACAGGCACGTGTGACATCTTCCACCAGGGCTGGGGTCACCCTTGGGCCCGCATCACGTGACGATCAGGGACATAGTCTCGTGCGTTTAACAATGATATTCTCACAATCCCTCCAAGTGCTCCGATTTTATGAGCGCCTCACCCTAGCTGTCAAACTCCATACACGACTGTTAGGAACCTGGACTCGGTCATTTCTTGCCTTCTCTTCTCCTTTGCATGCTTTGCCTGCCAAGGAGGATGGCCCAGTGAAGTCTCCGTTCTTGTTTGCAAAGCAGTCGCTGCCACACGCCTAGCAAAGTCCCCTGGGTAACTCAGGAGCACCACCACCCACGACTGATGGTTTCCTCCCAGCTCCCCGGCCTGGCAGGGGAGCGTTCAAGTGGTGGTAGAAGAGGGCCACTGAGTGTCAAGGTGAGGTGACCTGGATTGTGTGAAATGCACATACCACTTTCCTTAAAAAAAAAAAATCATTTTTGGAGCTGGCTTTGTGGCTCAGTGGGTTATGCTGATGTCTGCATCTCACAGGAGCGCCGGTTCAAGTCCCGGCTGTTCTGCTTCTGATCCAGCTCCTGCTAATGAGCCCGGGAAGGCAGTAGAAGATGCCCCCAAGTGCCTGGGCCCTCACCACCTATGCAGGAGACCTGGATGGCATTCCTGGCTTTGTCCCGGCTCAGCCTCAGCTGTTACAGCCATTCAAGTGAGTGAACCAGCGGACTGAAGCTCTCCCTCTCTTGCTTTCTGCCGTTCCCCTCTTTGTAACTTAAAGATTATTCTTTAACATTTTTTAAAAAACAGATGTATTTGAAAGACCAGAGAGGAGTTGAGGGGGAAGAGGAGTAGGAATTTGGACTTGGGGTTAAACTGCCAGTTAGGAGGCCAGTGTCTCACGTTGGAGTGCCTGGGTTCAACACCTGAGCTGGTTCCCAACTCCAGCTTCCTGTCAATGCACACCTGGGAGGCAGCAGGTGCCGGCTCAGGTGCTTGGGTCTGCCGCCTGTGCGGGAGACCGGGACTAGGTTCCAGCTGCTGACTTCAGGCCTCTCAGCCATTGTAGGAATTTGGGCAGCGAACCAGAACATAGGCTCTCTCTGCCTCTCAAATTTAAAACGATTTTTGCACCCAAATAAACATCTTTTAATTCCATTTTCATGAACTTTAAAAGCAATCTTGTACTAAAGCCATAAAATTTAGTTTTATTAACACAATGTGATTTTTTTTTAATAATCTTTTTTTATTTTTTTATTTTTTATTTATTTATTTATTTTTAATTTTTTGACAGGCAGAGTGGACAGTGAGAGAGAGAGACAGAGAGAAAGGTCTTCCTTTTTGCCGTTGGTTCACCCTCCAATGGCCGCCGCTGCAGCCGGCGCACCGCGCTGATCCGATGGCAGGAGCCAGGATCCAGGTGCTTTTCCTGGTCTCCCATGGGGTGCAGGGCCCAAGCACCTGGGCCATCCTCCACTGCACTCCCTGGCCATAGCAGAGAGCTGGCCTGGAAGAGGGGCAACCGGGACAGAATCCGGCGCCCCAACCGGGACTAGAACCCGGTGTGCCGGCGCCGCAAGGTGGAGGATTAGCCTATTGAGCCACGGCGCCGGCTTAACACAATGTGATTTTTAAAAAAAATTATTTGGAAGACAAAGTTACAAAGATATAGAGGAAGAGATAGATCTTGCATCTGCTGGTTCTCTCCTCAAATGGCTGCAATGGTCAGGGCTGGGCCAGGCCAAAGTCAGGAGCCTGGAACTCCATCTGGGTCTCCTACATGGATGGCAGGGGTCCTAGCACTTGGGCAACTGTCGCTCCCCCTCTTCGTGGAGGAACGACACAGGACCCTGCATTGTTCTTTTGTCTGCTCGGCCCTCCCCGGGTTTGCTGCTGGTTCTTCCCGGGTTGGCTACCGTCCCTTCCACCTCCGTGGAAGGGCGGTTCCCCCTGCCACATTCCCCACTTCCGCAGGGGAGCGGCACACCGCCGGCCGGCTCTCTCGGGGGCTGCACAGGTGTTCCTTCAGATAGATGTTCCCCCTAGATGTTCCTCGTGCATGCCGTCTCTCTCCTCCTTTATAGTCCTCTTCCGCCAATCCCAACTCTGCTACCCACACACCGAGTACGCTGCTCTCCTCCAATCAGGAGCAGGTCCTACAGTTTATTGGTTGAACTGGAGGCAGCTGTGTAGAAGCTGGTTCCCTTCTCAGCGCCATATTGTGGGAAAGCAGATGCATAGAATAAGTCTTAATTCCAGTAACTTAGTCTAGTCCGAGTTGCTCCCCACAGGCAACCTTCTGCTTCTTTTCCCAGGTCATTAGCAGGGAGCTGGACTGGAAGTGGAGCAGCCAGGACTTGAACTGGCGCCCCTATGGGATGCCGGTGCTGTAGGCGGCAGCTTCGTCTACTGTGCCCCAGCACAATATTTTTAATCGAAAGACAGGGGTAAGGCTTGGTGGTAGTGTTGGAGTAATGAAGGGGGCTGCAGGAAGCTGTTCTAATTTAACGAGCGGGACTCAGGACTGGATCGAGGGTAGGGGTGGAGGCAGCGGCCATTACTCCCACCTGGGTCCTCAGACTTGCGCCTCCTCCCTGGGTCTAGGTGTTTGGGCTCCAGATCCTCAGCTCAGCCCACTGCTCTCAAATCAGCACCTTCAGTTTAACCAGACCTACAGGTGCTCCAACAGAGCAGTGTTCCTAACAGAGGCACAACGCAAGACAGGCGAGTCACTTTAAATGATTTATTTATTTGAAAGGCAGTGTGAGAGAGAATCTTCTATCCATTAGGTCACTCCCTAAGTAGCTTCAGCTGGACCAGGCTGAAGCCAGGAGACTCCTCTGGGTCTCCCACATGGGTGGCAGGATCCCAAGTACTCAGGCCATCTTCTGCTGCTTTCCCAGGTGCATTAGCAGGGAGCTGATCAGAAGTGGAGCAGCCGGGACTCCAACCGGCACCCGTATGGGGACACCAGTGCTGTGTGTCACTGTAGAGTTGCTAGTATGGGCGGGTCAGGTGTTGCTTGAGATACCTGCATCGCATATTGAAGTTCCCGTTCAGCTCCGCTCCCTGCTAATGCACCTGGGAACAATAGGTGATGGCTCAAGTACTTGGGTCCCTGTCATCCATGTGGGAGACCTGGATGGAGTTCCAGGCTCCTGGCTTCACGTCTGCTCAGTCCTGGCTGTTGTAGGCATTTGGGGGAGTGGATGGAAAATCTTTCAAGTAGATGAAAATAAACATCAAACAAATAATGTTGTTAGTAGCCACATTATCAAACACGGAGAAACATGTCATTAATTTTATTAATAAGTAATTTAAATCTTTTTATTTCCTTGAAAGGCAGAGTTACAGGGAGAGGGAGAGACATCTTCCATTCACTGGTTCACTCCCCATATGGCTGCAATAGCCGGGGTTGGGCCAGGCCCAAGCCAGGAGCCAGGAGCCAGGAGCCTCATCCAGGTCTCCCACTTGGGTGCAGGGGCCCAAGCACTTGGGCCATCTTCTGCTGCTTTCCCAGGCGCCTTAGGAGGGAGCTGGATCGGAAGTGGAGCAGCCAGGATGCAAACTGGCACCCATACGGGATGCGGGCGTCATAGGTGAGGATTTCCTACTACGCCTACGCCACAATGCTGGGCCCTAAATCACGAACTTTTTAACTCAAGAATCTAAAACACTGTTTCCGTATCAGCCATCGCTTTTGTCACTTCACAAAATGCTTGAGAAAATAACTTCCTAAAGAGAGAGGGTTTAACGTAGCTCAGTTTTGGAGTCAAGTCCAAGGTCAGCAGCAGCGGAGGGCAGAGTGTGTGGAGTTCGAGGGGAGAAGGCGCCGCGCACGCAGAGAGCCAGGATGCCAGCAGTGACTTTACAGTGATGTCTGGCCCCGGCTGCCCCGAGGCCCTGCCCCCGGCCCTCCCCCTGGCCTAAGGACCTCCCACCAGGCTCGCCCTCTAAACACTGTAACTCGATTAAGCTTTCACCCTCTTGGTACCATCAGTTTATGACTCTGGGCTTTGACGTCCTGCAAATCGTTCGAGAGACAAATCATGTTCAGACCACAGCAGTTTCTACTGGGGTCTCTAACCCGGTCCCAAGGGCATGAGAGCCACAGAGGCTGCTGTGTTAGCACAGGTATGGGTCACACCCTAAGTATTCTAGTCCCTCCAAAATATCCAGCTGGTTCTAATCTATACTCAGGGTGTGGAAGTAGCATGGCTGCATTAGGTGCCAGAATCCAGCTGATTCCTACTTCAATGGGGAGTCTCCAGGTGATTTTCCTGGAGGCTCTGGGGGAGGGGCAGGTAGCCCAGGTGGTGCCTGACCTTGGAATTTCAGCATCCTTGAGACCAGGTGTAAAGCAGGTCTCAGCTGGAGCCCCAGTTCTTTGCTCTTGGAAATCGGCTTCCTCAGTTGGCAGTGTGGCCTCATCTCATTCCTCGGGGGAACCCTGCGCACAGGAGCACAATGACCCCACCTGGGTGTCTGTGTTCAGCCAGTGGCGGCGGTGGGCATAGCCACCGTGTGCGGGCGTCAAGGAGAGAGGCCAGGCAGAAGGGCACCCGCTGCTTCTCAGAGCAGGGGGTAAGAAGCACACCAGCATGGAGACTGCAGGAGACGGCGGCACGGGACCACTGCCGCTGCTCACGCAGAGATAGGCGGTGCCTGCTCCGTGCCATCCCCGGCACCGAGCAGGAACGATCGATCCCGACATAGAGCCCCACGGTCCTGATCATCTGAACTTGAACTGCTCATTGGAAGCAAGGGTGCAATTCACCTTCAGCTTGCGGTTGGGATGGTGGGAGGGGGCAGAGCTGAGCTGTCCAGTAGGAGGCAGCAACCCCATGTGGCTCTCATCACCACTATGAAGCTTTTTTCTTTTTTAAGATTTATTTATTTATTTGAAAGAGTTAAACAGAGAGAAGGAGAGGCAGCGGGGGGGGAGTCTTCCATCTGCTGGTTCACTCCCCAATTGGCTGCAACAGCTAGAGCTCTGCTGATCAGAAGCCAGGAGCCAGGAGCTTCTTCTGGGTCTCCCACAGGGGTGCAGGGACCCAAGGACTTGGGCCATCTTCCACTGCTTTCCCAGGCCATAGCAGAGAGCTGGATTGGAAGTGGAGCAGCTGCTGAGGCACTGGCATCGAACCAGTACCCAGTGCTTCAAGCCAGGGTGTTAACCCGCTGCGCCACAGCGCCGGCCCCCATGAAGATTTCCTAAATAGAAATGTGCTTCAGGTGCAAGATACGCACGGGGTGTTGATTTATATGTGAAAACGGTCATCATTTGAATAGTCAAAGGTGCGTGCCTTGTTCTCAGGTTCTTTAATGTGGCTCCTGGACAGTTTATTTCTTCAAACCTCAGTCGAGTTGTTTTCTCCAGGACAAAGCTAGTGTCAGCTCAGAGCCCCTGCAACACCCAGCTGGTCCAGGCTGGTGGTGGCACAGGCCTGTGGCAGCAGCTGTGAGGCTGAGTAAGTCAACAGCAAACCCACCTCCCCGAGTCCCGAGTAGCCCAGCCTGTGATCTGAGTGAGAGGGGAGAATACGCCCCGTGGCCGGCTGGCTGTTGAGAACCTAGGCCTGCCTACGGCTCCCACAGTGGAGGCCCCATGCCTCTAAGTCCATCCATACTGCCCGGTGTGGGCTGGCTGCAGGCTGCACTTTTTTTTTTTTTTTTTTTTTTTTTGACAGGCAGAGTGGACAGTGAGAGAGAGAGACAGAGAGAAAGGTCTTCCTTTTTCTGTTGGTTCACTCTCCAATGGCCGCTGCGGCCGGCGCACCACACTGATCCGAAGCCAGGAGCCAGGTGCTTCTCCTGGTCTCCCATGGGGTGCAGGGCCCAAGCACTTGGGCCATCCTCCACTGCACTCCCTGGCCACAGCAGAGAGCTGGACTGGAAGAGAAGCCACTGGGACAGAATCTGGCGCCCCGACTGGGACTAGAATCTGGGGTGCCGGCGCCGCAAGGCGGAGGATTAGCCTAGAGAGCCGCAGCGCCGGGCTGCACTTCTTTTTTTAAGGAAGATTTATTTTATTTATTTGAAAGGCAGGGTACGGAGAGAGGGAGATAAAGACAAAGAGAGGTTCACTCCCCAAATGGCAACAATGGCCAGAGCTGGGCCGGTCCAAAGCCAGGAGCTTCATCCAGGTCTCCCCCGTGGATACAGGAGCCCAGGCACCTAGGCCCTCTTCTATTGCATTCCCGGCTGCATTAGCTGGGAGTGGGATTGCAAATGGAGCAGCTAAGACTTGAATGAGCACTTATAGAGGCTGCGGGCACTGCAGGCAGTGGCTGAGCCTGCTGCACCATAGCGCTGGCCCCAAACTTTTTTTTTTTTTTTTAAAGAGTTACTTTGTTTACTTGAAAGGCAAAGTTACAGGGAGAGAGACAGAGAGAAAGGTCTTTCATGTGCTGGTTCACTCCCTAAATGACCACAACGGCTGGAGCTGGGCTGATCTGAAGCCAGGAGCCAGGAGTTTCTTCCGGATCTCCTACATGGATGCTGGGGCCCAAGCACTTGGGCCATCCTCCACTGCTTTCCCAGGCATGCCAGCAGGGAGCTGGGTTGGGAAGAGAGAAGCTCAAATTGTTTTGTTTGTTTGTTTTAAATCACAAAGTAAAACCATCTCATATTGAGGTCAAGGAAATGGAATGAAACCTGACCAGAAATCTTCATAAAATTGCACTCATTAGACCACAATCACTTCTTCCAAAGGGCTTTTTCTGTCCATGACTGTGACAATCTATGTTAAGAAGGTTAGCAAAGGGGCTGGCATTGTAACATCCCATATCAGAACGCAGGTTCAAGTACTGGCTGCTCCACTTCTTCTTTCTTTCTCTCTCTTTTTTTTTTTTTTTTAATATTTATTTATTTGAAAGGCAGAGTTACAGAGAGGCAGAAGCAGAGAGAGAGAGAGATCTTCCATTCACCGGTTCAATGATTCACTCCCCAGATGGCCGCAATGATTGGAGCTGTGCTGATCCGAAGCCAGGAACTTCTTCCGGGTCTCCCACATGGGTGCAGGGGCCCAACGACTTGGGCCATATTTCACTGCTTTTCCAGGCCACAGCAGAGAGCTGGATTGGAAATGGAACAGCCAGGACTCGAACCAGCACCCATATGGGATGCTAACACTGCAGGCGGCAGCTTTACTCACTACGCCACAGCGCCTGCCTCTGCTCCACTTCTGATCCAGCTCCCTGCTAAAGTGCCTAGGAAAGCAGGAGAAGGTGGTCCAAGTTCTTAGGCCCCTGCACCCACGTGGGAGACTCAGATGGAGTTCCAGGCTCCTGGCTTCCACCTGGCCCAGCCCCAGCCATTGCAGCCATTTGGGGAGTGAACCAATGGAAGATCTCCTCCGCCTCCCCTCTCTCTCTAACTCTGTCTTTCAAATAAATATAATATTAAAAAAAGATTAGTGAATAAACCTCATACTCAGGCAATCAGTTGGCCATTCAAGGTCCTGTGTTTATTTTTTCCTGTTAGTCTCCATATCAAAAGTGAAAAAGATGTTTCATAATCTTACTATTTTCCCTATATGACAGTAAATAACATGATATGCATTTATTTTTTAGAGTCTTCAAAAAAGTTCCTTTCGGGGGGCCAGGGCTGTGGCATAGCTGGGAAAGCTGCCGCCTGCAATGCCGGCATCCCATATGGGCGCCAGTTCGAGTCCTAGCTGCTCCACTTCCAATCCAGCTCTCAGCTATGGCCTAGGAAAGCAGTAGAAGACAGCACAAGTCCTTGGGCCCCTGCACCCACGTGGGAGACCCGGAGACACCCTTCTCTGAGCATAGGAGACCCTGGATCGGCACAGCTCCGGCCGTTGTGGCCAACTGTGGAGTGAACCAGCAGATGGAAGACCTCTCTCTCTCTCTCTGCTTCTCATTCTCTCGCTGTAACTCTGAATTTCAAATAAATAAATAAATATTTTAAAAGAAAAAGTTCCTTTCAGGTTTGCGATGACTCACAGATGGTCCAAGGGCAAGGTGACATCAGAGTGAAAACCCTGGGTGGGTGGGGGTAGGGCAGGGAAGATTAGATCACAGGAGATTACTAAGGGATTGGATTTAGTTCTCTTTCACTTCCTGGTGATCATTTGCTGGTTTTTGTCCAGTTGAGGCGAAAATACATCACGAGCTCTAAAAGTCCTGTTCGAGGCCGGGCTTTGTGACTGCTCAGCTTAAGCCGCTGCTTCCCACACCAGCATCCTATCTCAGAGCACCGGTTCAGGTCCCAGCTGCTCTCTGGAGACGTGCCTGGCAAAACAGCAGGTGATGGCTCAAGACCTTGGGCCCCTGCCACCCACGTGATAGACCCCGGTGGAGTTCCAGGCTCTTGGCTTTGGCTTGATCCAAACGGCTGCAATGGCTGGGACTGAGGCAAGGCAAGGCCAAGAGCTTGGAACTCCATCTGAGTTTCCTACATGAGAGGCAGGGGCCTAAGCACTTGGGCCATCATCCACTGCTTTCATAGATGAGTTAGTAGGAGCTGGACTGGAAGTGGAACAGGCAAGACTTGAACTGGCAACCATATGGGATGCCAGTATTGCAGGCGGTGGCTTATTCCCCTGCACTGCTATGCCGGATCCTTGCTATTTTATTATTTTAGATGTCTCTTGTTAACATATACATTTCATTTCCTTTGGTTATATACCCAGGAGTGGGATCTCTGGATCATAGGGAGGTTCCATTTTAAATTTTTTTTAAAGATGTTTATTTATCTATTTGAGAGGTAGAGCTATAGAGAGAGGGAGAAACAAAGAGAAAGATCTTCCATCTGCTGGTTCACTCCCTAAGTGGCTGCAATGACTGGATTTGGGCCAATCTGAAGCCAGGAGCTTCTTTCAAGGTCTCCCACACGGGTGCAGGAGCCCAAGGACTTGGCCCATCTTCCACTGCTTTCCCAGGCCACAGCAGAGAGCTGGTTCGGAAGTGGAGCAGCCAGGCACCACAGGAGTCTGGATATTTAGCCTACTATGCCACAGCGCCGCCCCCCCCCCCCTTTTGAATTTTTTAAAGAATCTCCATACAGTTCCAATTTACACTCCCATTTGAGATAAAACATGCTCACATCTAAGACAATGCTCTGAGCAGTGGGGGTGAAAAATGGAGTCTTTCCAGTTCTGGGTATTTACCCAGTTCTCTGTGCGTCTCTCTCTTTCTCTCTCTCTCTCTCTCTCACACACACACACACACACACACACATTCTACTATGAATGACAGATACTGCACGCCACCCCCCCGCCCCCCGTCGCTTAGGAAATCATGTTATCAACTGGTCACTTACAAAAGTTTATTTAATTCATAATCCCCATAACACAGTAGGTGCAGCTTGCCAGAAATAAAAAAAATAAAAGTAAAACATTGGAAATCCATCTGAGAATATAGGACTTATTCTTTAGCAAACAAAACATAAAACCCAACCAGTTGGGGGTGACAGTAGTCACTAATTATATCCTAACGAATCTCATCACCTTAGTCATGGCCATGAAAAGCTCCATACTTCTCTGCTGTGACCTTGGATGAAATTTGCACCAAGCAGAAAGTTCTGAGGTCCAGCCGCCAAGGGTTTCCCCGTCCAGGCTCCTTCGCAGTGGGGGTTTATCTGTCCTCCCTCTGCTGGTCGGAGGGGTCGGCATCTCCCAGGCGCACAATGGGGCACATGCTCAGGGCGCCCTGAACCCCGTTAGGTGGGATTGAGAGAGCAAAGAACGGGCGCAGCGGCTCCCCCGCAGGAAGTCCCGTGAAGGTAAAGATGTGGGCTTCGTTTTCAACGCAGTAAAAAGAGACGTTTCCCACGTCCACGTCCAGGAAGATCCCCACTTGGTGTAAGAGGGAGTTTGTGCAGAGGGGAATGTGAGGTGTGGTGCTGGCCCAGAAAAAGCCCCTGGCACTCCGACTCAGAGTCCAGAAGCCCTGCTCCGAGGAGAGCTGGATCCGCCCTTGTCGGCAAACAGAATCCCTGCAAACCCCCAGGTTCCACTCTGTGCTCAACCCCACGTCCACCTCCCAGTAGTGGCGGCCGGAGACAAACTGAGGGGTGCCCAGGACGCAGACGGACAAGTCGAACCTCGAAGGGAGCGCTGGCCGATTCTGCCTGATGGGCCCGCACCAGATGCTCTTGAGGTCATCCGAGAGGATGAGGAAGTTGTTGGCCGTGTCTGCGTCCAAGGTCACGTCCACTGGGAAATAAAAGCAAGCACCTCAGCTAACAGACAGGTTCTAGGCCCGCACTTCCTGCCCCAAATGTCACATTTCCTTCCCTCCCTCTCATTTTGCTTTTCCCCAAACCTGTAACTTTTCATAAAGCAACTTCCCCGGGCTCCCTCCCTGGCTCCAATGTTTGGAGGCCCTGGTTCCCAGCAGGAACCCACTGTCACATTACATTACAGACTATGGCGACAGCCTGGAACCTTCCTCCCAGGTGACCAGAGGGTCTCCCAAGGCAGCCGCCAGGCCCCTCCTCTACGGACCCAGGAAGACAAATTAACAGTGAAGACGATGCAAGCTGGCGCAGTAAATGCTACATTTCTGTTTCATTGTTTCACTGTGCCAGTTCTAGGTATCTAGGGCCTAATTTCAGGATGTTTTTTCCAGGTTCAGACACAGTTGCTCTAAATTCCCGCTAATCTGAGCCCAGTCCCCACGCCAGCGATGTCAGCACGCCGAATCTCCCAGAACCTGCGTCCTAACTAAGTCCCCAGGTTGCGTGAGCTCCGTGGGTTTTGCGAGCCCCGGTCTAAGCCGCGCCATAGACGCCGGTATTTTTTGTCAGAAGTCACCAGGTGATTCCGCTTGGTGCGGGGGCTGAGAACCGCCAAGGCCCGAGAGCAGTTCTTGGCTGCAGACAGCGGCTCCTCCGTGTGTGGAGTGGAGCGCCGGGTTCACAGGGGATTTCCCAGCCCCTAGCGGGAGGGAGGCAGCGTGGGCAGGGCCTTACCTCGGAACCTCCGCATCCGGGGATTCATCTGCAGGACGGCTCTCAGCTGGGGCTCCAGCTCCTTCACCTTCGACACCAACTGCCCCAGATGCCGATTGGGCCTGAGGTGGTTCTTCCGCGAGACCTTGGTGCAGAAGCTGCAGACCAAGCCCTCCCCGTGGGGCTCCTGCGGCAATGAGCGGACGCAGTCGGGGCAGAAGCTGCAGCCGCACTCCAGGCTCAGGGGTTGCTCAAGGTAGGCCGGGCAGGTGAGACATCTGCACATCTTTTGCAATAGTTCAGCCATGTCCGCTGCAGGGGGAAACACACACGGGAGTGAGTGACTGCTGGCCGACAGCAGTGACAAGCTGTCCAGCCACAGAGTTATCGTGACCCTGGAGCAAGACCAGGAGACGGCGGCCTTGATGCCTGTCATCAGAGAGCTGACGTCACAGATCGTCACTGGCATTGCACTGAGAAGGAGGCAGGGCCCCCGCTCACCCGGACCCCGCCGCAGGGACCAGCTGTGTGCCTGGACGCCTCACAGGGCGGCATCTATGTGAGACGCCCAGAGTGACCCTAGCAACCGTCTGATGGATGAACAAAAGTGCACCCTGTCTGCAGCCTTGGCCCTGAACACCGGGTCTCCCACCCACCACTCCTGGGCTGGGAGAATCCGGGCTGAGGGATTGGCAAACCCTGGCTGGGCACTCACAGCCCTTGTTGAATTCCTCAGTCACCAGACTCCCCCCCCTCCCCCAGCCCCTGCGCTGACTGCCACCTGCAGACAAGGGAGGACAGACGGACACACGGCACAGGCTCACCTGCTGGGCTCTGGGTTCACTTCATCCTCTGCTGCTTCCACAGTGGCTCAGTCTGGTGGGAGAGGAGGCACCCGTGCCTTTTATGGGTGGGAGCCCTCGCCCCTCCCTAGCCACACCCAGATGGTGTCCCATTAATCCCATGGACTTTGATTTGGTTACAGGATGGTGGGGGCTTTTATCTCCAAGAGGTACTCTGTGGGAATGGTATTTCTTTACTATGGAAATAAGATTAAATTGCCATGGCATAATACAAAGGAGCTTCAAAACATTTATAGAAAAAGAAATTAAAATATTAATTTTGGGGGCCGGTGCTGTTAATCCTCTGCCTGCGGCGCCGGCATCCCATATGGGCACTGAGTTCTAGTCCCGGTTGCTCCTCTTCCAGTCCAGCTCTCTGCTGTGGCCCGGGAAGGCAGTGGAGGATGGCCCAAGAGCTTGGGCCCTGCACCCACATGGGAGACCAGGAGGAAGCACCTGGTTCCTGGCTTCGGATTGGCGTAGCTCTGGCCGTAGTGGCCATTTGGGGGGTGAACCAACAGAAGGAAGACCTTTCTCTCTGTCTCTCTCCCTCACTGTCTCTGTCAAATAAATTAAAAAAAAATATTAATTTTGAGGCAAAAGTTTTTTGAAATTCAAGCATAATTTTTTCATAATACACATTTTCATGAACGTTTTGAAGACCTCTTATATGTATAGATTTCAAAAAAAACCTTTTTTTTGTATCAAAATAGTCCTATTTTGGGGGTCAGCATTGTGGTGCAGCCGAAGCCACGGTCTGCAGTGCTGGCATCCCGTAGGAGCACTGGTCTTCCCGGTACTAGCACTAGTTGGAGACCCGGTTGCTACTCTTCTGATCCAGCTGCCTGCTGATGGCCCTGGAAAGCAGTGAAGATGGCCCACTGCTTGGGCCCCTATACTCATGGGGGAACCTGGAAGAAGCTCCTGGCTCCTGGCTTCAGCCTGGTCCAGCTCTGGCCATTGTGGCCCTTTGGGGAGTGAACCAGAAGATGGAGGATCTCTTTCTCTCGCTCGTTCTTGCTCTCGCTCTCTCGATCTGTAACTCTGCCTTTAAAATAAATATATCTTTTTTTAAAAAAAGAAAGAAAATACTTGGGGGGGTGTGTCTGTATGGAGCATGAACACAGTAATTTACAAACACTATTTTTAATAGATTTTAGTAATTAGAGTGAGGATGAGAGAGGGAGGAGGAAAGGGGTGGAAGCGTGGGAGGCAGGGTGGGAAGAATCACCATGTTCCTAAAGTTGTAATTGTGAAATGTATGAAGTTTGTAACTGTAAAACTGTACAATTCTGCATACATGCCTACGGACTTTCTTCTTTTTTTTTTTTTTTTTTTTTTTTTTTGACAGGCAGAGTGGACAGTGAGAGAGAGAGAGAGAGAGAAAGGTCTTCCTTTGCCATTGGTTCACCCTCCAATGGCCGCCGCGGCTGGTGTGCTGCAGCCGGCGCACCGCGCTGATCCGATGGCAGGAGCCAGGAGCCAGGTGCTTTTCCTGGTCTCCCATGGGGTGCAGGGCCCAAGCACCTGGGCCATCCTCCACTGCACTCCCTGGCCACAGCAGAGGGCTGGCCTGGAAGAGGGGCAACCGGGACAGAATCCGGCGCCCCGACTGGGACTAGAACCTGGTGTGCCGGCGCCGCTAGGCGGAGGATTAGCCTAGTGAGCCGCGGCGCCGGCCCGGACTTTCTTCTAAGGGTACAGTTTAAAGATTTGCGATGGGACCCCAAGTCCCCTTAAGCTGGGTAGTAAAAATATAATTTTAAGTGTTAAAGTGATCATATATATAGGATTAAGAATTTGATAATAATAATAGAATTAAAAAGGAGTGAATGCTCCAACATGGGAAGCAGACCATGTAGCAGACTCATAGAATGACAATTGCTGTAAGTAGTACTCTGACTTCAGAATCAGCCTTTAAGACATTCTGGTTTGGCTGAGAGCATTTCAGGCACGGAAAGCCAAGATACTGTGGCAAAAACTGTCCTACATGAAGGACTTCTGTGGGTGAGACTCCAGTGGAAAGAAGGGGTCATCAAAGAAGGAGGTACTTTTCTCTGAAGGCATAAGAGAACTTCTACTTTGTTTATGGCCGTGTCTAAATACTGACAGAGTTTGTGGACTCAAAAGGCTTCCCTAGCCTAGGCAGCTCATGTCAAGAGCCTCGGGTGGTCACTGATGTCGTACATAAGAGTGTTAATTGTTAAATGAACAACAGGAGTCACTGTGCACTAACTTCCCATGCAGGACCTCTGTCCTCAAAGAGTTGTATTATGAGAATTAACTGTAAAACTTGTTCTCAAAGATCTACTTTGCTTTAGTGTATTAAGTGAAGGATCTTCTTATGTCTCATAAGCTGTAGTTATGTCTAAGTGCTCCCAAAAGATGTATCATTCTTGAGTTCTTCTTCAAAGTTAATTAAGTTTATCTAAAAAAAAAAAAGAATGCTTAAAGTAAAAAAGAATAAAAATTAATTAATTAAACCTTAGAAAGGTTTACTTTTATTGAATTAAAAAGTAATTTTCCTTATTATAAAAATAACCCTTCTGGTGCTCTATTGCATAGTAGGACAACAAGAGTTAATACTAACATAGTGTATATTTCTAAATAGCTGGAAGAAGGACTTTTGAATGTCCACAAAACAAAGAAATCTTGATTATACGAAGTGATGGATATTAATTATGCTAATTTGATCATTACAGTGTATGCATGTATTGAAATATTACATTGTTCCTCATAAATATGTATATTTAATGTGTCAATAAAAACAAATAAACCAAACTAAGCTATTTTTTAATTCCATTTTCCATGGATGTTTAAATTTTTTTAAAATATTTATTTCATGAGGTGGGATATTATGAGAGAGAGGGAGAGAGAATAAGAGAGAGAGGGCATTCCCATCTGCCGGTTCGCTCCCTGCACACCTTCAATAGCCAGAGCTGGGTTGGGGCTGAATCGGGGATCTAGGAACTCAAGTCCAGGTCTCTCTCGTCGGCGGCAGAGACCCAGGTACTTCAGCCATCATGAGGGTGCGCATCAGCAAGAAACGGGACTCAGAAGCAGAGCCCGGAGAAAGCACATGAGGCTCCACAAAAATTAGAACTGGAACTACCATGTGGGTGTCATTCCGCAATCCCAGGGTTCTCACGGGACATGCAGCCAGCTCATCAGAGATCCGTGCACCGCCACTGTCACCCAAGTAGCCAAGGTGTGGTCTGGCGATGGCTGCGTGGACAAAGGAGATTGCATTATATATGTGCATGCAATGGTAGACGATTCAGCCTTAGAAAGGAAATCCAGCCTGTTGCAGTCAATATTCATGAACCAAGAGGACATTACACTAAGTAGAATTAGATAGACAGGTAGGAAGTAGACGATCGTGTTTAGATGTAGAACAGTTGTTTCTAGGGGCTTGGGGTTTAAGGAAATGGAGAAATGCTGGGCAAAGCGTGCAAAGCCTCAGTGTACGCTGGCTGATTCAGTTCGGCTGATCTCACGCAGAGCCAGGTTACTGGAGTTCACAAGGCTGCACTGCATACTTGCAATTTGCTAGGGGACTTGGTCTTTGTGTTCTCATCACACACACACACACAAGATGTAGTAAGCGTATGAGTTGTGTGTTGGTTATCTTGATTGTGGTCATCATTTCACAGTGTGTGTGTCTGTCAGAGCATCACTTGCTATTCCACAGACACATGGATGTGCTGGAAAATTGAATCTTTTAGAGTAATGGTTCCATAAGCACCGTCAGCCGCAGGTACAATAAAGGGTACATTTTGCAATAATTTCGTGGAAAGCCGTCCACGGTCATCGCAGCCAAGAAAGTGCTTTTGAAGAGCAGCTCCACTAGTGTGTGCATCAAAATCGTAAATTCTTTTTTTTTTTTTTTTAACAGGCAGAGTGGACAGTGAGAGAGACAGAGACAGAGAGAAAGGTCTTCCTTTTTGCTGTTGGTTCACCCTCCAATGGCTGCCGCGGCCGGCGCACCACGCTGATCCGATGGCAGGAGCCAGGTACTTATCCTGTTCTCCCATGGGGTGCAGGGCCCAAGCACTTGGGCCATCCTCCACTGCACTCCCGGGCCACAGCAGAGAGCTGGCCTGGAAGAGGGGCAACCGGGACAGAATCCGGCGCCCCAAAATCATAAATTCTTAAAATTATTTGTATTCTTACATTTGTCAAGAATCACATTGCTTTCAAATGCATCAATTAAAAATGACATTCAGAGTAATGTCATAATAAATGAATTTGCATAAACAGGAGCTAGAAAAATCTTGGCACTTAACATATGTTGAAGTGTGATTTTTATACTGTACTCTATTGCTACACTAAAAATGTTTTGGATTATGTAAATGTATGTTGCTACTCGTTTATTTTTCACTCCTATGATGATTTATATTTTAATGTTTTTACAAGCTTTTTTTTTTTTAAACATTTATTTGAAAGGCAGAGTGACAGAGAGGAAGAGACAGACCTTCCATCTGCTGGTTCACTCCCCAAATCGCTACAACAGCAGGGGCTGAGCTAGGTCAAAGCCGGGAACCTGGAGCTCCATCCAGGTCTACCATGTAGGTAGCAGGAGCCCAGGGACTTGGGCCATCTTCTACTGCTTTCCCAGGTGCATGAGCAGGGAGCTGGATCAGAAGCAGAGGAGCTGAGACTCAAACCAGTGCTCCAATATGGGAAGCTGGCATTGCAAGCAGCAGCTTAATTCAACTGCACCACAGCACAGGCCTCTGTAAATCATATTTTATTTATTTATTTATTTGACAGGTAGAGTTACAGACAATGAGAGAGAGAGACAGAGAGAAAGGTCTTCCTTCCATTGGTTCGCTCTCCAAATGGACGCAACGGCCAGAGCTGCGCCGATCCGAAGCCAGGAGCCAGGTGCTTCTTCCAGGTCTCCCACGCGGGTGCAGGGGCCCAAGCACTTGGGCCATCCTCCACTGCCTTCCCAGGCCACAGCAGAGAGCTGGACTGGAAGAGGGGCAACCGGGACAGAACCCGGTGCCCTGACCGGGACTAGAATCTGGGGTGCCGGCGCCGCAGGCGGAGAATTAGCCTAGTGAGCCACGGCGCCGGCCACAAATAAATACATCTTTTTTAAAAAATTGTGGAAAAGTAAAAAAAAAAGATAATTTCATTTTGGTGTGAAAAACAACTTTTGAAGTCCATGCAGTCTTTTCATAATGTGCATTTCTCATGAACTTTTTGAAAACTCTTTGTAGGCATAGGCACCTCAACAAACATTTTTTTTAAGTTTATATTTATTTGAGGGGCAGAGTTAAGAGAGAGGGAGAGACACACAGAGAGAGGTCTTCCATCACTTATTTACTCTCCAAATGGCCACAATGGCAGGAGCTGGGGCAACCTGAAGCCAGGAGGCAGGAAGTTCTTCCAGGTCTCCCATGTGGGTGCAGGGGCCCAAGGACTTGGGCCATCTTCTGCTGCTTTCCCAGGTGCATCAGTAAGGAGCTGGATCAGAAGTGGAGCAGCTGGGACTTGAACTGGTGCCCATGTGGGATGCCGGCACTGCAGGCCAGGGCTTTAACCCACTGTGCCACAAGGCCCGCCCCACGGCTTCTTGAATAAACCTGTTCCCTTGCCTCATCTGGCTTTGGAGTGGCGAGCAGCGGGGCCTCATTTGGGCCAATAACAGAATCTCCATCCAGGTCTGCCATATGGGTGTTGGGAACCCAGCCATCCAAGCCACCACCACTGCCTCCCAGGTCTGCACCAGCAGCAGCTGGGATCAGGAGCGGGAGCCAGGAACCAAACCCGGCACTCCGGTGCAGACAGGCATCTGGGCTAAACGCCTGCTCCTACTTTGATTTGTCAAAGCCTCACAGATTCGTGCAAATCCTCAGATTAGAGAATCAGCCAGGCTGTGTCTGGGGAGAAGACGGCTCCCAGGCCGACTGGGGCCGTGCCCGGCCCTCTGGCGTTTCCCGTCTTCATCCCTGCCCTCGCTCTCCGTGGTGTTTCCATGATGTCCGTGGTGCAGGGCAGGGCAGTGGCCTCCAGGTGGGAGAAGTGGGGCTTCATGGTAATCCGGGTCCTTGCCTTTCAAGTCAGGCACATACACGGTGCACAGGGATAGAGTTTATATAGAAGGTAAGAAAGCAAACACACACACACACACACACACACACACACGCGGGCTAGCGATGGGGAAGTGGAGGGAGGGGGCGCCCTCTGCACCTGCTCTCCTTCTGTCTCCCATGGAAGAGAGCGAGAGCCTCCTTTTATGGGTAGTGGGGTCTCCTAGGAAGTTGATGACACCACTGTGAAATTCCACGTGGAGCCCAATTTCCCCCTCCCCAGGCCCCAGGGGGAAGTAAGGCATCCTGGGAAAGGCGGTGTTCCGGGCCGGGCCCTGTGGTTGGGGGCCTCCAGCTCAGCCAGCTGTCGAATCCCACAGCAGCCTTTCCAATGTGCTGCAGATCAGAGATCCCGCCCACCTCCCTCGGACCACCCCGTGGCCCCCAGGGGGACTGGAGCTAGAAGCCACCTGCTGCTGGCCGGGGTCTCCAGCTGTGGGTAGAGCTTTGTCTTCCCTCTCTGCCCCGGCACCTGCTGCCCCAGCCCACTCTCCTTCGAGGCCCTTCTCTTGGGTGCCCCGGGACCTGTATTCCCAGGCATGCTAAAGCCAAGCCCAGGCCCGCCGTCCAGTCCACCGCCGCTGCCAGCACCGGACCCAGTGCCTGCTGCCAGCCGTCAGTCCCACCGTCTCGGACTCGATCCGCTGCGGCCCCCAGGTGAAGGTCCTCCCCCAGGACTTGTGCCCAGAGCTGGGCGCTGAGGGGTGGGGCCATCAGGAACAGAGCAGACCCGTGAACTGGAAGGGCGAGTGTGAGCCCCTGGGGCTGCAGAGCGGGGCTGCACTCCTGGAGATTCTTAGGAAGCCTGCGGGGCACCTGCTCCTTCCCGGACGCCCAGGCCTCAGGTGCCCTCCGGGAAGAAGGCAGACACGGGCTGAGTCAGCAGCCTGCAGACCACGGCACCCACAGGTCAGCTGGCTGCTGCACACCCAAGCCACGGAACCCCGTCCACGACTTCAACCCAGGGCCGCCGCTCTCTGCAGCCTGCCTCTTGCCATGCACTGCCCTGGGCACTGCAGGCGGGTCCCCTGATTCTCATTTCCTAAGGAAGGACAGGGTGTGCGGCGTGGGGTAGGGCTCAGGTGTGAATTTCGGGTAGAAGTGAGGGCACAAGGGAGCTTTGTCTCTCCTTGTCGGGGGAACATCCATCAGACAGAACCACACTAAAGGACCCTGGCTGAAAAATCCAAACTACAACTCATTACCTGCCATCGTTACGTCTTTTTTTTTGCAAAAGTTTTGGCATTAAAAACTGAAAACAAAACCCCCGTGTGGAGGAACACAGAGCAGTTACTGCAGACACAGGCCCCCCGCACATTGTTGTCACTGTCACAGGGACAGCCACTGGGAGAGCGAGGACTTCTAAAAAGCTCCTCCAGGCCCGCTCCCCTTCGTCCAGCACCTCCGGGGCTGGCTGTGCTCCCCAGTTCCACGCCTGCGGCCTGGCTCCCGTCCTCCCCAACCCTGACACATTTCTCCTTGGGAAGCGGATGCCTTGCAGCCCGCAAGTCTGCTCCGGGCTAACCAGCCAGAATAGCCCAGACCAACAGAGCTGCCTGGGTGACCTTGTGGTCTCATTTCCGTGCTAAGTGACACTGCCACCAGCCCATGGTGCGCTCCCGCCACTCGGAAAATGAGTCCCTTCCTGTGATGCAGTCTTGGGGCCTGGGAGCTGCGCCCCCAATGGCCAAGGAAGGACCAGGTCCTGGGAGCACTGAGGTGGGGTACTGAGGAAAACACCCCCAGGGTGAGCAGGCCTAGGATGCCCCCATTCCAAGACCAGGCCCCTGTGCCCGAGACCTTCCATCCCTTTCCGAGTACGGAGTCTCCAACCTTGAACTCGTGCAGAGGGTGAGAGAGGAGCCGCTAGCTCCTTCCAGAGTGGGAGTCTCACCCCGGGGCCCCCGAAGGGGAGCCAGGGAGCGGCATAGGGCTGCCATGGGGCTCCCAGGACATGAGGCCAGAGACCCTGCGAGCAGGTGAAGGAGTGGAGCGGACAGGTGCGGGCCACGCCCACACCACCTGGTGCCCTCCCGCAGACACCAAGTGCAGGAGTGAGGCTGCAGGAGGCTCAGGAACCCCAGCCCAGCACGGAGCAGCAGGCGCTCCTGACGGTCTCCTGGCCCAGCACAGGAACTTCCCCGAGTCCTCGTGGTTTCCATGTGAGATCCAAGCCCAGGCTCCCGGTCCCTGCTTGGCTGCCGTCTTGTGCTGTTCATAGAGTGTGTCCCCCGCAAGCTTCCTGTTGGCATCCTGTGTGCACCGCGCCCCAGCATCCCCCCAGTAAGCCCGCATTTGAGGCAGTGGGTGAGCAAGAGAGCAGAAGCTGGAGCTGGGAGCGGAGCGGTGACCGACACCTTGCCGTGGCCCGAGGCTGTCCCGTGTCAGGGTGCTGTTCTCAATGTATTTTCCAAGATCACGGCTCAAGGTGTCGAATTATGGGATCCGAGACCTTTCCCAATTAACCCACAAAAGACAGTCACAGGTGCAAGGGCAAGAGGATTGATTATTTTATCGCCAGGAGCTGGGGCTCCCACAGTGCAGTGCGAGGGTGAGAAGCCGCGCCTCTCTCCTTCTCAGCGTTTTTATACACTTGAGTAAACAAGTATGTTTGTCATTACGCATGTACACTAGTTCTTTTATTTTTTTCTGTGTCAATTACCTAAATTTGAGCATTTTATTGGTACATTCCGGAAGTCCAGGACTATGTGTCTCAGAGGGAAGTGGTCACACAAGGAAGTAGGAGACCATTAATTTCAGGAAGTATTTACTAAGTTTCGTTTTCTGAGAATTGGGCCTTCCGGTCTTCCTGGAGTTTGTGAAGCCTGTCGTGGCGGTACAACTATTTCCCCTCCCTCCCTTTTCTTACACTGGACATCCTGCATTAAGTCATTGAGCAAGCAGTGCAGAACAGAAGCAAAAAGCAATTGATACTCAGTATCTGCTAGTTCTATATATATATATATATATATTTCATTTCAACAAAGGATGCACAAAAAAGGCCAAATTTAGGAGACGCGGGGAAAGTGATCTGGTTGAGGAAATCCAGGACCTCGGCAGATAGACACAGCGTCCGGCTCCACACCATGGGGGAGCCGACAACGCCCTCCCTGCCCACGATGGCTCTGCCGGCCCTGGGGCAGTGGAGCCTGGAAGTGCCCTCCTGAGGGCGGCTGTAGTTTGCACACCAGGGACCAGGGTCCAGGAAAGGCACACGCTTGGAGCTGGTGCGGCCACTGCCCGTGCTCAGCCGGGCCCTCATCCGGCTGCTCAGCTCTTTGGTGAAGGAGACGCTGGGGGCTCAGGGCTGGCCTGAGGCACTGAGCACCAGCCTGCAGGCCACACTTCGGCTGTGACTCCTGGCGGCGCATCCACACACCCCCCCCCCCCCGCTCTGGTCCATTGAAGCCGCTGCCACCTCTCAGTGCAACTGTCATGGAATGTCCTGGCTTCTGACAGTTGGGAGTTGAGCACTCGGGGTGGTCACCTGACCCGGGGCAGCCTCAGCGCAGGGCTGAGTCGTGTGTTCTGGGGGAGGGACACCAGTGTGGACCCGGGGGCCTTCGGCTGCCTGAGGGCTGGGGCTTGAAACAGAGAGGCAGGGCCCAGAGTTGAGTCTGGCTGTGGGGCCGGGTGCCTCCTCCAGGACGTCCACCTCCTGGCTGCAGCCACCTTTGGGTGGGCGCGTCCTGGAAAGGGAGGAGAGCCCTTGGCCGTGGCCAGGGTACAATCCAGGGGTGTCAGGTGTCCAGGGATCTTCACGCCCAGGGATCCAGCTGTACTCCCTGGATTCGCCACTCATCGGTGATAGAACGCTAGGGAAGCCACTTCATGGCACTGATGCCAGTGCTGTGAAACCCCAAAGTAGAAGTCAGGGCCCCTGCTCTGCCCGTGCCACCTCTCAAACCGCAGCGGGCTTGGACGGTGCACGGTAGTGCACCGTCCCCATGCCTGCGGGGAAGGGGAAGCCGCATCTCCCTGATTCCTCGCCTTCCACGGACCCTCCCGGAGGCCACCGGTCCCTGAGGTCTTGCTGACTTGGCCAAACACTCCAGAACTGAATAGTCACGTAGGTGGTGCTTACGAAACGCCAGCCATTTTTCTTCAGGCTTTGTGTTTACTTATTTGAACCTCACAGCCCTCCTAATATGGCAGGCCCTGTTGTCCACAGTACAGGGCAGGGCACTGAGCAACAGAGGGACTGAGAACATCCCCGGGGGCACGTGGCTTCGATGCCGGCCAGTGGACGGGGCACCCACGCTCACATTCAGTGCGTGGCGCTGGCTTCTGCACCGTCTCCTCCACGGAAAGCCGTCACTCCCGCCCCACCAGGCTGCTGGGTGCCCCACGGGCACACCCGACTCGAGTCCTCCCGAAGCCCTGTGCTGGCTCAGGTGGCTCCTCTGGGCGGCCAGCGGGAGGGAGACCCAAAGTTTCACCTGAGGGTGAATATCCATACTTTTCCCAGCACTCTTGGGAATGCGTCTCCCAACATCTTGCTGCAGGAATGTAGCCAATAAAAGAAAGACAGCCTAGAGGTCGCTGGCTCCAGGACTGCCCTCCCCCTGCCCCATCAGACACCAAAACCCACGCACGCTCCAGTCTCTTGTATAAAAAGGCAGCGTATTTGCCAAGAACCTATGCAATCTTCCCACATACCTTAAGTCATGTCTACATTATTTTAATACCTAATTTAATGTTGTTTACCTGAAGCCAGCCATAGAGAACTGCCACACAACGAGAATTTGGAATGAGTTCTTTATTTTAGCCAGTGGTGGAAAGCGGGTTCATGCCCTAAAGAATGCTTGACCCCAAAGCTCAAAGCAACAGGGTTTATAAAGGCAAAAACCACAAGGAGAGGAGGGGGAATACATGGTTACTAGGGTCAAGTTGACCTAAAGCATATGCAAAACTCAATCACAATCTTGACAATATCAATTACAATCTTTTTTTTTAAGATTTTATTTATTGCAGAGGTAGAGTTACAGAGAGAGGGAGAGACAGAAAAGTCTTCCATCTGCTGTTTCACTCCTCAAATGACCACAATGGCTGGAGTTGGGCCCATCTGAAGCCAGGAGCCAGGAGCTTCCTCCGAGTCTCCCACACAGGTGCAGGGGCCCAAGCGCTTGGGCCATCTTCTACCGCTTTCCCAGGCCATAGCAGAGAGCCAGGTTGGACTAGAACCAGTGTCCATATGTTATTGGTGCCGCAGGCAGAGGCTTAGCCCACTATGCCACAGTGCCACCCCCCAATGACAGTCTTGACATTAGTCCAGGTACCGACTTAAATTGTATGTGGGGCTTATACAAATTATAACCTTGACATTAGTCCAGGTGCAGCCTATCTGTTTTAAGCTTGAGCAATCATGCTAGGGGATTTCTATGTTCTACCAAGCAAGACGTAGTGTATTGTTATTGTCTTAGTTTCAGACCAGAGACTCACAGTAAGGGGTGCTTTCTCAAGATGGAGTCTCGGGTGCCCTAAAATGGAGTCCCTACTCTTAGGGTGTTACTTCAATGTAAATGCAACAAAAAAGTGGTTGCTATATCACATTGTTTAGGGAATAATGACAAGAAACAAGTCTGTGTTCAATACAGATGCAAATTTTCTGAATGTTTTTCACTAATGGTTGTTTGGGTCTTCAGTCAGGGACCGCAGATATGGAGTCACTGATTCCAAAAAAATACACGCATGGTGTTTGACACTGGGGAGGGGGAGGAATCGCCAGGCCCCACAGTCACTCAGAGGCATCCTAACGGGCTCTGTATAGACCAGGGTTAAACCTCCAGTATCATCTCGTCTGCTGACATCACGGGGCTGACGCATTAGCTGATCCAGGAGCAAGGGGTGGGGTGCATTCCCTGCGCCACATGAAGAGACAAGCTACACCACTGTTTTATTGAGGTATAATTCACATTCCTTAAGTTCACCTTTTCAAGCGTATGATGCAGTGGTTTTGGTGTAGTCAGGCTTTGCAGTCACACAATTTCACTACATTTCTCATCAGCTCATCAGCTCCTTATCAGCCAGCCTTGTTCTCTCCACCTGCCAGGCCCGGCGACCCCTGACTTACTCGCTGTCTCGGTGGCCGACGCTCCTGTCCTGGGCGCTCCGTGAGAATGGAGCCGTCCCCTGTAGCGCCTCCTGTGTTTGACTTCTCTCGGGAAGCACAGCGCCTCCAGGTGCACCCGTGTGGCAGGCAGCTCCCAGCAGTGCTGCTCCCTTCCAGGACCCAACGGCGCTCGCTGGGCCAACGTGGCCTGGTGTGCTTTTCTATTCTCAGTTGCTGGGTGACTGGGTCACTTCCACTTTGGGCTGTTAGCAATGGTGCCACTAGGGCTACTCATGCAGTATGAACGTGATTTTAGTCCTGCTGGGTGTATCCCTAGGAGCAGAATTTCTGGACCATAGGGTACCTCTGTGTTTGACTTCCTACGGAACTGTCAACTTCTTTTGTATTTGCGCAAGCAATGCGTGCGGTTTCCAATTTCTTGACACCATTGGCAGCATTTTTCTGTTAAAAAAAAAATTATAGCCCTCCAGTGTCCCTCGTGTGTGATGAGTCACTCTTGGTTGTTCTCATGAGTCTCTCTTTGCCTTTGGCCTTCAGCTGACTATAATGTGAACTTGCACTACTTGGAGTGCACTGGACTTCTTGTACATTTCCCAGTTACTGAAGAGAAGCAGCAGTCGTGGTTCATCTGCTGGTTCACTCCTGCAATGCCTGCTAGGGCCAAAGCTGGGAGCTTGGAAGGTAACGCAGGTCTTCCACGTGGGCGGCAGGAAGCTGACTACTTAAGCCGTCGCTGCTGCCTCCCAGGGCGCACATTATTAGCAGGAAGATAAGACAGATTGAATCCAAGCATTCCCGTGTGGGACATGGACGTAACTGGTGGCTTAATGGCTAAGCCAAACACCCACCCTTTGCACATTTTTGATAGAAGTGCTTCAAAAAATGTGAGAAGTTTTGAGCTCTCATTCACATATCCTTGCTACCTCTTTTTCTCTGTCATATCTTTCTGATTGTGCCTTGGTTACCCGGGTTGATTGATAGTGTCCCATCGGTCTCCAGGACTCTGTGGCGTCCTCACTATTCATCAGGGTGGGCAATCTCAAGGCCACTGGTGGTTGCTTCTGCCTGCCCAAATCCACCGTCCATCCCTGTTGTGGGGGTTGCTTTTTTTTTTTTTTTTGCCTCTTGTGCATCAGCCTGTGTTGGGCAATCCCCCCACCCCCACCCCTTAGTAGATGTCTCAAGTCCAGTATCTCAAGGATCAAAATGGTTGGCACACGAGCTGCTGTGTCGATAACAGTCAAGACCCTTGGGAGCCCCTTTTATCTGACAAGCGTGCACCTGTGCATTTTCTAGACACTCGCGAATGTGTTGGGAGCCCAGCTTTCCCGCCCTCGCCAAGGCCACGTGGCCCAGCTCCCCTCTGATGCTTTTTGCTTCGTGTATTGTTTGACTCTAGAGGAAACTGTCAACCATTTCGAGCGTCCACACACCGTGGCCCGTGGTGGTTACTGACAGTTGTGCCAGAGACCACATTGTACTTTTTTGCCTCGGGCAAGTTTGAGGTCAAGTCTAAGACAGGCAAATGAAGTCTTGTGCAGCACCAGCATGCACTTCACAAAGGAGCCATTCTCTGGGAACGAGGCTGGGAGCCTCAGGCCCGGTGCTGCTCCCTACAGTGGCTGCCCTGTGGCCCTCTTCGCCACGGCTGTGAGCTGTGCACCTGCAGAGGAGCAGGCTGGGCGAGGGGAAGAGAAACTGCCACGAAGCTCACCGTTCTCCCTGAGATCCAGCTGTGAGTCGGCTTTTTCCGGACTCAGGACTCCTTTGGTTACTGCAAGGGTTTGGTTCATTTCCAGGGTTCTGAAAAAATATTCGTGGTGACTTTTATTTTTGTTGGGAGACAGGGCAAGGTTTCTTGCTTTTTGAGAGGAGGGGATTTTTGAGAGGATTTCTTTCACTGGCCATTTTCTCTAAGGTCACTTGCTAAAATCAGATTCGTGTGATTATCGTGGGAAGTTTGTGACGGTCACGACTCACTGTAAATTGTAATCTCAGACGGACACGTCTCTCGCCGGGGCAGGGGAGTGTTCATCATGTTAGGTCACATGAGGCTCAAACCTCAAAATAGAAGAGATTTTCATTCTAAGTAGAAATTTCTTCAAATGTTATGCTGAATAATAGTACCTGATACCTCTGGCTTATATTGACAATATCCTACAATTGAACAAGCAAAATGTGAAAAACCCTTTGAACTAAAAAATTCTTATATGAAAAATTTCATGCAGCATTTTATTGTGCTTATACATTCATTTTTTTTAAAATAATATTTGAGAAGCAGAGAGAGAGAGAGAGAAGTATCTTCCATCCGCTGGTTCACTCCCCAAATGGCTGCAACGGCCAAAGCTGGGCTGATCCAAAGCTAGGAGCCAGGAGCTTCTTCCGTGTGCAGGGGCCCAAGCTCTTGGGCCATATTACACTGCCTTCCCAGGCCATAGGCAGAAAGCTGGATCAGAAGAGGAGCAGCCGGGACACGAACCAGTGCTCATATGGGACGCCGGCGCCTGAGGCAGAGGCTTCGCCTACTACGCCACAGAGTCGGCTCTGCTTATACATTCATTTAACTGATCCTCTCAATGAAAGAAAAAGCCAATGTAAATCACAAATACTTATTATTAGCCATGTAGACCTTATCAAAGAACACGTTTGATAAAGACTACACCTCATGGGAAAGCAGGAGGGAAATATTTATAGATCCCAGTGTTTCCCGTCAAGAGTCCAGCCACTGAGAAGCCATATTGGGCGTGTAAAGTGTCTGTAAATCTGCCCAGAGCCCTGGGTAGAAGTCAAGAAGATACAGCTGCTTCTTGTCATGCTTTTTTCCCGGAGACAACTCGAAACACACGTCACACAGACGTGTGCCTGTCAGAGTGTCGGTACTGGGGCAGGAAAGAGGGGAGGGTCTCGATTTTTGTCCCTTATGTCGTGAGTGCAGGGCTGACCCTCAAGACTACTGTGTTGTGGCTTTGGGTTAACTCTATTCCATGAGCTGTGTCCAAGGAGCAGGCAAATCCTGCAGCTCAGTTGGCTGATGGCACGTTGTTAGCTGATTGAGAAACACCTCTGTTGCTTTTCGGTCAGTGTGAATTGGCCTTTTCCAGGCGTTTCCGTTACAGGAGTTGTGGATGGTGTAGGATCTGGAGTCCTCTCTCACCAAGCACAATGGTCTTGAAATCCATCCCTGGGCAGTTGGGCAGGGCTCCCCGGGTGATGGCACCATACTGGGCCTCACTCACTAGTGGACGGACACTTGGCTCATTTTACCCGTTAGCTCCAATAAGGAATGCTGCTGAGAACATTCATGCCAAATTCTTTGGGGGGGACATACGTTTTCATTTTTCCATGAAAATTCCTGGGCGTGGAATTGCTGGGTCAAATGGCAGGCAAGTTTCTGTTTCGCTTTTTTGAGAAATCTACTTCTTTTCTAGATGGGCTGGACCACCACAGTCCAGCAACAATGGACCTCACATTACAGGGAATGTGGAAAAATACAGATAGGAAGACGGGGATGAAAGAAATAAGATGGTCATTCACGATCTGGTTATCCTCTGAGTCACAAGCAGTAGGCAATCTAAGACTGCATAACTGTAGGCTTGTACCTGCTTGACAGGTAGCCGACACTACAGTGAGGACGTCATTTAATAGTCCCGTGCTTTTTATCATCGACAATCGGTTTGCAATTGTGTATGGAAAAGTAACATTGTCAATAACACGATTTAAAAAAAAAAAGATTTTATTTATTTGAGCGGTAGAGTTACAGAGAGGGAGACACAGAAACAAAGGTCTTCCATATACTGCCTCACTCCCCAAATGGCCATAGCAGAGTCGATATGAAGCCAGGAGCCAGGAGCTTCCTCCGGGTCTCCCAGGCAGGTGCAGGGGCCCAAGGACTTGGGCCATCCTCCACTGCTTTCCCAGGCCACAGCAGAGAGCTGGACTGGAAGTGAGCAGCAGGGACACAAACCAGTGCCCATCTAGGATGCTGGTGCCGCAGGCTGAGGCTTAGCCTAGTACACCATAGCACCAGCCCCCAATAACACGATGTTAAGAATCCTAAGGGAGGATCCACAGCAGAAACAGGCAAGTCCCGCGTGGCTGCGGGGACGCCTCCTGCGGGGTTTCCCAGGGGGATGAGAGGGAGCAGAGCATGCTCAGGCGGAAGCAGCAGGACCCAGTCTGAGGGGGCGATGAGCTGTGGGCTGGGGGTGAAACTCCCTGGAGGGCCGCAGGGCTCTCGTGAGGAAGGTGTTAGGCACCTGTGTAGGTGCCGAAGGGGCGGGGCCTCCCTCAGGCGATGACAGTGGGCATGGATCCCAGGTGAGGAAGTCCCAGTCCCAGTGTGACAAGGAAACGCACTGAGGTTAACGCCACTGCTGGTGAGAGCAGCCGTGGTACCAAGGGCCAGGCACACGACCTAAGCAGCCCCATCTGCACAGTGCCTTCAGGAGAGGGGGCAGTGGGAGGGGCGGGGAGGGGTGGGTGGCGGGAGGACGGGGTTCACACGTCTCCCCACTCTGCCCTTTCTCCATTTCTCTCCCTGACCTCTGCAGTCCTTTTTGACCTTGGTCTTCATCGCTCTCCCCAGGGGTTAAATCAGCCCTGCACCACACCCAACTGTAAATGAAGGCAACTGGTAAACCTCCTGTCCGCTTTTGGCAGCCCCGGGTTCTCAGGACTCTTTGGGGATGGTTGTAGATCTCACGTGGGCTGGAAGAACTAGCAGAGTGGCCCTGTAGAAAGGGACCCCGTAAGAGCCTCAGTCTTGTTCAGATTTCCCCAGCTTTATCTGTCGTCTGTGACACACGTCACCAGGCAAACAGTACAATGCTAGTAAAAGGCGATGGCCTGCAGGATGTGGCACACGGTGCAGCCAAAGGAACGGAAGGTTTATTCGTATTAATAATGAGGCACACACCAAGAATGTTTCTAACAAAGACAAATGAACAGCGTTGCATCTGGTATGCACCATCTGCGTAATGAAGTCGTCATGGGACCCACGAGTCCCACTCCTAGCCACATGAGAAAGCTTCAAAAATTCATGGGAAGTGGAATTCAAAGAAAAACATGAAATAGATAAACTTTGTCAACATAAGCTGCATCAAGTTCAAGACGCTGTTGTAATAGAGGAAACCAGCCCTTAGGACCCTAGGAAGTTAACCATGTCCATGCAATCTCTCCATTATTAACTAAAGAAAAATGGGCTTTAAAGACATTTTAAGGGGCACGTGTTTGGCACAGCAGTAAGGATGCAGCGTGGGTCGTGTGCGTCCTTTCTCAGGTGCGTGGGCTCAGTCCTGGCTCCCCCCTCCCTCCAGCTTTCTTCCACTGTGCGCTCTTGGAGTGAAGCAGGCGGCGGCTCAAGTACCTGGAATCCTGCCACCCATACGGGAGACCCAGGTAGAGTTCCGGCTCCTGGCCAAGCCCCGTGCCTTTTTGAATAAAAACTACATGAATTTTATAATTTTCAAGATTTTTTTAAGATTAGGAAATGCAAAGTCATATGGAGCCAGTGGGGTGGACGCCGGGCGATTTTCCGTTGAAACGCTTGTAGATTGCCCTGGTCGGAGAGGTGCGAGCAGGCGCATTGTCGCGGCAGAGAAGGGCTCCGCAGTGAGGTTTTCCCGGGTGTCCGGGCTGAAGCTTCGCCTCACTCTCTCACGAAGCCCCCCGCCCCACTAAGGGCAGACGCGATGCTGCGCGGCCCTGCAGAAGGTGAGCTGTGGAACGCGCGCGCCCAGGCCCCGCCGCAGGCTTGCGCTCGCGCTGCGCCCCGACCGGACCTCCCGGCGGCCCGCGACTGCATCGTGCTCGGTCTTCAGGACGCTCCTGGGGGAGCCACGCTCCGTCCTTGAAGGAGCCGTCAGGGCCGCGAGCCTCCTGGCGGAAAGTTTCTGCGGAGAACTCCCTTCTTGTCCGTGGCCGGTCCAGGAAGCTTGCGCCGCTGCAGTTTCTCAGGGGAATGGCGCAAGCGGAGTGGGTTGAGGGGTCCACGGCGCGGGCTCTTGTTTGGCTGCTCGTGGTCCGTCCCCCTCAGCGCGGGCGTGGACAAGAGCAGCGCCCCCGTCCCGGGTGACGCAGGGCTGTGCTTCCTCTGCCCCAGGCGTCCGTTGCTAAAGCGGGTGGCTTTGCGGCACTGCCCCACTCAGGCTCGGGGGACACCAGTGACGTCACCATTCTTCCACCCCAGCTGTGCCAGAAATTGGGTGTTTGTCCTTGGGGCTCTGATTGGGCCTCTCTCCAAACCAGTGTCTTACCCTTCTTAGCGCCCCACACTGGATGCTGCTCAGGCATAGTATCAAAAAGAGTACCAGTTTGTTTTGGTGAAAAAAAAAATAGAAATATATTCATTTTTTGTTTCATAATGACATTTCCCATAAACCTTTTGGAGATCTCTCATAAATCACAGTTATTTTTATTTTCCACGGTAACCTCTTCAGTTTGATAGATGTCTTCAAACTGTTTTTGCTTTTAGTATGCATCCTGTTGTTTAAACTGAACCCTGGACGTGAGGTGCTGGTTAGAAAGGAGCCGCGTGCACAGCCTCAGGTTGAGGTTTTGTGCTTATCCTTGGAGCGGCCAGGCTGGGCTTCCTGCCTGTGGCAAAGGACAGGCAGCAGAAGCTGAAACAGAGCAGGCTGTGTTGCAAGCTCCTGCCTTGCCCCGAGCCAGCCCCGCCTGCTGTGGGCGTTTGGGGAGTGGGCCAGAGGAAGGAAGATCTCTTATCTCCCTGTCTCTCAAATAAAATAAATCTAAAAGGTTTCATTATTAGCCCCTCTGTGGCGTCCTGGCCTCTCCAGCGTGTCCACACGGAGCCCCAGGAATTCACTCACCACCGGTCCGCCTTCTTCTGCCCGACTTCCGGCCCCAGCAGAGGCCTGGGCTCCGCAAGCCACTGCTCTCTGGGTCTGTCATGCACCAGTGCTTGGAGGAGGGCTTTGCCCGTGACCGCAAGTCTCGGCTGGATCCAAGAAGAGAAGTTGATTTCCAGTTTGTTCGGCTCCTTCTCCAGCTGTGAGGCTGGCAGCCCTGATCACCCCCACTTCAGATAACACTGGCCCGCAGCCTGGAGATCCACACATGCCCCTTTTAATTTTATTTTTTTAGGATTTATTTATTTATTGAAAGGCAGAATTACAGAGAGGAAGAGAGGCAGAGGTAGAGGGAGATATCTTCCATTGGCTGGTCCACTCCACAAATGGTTGCAACTGTCAGGGTTGGGCCAGATGGGAGCCCAGAATTTCCTCCCAGTATCCCATGTGAGTGCAGGGCCCCAAGCCCTGGAGAGCCATTCTCCTCTGCCCTCCCAGATCATTAGCAGAGAGCTGGATCAGAAGTGGATCAGCTGGAACTTGAACTGGCGCCCATAAGGGATCCAGCATTGCAGGTGCGCCACAGTGCCAGCCTCTTTTTTTTTTTTTTTTTTTTTTTTTTTTTTTTTTTTTTAATAATGGAACTCCCCCGCCTTTGCTTGTTGGCCCTGCACGTAGTCTCTCCCCTGAGCAACCGGGCGAGGCGCACTCAAGAAAGCTGCCTCCTCTTCAAAGCAGGACCCTGGAAGTCGCAAGAGGAGGTGACGTCCTAGAATTAAAGCTGTCCTCGGTCACAGAGCAGCCGGCAGTTTTCTAACCCTGCTCTCCTTGGCCTGTGAACCTCGGCGCCAGCTCCAGCCTCCCTGGCTGAGACGCATGCGCACATGCGGGGGATTCGCCTGAGAAAACTGGAAAGCGCGGAGCAGAGACACCCGGTGCGCGCAAGGCACGATCCCGGGGCGGCTGCGGGCCCTGGAGGAGGCAAGCCGTGGCGGCCCCCAAAGCCAGGACGAACGAACGCCCCTGTCCGTTCTTTCCCCGAGCGCCCTTGACCCTGGGCCTTGGCTCCTTCAATCAACCCACACCCTTAATGCCCAGGTATCTGCCCTTAGAGCCACTATGCGTTCTGCCCCCCTGCCCCGGCTCTGCAC
Organism: Oryctolagus cuniculus; assembly: GCF_964237555.1. Lineage (NCBI taxonomy): Eukaryota > Metazoa > Chordata > Mammalia > Lagomorpha > Leporidae > Oryctolagus > Oryctolagus cuniculus. Next base: position 18,961,089 of record NC_091452.1, read on the forward strand.
CCCTGCAAGTTTCCCCACCAGAACCCGCCCTCCCCTGAGCAGCACTCACACAGGCCCGGCGCCCGGACACGGGGTCAGCAGAGCGCGGACACTCGCACCTAACCACAGAGTGGAGGCAGCCCGAGGCCACATGCAAGAAGCTGGCAGGGGGGAGGCGTGTCTGTGGGCGTGGCCCGGGAGGCCCTGCCTGGGGCGTGACGCCCACGGAGGTCGGCAGCACCTGTCAGTGCCCACCTGCACTGGAATCTCGGAGTGGAGGGGGCTGGGAGAGGGGCGGACCGGAGGGTGGCCACACGCGTGGACTGGGGAGGCAGCTCTGGAGGGGATGGGGAAGGCAGGGAAGGCAGGCAGGGTAGGGGCGAGGTGTCCATCAGCGCTAGGGGCTCGCGGCCCGACGCTGCCCGGGGTAGGGGAGGAGCGGTGAGGGTGCACGCGCGTGGGAACTAGGGCATTGGGTCTAGAGGTGTGGGGCCAGGCAGCGAAGGGCGGCAAGGGGGCCGAGTGTCCGTGGCAAGGACCCCACTGTGCGGCTGCCTGAGGAGCGCCACCTGCTGACGGGTCCCGAGTCCACCTCTGGCTCTCTGTGCTGGGCACGGGAGCGGACGAGGCGGCTGCGGGCTGCTGGGCCTCGGCCTCACCGCCCCACCTCCCAGCACACTTGTGCTTCGCCGGAGACCCGCCACCCCCTCCCGGTCCAAGTCATCCCAGGTGGCTCTGTGACCCGGCCCGGGGCTGATGGCAGCGCGACGCTCAGGGCCCCTGGCCGAGCTGCAGGATATCTTGGTCAGTTTCGTCTGATGGCGAAGCCTGCGGAGGGGGGTGAGGACTGTAAGGATGGAACCTGGGGTGTCCCCCACGGTACGCCCGCGCTGCAGAAACGTCCTGGAGTACTCCCGAGAGGAGCTCTGGGACCAGGCCATCTGGCTCTGGGTAGCTGAACGCTTCTGGGGTGTCATCACGCCCCCAGGGCCGGGGGCCAGGCGAGAAGGGCAAAGTTTGTCCTGGGAACCGCCCCTAGGGGCAGTGAGGTCAAGTGGGATGCATTGAGACCCTTCTTGCCCTCCAAGTTCAGCCAAAAGTGCCGCAAACAGCGCTGGGACACGACGTGGGGATGGGCGTGCTGGTGACCATGTGCAGCCCTGAGCGTTCCCAGGGCCGGTGCCAGGAACGGCGGGCACCAGGCGAGGCGCGCTCGAAGGCGACGCGGAAGAGAGCGGCGCATCCTCGCCCCGCCCCGCCCTTGCGTCTTCCCCATCACCTGCTGCGGGTGGGGGGCGTTTGGCTTCAGCGCCACGAGCTGCGGGCAGGCGGCGGCCCCTTCTCCTCTCAGCCAGGCCCAGAGCCGGGAGGGCGCCGGGCAGGACCGGACCTGTCCCGGGACCTGCGGGGGGCGGGCAACTGGGTTCCCGGCTGAGCAGCTCTGGGAGCAGCGCCCGCGCGTCTTCCTGCGCCTCCCCCGGGAGCACTGGAGGGGAAGCACCCCGGGACAGAAGTAGGGGTGCCTCCAGAGCCTGCTGGGCTGGCAGCTGGCGGGGGGGGGGGACAGGCTGGGAGGGGCGTCCTCACCGCGTGTCCCCAGGGGGACACCTGTTCGAGAGAGTGCAGGCTGCTCTCGTCCGCTCCTCTAGCTGGGGCGGGGGGGGGGGGGGGAGGCTGGGAGCGGGGGTCCGGTTCTTCTTGAGGTTGTCTGTTTTCCGGTTGTTCTGGATGCGATCCCGTGCACCCTAGCGATTTCCCAGCCTCCTCAGCGTTGCTCTTATGCCGGTTCAATGAACTGGAGAAGCCTCCCCCAGCGGAGGTAGCAGCCAACTTCTGCGCCCCCCCCCCCCTCCCCCGAGAGCCGGACGCGCGCTTTTCCTTCTGCTCCCGGTCCTTTATCATCCTCTCCTGCACTTACCCGGCCAGACCGGCCCGGGGCGGCCCAGGCTGAGCCGCGCACGTCCCGAGGCGCCGCGCCCTGGCGGTCCAGCCTCCTTCCTAACTCTGATTCCGCGCCTGTCTTTCTACCGACCCACAGCTCTGAGTCTCTCCTCCTCGTCCTGCACTCTGCTCGTCTGAGTCCATCCCACGATCTTTCCCTGCGAACACTGCCCGCTCAGTTCTGAAACGTCCACGCGTGTCCTGCCCACGGCTCGCTCTCGGCTGAGCCCTCGTCCCTGCCGGAAATCTCCAGGTGCGGGGACGAGATACTTTCCCTGACCGCGCCGCTCCGAGGGCCGGTCCAGGCGCGCTGTGGTCTTTCCCTTTGAGAACGGTTGGGTTTGCCTGGTCCTCTGTGGCTCGGGTCGCTCGGGTGGTTGTGCTGTGAGGCCCCGTGGAAACCCGGGAGCATGTTCCTTTGCCTTCCAATGTTGCACGCAGCCCACACCCAGCTGCTGCCGGTGCTTTGTGTCCTGTCTGCAGCTGGTGTGCTGAATAGTTTTAAATTTACACAACAAATATAACGAGGTAGTACAGAGTTCCCACATACCCCATATCCAGCTTCCCCTATTTTTTTTTAAGGTTTTATTTGTTAATTTGAGAAGTAGAGTTACAGACAGAGGGAGGGAGAGACAGAAATATCTTCCATCCACTGGTTCACTCCCCAAATGACCGAAACGGACAGGGCTGGGCCAATCTGAAGCCAGGAGCCAGAAGCTGCTTCCTGGTCTCCCAAGTGGGTACAGGGGCCCAAGCACTTGGGCCATCTTCTGCTGCTTTCCCAGGCCATAGCAGAGAGCTGGATTGGGAGAAGAGCAGCTGGGACGCTCACCGGCCCCATATGGGATGCCGGCACCGCAGGTGGGGCTTAGCCCACTATGCCACAGCGCGGGCCTTTCCCCCATTGCTAACCCTCACATTAGTGTGCTCGTCACAGCTGATGGAGTACACACAGCTGTGCCTGTTTTTTAATCCAAGCTCCCTCTGTCCTGTCCACTTCCTTCAACCTCTGGTCCTCACTGCTCCACATTGGGATTGAGACTTTAGCTCCCTGTATGAGGGAGAACATGCAGTATTTGTCTGAGCCTGGCTTATTTGTACTTAACATGATATTCTGCAGTCTCACCCATTTTGCTGCAAACGACAGTATTCATTCTTATGACTGAACAGTATTCCATCGTACATATACGCATTTCCTTTTTTTCCTGTTAAGATATATTTATTTGAAAGGCAGAGGGACAGAGACACAGAGAGGGGAACCATCTACTGGTTCATTCCTCAGACGGTTGCAAGAGTCAGGGCTTGGCCAGACCAAAGCCAGGAGCCCAGGACTCCACCCTGGTCTCCCACGTGGGTGGCAGGGGCCCAAGCACTTGGACCAGCTTCTGCTGCTTATCCAGGAGCAATAGCAGGGAGCTGGGTTGAAAGCAGAACAGCTGGGACTCAAACCAGTGCTCTGTGTGCTACAACGCCGGCTCCATAACTCACTTGCTTTACCCACTTGTCTGATGACACACACCTCGGTGGATTCCGTATTTTGCAATGCGCATGGTGTAGCAGGGATCTCTGACACCCTGTGGTGAGACTGCTGGAGCCTGTGGCCGGTCTCGCTGGAGAACCTGCATGCCAGTCTCCACAGCGGCTGCAGGAATGCATGTTCCCGCTGACCGAGCTTAGGGGCTTCCCTTTCTTTCCACACACACACCTGCATGTGTTACAGGTTTTTGTTGTTGTTGTTTTTGCTTTCTTAAATATTTATTTTATTTATTTGAAAGAGTTAGAGAGGTAGAGGTAGAGGGAGAGAGAGAGAGAGAGAGAGAGGTCTTTCATCCGCTGGTTCACTCCGCAGATAGCCACAATTGCCAGAGCTGAGCTGATCCAAAGCCAGGAGCTTCTTCCAGGTCTCCCACGTGGGTGCAGGGCCCCAAGGACTTGGGCCATCCTTTGCTGCTTTTCCAGGTGCATGAGCAGGGAGCTAGGCTGGAAGTGGAGCAGGCAAGACTCAGGCGCTGTAGGCCAGGGCTTTAACCCACCGTGCCATAGTGCTGGCCCTTAATTACATGAGTGTGTGTGTGTGTGTGTGTGTGTAAAAGATTTATTTATTTTATTTGAAAGCAAAGTTGCAGAGGGAGGGAGAGAGAGAGAGAGAGAGAGAGAGAGAGAGAGAGTCATCTACTGGTTCCCTCCCTAAGTGGCCACAATGTTTTTGACAACAGCCATTCTAACATTAGGGCAAGCGCAGACGGCAAAAACAGGAGGAGACGGATGGGACTGTGTCAACACTCAGCGCAGGAAGCCAGCTAGTGAAGAGGCAGTGACAGGGGAGGGGTGGACGCGTGTGGAAGCGACTGGTCAGGGCGTCTGCAAGCCACACAGCCCCACTCCCCGCCAGACGAGCCTGGAAGGCGAGCGCTTGTTTCCACCGCAGCCCAGTGCTCACAGCCTCGCCTCGGCCTCCTGGCGTCTGCTCTATGCCTGTGTGGCTGTTGGTGGGGGGGGGGAGCAGGACGCCCGTGGGTCCCTACACAGCTCGAAGCCCCCCTCGTTCGCTCTCCCTCAGGGCTGCCCCCACACGCTCAGGCCCGCGTGGGCCCAGAGGAGGCAGTGGCCATCGCAAGTCCGCCATGGTTTTCTTTCCTCGCGATGCCCTCGGCTTTGGTATCAGGGTAACTCAGGTCTGGGACCACGAGTGAGGAAGTGTTTCCTCCTCGGTCCTCTTTCAGCAGAGCACGGACGTCGTCTGGGCCCGCGCTTTGCTTTACTCCCATCGCGGGAGCTCTCAGCGCACCCACATCCTCCTGGGACACAGGCGGGGTGTTGGCCCCTGCCCTGCTGTGGGTGGGTGAAGTATCCTGTAGATGTCCATCACATGACACAGACTGACAGCACTTGTCTTAGCTCTCGGGCTGCTGTAGCAACTTATGCACAAAAAGAACTGCAAAGCTCTGGTGAAAGATCTGCTTAAAGATCTAAATAAAATCGCTAATTCCTATTCAGTACTGAAGGGCTCGATGTTGTGAAATGTCAGATTTTTTCCCAACCTGATCTAGAGGGCCAACACAATGGCCGTCAAAACCCCAGTGCACCATCTTGTGCAGAACGAAGAGCAGTTTCTAAAATTTCCATGGGAAAGCAGCAATCTAGGGTCACCAAAGTGACACTGAAGAAGAACAAGGGCTGGGGACTGCCAGGACCTGGTTCCCAGACTGGCTGTTGTGACGGAGACGTGACCAGTACAGGTGAGAGAACGCACGCACCAGCCGCTGGGGCAGAGAGGGTGCGTGGGAGAGATCAGGGTGCTAGCTAGAGACCTTTGAGAGGAGCAGAGATAACTCAGTGGAGAAAGAATGTTCTTTTCAACCAATGGCGTTGGAGTAGCTGGACAGGCACATATGGAAAAACGAACCTGGATCCACAGGCCCTGCCACCTTTGCACACAGACGCACCTGAAGACAGGTTGGAGACGGAACTACAAAATGCAAAACTGCAAGTCTTCCAGAGGAAACTCGGGAGGGCTCCAGGTGAGGTTAGGCTTGATGGTGAAGCTTTGGACGCTTGGCATGTATTTCTAGATGCTTCTAAGGAGCAATCCGTGGGACAAAAAATGATGGACTGCAATCCACTGAAATGAAAACCTTCTGCTCTGAGAGAATGGGGGGAAAATCCCACAAGATGGGAAAAATATTTGCAAATATTATTCAGCCATAAGACAAGATGACACAAAAGTCATGGCTTAGTACTAAATGCATTAGCAAAGTGAAAGAAGCCGGTCTGAAAAGGCACATGGACTTTTTATTCCAATTATTTGACATCTAGAGAGGCTGGAATCCATGGAGATGGTCAAACCACGCGTGGTTGCCGGGGAATGAGTGGGGTGAGGCAGTAGGGGGGCTGAATGGGAAAACACAGACCAGTGGACCCCTCCCCAGCGGTGGATCAGTGATACCACATGCTTACCAAAGGCCGTACAATTCTCTGGTGCAAAGAGCGAATCTTCACGGACCCACACTTAAATGACATAGATGCACGTTTTGCAGGTTGGTTGATGTGGCAAGGACTGAAGGCTGTGCAGAGAGGACCCGTCTCTATGACAGACTCTGAAGCAGGTGGGGCGGTGGGGCTGCGGATGGAAGGAGTGCCGGAAAGCCTTGTGCTCTGGCTGGGGAGGTGGCTTCCCACAGGGCGAGGGCTAGCAGTGCAGACAGGGTGCACGTGTGTGGGGGGACCGAGACGGTGGGCGAACAGGTGGGGAGTGGGAGAGTCCAGACTGCTCACTAATGTACCAACAAGCAAGGAGAGAACAGAATCATCCACGTGGTTAGGGTTAGAGTTGAGGTTGTCATTACAAGCTTAGACTCTGCTTCATGAAGACACAGGCGATGACATATAATACATATAATAAACATGTATGCATGCGTTTATTTAGTATACATTTATATGTAATACAAATAAAACAATAAACATATACATAAACATGTATAGCTGTGTGCACACAGCCGTTTTCCTTCATGAAGACACAGGTGGCAACGTGTGAACATGTATGATCTGTGTGTACACACAGCTGTTTCCTTCATGAAGACACAGGTGGCGACATGTGAACATGTATGATCTGTGTGTACACACAGCTGTTTCCTTCATGAAGACACAGCTGGCGACGTGTGAACATGTATGATCTGTGTGTACACACACAGGTACTTCCTCGCTCTGTCGGCTCACGGGACTGAGAAGCAGTAGCACCCTAGTAGCAATATCCATACTGACCGCCCAGACCTTGGTCTCCAAAGCCATGTTGCATTCAAAGGAACATGGGCTCCTTGTAGAAAGTCTGCTTTGTATCTTTTTCTCCTATGTGGGTACAGGGGTCCAAGACCTTGGGCTATCTTCCCCCACTTTTCCAAGACATTAGCAGAGAGCTGGATCAGAAGTGGAGCAGCCAGGACTCAAACCGGCGCCCAGATGGGATGCCGGCACAACAGGCGAAGGCTTTACCTGCTAGGCCACAGTGCCAGCCCCAGAAAGTCTGCTTTCTGACAGAGGCAGAAAGCATATGATGCAAGCCTGGCACATTCTCTAGAGCAAAAAAGGAAGGAGGTGCTAAAACAGGCACACACAGGCAGCCTACAATGATGAAGGTACACCAACGGGGCACAGGAAGTCGACAGAGCCCCCAGTGGTCCACGCTGAAATAATTTGAGCAACAAATTAAAGCAGGACTATATTATAACCCAAGGCATAAAATATGAGTCCGTGTTGATATAAATAAACGATTGATGGGGCAGACGTCTGGTGCACTGGTGAAGAAGCTACTTGGGACACCTACATCCCATATTGGAGTGTGTGGATTTGAGTCCCATCTCCACTGCCGATTCTAGCTTTTTTTTTTTAAGATTTATTTTTATTTATTTGAAAGAGTTACACAGAGAGGTAGAGACAGAGAGAGAGAGGTCTTCCCTCCGCTGGTTCACTCCCCAGATGGATGCAACAGCTGGAGCTGAGCTGATCCAGAGCCAGGAGCCTGGAGCTTCTTCTGGGTCTCCCACGTGGGTTCAGGGGCCCAAGGACTTGGGCTATGTTCTACTGCTTACCCAGGCCTTAGCAGAGAGCTGGATCGGAAGAGGAACAGCCAGGACTAGAACCAGTGCCCATATGGGATGCTGGCGCTTCAGGCCAGGGCTTTAACCTGCTGCGCCACAACGCCGGCCCCTGATTCTTTCTACTAACGCAGACCCTGGGAGGCATCAGGTGATGGCCCAAGTAGCTGGGTCTCTGCCACACATGTGAGTGACCTGCATTGGGTTTCCAATTCCTGGGCATTTGGGGACTGGCCTGAACCATCAGATGGGACCTCTATCTCTGTCTAAATAATTTCTAAGCTTTGAAATGTATTTCCATTTTATTGGAAAGGCAGAGAGACAGAGACAGATCTCTGGTTGGCTCCCCAAATGCCTACAACAGCCAGCCTGGACCAGGCTGAAGCCAGGAGCCTGGAACTCCATCTGGGTCCCCACATGGGTGGCAGGGACACAGGTACTTGAGCCATCATCTGCTGCCCCCCAGGGTGAACACTAGCAGGAAGATGGGATTGGAAGTGGATCAGGAACTTGAACCCAATCACTCCAATATGGGATATGGGCATCTCAAGTAGTATCTTAACCACTGTGCCAAACACCTGCCCCTGAAGTATTAAAAAAATTTTTTTGAATAAATAAAAAGTAGGAGAGGGGCTGGTGCTGTGGTGTAGTGTGTAAAGCCGCTGCCCGTGATGCATCCCATATGGGTACCAGTTTGAGTCCTGGCTGCTCTACTTCCAATCCAGTTCCCTGCTAATGCACCTAGAAAAATAGCAGAGGATGGCCCAAGTGCTTGGGACCCTGCACCTGCATGGAAGACCTGGAAGAAGCTCCTGGCTTCAGATCAGCCCAGCTCTGGCCATTTGGGGAGTGAACTAGCAAATGGAAGATTTCTGTCTCTGCCTCTGTAACTCTGCCTTTCAAATAAATCAATCTTTTTTTAAAAAAAAAAAAAAAGAGGAGGGAAGAGTCTTATCCACACAAAAAAATGCCCAAAAATATCCGTAGCGATTCCACGCTCAGTTCAGTGCAGCATCACTCTGCACTCAGTGGCTTGCACAGGGAAGAAGGAGAAATTTACAGTGGAGAAATCCCATGTCGTAACCTTGAGATGACATGACAAAACTTACCTTGTACCTCTGTGTTCTTCCTCCCCCAAAATTGTAACCTCAGACAACTTGTGAAAAACAAAATCAGACATCAACTATCGTGGCATAGCAGGCTACACTGCTGTCTGCGATACTGGCATTCCAGTCCCGGCTGCTCCACTTTCCATCCTGCTCCCTGCTAATGCACCTGGGAAGGCGGTGGAAGATGGCCCAAGTACTTGGGCCCCTGCCACCCATGTGGGAGACCAGGATGAAGCTCCTGGCTCCTGGCTTTGACCTGGCCTAGCCCTGGCTATTTCAGCCACGTAGGGGAGTGAACCAGCAGATGGAAGATTTCTGTCTCCCTGCGCCTTCCTTCTATCACTCTTGTTTTTTTTTTTTTTTTTTAAGATTTTATTTTGGCTGGCACCGCAGCTCACTAGGCTAATCCTCTGCCTTGCGGCGCCGGCATACCAGGTTCTAGTCCCGGTCGGGGCGCCGGATTCTGTCCCGGTTGCTCCTCTTCCAGGCCAGCTCTCTGCTGTGGCCAGGGAGTGCAGTGGAGGATGGCCCAAGTACTTGGGCCCTGCACCCCATGGGAGACCAGGATAAGTACCTGGCTCCTGCCATCGGATCAGCGCGGTGCGCCGGCCGCAGCGGCCATTGGAGGGTGAACCAACGGCAAAGGAAGACCTTTCTCTCTGTCTCTCTCTCTCTCACTGTCCACTCTGCCTGTCAAAAAATAAAAAAAAATTTAAAAAAAAGATTTTATTTATTTGCGAAGAGAGTTACAAACAGATAAAGAGAGATAGAGAAAAAGGTCTTCCTTCTGTTGGTTCACTCCCCAAATGGCCGTAACGGCTGGAGCTGTACTGATCTGAAGCCAAAAGCCAGGAGCTTCTTGGTCCCCCATTTGGGTGCAGAGGCCCAAGCACTTGGGCCATCTTCCACTGCTTTCCCAGGCCATAGCAGAGAGCTGGATTGGAAGAGGAGCAGCCGGGACTAGAATCGGCGCTCATATGGGATGCCGCAGATGATTAACCTACTGTGCCATGGTGCTGGCCCCGTCACTCTTTCAAAATGAATCTTTAAAAATATATATGCCAGCCGGCGCCGCGGCTCACTAGGCTAATCCTCCGCCTAGCGGCGCCGGCACACCGGGTTCTAGTCCCGGTTGGGGCGCCGGATTCTGTCCCGGTTGCCCCTCTTCCAGGCCAGCCCTCTGCTGTGGCCAGGGAGTGCAGTGGAGGATGGCCCAGGTGCTTGGGCCCTGCACCCCATGGGAGACCAGGAAAAGCACCTGGCTCCTGGCTCCTGCCATCGGATCAGCGCGGTGCGCCGGCCGCAACGCGCCGGCCGCGGCGGCCATTGGAGGGTGAACCAACGGCAAAGGAAGACCTTTCTCTCTGTCTCTCTCTCTCACTGTCCACTCTGCCTGTCAAAAAAAAAAAAAAAAATATATATATATATATATATATATATATGCCTGACCAGTATTCCTCAAAAACTCTGTTATCAAAACAAGGAAAGTCTGGGAAAATGTCCTAGCCACGAGGAGCCCAGGCGATGTGACAAGTGTGTGTGGTGTGATGTGCTGTCCCAGAAGGGGCCCCAGAGCAGGACACTGACGTTCAGGGCAAGTAAGAGAGCCTGGCTAAGGTGCAGGCTGAGTGTCCAACAGCACATCCGCATTGCTTTGCTGATTGGAGGAAAGCACAGGTCAGGCTCTGAGCTCCCCCTGGGAATTTCCTGACTGACAGGAGCCCGTCCTGTGGCTCCCCGTGCGCCCTCTCTGACCACACCGAGTTTGTGTTCATGTGGTGATGCGGGGCAGGTGCTGAGGTACAAGGCGGCGCTGGCCACTTGGAAAGCCCAGGGTCATGCTGAGGGCCTCGGGGCTGGGACTGGGGCCTGAGCTTGATCACATGACCATGAGCTCATGTGCCCTGATTACAGTGCGCACGCCCTGAGGGGCTGAGGGGGATGTGCCTGGCACCTTGGAGAAGTCAGCGTGAGGATCCCCTTGGGGCTGGATGGTGTAAGGTCATAGAGAGATGAACCGGAACTCAAAGGGGAAACTGGGTGCTACATGTGGACAGCCTCCCTGGGCAGGCGGTGACACGGGGCCTCATCAGCAGTGGCCAGGGGTAGTGGTGTCATTGAGTCTGAGCAGGGGCAGGTGTCCCTCCAGCGTGGGCTTGCAAAGAATCAGGCTAGGTGGACCCCCAAATAGTCTAAAAAATAATTTATTTGATAGGGTTGGTGCTGTGGTGTAGCAGGTAAAGCCACTGCCTGCAGCACTGGCTCCCATATGGGCACTGGTTTGAGTCCCGGCTGCTCCACTTTCTATCCAGCTCCCTGCTAATGTGCCTGGGAAAGCAGTAGAGGATGGCCCAAGTGTCTGGGCCCCTGCACCTGCATGGGAGACCCCAAATAAGCTCTTGGCTGCTGGCTTTGGTCTGGACCAGCCCTGGCCACTTTAGGCCATTTGGGGAGGAATCAGCAGATGGAAGATTTCTCTCTCTCCCTCCTTCTCCCTGTAACTGTGCCTTTTCCATAAATAAAAATAAATCTTTAGAAAGAAAATAAAAGCACAATGAAATAGCACTTCACACTCCTGAGGATGGCTAGAATCAAAAAGTCCGAGTAACAAGTGTGGGGAGGGAGCTGTTGGTCACAGTGGTTGACATGCTGCTTGCAAAAACCACACCCTGGGGTCTGGTGCTGTGGCATAGTAGGCCAAGTCTCCACCTGCAGTACCGGCATCCCATGTGGGTGCTGGTTCGTGTCCCAGCTGCTCCTCTTCTGATCCAGCTCTCCGCAAGATGGCACAAGTCCTTGGGCCCCTGCACCCACGTGGGAGACCTGGAAGAAGCTCCTGGCTCCTGGCTTCAGATCAGCCCAGCTCTGGTTGTTGAGGCCATTTGGGGAGTGAGCCAGCGGATGGACGATCTCTGTCTTCTCCCTCTAACTCTGCCTTTCAAATAAATAAATTTCAAGAATCCAAAAGATTTGAAAGAGAAAGAGTGCTCCCATCTACTGATTCATTCCCCAAATGCGCACAGCAGCCTGTGCTGAGCCAGGCTGAAGCCAGTAGCTGGGAACTCCACCCAGGCTTCCCACATGGGTGGCAGGGGCCCAGCCACCTGGAGCCATCACCCACCACCTCCCAGGGTCTCCCTAGTGGGAAGCTGGAGTCAGGACAGGAGCTGAGACTCGAACCCAGGCCCTGCCACGCATGTCACAGGCCTCCCAGACAGCATCCCACCTACTGTGTCAGATGCCCACACCCCACCAACCCTAATGAGCACACGGTCTCCTTCACGAGCCTGATCTGCCCTCCTCCGCCCCCATGTTCTGAATGCCATCTCCCCCCAGGGGACAGTGTGCAGCACCCAAGCATGTCAGGCCCTTGTGGAGGGAGCCCTTCCTCACGTCCATGCCCCTGTGCCCTGACGCTCCTCATAGGTAGGTTCCTGGACAGATTTCCCAGAGCTGTCCATCTGGGCTGGTCCAGGTACAGGAGAGCAAACCTTGTAACGGTGCCTCCCGAGGCCATGGTGAGGGTCAGGGGACCAACCTGAGTGCCACTGTGCATCGTGAAGCCCTGCGCCCTCATTCGCAAACTGTGAAGTCTGGTGCCTACATGAACAGACCGTGGAGTCCTGTGCCGACTCGAGCTGGCACATGTGGCACATGGTGAGGGAGAGGGATGCATGGAGGCCAAGATGGGGGTGGGGGTGGGGTTGCAAGACAGAAACAACTACGGTGTGCAACTGGTCGCCACAACTTCGCCCAAGTAGAAAGGAATGAAAGGAGCAAATTGCAACGAGGGCAGGAAGGGAAGCTGTGCGGGCAGGCGATGTGTGCATGGGGTTGAATCCTCTGCGCTCCAGCCAGGGCAAAGAGCCTGTTTATTGTCCAGCCACCAGCAATTCTGCTAGGGCAGGTGGGACAAGTTCTGCACAACCAAGACAGATTCAGATCTTGCCTCTGCCACTGTGACGTTAAGACTCACTTCCCTCACCTGTGAAGTGGGCATCGTAACAGCACCAACCACAGAGTTGTTTGATGCTTCAATGCATTGTGCTGTTGTTATTCAAAAAGACCTCCTCATAACACAAATGTGAAATACATATGCATGAGGGCAGGGGTAGGTATTTGGCACAGTGGTTAAGTCGCTGTTTGGACACCTGCATCCCATAATAGAGTGTCTAGTTCAAGTCCCAGCCACTCTGCTTCCAATCCAGCTTCCTGCTAATGCACACCCTGGGAGGCGGCTAATGATGGACCCAGTGCTTGGGTCCCTGCCACCCATGTAGGAGATATGGATGGAGTTCCAGGCTTCTGGCTTCAGCTGGGCCCAGTTCTGCCCATTGTGGACATTTGAGGAATGAACCAGAGAATGGACAATATCTCTTGATTTCTCTTCCTCTATCTGTATGTCTTTCAAAAAGAAAATCTAAATATTTTGAAAAACATGCATGAGTTCATAGAGATGTCAATAAAAGAATAAACCAATACATAAACGGGAGAGAAAAGACAAATTTCCTTAAAGAAGAATTCCAAAGAACAGATGCCCCTGACTTGAAGCAGAGCTCTACCAGTCTTTCCCCTGAGGGTGTGCAGAGGGATGCAGCCCAGCCTCGCAGGGGAGCTGCCCGGCACAGGTGACCCCCATCCAGCAATGAAGGCCAGGGTCACCAGTGATGCTGCATGGACCTCAGGCACCCCAAGAGCGAGGCGAGGAGAGCTTCCCCTCTGAGCTGGTCTCTCCAACAATCTGTGACGCCAGTGTACTCTTGGCAATGACACCAAACACACCCCACTCCAAGGCACAATCTATGCAACTTTAGCCCAGCACACTTTAACGCTGGGCAAGACCACAAAAACTCCAAAGTCCATAGACACCCAAGTCCCCATGTGCAACGGTGTAGTGTCTGCACAGAACCTGTGCATATTCTTCTGTACGCTTTAGATGGCTTAGAGCATTTACTATCGTGTATGTGCTATGTAAATTGTTTCACTGTATTGTCTAGGGAATAATGACAAGAAAAAAATCTGAACATGTTAAATGCAGTCTACTTTCCCTCCCCAAAATGCTTAAAAATATTTTTTTATTTGAAAGACAGTGACAGAGAGGGGGTAGAAGAAAGAGAAGGGAGGGAGGGAGGGAAAGAGAGAAGCAGAGAAACATATCTTCTATCCACTGATTCACTTCCCAAATGGCTACAACAGCCAGAAATGGGCTAGGCCAAAGCTAGGAGCTCCATCTGGGTCTTCCACATGGGTAACAGGGGCCCAAGTACTTGGGCCATCCTCCACAGCCTTCCCAGGTACAGCAGGAAGCTAGATCAGAAGCAGAGTAGCTGGGACTTGAACCATTGGCTCCAAGTTGGGATGCTGGCATTGCAAACAGTAGCTTAACTCACTGTACCACAATGCACCCCTGAACTATTTTCAATCTGTAGCTGACTAACCACAGATAAGAAGGGCCAAGTATATACTATTTATTCTCTTTTGCCAGTGTCAACAAATTCCTTTTTCTTAAATTATTGTATTGCCATGTGGAGGCCAAATCAATGTCTGACAAACCTTAAATTAGCACCTCCCAATCCCCACTCAGTCATGCAAAACCTAGAAATTTCTATAATGACATCACAGTGCCTACCAGACTTTCTCTCAGAAATACTAAATACCCAGCTTCCTTCATATAACTTATAAAGGACTAATATGCTAATGAAATTAAATGGAAATACTGTTGTAATATTTATCTGAGAAAAGCAAGCTTTCTCTAGTCAGAAGATTGAGAGCTAACGACATTTAAATTTTTTAAAAAAATTGTTACTTGAGGTACAGAGAGCGAAGAAAGAGAGGTATCTTCCACCCCTGGTTCACTCCTCAAATGCCTACAACAGCATTTGGAGCCAAAGCCAGGGTACCCCAATATGGGACACGGGCACCCATGTCAACTACTAGGTCAAAATCCCACACCAGAAGATCACTTTTTTAAAATAATGACACTCAACTCGATGTCTTTTTTTCACATTAGTATCTTCATTGAATGACATCATTTTCAGTTCAGTAGAACAAGAATAGCTTATGGGAATACATATCTCATTTATAGGAAAACATGCTGGAAGTTTTAATAATGACTTTCATTTTATTCCTTCTAAATGATTCTTTTTAAGATCTCTAGAAATATTTTTTCACAAAAATTCTAAATTCAGAAAATAATGTACTGCCTTGGATTTTAATTGTGTATCTATCTTGCAAATTATATTTATCTCTGTTGATAATACGGCTTTCAGTAGGATGTTACCAGGATTCTGCTTTACAAAATGATTTGTTTCAATTTTACTTTACATAGGAGTAGTTCAAATGGTAAACCTAATTTTATTGACATATCATCAAAAATTACATTGTTTTCCAAAATATCCTTCTGGTACATATTTGAAGCTAATCTCTACCCTTCCCCTAAATACCACTCCATTTAGAGGATGACAAAAATTTTCCCACATTGTTTCCTGAGTCTATTTACAAAGTTTTAAGTAGAGGGAGAAGTATGTTTTCTGCAAAAGCATTAATAGCTTCATTTCAACAACTGAAGACTCTTCCGATAACAGTACAGTTAACCTAACAGCATCCCACGGAAGAATACACACATAGAATGAATGAACAGAAATGCTAGGAGACCTCTCCATTTCCCTTCCCTGCGGACAAAGTGGCAAATTGTATGCACATTCCTGAACTGTCAGCCTCTAAGTCACAGGCTCTCCTTGTTACCCCCAAATTCCCACCCCAGAACAAAGCAGAGGTAGTGTATCAGTCATGGCGACTTCTTTCAGGTACAAAAGAACAAACACCACAAATAAGCCCCTATCTAATGTTGTTATTTTTATGTCCTTTTTTTAAAATGTCCTCTCCTGTCCTTTTAAAAAAAACAAACTAGATGTTTCGAAATAAAATAAAAAACAGTTTTCCGAGTAGAAAGGGCTTGTTCACGGCTGTGTTTCCCATGTGACTAAATGCCAAACCGTGTTAGTCAACCCAGTGGCCCTGCTTGGAGAGCAAAGTGTACAGCCACCTCTGGCTGTGAAATCTTTATAACATATTTGAAAGGCAAATTGTGAGACAACATCCACATGGGCAGTTCTCCCCCTGGATACTTGGGGGTCCAATTGACAGCACAGTACATCTCTCTGAACCTCGCTCATGCCCAATCGGGAATGAACAGAATTTAGCTATGGAACTAGGAAAATCTTTCAGCTGTCTGAAAATATTCAGCTTCAGCAACCAAAAAAAAAAAAAAAAAAAAAAGCACTAAATACATGTACCGGCTGGGATTGTCAATATCACATCAAGTCTTCATTCAGAGTTCTGTGGGTCAGATGTAATAGAGGAACTTTGATAATGAGATATGTGGTTTTTCGTGAATACTCTGGCCCACGAGGTAAGCCAGTTTATGGGCATAGTGGCAAGGAGCAGGAACTCGAATGATGCCCTTCATGGTAAGAAGAAAAATAAAGGTTATTGTTTTATATCTGTCCCATTAGTTTTCATAGACAGCAATTCAAAGGTGCAAAACGCTCCATTTCTAACAACGCACTGCAAAGCTCTGAAGGAAAACCCATCACAGCAACAACAAAATACTCACTGGCAAATTGTAGTACATGTGGCAGAGCTGGTAAGTTAAACGCTGTACCTCATCCGGCTTCAAGCCGACTGTGTCGTAGATGACGTTATAATGGGTTGGGGTGACAGTGCCATCCGTCACAGACTGACTCACAATAAAAAAGTCATACCTGCAATTACAGAAAATGTGGGCCTCAGCTTCTTGGAGAAGACAGAGAAGGCAGGAAAGCTGGCCTGTGAAGTGAAAGCATGTAGTGCCTTGTGTTTCACCGTTCTATCTCACCCCATGCACAGTTCCTTTGAACTCAGAAGGCCAGTTAGGGGACAATAGTTTGGTAAGTCTGCAAAGGGCAGTTAAATCATTGGCTCGAGCAGTAATTCTCATGGGATGTGGACTTAAATCATTGCTCCAGCCCCCACAGTAAGAGAATTCACATTGGATATGGCCGTAGGCACACTCAGAAGTCCAGGGGTGGAGGCCTCCTGCTTCTCTCCCTACGTGATGCACCCGGTGGCTGAATCCGTTCACACCTACTGTAGATACTGCATGTGCATGTGTCCACTGGCTGACACTCTGCTTCATGTCCACCGCGCTTTGCATCTGCTGTGTTCTTTGGTCCTGTCCGGCCTGCTGCTGGGTCAGTCAGTGCTCCTGCTTCCCTTTGGCTTTGCTCCATCGCTGCCCTGGTCAGGACGGATGTCCTGTTTTAGCTCCTGCTGTGGTTTCCCATGGACGCTCATTCACACAATGGACTTCACAAGCCACAGGCTCTTCCACTGCCCCCAGCAACGGAAGATTCTGGAACAGCTTTAGCTCCGGAACCTCTCTGATGTAAATATTATTTTTCACCAGGAAGTGCAGTGATTTCTACAAACCCTGTATATTAGTTATTATTTATATAATTTTTAAAAATTTATTTGACAGAGTTAGTGAGAGAGAGACAGAGAGAAAGGTCTTCCTTCCGTTGGTTCACCCCTCAAATGGCTGCTATGGCCGAGTTATGCTGATGCAAAGCCAGGAGCCAGGTGCTTCTCCTGGTCTCCCACATGGGGTGCAGGTGCCCAAGCACTTGGGCCATCCTCCACTGCCCTCCTGGGCCACAGCAGAGAGCTGGATCGGAAGAGGAGCAGCCGGGACTAGAACCTGGTGCCCATATGGGATGCCAGCGCTGCAGGTGGAGGATTAACCAAGTGAGCACAGCGCTGGCCCCTATTTATACAATTTTTAAAAAAGATATTTATTTAAAAGGGAGAGTTACAGAGAAAAGAGAGAGAGGGAGTGAGAGGGAGAGGGAGGGAGGGGGAGGGGGTAGGGAGGGAGAGAGGTAGAGAGAGGGAGGGAGGGAGAGATCTTCCATCTGCTAATTCACTCCCCAAATGGCTGCATTTCAACTGGGCCAGGCTGAAGCCAGGAGCTTCTTCCAGTTCTCCCACATGGGTGCAGGGTCCCAAGCACTTGAGCCATGTTCCTCTGCTTTCCCAGGCACATACGCAGGGAGGTGCATTGGAAGAGGAGCAGCCAGAGCACGAATTGTTGCCCATAGAGGATGCTGGCACTGCAGGCAGAGGCTTAGCCTACTACAACACAGCGCTGGCCCCATGCTTAAGACCTTCAGTTTCTGGATCTGAGGATTCAGAACCTCAGACTTTCTCCACTGGAATACGTCACATCTTATCTCCTGTAGGAGCTTCTAGCTGATACACAGCAAAGTGTGTTTTGCCTTGCATGTTTTTCTTCAACTTTTCTTTTACACCTCACATATCTATGTGGCTTTCTATTGGATTATGGAACTTTTACAATTGCATCTTATTTTTTTTTAAAGATTTTTTTATTTGAGAGTGGGAGACAGAGGGAGAGAGGGAGAGAGAAATGTGCTCTCCCACCCTCTGGTTCACTCACCAAAAGGCTTCAATGGCCAGGGCTGGGCCAGGCAGAAGCCAGGAGCCTGGAGTTTCATCCAGGTCCCCCACATCGGTGTCAGGGGCCCAAACACCCAGGTCTCCCACATGGGTGGCAGGAGCCCAGGTACTTGGACCATTCTGCTGCTTTCCCAGGTGCATTAGCAGGGAGCTGGATCAGAAGTGGAGCAGCTGTGACTCCAACAAGTGCCCACGTGGGATGCCAGTACTGCAGACAGTGCCTTTATCCACTTTGCCACAATGCTGGCCCCTTAAAATGCATTTTCTATTGGGTCTCTTCTGCTGTTTAACCCTGATGCTAATTCCACACTCCCCACCCCCCCACCACTTTGGCTATGATTATTAGATATTCAAATACAAGTTGGCCTTTTAATTCAGCATTTCTTTGTTTTTTTCTTACAACCTTCTTTTTTTTTTTTTAAAGATTTTATTTATTTGAGAGGTAGAGTTACAGACAGTGAGAAGGAGAGAAAGGTCTTCCGTCCATTAGTTCACTCCCCAGATGGCCACAACGGCTGGAGCTGTGCCAATCTGAAGCCAAGAGCCAGGTGCTTTCTCCTGGTCTCCCCCATGCAGGTGCAGGGGCTCAAGCACGTGGGCCATCTTCTGCTGCTTTCCCAGGTCATAGTAGAGAGCTGGATTGGAAGAAGGGCAGCTGGGACTAGAACCAGTGCCCATATGGGATGCTGGCACCACAGGCAGATGATTAACCTACTGCACCACGGTGTCGGTCCCTCTTACAGCCTTTATTACATTTCTGAATCTTCTCATTCAATATATTCATGTGAATAAAGAAGGTCTGCAACCATTTCATTATTTCAGAGTCTGGAGGGTGCAATCCTTTGGTCATTTTGCCTGCTGGCTCTCACTCACAGTGGATTGCTTCCTTGTAACAAGAAACACCAACTCCCAGGTCACCATTCTGAAATACTGCATTATGTTCACTAACAGCAGGGCTAACATTACACGGCTCAAATGTATTTTGTAGTTTATCCATTATGCATAAGATTTTGGCAACATGCCATTCATCCAGGTTCTTGGAGGACAAGTGTCACAAGAGAAACTGGTCCCTACTGTTTGTTTCCTCGTTTCTCCTTTTAAAAGCAGCAAACCATTTTAAAAATAGAAGATGTCCCAAAGCTATTACGAATATAAACATTTTGATGGCTAGGGTATAAATCAATATAATGAGATCTGCGATGACTCCCAATTGTCAATATAAATATAACTTCCTACCTTCTGTATTAAGAAAGCAGTTTTAGGGCTACAGGAAAATTAATGTTTATTTGGCCACAGATATAAACATTAACTTATGAAACACAAGACAATTCACAACTTCTAAACTCAAACAAAGGATCTCTGACCCATTGTCAAAAAAAAATTTGAATTGGCCGTAAAGAATCAGAAATGCTTTAAGATGAAGTTATTGGAAGGAAGTGATCCTGCTGAGCTGAAATGAACCAGAGGTAAAAATGTAAGCGACTTACCATTCATGCTTGGTCAGTTCCACATCGATTACTGTTCCTGGAGACGGATTCCGAAGTCCTCCTTGTTGCTCAAGAAAAAATCTGGTGTTTATTCGTTTCTTCACCACAATGAAAGTGAGATTGATTCTTTAAAAATTAGGAGAAGTGGCATGACAGTGACTTGGTCTCACTCAGCACCATTCACGATGTAAGAACATCACTCACTTAGAGCCTGTCTGAGCAACTCCGTGGATTGCAGCCCTAGCTCCGTGGATGAGGCAGCACCTGTTCAAATTCACCTGCATCCTGGCAACCTCAGGAATGTGTCTGCTGACCTTGCCTGCCTGGCAGAGAGACGGGGCAGGTGGGGCCACAACCCCATATGCAAGGATTTGCACAGCCATTGATAATAAGCTCTGTGCATGGATGGCTATGAATATCTGAGGTCACCACTCCCACCCATATCAGGACTGGTAAGGAAATCGGACAAAGAGAAAGGTTCACTGAGGGGGTGCCACGGGCTACAGCCATGTCCCCATCCTGCTTTGTACTCCCGCTTGCTCTTCGCAGCAGACCCAGAGTCAAAGGGGCAGGGGTTGAGCTCTCCCCTCCTGTCTAAAGAAGCCACTGTTTCTATCAATCCCCTTCCCCTCTCATCTCATACCTTGTTTGCAAATACAAAATCACTCATATTTTAGAAAAAAAAAAAAAAAAACAGAAACATAGAGCTTCCAGAACTCTTGGACAACTTAGCACACCTACCGGACAGGAAAATTGGTTTCTAAGCAATTCACAAGCTGGGGTATCTCATGGTCCAGCAAGGCCTGGAGCTGACCATCTCCCACTCCATCCCGATACACGATAATGTTCATCGGTACCGATGGAATGTTTTCCAGCCAGACAGCGATGGCCCCTGAAAGGAAGCCAGAAATATGTGTGTGAACTCTTCCTGGAGACAGGCCAGCCCTTGCTGTTTGTGACAAGCTCCAGGATCATTTTTTCAATGCTACAGTTTGCAGGACCGCTCTGTTGCTTGTCTCTTCAGTCTAGTTCAAGATTCTCAACAGCAGGACTATTCCAAGTTTGAGCAAGGTAATTCTTCCTGGTGGTGGTAACAGGGGTGGTGGTTCTAAGCATCCTGGCAAGTTAAGCAGCACCCCAGCCTCCATCCCCTAGACTACATGCCAGGAGCATTTCCACTCATTGTGATAACAAGATGTTTTCACTCCTACGCAATGTCTGCTGGAGGCAGTACCTCCCCTAGTGGAGAATCGCTGGTGTGGGGTCCAGTGCAGCCACCTCTGCCAGACACTGACCTTTCAAGCAATCGTCCAACCCGCTCACAAGCTCCTGTCCCGCTTCCTGGATGACGCACTCAGAGTACCACCTATTTGCAGAAAAGTCAATCATCAGTTTGGAAAAACAGGACTCTAAAAATTTAATCATGTGGATTCTGACTTCATCTATGACCAAAAAAAAAAAAAAAATCTGATCAGCATCTGAAGATTCAATCAAGGCTCAATTCTTTCACAGCCCTACAAAGTATTGATGTTTCTCCTGATAGCTTAGGCTGCTGCTAAGTGAATACATTCAAGTGATAAGATAGAATGGAAGGAAGCATGAACTAACAGTACTGTAAGTTATTAATATTTTCAATATGTGTGACTACTGGAAGGTCACCTTCTGGGGAAGGCAACCAAATGACAACTCAGTGTTCCTGGAGTATCCTGATTATGGATCAAGGTCTCCAACAATGACTTATCCATAGTAAGCTTTGAGGGAGCACTTTGCCTTACCAAATGTTGCTTTTTATTGTCTCAAGTTTCTATCACCCTCACTGCATCTTTGTTTAGTGCAGAGTAACCTTATTTGACCACCTGGCATTATGTATTTGTTGGTCTCTGTCTGCCTTTTCCTCTGGATGGAAACTCCAAGAGACATGATCAGGACTCTGGCTCTCCATTTTAACTGCTACATTCCCAGCACCTGTACATGGCAAGTGCTCAAAAACACCTATCCAGTGAATGAAGACTTAATTTCTATCTGCTATCACAACAGTATAAGAGAGAACAGAGAAAACCAATGTTATATTAAAATTGAGTATTATTTCAATAAAAAACTGCTATCACTTGTAGAAATAAAGACGGATCTTCCTCAATGAATATTCTGTAATTTTACTCTTGAGGGCCACCATCATCAGTAAACATAGTAAGTATACAGCTTGTAACACACAAGGTACTACACACTTAAGAGTCTGCAAACTCATTCAAGGTGTACTGTGGTTTCCACTCGAAAGGGAAGGGAAGGGAAGGGAAAAGGAAAAAGGAGAGGTAAAGGACTCCTGGAGAAATGGAGAGGTCCAGGATAGAGAACTGTCTCCCTTGGCAGGTACATTGGTATTAAAGTACCAAGAAGACAAGACCCTTACTTAAAGCCCTTTGGCGATGTTTCCGTGTCTCTTCATCTACTAACATCTTCAGTACTTCCTGTGTTAATGGTTTCCATTAAGGGACTTATCAATCAGAGCCTATGGTAGGTAGAATTCTACCTTTCCTAATCCGTGGAACTTGCAACCCTATCAATAACATAATTCCTGTGATTATGTTCCATGGCTCAGTTGACTTCATGATAAGGACAGTTTCCAGATGGGTCCTATGCTATGAACTCCTGTAAGAGTACAGAGCTTTCTCTGGCCAATGGGAGAAGAGGAATTCAGTGCTAGTCCAAGCAGGACAAGGACTCAATGCACCTTGGCTGATTGGGAGATGGAGAGGTAATGTGGATGACCCCTAGGAGCCAAGACTGGCTTGTAGTAAACAGCCAGCGAGGAGCCAGGGACCTCTGAGCTACTTGTGATGCACAACTACATGAGCTTAGAAGAGGACCCCAAGCAACCAGATGGGAACATGGCTTGGCTGATGCCTTAGTTTCTGTCTCTTAGGGCCTTGAGAGCCATAAAGTACCAGATGTCCAAAGATCCAAAGGATTGTGTAGAAACAAATGGGTATCTTTGAAAGGGGCCAAATTTGTGGTACATTCATTAGGTAGCAAAGAAAATGACCTAGAGTCACTAATTTGTTCAAAATGTTTTGAGAGTACAGTTCAGCATATGTTCACTCAGATTTACCTCTAATGGTAGAGCTAGAAATGTGCCATGGGATTCCAAATCCCATTACGGTGGCATGTATCAATGCCATCTTACTAGTCAAAGCGATCAGTTTAGGTTCATAATTGATCATAAAGATAGGATTAAGTGTCAAAGAGATCACATAAACAAGTCCAGTGTCTGCTAATAACTGATAGAATTAAAAGGTGAGAATGGCGCTATGGCGCAGTGGGTTAATACCCTGGCCTGAAGCGCTGGCATCCCATATGGGCACCAGTTCGAGTCCTGGCTGCTCCACTTTCCATCCAGCTCTCTGCTATGGCCTGAGAAAGCAGTAGAAGATGGCTCAAGTCTTTGGGCCCCTGCACCCGTGTGGGAGACCCAGAAGAAGCTTCTGGCTCCTGGCTTCGGATTGGCACAGTTCCATTCATTGTGGCCAATTGGGGAGAGAACCATCAGATGGAAGACTCTCTCTCTCTCTCTGCCTCTCCTCTATGTGTAACTCTGACTTTCAAGTAAAATAAATAAATCTTTAAAATAAAAAAAGAGAATGATCCAACATGAGAAGCGGGATACACAGCAGACTCATAGAATGGCAGATGCCCTAAACAGCACTCTGGCCTCAGAATCAGCCCTTAAGGCATTTGGATCTGGCTAAAAAGCCCATTAGAGTTTCTCAGGCATGGAAAGCCAAGACACTCTGGCAAAAAAAATGACCTAAATGAAAGATCTCTGTGAGTGAGATCCCAGCAGAAAGAATCGGCCATCAAAGAAGGAGGTATCCTTCTCTGAGGGGAGGAGAGAACTTCCACTTTGTTTATGGCCTTGTCTAAATAAGGTCGGAGTTTGTGAACTCAAGAGGCTTCCATGGCCTTGGCAGCCTATGACAAGAGCCTTGGGTGATTGCTGACATCATAAATAAGAGTGCCAATTGTTAAATCAACAACAGGAGTCACTGTATACTTACTCCTTATGTAGGATATCTGTTCTTAATGTGTTATACTATGTGAATTAACAGTAAAACTAGTATTCAAACAGTACTTTATATTTGGTGTGTCTGTGTGGGTGCAAACTGTTGAAATCTTTACTTAGTATATACTAAGTTGATCTTCTGTATATAAAGATAATTAAAAATGAATCTTAATGAAGAATGGGATGGGAGAGGGAGTAAGAGATGGGATGGGTGGGAGGGAGGTTATGGGGGGAGAAACTGCAATGATCCAAAAGTTGTACTTTCGAAATTTATATTTATTAAATAAAGGGAAAAATGTTTTGGGAGTATAACTGTCAAAAAAAACTTATCCATCCAACTTGCAAACTTCTTTGTCAACAAGCATTAGTCCTATCTCTCCTCTTTGGTCCACAGACAACTACTAATTAACCAACGTTTGCCAAACTTTCCCACTTTGGCCAGCACTGTGGCATAGTGGGTAAAGCTGCTGCCTGCCATGTCGGCATCCATATGGGCACCAGTTGCAGACCCAGCTACTCCACTTCTGATCCAGCTCCTTGCTAATGCACCTGGGAAAACAGCTGAGGATTGCCCAAGTCCCTGCACCCACATGAAAGACCCAGAAGAAGCTCCTGGCTCTTGGCTTCAAATCGGCCCAGCTGTGGCCATTGTAATCATTTGGGG
Organism: Oryctolagus cuniculus; assembly: GCF_964237555.1. NCBI lineage: Eukaryota > Metazoa > Chordata > Mammalia > Lagomorpha > Leporidae > Oryctolagus > Oryctolagus cuniculus. Next base: position 18,985,430 of record NC_091452.1, read on the forward strand.
AGTGAACAAGCGCATGGAAGATCTGCTCTGCCTCTGTCTTCCTCTCTCTATATATAACTCTGTCTTTCAAATAAAATAAATAAATCTTAAAAAGACTTTCTCACCTTGTTAATTCTTGATTGGTGCTTGCCACAAATCCTGCAATTGACTTATGTTGGTGTGCAATATCGTGGAAACAATCGATACCAATGAACATTGTTCTCTGCAGCTTTTTGATTAAAAAAAAGTGGTACATTGAGTTAGAACAGCACGAGTGGAAGTGAACCATTAAGCTAAAAAAAATGTAAATTTAATCTTACAGTTCACAACACACAAACCTAAGAGAAGGCAACCAAATCCTACATACACTTATTTCCACCGTCCAGAGGGCTCCTCCCAGTTTGCAGTTTATCTGCTGAACAATCTTTGTAACAATGGTCAGCAGAGTCTGAGGTTTCTCCAAGGTTTTTGCCACCACACACTGGCTTGGAATCGGACAGTCGATACACAGGTATTTTTTTATGTCATCATATCTGTCTTTCTTGTCATTGGGTAGTACACAAACCACCTTGAAAGCAAGCAAACACAAAAATTCTCTGGGAATTTGCTTGAGAAGCAAGCCATCTTGAGGAGGCAATTGAGGTAGAGCATTCACAAACCTGGGTCTCTTATTAAGCAGATATTTCCGTCTTGAGAATGTGAGGCTACAAGATAGGCGATTTGGCAATGCACATCAATTGCTTGAATCTGCTCAATCATTGATTCTGGTTATTCACTTTCAGGAATCATATAGCTAACAAGGATGGGTTAAAAACAGACTGGGGGTCGTTCATTGTGGCATAGTGGGTTAATCTGCCTCCCGCAATGCCAGCATTCAATATTGGAGTGTCTGTTCCTATCCTGACTGCTCTGTTTCTGATCCAGCTTCCTGCTAATGGACCCGGGGAGACAGGGGATGATGGTTTGTGTGCCTGAGAATGCAGCAGGTGATGGCTCAAGTGGAGCTCTAGGCTTCTGGCTTCAGCCTGGCCCAGCCCCGGCTGTTGCAGCCAGTTGGGGAATGAACCCGTGGATGATATGTCTGTCTCTCCCTCTCTCTTGCTTTTCTTACAAATAAATCAATGAATAAATCTTCAAAAAATGTAGATTGAGCAATAACACCACCAGGATAGTCACCATGTATAGGATGATTATTATATATAGGGCACTTGCCCAGTATCTGGCTCAACCCAGTTCTCTCAACAGCCTACCATAGTGAGTACTATCATCCCCATTGCACCTCTGAGCAAACAAGCCTGATGCACAAGGTTTCAAACATCAGACAGGACCTCCAGTTGGACACTAACCAGGTAGGAGGAGTGTGCTCTACTTGGCTTGTTCCTGACCTTAATGGGCAAATCATTGCATTTGTGGCCTATGAGGCCTGTATAAAGTTTTGGGCAGACATCTGCTCAGGAGAAGGGCCTTTTCATTCTCTGTGAGGGTTTTCTTTTTTCCACTAGAAAGGCTGAGGAATTTCATCAGGTGCATTATCTATAGTGGTTAAGGGCAACATTCTTCCTGTAATTCATTGTACTGAACAGTTAGTCATTTATACTTTTTCTAAAAATAGTGCATTTCAAATTTTTGAATTTCTGGCATACTCATGCTATATTAATATTTCTTTAAGATTTGTTTAAAAGTCAGAATTACATAGAGAGAGGGGCAGAGAGACATTGAGTGAGCTTCCATCGGCTGGTTTATTCCCCAAGTGGCTGCAGTGGCCAGAGCTAAGCCAGGAGCCAGGAGCTTCATCTGGGTCTCCTACATGGGTGGCAGGGGCCCAAGTACTCAGACCATCTTCTGCTGCTTTTCTCAGGCCATTAGCAAGAAGCTGGATCAAAAGTGGAACATCTGGGACATGAACCAGTGCCTATATGGGATGCCAGCACTGCAGACAGCAGCATTACCCACTAGGCCACAACACCAGCCCGATCCCTCAATATACATTTTTTACTCTGTAGTGAATGTACACTAAGAAAGCCTATTTGTTCCTGATATTATTTAGCCTGAGACCACCTTTCATTCTTCTTCAGTCTTGACCATTTGGAATTCAGCATTTTCAAAGAATCAGCTTTAAAATTGTGAGTTGTTTCCTATTTAGTTTCTGCTTTTAATTTATCACTTTCATTTTCATTCTGTTTTATTTTCGTTTACTCTGTTCTCAGTGCATTAAAATTCAGAGTTTTTATTGCATTTAGAAAATGTATTCGCTGAGGGCTGTGAGGCCTCCCCCTCCCACAAATGATTTTCTGCTTCCTACAGGTTTAATGTAGAGCACTTGCATGGTCTTGCAGTCCCATAGATATTTTCTCCATCATACAGGTCTGTCTTAGAAGTCCTTGTGTGCACACAGCTCCATAGTTCCTGACTCTAACATACTGTGGTCAATGTGATACAGTTCATTACTTATTAATGGTTTCTCCATACTCAGCGGAATGAATTAAAGACAGAGACAATCCCTTCACTCAAAATACTTACACAGGCCGGCGCCGAGGCTCACTAGGCTAATCCTCCGCCTTGCGGCGCCAGCACACCGTGTTCTAGTCCCAGTCGGGGCACCGGATTCTGTCCCAGTTGCCCCTCTTCCAGGCCAGCTCTCTGCTGTGGCCCGGGAGTGCAGTGGAGGATGGCCCAAGTGCTTGGGCCCTGCACCCCATGGGAGACCAGGAGAAGCACCTGGCTCCTGGCTTCGGATCAGCGCGGTGCGCCGGCCGCAGCGTGCCGGCTGCAGCGGCCATTGGAGGGTGAACCAACGGCAAAGGAAGACCTTTCTCTCTGTCTCTCTCTCTCACACTGTCCACTCTGCCTGTCAAAAAAAAAAAAAAAAATACACAGGTGCTTGCAAAAAGTTCCTAGTCTTTTGGGCATAGATTGAACGTGTGTGTGTGTGTGTGTGTATGTGTAGGTTAGCAGGATTAGCTTTTAAAGTTTTCTAAATACTACCTTTATCTTCTGAGCCCTGAGTTTTCTTAGCGTGGTAAACCAACACTGTCTTCTAAGATTTTAGCTTCTCAGTGGTACAACCTGTCTCTTCCTGAGAAGAGCTAGATAAGCTGGCAGAAAGCACAGGAACACCTTTCAGGCTTAGCAAGCCCAACCAGGCAATTGAGTATTGCAAGGTTATGATGGGAGAGAAGTGGGACCCAGACAGAAAACCACAGTCACTGAAGCTGTATCTGCTACCACAGGAAAGGCGGCTAGGAGATTTATCCAAGAGTCTGACAGTCCCACAGAGGAAGAGGCATAGGAACGGAAGAACCAGGTCCTACAGCAAGGTCAGAGTGTTCAAGTTAAATTTTGATAGCCTACTACTCAAAACTAAACAGATTAGGTTGATCACACTGAGTGTTGACAAAGACAGTTGGCTACTGGAATAGTCAAGTTGGCAGTGAATTTAAACCTGTGGGCAACTGGTTTTGGAAAACTGAGTAGCAGTATATAATGACATTGAGCCTTCTGCTTTCAGGTATATCCCCAACAGGAATGCATACACACATACCTAAAAGATGCATGTGCAAGAATATTTACATGAGTTCTATAAAAGCCAATGTAGGAACATCCCAAATTGTTCACTGATATGTTAAATTTAAAACAATGGAATACTAAATAAAGAAAATGAATGAACCATGACTATATCGAGATGAACCTCAAGACTGAGAGACTCCCCACACTATGCAAATATGATTCTATTAAGATCAAGTTCAAAAACAAAAGGTGTCACCAAGCTACAGAATTAGGAGTCAAGGTAAGAGTTGTATTTGCAGGGTTGTGAGTGTGAAGGAGACAAACTGAGCACTAAATATAAGGAAGTAAAACATTTCACTGTGTTAAGAACCCTTGAATCCATATTTATAGGGGTAAATGAGTAAAGAAATGAAGAATGTAAGAATTCTTCCTTACAGAAGAGTAAGTTAGTAACAAAGATGGAGTACTAAAAGCAGACAAAATATTTGCTAAATACCATACTAATAATTGTTTCAGGCAAGAATTAACGAATGTTAAAATTTAGAGAGTGAAACATCAATGAGGAGCAAGAAATCTGCATAGTCTCAAGGATCTTCTCACAAGAAATATATCAGTTACAAAGGGGAAACATGCCTTTAAGACAATGAAATCTACTGTACTGCTCCATAAACAAATGGTCAGAATTAAAACGATCAGTTAAATCAACATCACATGCCTCCTGATAGGACAGACCGAAAGAACCCAGCATCACTTCTGTGAGAAGGCACGACTTGAATCTCATTATGAAGACAAGGGAAGTTCCAATGAAAGGATGCTCTATGAAGTAGCTGGCTAACACACTTCCAAATGACCAAGGCCACAAAATTCCAAGAAAGACCAAAGGTACTCTCCAGATCCAAAGAGATGATGGTGGAACACGATATTAGGAATGGGACTCTCTGGTGATCTTCTCTGGTCACGCACAAAAATACCTTCACATGAGCTAAGGAATCCAGAGATCACAGCGTGTGGTTAGAGCCAGGAAAGGTCCATGGAAGAAGGCAGGAAGGACAGTTCTACGTTAGTCATGTTACAGGACAGCAGGTCATGATAAAGAAAGCAGTCATCATAGGACTTTGCTTGAATCCTAACACCAGGCCTGCTACAAAAAAATATTCTGCACAGTGAAACAAATAATCTCCAGAAAAAAAATATGGAATTCAAGAAAGCACTTCTAAATCAAACATCTGATAAGGAGCTAATACCTAAAATGTGTAAAGAATTCAGATCAACAGCAAGAAAACAAGTAACCTGATTAAAACATGGGCAGAGGCTGGTGCCGTGGCTCAATAGGCTGATCTTCTGCCTGCGGCGCCAGCACACAAGGTTCTAGTCCTGGTCCGGGCGCCGGATTCTGTCCCAGTTGCCCCTCTTCCAGGCCAGCTCTCTGCTGTGGCCTGGGAGTGCAGTGGAGGATGGCCCAAGTGCTTGGGCCCTGCACCCCATGGGAGACCAGGAGAAGCACCTGGCTCCTGCCTTCGGATCAGCGTGGTGCGCTGGCCACAGCGGCCATTGGAGGGTGAACCAACGGCAAAGGAAGACCTTTCTCTCTGTCTCTCTCTCTCACTGTCCACTCTGCCTGTCAAAAAAAAAAAAAAAAAAAAAAAAAGGGCAAAAATCCAAAAAGGCATTTTGTAAAAGACAATATACAAATGGTCTACAGGTCTATGAAAAAATATTCATTATAACCATCAGGGAAATGCAAATCAGAACCACTTTGAAACATCACCTCACTCCAGTTAGAACAGCTGTTATTAAAAGACCAAAGATAACAAGTATTGGAAGGATGTGGAGAAAAGGAAACACTTGTATATTGTTGGTAGGAATGTAAATTACTACAGCCATTATGGGAAATAGTAGAGAGTTTCCTCAAGAAATTACAAGTAGAACTACAGAACAATCTAGCAATCCCACCACTGGTTAGATGCCCAAGGAAATGAAATCAGCATATTGGAGAGGCAATATGGAAAGAGGTACCTTCCATGTTTATTGCAGCATTAATTGCAACAACCAAGATTCTAGGTATCTGTCAATGGATAAATGATAAGGAATGTGTGTGTGTGTGTGTGTGTGTGTGTATGCGTGCGTGTGTGTGGGTATGTTAAGAAAGGTGAAATCCTATCATTTGTGATGCCATGGATGAACCCAAAGGACATTATATTAAGTGAAATTAGATAAACAAAGAAAAACAAATACCACATGATATCATTCACATGTGGGGTCTATGGAAGTTGATCTACGGAAGTAGAGAGTAGAGTGGTATTTCTTAGAGGTCAGAGTGGTCAGAGGGAAGGGAGAGTGGGAGAGTTGTTGGTCAGAGGATAGGTCACTACAGTTAAGCAGGAGGACCAGTTCAAGTGATCTAGTGTACATCATGGTGACAAAAGTTAATGAGGACAGAATGTATCCTTGAAAAATACTGAGAATGGATGTTTAGCATTCTCATCACAAAATGATAATGGAGTTATTTCGTATACTAATTATTTAACCCTTCCACCATGTATTGACTTCAAATCATGCTGTACAAAATATGTTTTGTATGTCAATGTAAAAAAAATAAACCTGGGTCAAATACTATGACATTTAATTCAAGAAACAGTGTGGCTTACACTAGGTGTTCTTCAGAGCAGTCAACAAGGGTCCCGTGGTGCTGACTAAAAGGGGACGATCTACACTTTATGTAACAGACAATAAGAAAAACATCTTGGTATTTGTGATTAAGAAACAAAGACTTCCCCTCAAGGTCATCCTGGAGGAAGAAGGAAAAATGGGAGATGGGTTAGATGAAAAGAACCCAAGGAACGGGAGAAAAAAATACAGTATAATGACAACTTGGTCTAAGATGCGGGATAGAAGAGAATAAAGATTCTAAGAAAAATAAAAACTAGGAGAGGCCATAGACTTAGCAAGTCACAACTAAGGGTCAAATAATGAATATGTTGGCTACTCTAACCTGCATTACCTGCATGGTGTCTCCTCAACCTTATTTTATACTTCCAAGTTCTCAAGCCTGAGAAGATTGACCTACAATGGTAACACTGCAGAATACTAAGCCCTGGAAACCTGCATCCAGTGATACTGCAGAGATACATTTACATTCCCTGGGTAATTTAGAAACTAATGGCAATGAAATACATGAAATATGTATATCTTAAATGAATTTTTTAAAAAAGGAAACCAATGGAACCATTCTGAATTCTACAATGCACACAAATGAAGTTTTGGAACAAGCACTGAAAAGACTATACACATCAGGTAGACACTTACCATCTGTTTCTGGTTCAGGTCAAGTTTCTTTAACCTGGATATATACGTCTCAAATTCATCAGTTATTATCTCCCTAGAAAACAACCATCATCTGTGTTCAAAAGGTAACAAACCGTGAAACACAATAATCATTTATATTATATGTCATCTATGGTATGAAACCACATGGTAATATCTCAAAATAACCACTTCAGTTCAAAGTCTGTTTCTTTAAAGATTATTTATTTGAAAGGCAAAATTACACACACACACACACACACACACAGAATATGAGAATCTTTTATCTACTGGTTCACTACCCAAACAGCTGCTAGGTCTCCCATGTGGGTATCAGGGACCCAAGCATTTAAGCCATCACCCACTGCCTTCCCATGCACATCAGCATGGAGCTGGATCAGCAGTTGAGCAGCTGGGACTTGAACCAGCACTCTTACAGGATGCTGGCATCACAGACGGTGTGATGCCACTGCACCAAAATGCTAGCACCAAGGGTTTGTTTTCAAGACAATAAACATACTTCTGCTTTCTGATTCCCTTACCAGGAACACAGAAGTCAACCTCTCTGTCCTAACAAGACAGAAGTCTAAAAAACAACCATTCCTGTAGGCTCCCTGAAAGAGGTGGGGACGCAGGGCAGACTGCTGCCCTCAAGAATGAAGTACAGACAGGCAAACCCAACCAAACCCCAAATCTCCCAGAGGAACAGGCTTGGATATTTAAAAACAAAATCAAAATTGTAATTGAAGACTCTATGGAGGCTCAGTGTAGACAATTGACAGTCCTGGGGTGGGGGCAGGGCCACCCTCAGGAGTTCCATTGGGTTCTCTCACAGGTAGTATCAGGGTAATTCTCCAGTGCTTCCAGCAGGGGGAGGAAGAGAACCTAGAGCACTGCTCTTGCCAACAAAGTCTGCCCTGAGGAGAACCTAGACACAAAGCCTAACCTTCTGGGCATCACCAGAAGGAAGGGAAAGTGACTCCAGTCAACCCTAGCCTTCCATAAGGGAGACGAGAAGTACCCAGCTGTGCTCCAGTTTAGCCCTCATGTCGTACCCAAGGGAAAGAAAAACTTAAAAAACACTTGTGAAATTGACAGTCCAGAGGCAGACACTCACCAGGAGAATAAGAACCTCACAATAGAGCCCTGGAACACCCCCTTTTCTCAACAGCTTGCCCCTACATGGCTAAAAACCTGTTACAACAGATCCTTATGCCCAATACATCATACATGGCCGTCAAGAAAAGATTCACAAGGCACACCAAAGGCAAAAAATCATCCTAACCAGACATGGTAGGGATGTAGGAATGATCCAGCGAGACATTTAGCACAGCTCTGATGAATCGGCTTGGGCTGCTATGGATTTTTAAAAGAAAAACTTAAAAAACAAGTTTAACAGAATTTATTGGTGCAGAGAATGGCTCGCATATCAGGAAAACAACTCGCAACAGAAAAGGTTCAGAGAACTTTGCTTTGCAATGTAGGCAGGTGACATTTATGGCTGGAACATGGGCATGAGGCACAGAAACAGCACGATGGGTAACAGTTCATTTGAACATCGACCGGTTGGCAGTCTGTGACTGACTGGAGTTCAACTGCTTGTTATGAAACCATACGGCTAAGTTAATCTTTGCATGTGTTTCCACAGCAAGCTAGGTTGCAGAATGCTCCACAGGGATTCAAGTGCTGAGGTAGCTCTGGGTCACATTTAGTTTAATGAAGTAAGATAAATCAGACAGCAAGAACAAAACAAGCAGAGAAACAGAGATCTTGAAAAATAAATGCTGGAATCAAAAAATACTGTAACAGAATGATGAATGCATTTGATGGCTGAAGAACAAATCTAAGCTTAAGGATCTCCCTTGAGAAGTATCTGAGTATCAAGAAGAACAAAGACTGAAAATAAACCCAACCAGCGAAGACTGTGGGACTACAACAGGTGTAACACGGACGTTGTGGAAATACCAACAGGAGATGAGAAAGGAACAGGAAAATTATTGAAACAATCATGACTGAGAATTCCCTTAAATTAACATCAGACACCAAATCACAGCCTAACAGGAGGAGTACCTAGGGAGCTACATGTAAACATAGCATATTCAAACTACAGAAAACCCAAACACGGGGAAAAATCCCAGAAGATGACAGAGGATTAAAACATCTCCCCTTTAGAGGAACAAGGGTTAGAGTAATATCCAACTTCTCCTCGGACACCAGGCAAGTGAGAGTGACATCAAATGTGTTAAATTTTGAGAAGAAAAACAAAACAAAACCCCATTGACCTAAAATCCTGTACTCTCAAAAGTTATCCTTCAAAAGTAAAGGAGAATTAAGGACTTTCTCAAACAAATAAAAATTGAGGGAACTTGATGCCAGAGTCTTCTCTTGTAACAAGTGTTAAAACGGCTGGTGCCGCGGCTCACTAGGCTAATCCTCTGCCTTGCAGCGCCGGCACACTGGGTTCTAGTCCGGTCAGGGCACAGGATTCTGTCCCGGTTGCCCCTCTTCCAGGCCAGCTCTCTGCTGTGGCCAGGGAGTGCAGTGGAGGATGGCCCAAGTGCTTGGGCCCTGCACCCCATGGGAGACCAGGAGAAGCACCTGGCTCCTGGCTTCGGATCAGCGCGGTGCGCCAGCCGCAGCAGCCATTGGGGGGTGAACCAACGGAAAAGGAAGACCTTTCTCTCTGTCTCTCTCTCTCACTGTCCACTCTGTCAAAAATAAATGAATGAATAAATAAATAAATAAAATTTTAAAAAAAAGGAAATCTGAATACCAGAAAAGTGATTGGGAACCAGTTCTTGACATCCTGTCAAGTTGCTAACTCTGATGCCTGCTTCCATAGGTAGCCCGATAGCCACAAAGCATGTATCACAGAAGCCTGCCTTGATCACACATTTTCAGGGTCTTGATAGAGACAATCACCAATACCTGCAACTGAGTATTTCCATTCCTCCATTTCCATATTGTTGATTGATTTTCAAGTTGGAGTTAATTTCTGCTGTACTTACTTGTCTGGTTTACTTATGGTCATGCCCATGTCAGGTGCAATTTTACTTAGAATATCTAGTAACTTATCAGCTGCTTCACTGCATCTTGTCGAATACATTAGTGTCCACTGATTCACTGTTTCCACACTAAGCATCCGGGTTTTTGTTCCTCTCATCCACTCTGCTTGGTTTTTTATGGCTTCAAACTGGCAAAAAATTACAAGATGCAGTCAAAATGTTATCCTTTAAAGGTCAACATTATCCAAGGTCCTCTTTATTGTAAATTTGCACTATTTCCGATTGAAATAGTACGATTTTAAGTAATAGCTGAATTGCATATTTTTGTTCCTATATATGCATGGAGATATATATCATCTCATTTATATGTGGAGATTTATATATATACATCTCATATAATATATATGAGACTGGAATCCTATCATAGGTTATAAAAAATTTTTAGTTGAGGGGTGGGCATTTGGCCTAGCAGTTAAGACGCCAGCCGGGATGCCCCAGTGCGTCCTGGCTCTATCCCAGACTCCTTGTTTTGCTAATTCACATCTTGAGAGGCAGTGGTAATGCTCAAGTAGTTGGTTCCTTGCCACCCACAGGATATTTACATGGAGCTCCCAGAGCCTGGCTTAGCCTGGCCCAGCCCTAGCTGTTGTGGGCATTTGGGGAGTGAACCAGTGGATAGGAGTTCTATTTCTTTGCCTCTTAGACAATAAAAAAATGTAGAATTTATGGAACTGGGATGGATCTAGACTTTTTTTTTTTTTTTTTTTTGACAGGCAGAGTGGACAGTGAGAGAGAGAGACAGAGAGAAAGGTCTTCCTTTTGCTGTTGGTTCACCCTCCAATGGCCGCTGCGGCCGACGCACCGCGCTGATCTGAAGGCAGGAGCCAGGTACTTATCCTGGTCTCCCATGGGGTGCAGGGCCCAAGTACTTGGGCCATCCTCCACTGCACTCCCTGGCCACAGCAGAGAGCTAGCCTGGAAGAGGGGCAACCAGGACAGAATCCTGTGCCCCGACCGGGACTAGAACCTGGTGTGCCGGCGCCGCAAGGCGGAGGATTAGCCTAGTGAGCTGTGGCACCGGCTTCTTTAGGTTCTTAAAACTCAATGAAGGCACTGGCTCAGTAGGTACTGGAGCCTGTTTGAGTCCTGGATGTTCTGCTTCCAATCCAGCTCCCTACTAATGTGCCTGGGAAAACAGAAGATGGTCCAAATGCTTGGCCCCTGCCGCCATGTGGGAGAGCCAAATGGGGCTGCAGACTCCAGATTTCCACCTGGTCCTGTCCTGGCCTTTGTGGCCATTTGGGTAGTGGATAAGTGGATTGAAGATCTATCTCTGTAATTCTGCCTTTCAAATAAACTCTTTTTTAAAATAAAAAAAGGCCTAATGTAAACAATAAAGTGAAACTGGACATTTTTCCAGCAAGAAACACCAACTAACGTCCAGGTAGGGTCTCTTCACCCACCAGATTTTGTCTTACTCCTGCATCATCTTACAAATGTCTGCTGCACTTACTGCTACCTCATTGCCTCTGGACCTCTTCTGCTCCTGGGGGCTGCCCGATTCATGACTCATTCTTTGCCCAAATGAACTCTGATTTTTAAACTTTTTAAAAATATTTATTTTTATTTTATTTGAGAGGCAGAGTTAGAGAGAGAGAGAGAGAGAGAGAGAGAGAGGCAGGCAGAGACCAAGAGGGAGATCTTCCATCTGCTGGTTCACTCCCCAAATGGCTGCAATGGGCAGAGCTGGACCTGTCTGAAGCCAGGATCCAGGAGCTTCTTACGGGTCTCCCACATGAGTGCAGAGGCCCAAGGACTTGGGCCATCTTCTGCTGCTTTCTCAGGCATATTAGTAGGGAGGTTGTAGGAAGTGGAACAGCCAGGGTTGAACCAGTGCCCACATGGGATGCTGGTGCTATAGGCAGCGGCTTTATCCAATATGCCACCATGCCGACCCCAAAATGAACTCTAAAATTTACTCTGTCTCAAGATTTTCTTTCAACCTTGGTTCCTCTGGATTATTTTGATTCTGAGATATCTCTTTGGAAGGTCCATCTTCCAAATCGACTCCTAATACCAGGAAGAAACGTCTGTGATATTAACTAGATAAAGACACAATCCAGAGCCCTTCATGTACATTCTCACTGAATGCTTGCTTCTTCTCTTATACAGAATAAAGCCGTAGTCTGCTAAGAGGTGGTTTTGGTGTTATGCTTTCCTTGACCCCACCAGGACATGACAATGTTGACACTGTCTTACCCATCCTCTGGGCTGGTGGACTTTGACTTCATCCATAACTCTTCCTGAGAATGTCAAGAAGTTGCTGTCAAATTTCAGATCCCAGAGTTGAAGCTCATCTTGTACAGTCTGATCTCTGGAAAGGAAAATATTTCCAACAGGATCAAACCAAAGAAAATAGGCAAACACCAGTTATTCATTTGTTGAACACAGGACACTTAATTTTCCTCTAACCCAAAGTTCAGGATTGCTTTGCCCTCAATCATTATTGAGACGCTGTCGAGAAGCTCCCTGGATCTCTGAAGTCATCTTGTCTTGACTCTCACGTGTGTACACGCAACTCACAGCCTTTTGTCTCAGTCTCCCCCAGCCCTCCCTTGGCCTCATAACATCACAGTGACCAAAAAATTAGAGTTACTCTTCCCCAAATACTATTTTATTCTCAGATTTTTTTTCTTTAAATTTTTGAAAGGTAGAGATAGGCAGAAACACAGAGGGACATCTCTCTCATTTACCAGTTCACTTCCCAAATGCCTACCGGACCTGGGACTGGGCCATGCCATAGCTAGGAGCCAAGAAATCCATCCAGGCCTCCCATGGGGCAAAAGGGACCCAAGTGCTTGAACCATTGCCTGCTGCTTCCTAGGGTGTGCATTAGAAGGAAGCTGGGATTGGGAATGGAGCCAAAACTTGAATGCAGGCACTCTGATATAGGATGCAGGCACCCCAAGTAGTATCTGAACTTCTGAGCCAAATGCCAGTCCCTGCAACTGTCATTTTCTAATGGAAGAATCTGAGGTACCATAGGACATACATAGGTCTCACTGTGTGTGCAATATTATACACATGCAGATAAACTAAAAAAAAAAAATCAGCACTCACTGTTGTACAGCTTTGATGAATTCTTTCAGTTCATTCTGTCTTCTTTGTGGACCCAAACGTGTATGTAAGGCCAAGTCCCTCATGATTCTTGAGTTTTTACGCATTGGATCTGTTAGACCTTTAAACAAATTCCAAAAGATACAGCTGCGCCAATAATAAGTCTGCATTAGAGAAGACTGAACTATGGTATCTAGTTGACCATCATCAACCCAGAGAATACAACTGTGGGTCACACAGAGTTCTTTCCATAGCTCATTCTTCTCCATCATAATTACATCTGAATTTCAAGAGAAGTTGTCTTCTATAGAGACCACATAAATCAGCAATACCTGTGAGGTAGCACAGCTCAGGGACCAGCAGTATAGGCTCACGTGGTATATCCTGCTGGCCCTTTTTCCATTTTCCTTGGCTGCTCAACAGTGGCTGATTTAAGTCAGTGATACATTCTCTGTAACGCTGCTCAAGAGAAGGAAGACCAGCAAGACTATCAGCAAAACCATAGTAATGTCACATAAATACGGACAAAAGCACCCATTCTGGGTCATATGGAGGCCCTGAGGCATGCTGATGATATTGTCTCCCCTAGCCTAAGAATGCATTATAAATACTTTTAATTCTGATGTCCCAGAGATATCTTCATTTTTTTTCTTATAAGCATGCATGATCAAAGAGTAGGACTTCCACAAAATATTGCACTGGAGCCATTGTGTTACTTAACAATAACAAAAACTTTTGTATATGTAGGAGTAAGAGACTCTCAAAGTAGTTCTTACCATTCTTACCATGGTTGCAACAGCCAGGGCTGGTTCAGGGCAAAGCAAGGAGCCTAGAATTCTATCCAGGTCTCCCATGTGGATGGCAGAGGCCTCAAGGAATTGGGCCATCTTCTGCTTTTCCAGATGCATTAGCAGGGAGCTAGAACTGCCAGGATGCAAACTGGTGCTCCTATAGGATGTCAGCATAGCAGGTGGTGGCTCAACAACGCTGGACACCTTATTGAAAACTTTTGACAGGATCCCCTTCCATAATGGAGGATGGCAAGACCTCTTTTTAATATTGCCATTACAGATCGATCCACAATATTCCTCCTATATTATCTCCCCTCACCTTAGTGTTCATTTCTAGTAAGAAAAGTCATTTTTTTTTAAAATTTTTTGACAGGCAGAGTGGACAGTGAGAGGGAGACAGAAAGGTCTTCCTTTTGCCGTTGGTTCACCCTCCAATGGCCGCCCCGGCCGGCGCACAGCGCTGATCCAAAGGCAGGAGCCAGGTACTTATCCTGGTCTCCCATGGGGTGCAGGGCCCAAGCACTTGGGCCATCCTCCACTGCACTCCCTGGCCACAGCAGAGAGCTGGCCTGGAAGAAGGGCAACCGGGACAGAATCCGGTGCCCTGACCAGGACTAGAACCCCATGTGCCGGCGCCGCTAGGCGGAGGATTAGCCTATTGAGCCGCAGCACCAGCTGGAAAAGTCATTTTCAAAGACATCATGGAGAGAAATTTCTACACTTACAGTGTAATTCTTGAGCAATTCAGTGCCTTTTCTTCTCCAATATGAAGTGGTGACTCTTTAAAGATCCTTCTATGTTGCTTGTTAAATGGTCCAGCCAGTGGTAACTTGGTCACATGAATTCTGGCATCATGTTGTCTTTTAAACATCAGAGAACTTCTGATCCATTGTCCATGGCTCTGTTATCTTGAGCCAGACTACTATGTTCAGTTAGTGTTATATTGTTTCAGATTATGTGTATTTTCCCTTAAGGTGGTCTGCAGTTACTGAAGAGGTATCTAGGACTTATCCCCATATCCCCATCTTTCAGCCTTCTCATGGTAAGAGCTTGGACAGATATTTCTCTATGTGGTAGAATCACAGCAACATTGTCCAGGACTCACCACCACTCCTACCACCCTGTCTGTCAAAGCCTTTGGTTGTGATATTCTTCCTTTAGGGGTCTCTGTAAGTCATACTTCTCATTTTTACAGTCTTCACACAATACCCTATAAGGCCCCTTACAACATCAACTTCCAAGAGGAAAAAAAATCAGTTCTGTTGTTTCTATTTGATCATTAGACTTCTTTTGAAGTCCAGGTTCAAATTTCTCATGACCCATGGCATGAATTCAGCAACTTTTCTAGATCTCATGACAACCCTACATGTGAACTATTGCCTCTTATTAGACTGAATTCCCACTAGAGCAGCTCTGAATAATTATTTCAAGTCTTACAGCAGAATATTCATTTTATTCAAGTGTATTTGCAGAGACAATTTTTTTTTTTTTTTTTTTTTTTTTACACCCAAGACCCTTACCTGTGAACACACACCAGGAAAACAGTTTGCCTCATTATGCCAAATTCTTCCCAACCCCACTGCTCTGGGTTGCTAACATGCACGAATGAACTATTACACCCTATATGTGAACAACTAATATGCACCAGGCATGGCTTGAGGCATGAGAGATATTACAAAGAACAAAAACAATGCTGTTCTATCCCTCTTGAAACTCATTATCTATTGGGGAGAGGAGCAATAAAATAATCACCCAAACATGTGGTTACAAATTGGGATATACGTGATGAAAGAGCAAATATATAACAAAGTAATATTAATTGACCTCAAGCATGTCTGGGATGGTTGATAGGTTGGAGTCTGTATGTGTGTGTTGAGGGTTGGGAACTGTTTGGATATCCACAATAGCTCTACTGATTCAATAATCCTTGAGACAGAATTTATGGAACATACAAATATCATCCCAGGTATAAGAATCAGCACACATAAATTTAGGAGGTGGTGGTCCTTACCTTGTTTGCATCCCAAGCTTGTATTTCAAGGCAAGCCACAATCAATCACTTGTCCAAAATATCACTAATTCCTATCTACTCTATGCCTTCATCAAACTAGGTTGACAGATCTCTAACCCTGGTAAACCCAACTGTGTATTCCATGCCTGAAACCGACCACTAAATCCTCCTAACCAGTTCCATGGTTAGTCTTTACCACAATTTAAAATGGGTACGTTGGCCGGTGCCGCGGCTCACTAGGCTAATCCTCCGCCTTGCAGCGCCGGCACACGGGGTTCTAGTCCCGGTTGGGGCACAGGATTCTGTCCTGGTTGCCCTTCTTCCAGGCCAGCTCTCTGCTGTGGCCAGGGAGTGCAGTGGAGGATGGCCCAAGTACTTGGGCCCTGCACCCCATGGGCGACCAGGAGAAGTACCTGGCTCCTGGCTTCGGATCAGCGCGGTGCGTCGGCTACAGCGCGCCGGCCGGGGCGGCCATTGGAGGGTGAACCAACGGCAAAAGGAAGACCTTTCTCTCTGTCTCTCTCTCTCACTGTCCACTCTGCCTGTCAAAAAAAAAAAAAAAAAAAAAGGGTACTTTATTAAAATTCTCTGGTATGTTTCCTCTCCCATTCAAAAAACCCACTATTTTTAAGATTTTTTAAAAAATTTATTTGACAGAGTTACAGACAGTGAGAGAGAGAGAAAGGTCTTCCTTTCGTTGGTTCACTCCCCAAATGGCTGCAGTGGCTGGAGCTGCGCCGATCCAAAGCCAGGAGCCAGGTGCCTCCTCCTGGTCTTCCATGGGGGTGCAGGAGCCCAAGCACTTGGGGCATCCTGCACTGCCTTCCTGGGCCACAGCAGAGAGCTGGACTGGAAGAGGAGCAACTGGGACTAGAACCGGTGCCCATATGGGATGCTGGCACCACAGGCAGAGGATTAACCTAGTGTGCCATGGCGCCCGCCCCACAAACCTACTATCTTACACTTTCTCCTCTCAAATATCCTTTATGCTCCTGCCCTCCTCCCACCAAGTCAGCCTTGCTTCATACTGAGAAACAGGAGACTTCAGACAGGAGCTCCCTCACCTTGCACCTGCCATTGATCTGCCTCCCTGGAGGCATGCTCTTTATTAGCCCTCTCAATAATACAGGGCAGAGGACTGCTCCAGAGGAAGGATTTATAGTCTCCTAATTGAGCTGAATTTTAGCCTCTTCTCACTTTGGGATTATTGCTCCCACCATTAACCCAATAGAATCTCTTTGCATTCTGTGTTACTAATTTCTCACTCTATTAGATGATTTTCTGCCAGGATACAGGCAGGTTAGAGTTTTCAGTAACCTTTAAAGGTCTTCTCAGCAGGAGGTGGCTTCTCAAAGTGGAAAGAAGCCATCTCCTGCTGGAGCCCCGTCTTGACTGCCCTTCCCAACGATGCCGCTTTTCAACATGAAGCAACCATAGAGATCATCGCTCAATCCCCCTAACAGATGTTAGGGTCCATACTTCTTGAGAGGGGCATTTGAGGAGTCAGATGGGTTAATAGGCAGTCAGGATGGTTCCAGTGGAATTTGGGGTATAGAGGGCTTGCTTCCCCCCAAAAGGTTATCTTTAACAAGATCAAAATGTCTGCACTCCTTCCTAAGGAATTTCCAAATTTGTCATGAGAATAGCAAAGGAATGTGACTCCTGGGCTCACAGTTTATTGTGAAAACAAGTTACCTAACCCACCCTTCTGGATGGCTTTTTTGTTTTATTGGGAGCAAGCCAGACAGGATACAGGATTGTAAATCAGGTCTTTTGTTGGGTTGGCCCCCACCTTATACTGACAGTTTCTTCCCCACTATTGTACTTAGAAACCTCACTACCACCAGCCCTTTGGGTTTTGCCTTTCTAGGAGCCCTCCCCCTCCCCCCCATGCCACTCTGGCTGGAGTTCACTGACTCATAAATCTTGCTTATTCCATCTCCTACAGCATACATATCTTTTCTTTTTGTAGAAAATCTTGCTTTGATTTTTCTTTAGTAATTCTCACCTGGACAATCCTCACTATGACCTGACAAACAAAGTGCATTTGCTTCTTTATCAGCCCTCATATTAAGACTGAAGTGTCCAAGAATTTGGAGATTTGGATATTAACACATGATTGTTATCATTTTAGATTGTATTGTGCATTTTTATTCTTTGAGGCCCAAGCTCTATGAGTTAAGACTTCTAGATAATATTTTCATATCTAAAGTGTTAGGAAACTGGCACAGTTTTAGCCAGGTGGCCACATGGCCCAATCTCTGTGGTCAAGCTCCACCCCCATCCTAATGGGATTCGCTGCTCCTGCTTCCCTGCCCGCCCTCAGGCAAAGTTTTAAAAGGGCCTGAACACATGCTCTCTTGGCCCTTCTCCCCTGCATTCTCTTGGTTCCTCTCTCTAGCCTCCTTTCCTGCCCTCTCGGTTCTTCTCTCTTGGCTTCTCTCTGCTCTCTTGGCTACTCTCCTCCTCTCACTCTCTTCTCTCTCTTCTTACTAGCTCCTCTCCTCTCTGTTTCTCTCTTATACTCTTTCTCTTTCCCTTCGCTGCCCCTTCACTCCAGTCTGTTGGGTGTTCCCCAATAAACCCTTTCCCTTATTCTGGTGTTCGGTGTGTTTTGTGACCGCTAACATTAATTTCTACCTAAGCATTCATCTATACATTTAAAACTAGTATAATCACTTCCAAGACTGACAGAATAGACAGAAGAGGCTATGCTATTTATGTGACACTACCCTATATATAACATTTAAATACACAGACAATAGCATTATTTTCCTTTTGGGGATTTAGCTCTACTTTTATTCCTCATTATGTTTATTATATGTCCACACAGAACACAGACACACACACACACACACACATACACACACACACCTATTCAACTATTCAAATTCAACTTCAGAGAAACCTATATAAATGACATGAAAGGGGCTGGCACTGTGGGGTATCAGGTTAAGCACCTGCCTGTGACACCATCATCCCATATGGGTGCCATTGAGTTCTGGCTGCTCCACTTCCAATCCAGCTCCTTGCTAACATGCCTGAGAAAGCATCGGAAGATGGCCCTAGTGCTTGGGTCCTTGCACCCATGTGGGGGATCTAGAAGAAGCTCCTGGCTTTGAATTGGTCCTGCTCTGGCTTTTGCAGCCATTTGGGGAGTGAATCTGTGGATGGAAGACCTTTCTCTGTAACTCTGCCTCTCAAGCAAATAAATCCTTAAAGAAAAATGACATGAAAAATTTTACAGTTTATATGTAAGAAATAAAATTTCATACCTCCATGTAGTAATCTACAAAGGTGACTACACTGCCATCTGCTCTCTTAAATGTATCTTCAGGATATTGATCCCAATTAATGTTATCAATTCTGTAGGTTCTGTTGTTGTATCTGTGGAATAATTGTAACACATGACATTATTCCAGACTTAATCATTGTATGGAACCATGTAGGAAATAAGACATTGAAAACACTACAGGTAACTGCAAGACACATCAGATTTAGTAAGACAGAAATCATGTACCATATAACTCACTGATTTATCTGAACAATCCATTGAGTTTCAGTATATACAAAGTTGTACAAATATAAGTTTTAGAACACTTGCATCACCCAAAGAAGAAATATTGCCATAAGCAGTCACTCCCTATTTCTGCCCTAATTATCCAGCCCTCAGGCAGCCACAATTCTGCCTCTATACATTTGTTTACTCTTGTACTTCATATAAATTGAGCTACACACCATGTGATCTTTCCTGATGGCTTCTTCCATTTAGCATAGTATTTTCAAAGTTCTTCCATGCTGTACTATGTGTCAGTATTTCATTCCTTTTTATTTCCAAGTAATATTCTGTTGTGTGGATACACTAAATTTCATATATTCACTTGCTAGTTGATAGGTATACCATTGTTTATACTTTCAGTGATTATGAATAACATTAGGAGCACCCATGTCCTAATTTTGGTGGACAAATGTTTTCATTTCCCTTGGGTATAAAACTAGCGCGGAACTTCTGGATCACTTGGTCATGCTATGTTTTTTGAAGCAACTATGTTGTTTTTTACTTCCATCAGCAGTATAAGTAGGTTGGCTCTGATTTTTCCACATCCACACTGATACTTGTTAGCAAATGTTTGCTTTCGCTGTCCTAGTGAGTCTAAGGGGACATCTCATTGTAGTTGTTATTTGCCTCTTCCTTGGGGGTGGCCTAACGATGTTCAATAGTTTTTTGTGTGCTTATTTGTCATTAGTACATTTTCTTTGGAGATTGTCTATTCCTTTGCTTTTCCCATTTTAAGAACTGAGTTGTCTTAAAAACTCAAATTTTCAACGTTTTCACCATCAAAAAATGTTCAACACTTGCTAATCCATAGCAAAACATCACCTGGAACTCCATAGATATGTATAATTTGTATGTGTCTTAAGAGCTTAAAAACAAAAATCAGGTTATTTGTTGCATTGTACATGTGTCATGTATTTTAGATGTAACCTGTGACAGAAGACATTTGTAAATCACCTATTTGTCAGCTGTGTTTATTTCCTTCAACATTGTACTTTGAACAAAAGTTTAATACAGAAAAGTCCCATTTATCTTTTTATTTTGTTATTGTTTACACTTTTTATGTCCCATCTAAGAAGGTTTTGCCTAAAGTTAAGAAGATTTATTCCTGGGGATGGCATTTTGGCACAGCGTGTTAAGTCTCTGCAGTGTTGGCATCCCATATGGGCACCAGTTTGAGTTCTGGCTACTCCACTTTTGATCCAGTTCCCTGCTAATGTGCCCAGGAAGGCAGTGGAAGGTGACTCATGTGGGAGACCTGCAAGAAGCTCCTGGCTCTTGGCTTCAGCTCCTGGAGAGTGAACTAGTGGATGGAAGCTATCTCTCTCTTTCAAATAAATAAATTAATCTTTTTTAAAAGTTTGTATAAAATATTTACTCCTATTTTTCCCCCTAAGAAAATTATACTTTTAGCTCTTACACTTAGGTCTATTTTGAGTTCATTCTTGAGTTAAATTTGAGTTACCACTGTGTGTTGTGTGTGAAGAAGGGGAACGTGGATACTCAGTTGTCCTAGCAATATCTTGAAATGATTCTTCTTTCCCCTGTTAGAACTGTCTTGACACCCTTGTCAAAAGTCAGACTGTTGGGTGTGAGGGTTAACTGTGGGTTCTTAACTATATCCCATAGGTCTATATGTAGCTTAAAGGTAGCTTAATACCTGTAGCACCCTGTTTAATAATTATGGAATTGTCACAAGTTTTGAAGTTGGGCAATATAAGTCACTTTTTTTTTTTTTTTTTTTTTTTTTTACAGGCAGAGTGGACAGGGAGAGAGAGAGAGACAGAGAGAAAGGTCTTTCTTTTGCCGTTGGTTCACCCTCCAATGGCCGCCGCGGCCAGCGCATTGCGGCCAGTGCACCACGCTGATCCGAAGGCAGGAGCCAGGTGCTTCTCTTGGTCTCCCATGGGGTACAGGGCCCAAGGACTTGGGCCAACCTCCACTGCACTCCCGGGCCACAGCAGAGAGCTGGCCTGGAAGAGGGGCAACCAGGACAGAATCCGGTGCCCCGACCGGGACTAGAACCCGGTGTGCCGGCGCTGCAAGGCGGAGGATTAGCCTATTGAGCCGTGGCACCGGCCAGTCACTTGTTCTTAAAGTTAATTTTCTTATTGAGTTAATATCTTTAAGGTAGAAGGGAAGTTCAAAATAAAACTGCCTTTAAATTGAAAGTTGCTGATGGATCACAAAACAGCTAGATATGTACAACAAACAGAAAAAGGAAAGGAATTCTGTTATGTGCAATTAAGGGTTCAGAGCAAAGAGATTCTAAGGATAGCATCAGGCACTGTAAGGACAACATCATCTGTACATATTCTGCCAAGTTGCATGACCAGGCGAGGAAAGTGTCCAATGATCATGCTGTGTTTATACTCTTTCTACTCCCAAACTTCAGCATTTAACTGTTAGAAAACCATAGGCCCATCTGTTGTGGGAAGGTCAAAGTGGTTGCTTTTTGAAAATCAGACTTACTTTGTGATTATAATTGATCCAATTAGTTCTTCCTCCACTCTCTTCTTCCAATCTCCATATTGGGTGTTTTCATAGATCCTTACTATTATATCGTAAGCAGTTTCCATTCGGATCAGTTTGTGACTCACATCAGCACAGAGGGTAAGGCTGTTTTCGTATTGCAGAATAGACGTAATATAGCCAGGCCAGATTTCCATCCTGCAAACAGTAAGTGACATGATGATCTTCAAGTCCAAGTTTGCAACATGAAGCCAAGCTTTTCAGGGCCTGAGCTCTAAGACAAATACTTAGCAGTCATTTGCTCCCAATTCCTTTTTAGTAAGGACTGGCCTTTTTGAAGGATCTCCAAATAAAGATTGACCAGATGTGCTACTTAAAAGTAATACATCATCTTTGTTAGACCATTTTTATTATCACTTATAGGCTTAGCTCTCCATCTGTATACATAAAATATAGAACTTTTACAATTAGCTTCTTTATGTGTCAATAAGGAATATAAACACATACAAATCAGCTTAATTGCTATGATTGAGGTATTTTCAAGGAAAAATTTGTCACCCAGGTTTTAGGGTTCCTGTGATGTTTGCAGAACCAAATACTTTAAAATTTTAGCATAAATCATGAACCATAAACAGGAAACTTTTCACTGCATTTTTTTTTAAATTTTTTGACAGGCAGAGTGGACAGTGAAAGAGAGACAGAGAGAAAGGTCTTCCTTTGCCGTTGGTTCACCCTCCAATGGCCACCGCGGCTGGCGCACCACGCTGATCCGAAGGCAGGAGCCAGGTGCTTCTCCTGGTCTCCCATGGGGTGCAGGGCCCAAGCACTTGGGCCATCCTCCACTGCACAGCCAGGCCACAGCAGAGAGCTGGCCTGGAAGAGGGGCAACCGGGACAGAATCTGGCGCCCCGACCGGGACTAGAACCCGGTGTGCCAGCGCCGCAAGGCGGAGGATTAGCCTAGTGAGCCGTGGCGCCGGCCATTTTCACTGCATTTTAAATTTACATTAAACTGAAAACTTAATTGCTAATGATTGGTGGGTACCACTAAAAAGGCCATCCCTTATAAATCATACCACTTCCCACGAGAGTAACTTTCTCAAAAGAATTATATGGTCAAGTCTATAGAATACAAGATTTCTCCACTTTATACACACTTATGTTCATGGAACTCCATTGCTTTCTTGTTGTTGTAATAGTTGCGACCAATTTGCTTCAAATTCATCAACTTCAGAACTCTAGAAATTGAAAGAACAAGTTTTGTTGGAAATACACTCATTATTAAGCAGTTGGTAACACATAAGAATTCATTAGGAAAAACAAGCTGTCTATGGGTTTGTTAATTTATCAATTAACACAAAATAACAGATAAGTAAATTACATTATGAGGTAGATAGTTTCATTTGATCTCAGTGCTTCTGTCTCCTCATAACAAAAATATCATGTAGATGTCATCTAAATGCCCTTCATTCTGAGAACTGATCACAACATCTTTCACACAGTGTATCCCAAGTTTTAATCTTCAGCATTTGTTCATCACAGTGAGTATGGAATAGAAAACAATTGTGGGCCGGTGTGGTGGCATAGCGGGTAGAGCTGCCGCCTACAGTATTGGCATCCCATATCTGTGCTAGTTCAAGTCCTGGCTGCTCCAATTATGATCCAGTGCTCTGCTATGGTCTGGGAAAGCAGTGGAAGATGGCCCAAGTTATTGGGCCCCTGAACCCACGTGGGAGACCCAGAAGAAGCTCCTGGTTTCAGATCAGCACAGCTCTGGCCGTTGTGGCCAACTGGGGAGTGAACCAGAGGACAGAAGACCTCTCTCTCTCTCTGCCTCTCCCTTCTCTCTATGTAATTCTTTCAAATTAATTAATTAATTAATTAATTTTAAAAAAGGAAAGAAATGTATTTGCACTAGAGAGGAAATATGCATAGACTCCTTCTCAACGGGTACCAGACATGGGAAATAGGGACAGGCAGGGATCAAGTACAGATCAGGGATAAGCTACTGAACTTGCACATTCTGCTTGAGTCTCCAGTATCATTTCATCTCAAAAACCCTTCACTCTCTCAATACCTGGCACTGGCAACGACAAAAACCCTAGAAGTCAATTGACCTCAAAACTGAGACACAGGAATCCACAACTCAATCCCACAGAAAAGAAATCCAATGAACACACCTTCGAAAGAGGATGTTGAAATAGCGTATGCATTCGGGGTGGCTGGGTCGGAGTTCCTTGGAAAATCGCAGTGTAATCTGTATAACTTTATCATCCTCATTTCGGCCGAACATCTTGTCCTTGAGGTACACAACAGCAAACAAGTGTCCAGATGCTCCTCTCAGAAAGCTCATTTCTACATACTACATGGCACAACCGTCTTTCCCCGAGACACAAGCATACAGAAAATGTGTTCCACAAAAATGAAGCATCAGAGTTTAATACTGAAAACATCCTAAATTCCTATAAATTGACTATAGAAAATTTATTGGAGAAAATAAGACCTATGAAAGTGATGGGAATTTGGGGGGCGGGGAGCTGAAGTTTTGAAGGAAATACTAAATTATTCAAAATTTTGTTACTAGCTTTTTTTGGTCATTTGGTGCTTAAACTTCACTTAAATGCCATGGAAGTACTAAAAACTGAGGCATTATTGAGTATCAGTGAAGATGAAACATGCATATGGCCTTTGTCACAAGTGACATGGCCAAGAGGGCCTAAGGATATCTTTATGAACCAATGTAGACAAAGTTTTATTTTGAAAAACAGAAGTGGAGGCCAGTGCCGCGGCTCAACAGGCTAATCCTCCGCCTTGCAGCGCCAGCACACCGGGTTCTAGTCCCGGTCGGGGCACCAGATTCTGTCCTGGTTGCTCTTCTTCCAGGCCAGCTCTCTGCTGTGGCCCAGAAAGGCGGTGGAGGATGGCGCAAGTGCTTGGGCCCTGCACCCCATGGGAGACCAGGAGAAGTACCTGGCTCCTGCCATTGGATCAGTGCGGTGCGCTGGCCACAGCATGCCAGCCATGGCAGCCATTGGAGGGTGAACCAACGGCAAAAGGAAGACCCTTCTCTCTGTCTCTCTCTCTCACTATCCACTCTGCCTGTCAAAAACAAAACAAAACAAAACAAAAAAAACAAACAAAAAACACAGAAGTGGAAATGGGAAAGGAAGGCAAAGGTCCAATAGCAATACTTAACCACATTTTCTACTTTTCTGGGTAATATTAACGAGTTTCCATCCAACAGAAAGTAATTCCCAAGTTCTGACTTGTTTTGAAGAAGTAAATCCGTACGAAGGGCAGTATCTTCTACTTCTGGGTTGAAGTCCACGTTGTATACATAAGCATTCCACTGGGGCCGGGACGTCACCCGGAAATGGTTGGCCATAAGCTTTACCTTTGTACCTTCTGAACCTGGAAGATTGAGCCACATGGCAATAATCAAAGAAGATGACCCACTGAACCAAGGAATTCAGATGCTGCTCTTGTGACAGCGGCAGTTAGCTGCACCAAGGACATAAACAAAACAGTGAATATTTGTCTTTATCTGGTGTCCAGAATGTCACACCAGCAATTTTCAAAGTGCAAGCCCACAAGGATAAAGTTTGAGTAAGATTAAAATATTTAACAATGGGGCCAGCACTGTGGCAGAGTGGGTAAAGCTGCTGCCTATAATGCTGGCATCCCATATGTGCGCCAGTTCAAGACCTGGCTGCTCTACTTCCAATCCAGCTCTCTGCTATGGCCTGGAGGAGCGGTGGAAGATGGCCCAAGTCCTTGGGACCCTACACCCACGTGGGAAACCCAGAGGAAGTTCCTGGCTTCAGATTGGCACAGCTCCGACCGTTGTGGCCAACTGGGGAGTGAACCAGTGGATAGAAGGCGTCTCCCTCTCTCCTTCTGCCTCTCCTTCTCTCTCTGTGTAACTGACTTTCAAGTAAAATAAATCTTTTAAAAATATTTAACAATAAAAATAAGGCAAGAACAAAACTTCTGCTCCTTCCAGAAGGGAATTCAGTGAGCTACCATGTGTAACAATATTTAATTAAAAAAAAAAAAATCTTGGGGCTGGCACTGTGGTGCAGCGGGTTAACACCTTGGCCTGAAGCGCCGGCATCCCATATGGGCACCAGTTCAAAACCTGTCTGTTCCAATTCTGATCCAGCTATCTAATATGGCCTAGGAAAACAGCAGAAAATGGCCCAAGTCCTTGGACCCCTGTACCCGTGTGGGAGACCCGGAAAAAGCTCCTGGCTCCTGACTTCAGATGAGCACAGCTCTGGCTGTTGCAGCCAATTGGGGAGTGAACCATCCGATGGAAGACCTCTCTCTCTCTGCCTCTGTTCTCTGTGAAACTCTGACTTTCAAATAAACAAATTATTTAAAAAAAAAATCAACACAACCAAAGAATCAGTCATTTTACTTAAAGGGCTATAAAAGGAAAAGAATACAGAATTCATTCAAGACTTTGCCAGAATTGTCATTTCTGCACAAGTAAATGCTATTACAAGTATGTGTGTGGTGAGGAGGTGCCTCCACTTAACACTGATGATAGGAAGCTTTAGAGAGTCTGTTACACACAGAATTTCTGTTTCTAACCCAACACTTACAGCCAACAGCTCTATAAAACTAAATTGTTACAGGCCAGCTTACCTATTTTTGATGTTTTAACGTGTTCCATGTTCTGCCTGGTATTTACCACATGGTCTTCAAAGAGTCCGCCAGTCCTCGGCGTCACTGATAATGTCTGCAATTTAGCCGAAAGCTCAGCTTCTCCTAGGGATGAAGAAAGGTAAAAGGCAGAGATTTACTCAGTGAAAAGGGAAATGTAATTAAAAAAAGACATTAGCAACCCCCAGTTACTCCAAGAGGTAAGGTTGAAAAGATGACATCACAGGATCTGAGTGACATCATCTCAATGGGTTGCCATTAAAGCCTTTTTATCAAGTCCCCAGTCTACGCCCGTGGTTGCCTTGGCATTCCAAATATTTCTCTCTCTTTTTAAAGAATTATTTGAAAGTTACAGAGAGAGGGAGAGACAGGTCTTCCACCTGTTAGTTCCCTCTCCAAATGGCCACAACAGCTGGAGCTGTGCTGATCCAAAGTCGGGAGCCAGGAGCTTCTTTCTGGTCTCCCATATGGGTGCAGGGGCCCAAGCACTTGGGCCATCTTCTGTTGCTATCCCAGGCCACAGCCTGGATTGGAAGAAGGGCAGCAGGGGCTTGAACTGGAGCCCATATGGGATGCCAACACTGCAGGCTGGGGCTTTAACCCACTGCACCACAGCGCTGGCCCCTATTCCATCTATTTCTGTTAAGGCGTTTGCTCTGTTTCATCAGGTACTTGCTCACAGGCCAACATTCTAGAAATCTAGGTTCTGGCTCTCCATCTTCCAATCAGCCCACTCCTTGGCACTACACTGCCTTTAGTGGCCATCAGGAAGTGACCGGTGAAATGGGCTTTTGATACGAAATGATCTATTTTTTCTATTAGTAGTAATTGCAATTTTACTAAATTTTAAGATTTAAATAGATTTAGGTGGTTCTACAAAGTCAGCATTTGAATAACACTGCAAAGCAGTTTTTCAGTGAGAAGCGGTATTGCAAAACCAAGACTATATACACGTTCTCTGTAAGTCCTATATCTGAATGGTCAAGAGAGGCCATGTCTTGGGTTACAAATTTTTTTTTTTTACAGGCAGAGTGGACAGTGAGAGAGACAGAAAGGTCTTCCTTTACTGTTGGTTCACCCTCCAATGGCCACTGCAGCCGGTGCACCGCGCTGATCCGAAGGCAGGAGCCAGGTGCTTCTCCTGGTCTCCCATGGGGTGCAGGGCCCAAGCACTTGGGCCATCCTCCACTGCACTCCCAGACCACAGCAGAGAGCTGGACAGGAAGAGGGGCAACTGGGACAGAATCCAGCACCCCGACCGAGACTAGAACCTGGTGTGCCGGCACCGCAAGTGGAGGAATTAGCCTATTGAGCCATAGCGCCAGCCCAAAAATTGTTTTCTTAAAAATGGTAATTCTGGAAACCATTATGCCTAGTTTATGATACTCTTACAAGAGTCTCAATTTTTATAATTGAAAAATTATTTAACTATATTTTATTCATAGAAGTCAGTGATTTTTAACAAACTCTCAACTAATTCCTGACAAATGTAGCAATCAAACACATTAAAATTCATTTATTGACATTTGCAACATCACATGTACTATACAGTTAATCCCAATGCCTCAGAGGTATCATCAGTTAACAAAAAAAGGAGTACTTCAAAAAGTTTATGGACAAGTAGAATTAAGGGAGAACTTTTGGATGGGCCTGTGTTGTGGCATAGTGGGTAAAGCCACTGCCTGTGATACTGGCATCCCATATGGGTGCCAGTTTATATGCTAGTTGCTCCACTTCTGACCCAGCTCCCTGCTAACAGCCTGGGAAAAAGCAGTGGAAAATGGTCCAAGTGTTTGGGTCCTTGCCTCCCATGTGCTTCTGGTTTCAGCCTGGCCCAGCACTGGCTTTTTGCTGCCCTCAGGTTGGAGGGGTGAATCAAAGGATGGAAGATTTCCCTGTCTCTGTGGTGCCAGCATCCCATATGAGCACCGGATCATGTCTCGTCTGCTCTTATTCTGATCCAGTTCTTTGCTGTGGCCTGGGAAAGCGGTAGACCCAGAAGAAGCTCCTGGTTTCGATCTGCTCAGGTTCAGCTGTTGTGGCCATTGGAGAGTGAACCAGCAGATGGAAGATCTGTCTCTCCCTCTCTCATTCTACCTCTCAAATAAGTAAAATATTTTAAAAGGAATTTTTCAAAAATATATTTTGGTGCAAAATATTTTTGAAATCCAGAGCAGACTCTTATCCTACTGGTTAAGTTGCCTGCATACTTCATGGGAATACCTGGTATGATTCCCAGCTCCAACTTCTGACTCAAACTTCCTGCTAATGCAGACCCTGGGAGGCAGCAGGGGAGGGGCTCAAGTAGTTGGATTCCTGCTACATTCACAGGAGACCTGGACTAGGCATTTGGGGAGAAAACCAGCAGATGAGATCTGTCACCCTGTCAGTGCTTCTTATAAAATTCAATTTTTGAAATCTGCATCATTTTAAGATTTATTTATTTGAAAGTTAGAGTTACACAGAGAAAAGGAGAGAGAGAGAGAGGTCAGTCTTCCATCTACTGGTTCACTCCCCAGTTGGCCGCAATGGCTGGAGCTGTGCCGATCCAAAGCCAGGAGCCAGGAGCTTCTTCCCGGTCTCCCACATGGGTGCAGGGCCCAGGGTCTTCAGTCATCTTCTACTGCTTTCCCAGGCCATCGTAGAGAGCTGGATCAGAAGTGGAGCAGCTGGGATATGAACCCACGCCCATATGAAATGCCAGCACTGCAGGTGGAGGCTTTACCCGATATGCCACAGTGCCAACCCCTGCATCGTTTTCATAATATACATCTCCATGAACTTTAAGACCCTTGTATGTATGAATTTATTTTTGGCACCAAAGCAAACTTAAAATTCTCCCTTCTATGAACTTTTTAAATTACCCTCCTCTATATTTTAAGTACTCAAATGTATAGCTTCATTTTAAGGGTTCTGGATTCTGTATTGTTCTAACATTTACCTGTTTTTTTTTTTTTTTCATGTTTACAGTTTGACCCCTCAGAAGCTATTTTTGCTATAAGAAGTGGATAATCAGTTCTGGATATTTTATCACATTAGCTTTGGATATTTTAATCACAAGTTCTTGGCAAATGACAATTCACAAGCCTGTGTGCTCACTTGTACCAGTGTAATGCGGGTCACTTGTGACCTGTGAAGGATGGGACATTGCGGGTGAAACACCCAGAAGGTCAAGGAGTTGTCTGAACTTGCAAATACAGCAATTTAAGAAGTCAAGGAGGAGGCTCGTACTGGTGCTGTGGCATAACAGGTTAAGCCACCGCCTGCAGTGCCGGCATCCTATATGGGCGCTGGTTTGAGTCTCGGCTGCTCCACTTCTGAGCCAGTTCTCTGCTATGGCCTGGGAAAGCACTAGAAGATGGCCCAAGTCCTTGGGCCCCTGCACCTGCATGGGAGACCTGGAGGAAGCTCCTGGCTTCAGGTCAGCCCAGCTCTGGCTGTTGCAGCTATCTGAGGAGTAAGCCAGCGGATGGAAGACCTCTCTTTCTCTCTCTGTGTCTGCCTACTGTAACTGTGCCTTACAAATAAAAATAAATAAATCTTAAAAAAAAAAAAAAGCAGCAGCAAAGAAAAGATGTCCCTAGAATTCCTAGTTAACTGAACTATTTTAGACAAATATTTTGTAAAATTTTGAAAAGCAATTCTATCGAGTTGCCTTATGAAAAACCATCTTTGTCCTAAGCTTTTATGTTTAAGGCCAAACACTGACAGCCTGATAATTCACTGAAGGACAGGACAAAGTCACAGCTGTAAATTCCCCATTCTGCCAAACCTCATGGGAATTTGAGGCTGTGTGTCCACAACTTTCTATCGTTAGAAGGCACCTGCTGCATTAAGCATCCCCTAACCCTCATCTTACCCCCATTCCCCACTCACCTGGAGATGGGACTCCTCCTTCTGCTCCTTTTTGTTGCTCACGTGCAGCCGGCAGGCCTCTCTCCCACGCGGCCCCTGGGCTTCTCCCGCGCACAGCTGCTCTGCCTCTCGAGCGTGCAGCTGCGGGGCCTCTAGTGCGCGCACGGCCTGGGCCTCTGGCACGTGCACGGCCTGGGCCTCTGGCACGCGCATGGCCTGGGCCTCTCTCCCATGCAGCCCCTGGGCCTCTCTCATGCGCAGGGCCTGGGCCTCTCTCCCAGGCAGCCCCTGGGCCTCTCTCATGCGCAGGGCCTGGGCCTCTCTCCCATGCAGCCCCTGGGCGTCTCTCAGGCGCAGGCCCTGGGCCTCTCTCCCATGCAGGCCCTGGGCCTCTCTCCCATGCAGGCCCTGGGCCTCTCTCCCATGCAGCCCCTGGGCCTCTCTCCCATGCAGCCCCTGGGCCTCTCTCCCATGCAGCCCCTGGGCCTCTCTCCCATGCAGCCCCTGGGTGTCTCTCAGGCGCAGGCCCTGGGCCTCTCTCCCATGCAGCCCCTCTCTCTCGTGTGGCTGCTGGGCCTCCCTCTGGTTGTAGCTGACGTCCAGACTGGAATTGAACAGATAGTTGGGTCTGTACATTTTCAGAGATGAAACTAAAGATTAGTGCTTTCTATATGTTCATTCATCACTCCAATGGCATTATCAGGGCATAAAGCCAGAGACCTTCTTTAGAAGAGCTCACATTCCAGTGACAGGAAATAAATTTTATAAACAATTCATAGTACCTTGCATGTTAATTGCTAGAGAAATGAAGAAAGCATGACACACAATGAGGAGGATCAGGAGTTACCAGGAAGGTAAGGTATGAATGGGTGGGTTGCACTGATTAACAGGAACAAAGGAGAGCCTCAGCACAAGGTGACATTGAACCAAAGAGTCAAAGGTGGGGGATGGATTAGCAAAGTGACACAAGCCATGCATGGGGGAAAGCAATGAGTTGCTCAGGTAGGATAATTCAAGGAAGAACGAGGAGGCCTGTAGTTGGAAGAAGGCAAGTGAGGGGAGACTTTGGAGGAGCAGCCAGCAAGAGGAAGGTGGCCTTCTGTCTGATCCCATGAGGGTGGGAGTCCTCCCATGGGTTGGAAACAGGAGCTACTTGATTTATCTGGTACTGCTCTTATTAAAAAAAAAAAAAAGAAAGAAAAAGAAAAGGTTTACTTGAAAGGCAGAGTTACAGAAAGAGGGGGAGAGGCAGAAGCAGAGAGACATCAATCTGCTGGTTCATTCCCCAGATAGTCACAATGGCCAGGGGCGGCATCAGGCCAAAGCCGCAAGCTCCAAACTCCATCCAGGTTGCCCATGTGTGTGGCAGGGGCCCAGGCACCGGGGTGCATCTTCTTCTGCTTTTCCAGGTACATCAGAACGGAGTTGGATGGGAAGTGGAGCAGACTGGGTGGCACCCCCATTGGATGCTGGCGTTGCAGGCAGTGGCTTGACTGCTACACCTTAATGCCAGCCCACCTGGTTCTGCCTCAGAGCACATTCTTGGGTGGGTTGGGGGGACAGGTAAGAGCAAAAACCAGGAAACCAGGAAGCCACTGCATGTCTGGCAAGGGTAGGCATGGTCTGGACCAGAAGGTCCAGGTAAGAAATTGCCAGCCCCTGGGTAGTTTTTGTTGGAAAAAGATAAAGCCGACAGTATTCCCTTGTTGTTTATACAGAAGTTACTGGTGAAGAGAGGAGTTTGAGATGAATCCAGAGACTGACCTAAGCAAGCAAAAGAAGGCAACTCCTTAGAAGGCAGTGGTGTTGGCATGCTGGGGAGGGAAACTGGGAGTGTGGGATGTTTGTGGACATCTGGGGGATCTGTGTAGTACATGAGGGTGTCTGGCTGGATATTTAGGCAGGAGGACCTGCTCACATCCCAGACAGCATTTGAAACCATGGCACCAGGTAATGGCACTGAGGGAGGGAGTGTACATGGGAAACCTGCAGGCTGGAGCCAGGGCAGAGCAAGAGGGCCAGGAGGGGAATCCAGCAGAGGAAAGAACGGATGTGGCCAGCAACGAAGCAGGTGTGCAACGCCACCACGTGGAGGCAGGTCATCAAGGAGGAGAGGGGGCTCTACGAGGCTAAGCACAAAGGACAGGGCAAGCTCAGAGAGATCAGAACCAACCTAAATTTGGGAAAGAGAAGCGAACAGGGAGCAGCTGCAGTAGAGTGGCGCCCAAGAGGCTGCCTGGAGAGAAAGGAGGGGACAAGAGCCAGTGCTCAGAGTGGACAGAAGACTCTGGCAGCCAGAAGCAAGCAAAGACAGACAAGCCAGGAGGGGAATGCAGTAGCTGTGAGGGAAATGGAATCAGGGATGGATTCCTGTGGAATGGGAGGAAACTCAGCGGGTGTGAATGCTGATGGGAATAATCTAGATAAGCAGACTCCTGCTGCCCAGGGAGAAGGGACGGACACTTGCAAGAGAGATGTTCCAGGATAAAGGAGCTGTTAAGAGGCCTGGGTGTAAGTGAAGATATTTCCTCTAGGCGGGCACAGAGCTAGTGCCCCTGGAGTCTCAGGGGATGGCAGGCTGGGCAGGTGCTTTCCCTCTCCCAGTTAAAGTCTCAGGATTAGGAGCAGGGAGGAGGGGTTGAGGTTTGAGGGCAGAAGCAAAGGAGAGAGGAGCAACAATCAGTAGGGAGATTGGGCTTGGATGATGACGTGTGACTGCCAGAAAGGACAGGGTCCCACTAGGGATTGGGAGGCAGGACCCCTTAGCATTGCTGGGGGTCTTCTATATGAATATGGATATTCAGCCACAGACAGCATTGACCCCAAGTTTTTAAACACTCCTGGAAATTCTATCTGCCTTGGACCATGCAAGTACAAGAGCATGTCAACAATTGTGTGGAAAGTGGAATTAATAGACATGTTTATTTTGGTGTCAGCATTTTTGAAATCCATGCATACTAGGGGTTTTCAACAAGTTCATGAAAATTGCATACCATTATTTTTAAAAAACTATGCATGGATTTTGAAAATATTTCACACACACACCTTTTAATTTCATTTTCTCCATGAACTTTGAGAACCCCATTTTACGTTCGTGAGGTAGATCATTTTGAAGTCAGTTTCAAAGAGGAGTCCCCAGCTGAAGGCAAGGAACGTAAAAACCATTGCAACCTGTTTGGGTTGCAAGCAGGTCTGAGTTTGCACACATGAAGCAAACAAGAGCAGGAAGCAGTTGAGAGTGTACCCAGGTGGGTAAGTGCTCCCCCTTGCCAACACCCATGGAATCTGATTTTCTTAGGAATTTTTACAAGCTCTCATTATGCAGGAGACGATCCTGCACCTAAATGACACTGGCTCAACAATGGGCTCCATAGGCCTATCTTTTGTGTACAGGAAGCAGTGAACATTACAGGACTCACTGCGGCAGGTGCCGTGGATTGGGGCCTTGTCTCAGAGAAGAGTCTGCCTTGGAAATTTCTCCTAGACCTGCCGGACATGGTGGTCCTGAAGATGGTGACCCTGAAGGCGGGAAGTCCTGAGAGAGCATGGTTAGATTAGACAAACTTCTGAAGTTCCATTCTCCCACCCCTCTTATTGCTGCTTCAATGGAAGCATCAGACTACTAACTACATGCTGCTCCAATCACACCGATTGAATAAGATGCAATGAGTAGGCAGAGAAGCAGCCCTGTAGTGAAACACAGGGGACCTGGGCAAAATATCCCTAAGGAGTTTACAAGTTTGTTAGCTGCAATTTTTCTCCCCGGATACAGACCCACAAGACACTACAGTTTACTGCGTTTGAAAGTCAGGGGAGTCACAGGTTCTCTCCTACCAGGCAGCCCCTAGACCCCCAGCTCCACCCCGCCACTCAGCGGGTCCTTTACTCATCTCATCTTCTTGGTCCTTCAGGAACCCCTCTCACAGCTCACCTGTCCTCCTCAGGGATCAGGCTGACCTCTGCACCGTGCACCCACACTCTGTGATGTCACCCAGCAACACCTGAGCACAGGTGTCCACAGAGCCAGAGATGCAGCACTCCTTTCTAGGAGGCAGAAGATCAAGGCCGAGCTCAGCTCCCAACACTTGCCAGGATGCAGCCCGGCTCTCCTGTGAGATGATGCCCGGCACACTCAGAACAGACGCAGGTGCCCGCCCACAGGCTCGGCCCAATTTGAGTTCGACGCTGTGAGCCCGGCCTCCTCTGGCGCCGCCTCCATCTCTGCCCCAAGGAGGCCGGCGCTGAGCTGCACCTGGTAAGCTCAGAGATGCTCCCAAGTCTTAGTGGAGTGGGATCGGGGAGGTGGAGGGGGAAGGTGACAGGGAGAGGGTGTTCAGACATTGATTTAGTTCCTCCAAGAGGCAGCATCCATGCTCCTGAAAACTGTTTGGGCTCATACATGAGTCTGAGGAAGAGGCCCATGGTGTCTGGGTAACTGTTAAAAGTGGGTCTTGGAAGGCAGCCTTGGATGGCTGTGGGTCATCGCTGTTGTCAGTGTGTGTACTGCTTTTAAATTCTTATCCATGGAGAGGAGAGTAACCCAGGAAGGAGGGTGTGGGAGGAAGAGGGGAGGAAGAGGAGAAAGATCTGGGGCACTGGGCAGGTGAGATGCTCCCAGACCTCACAGTGTCCGGCCTGGTCCTCAGGTGTAGCAGGTTCTCAGGAAAGGTTTCCTGAGCTTGCATTCATCACACCTGGATTGTTTGATTCCCGGCCTCCCTGGGCTACCTGGGGCACTCTCCAGCACATCTTCTTGAATGCCTTTGGAGAAAGCTGTCCAATTTTGCTTCCTACTGGTATTATAGGTCATATGGCAGATTCATCCCTGGGTATCATGTACTTTACTAATCTGCTTATTGTCAGTTTCTCATAGGTAGAACACAAGGGCCATGCTGGAAGGACCCTGGTCTGTTCTTTCACAGCTCTTAGACACAAGAGTGCTTGGCAAAGAGTAAGTGTTCAATTAATACCCAAAGAGCGAGTAAGTGAACAGTAGTGGTTACATTCAATAATGAATGCAAAAGGAAGTCAGTCTATGCAATAACTCTTATAAATAACTGCATATGCCACGCAGTTCTCATCATGATTGGTTCTGAAGGGATAAAATAAAGAAAAATGCTAGTTTTCCTGGGTCAAAAAGGAAAGAGGAGCAGTGGGAGGTGCAAAAATGGCAATTACAGCGATAAATGACTAAATATAATCTGAGTGTTCATTCATTAGACATATGTTGGAGATATATAGTCACATTTATTTATTTACAACTGCAATGGGAAAACACACTAACACAAACCTGAAGAAAGCCAGTTAATGGAAAAAAATCATAAAACTGGGGATGAAAAACACAGCAAAGTACAGAAAAGGTGGTTCTTAAAAAACAAAAACAAAAACAATGATAGGCAGACCATCCAGCAGCATAATGAAGTAGAAAAGAGGGCTCAGAGTTGAAAAGAGAATGAAGATACCACAAAGAAGTAAAACAGAAACAATTATCAGGGAGCTATTAGCACACCTCTGCCAACTAATAGAGAAACCTGGGTGAAATGAATGGTGTTCTACAAAAATAGGCTACAAAAGGGCCTACTCTGACCACCCAACATAAAACTGCACCTGTCACTCTCTCCCCTTTCTCACCAGGTGACCTGTCCATTAGTGGCAGGTGCCTATCCTGACTCATCAGAAGAGAGACTCCTTGTGCTGCACCCTCAGGACTCAGCAGAGTGACGGCCACCTCGTTGACTCCCAGGGATACTAGTAAATGAAAGAATAAAGGGCCAGGAAAGGAACGTTGTACAAACAACTCCAGTCCCAGAAGTTGCTCCAGGGAATGCTTCCTCATCAAGGATTGGGTAATTCTCATTGAACACATTTGCTTTTAAGGAAAGGCAGCTGAGGGACCAGCACTGTGGCATAGCGGGTAAAGCCGTCACCTGCAATGCCGGCATCCCATATGGGTACCAGTTTGAGTCCTGGGTGCTCCACTTCCAATCCAGCTCTCTGCTGTGGCCTGGGAAAGCAGGAAATGTACCGCATGAGAGACCTGGAAGAAGCTCCTGGCTCCTGGCTCCTGGCTTTGAATCTGTGAAGCTCCAGCCATTGTGGCCATTTAGGGAGTAAACCAGCAGGTGGAAGACCTCTCTCTCTCTCTCTCTCTCTCTCTGCCTCTCCTTCTCTCTCTGTGTAACTCTACCTTTCAAATAAATAAATAAATCTTTTTAAAAATGAGGACTGCAAAAATAATGAGCACCATGGGTCCTTTATGCTGGCTATGCATTGGCATCACCTGGGAGCTTGTAAAGAGCTACCAATTCCCGGTGCCAGCTCTGCAGAGTTCTTGCTTTAGCTGGCCCAAAGTGGAGTCCAGCCTCCTGGATTCATGAAACCTCACAGATGACTGATGCCAGATGAGTTAGAGCGCTGACAACCCTGAGAAGCACTGGTACAAACAGGATTCACACCTGCTGTTAGGTCCCAGTCAGAATACCTGTCTTGTTGCAAATTTCAACTCCAAATACATAATGTCTTCGTCGTATGCTTGGATCAACAGAAACTTGTTACTGTAGTATAGTCAAATTTATCATTTTCCTCTATGCTTTGTGCTTTTTGACTGCCTTAAATTTTTTTCTAGGACCAGTGTTGCAGCAAAGTGGGTAAAAGCTGCCGCCTGTGACGCCGGCATCCCATATGGTTGCCAGGTCAAATCCCAGCTGCTCCACTTCTGATCCAGCTCCCTGTTAATTGCCTGGGAAAAGCAGCAGAAGTTGGCTAAAGTGCTTGAGCCCCTGCACCCATACAGGAGATCCGAATGAAGCTCCTGGCTCCTAGTTCCTGGCTTCTGGCTTTGGCCGGGTCCAGCCCTCGCCATTTCAGCCATTTGTGGAGTGAATCAACAGATTGAAGATTCTCTGTCTCCTTCTTCCCTCCCTCCATCTCCCCCTATCTCTTCCTCTGTAACTCTGACGTTCAAATAAATAAATCTTTAAAAAAAAAAAAAACAGAAATGAAGATTCTCAGACTCTACTGAGTCCTGTTGAATTAAAATGTGATCGTTAATTTGATCCATAAGGAATTCAAGAACATGCTTGCATTGCTCTCTCTGTTTATCAGTTTTAGGCTTTTTCTATTCACACTGAAGTGCCCTGCCTTCCCATTACCGACATCAACTGTCAGAGTTCCCACTTTAGCGGTTACATAAATGCAATTCACAGCGGAGCCATCAGAGAGCCTCTGAGTGCTCTTCTCTGCTTCTGCAGTTTTTGGTTTTCCCTTGAAAACCCTAATTGTTCAAACTCTAAAATTTTCTTGGTAATAATTTTTCATTAAATCTCCAAATCTCTTTCAATACTTGTAGACACAATAAATGTTCAGCCAACTCCTCTCTCACTCTCTCCTGGAGCCTCTAATCTCCCACGTGGGAGGTAAATTTATTATGAACTTGCATTTTTTTTAAAAAAGGTTTATTTGAAAGGCAGAGTTAGAGAGATTTTTTGCATTCATTGGTTAATTCTCCAAATGAGTACAAAGGTGGGGGCTGGGTCTGGCCTCATCCACACGGGTGGCAGGGGCCCAAGCACTTGGGCCATCTTCGGCTGCTGTCCCAGGTGCATTAGCAGCTGGATTGGAAGTAGAGCAGCCAGGACTTGAACTGGCACCCATAGGGGATGCTGGCATCTCAGGTGGCAGCTTAACCCACTGCACCACGATGCTGGCCCTCCATGAACTTGCACATTTCCAAAATGTCTTCCCTCCAACCTTTGCTTACGTGACAGTTGGGCTGTGTACAACCTTCCAGGTTGGAAATAATTTGCCCAAGGAGACAGATTGATTGTTTCCTGACTTCTACTACTGCTGTGAAAAAAGCCTAGCAACATGGGCTGGTTGTAGAATTATAAGCCACAAAGAAGCATGAAGTTGGGGCTGGCAATGTGGACTAGTGGGTTGAGCCACTGCCTGAGATGTCGGCATCCCATACCGGTGCGGTGTTCAAGACCCGGCTGCTCCACTTCTGATCCAGCTCCTTGCTGGTGCACCTGGGAAAGCAGAGAAAGATGGTCCAGGTGTTTGGGCCTCTGCACCCAGGTGGGAGACCCAGGAGAAGCTCCTGGCTCCTAACTTCAGCCTGGCCCGGCCCTAGCTGTTGAAGCCATTTGGGGAGTGAACCAGTGGATGGAAGATCTCTCGCTCTCTGTAATTCTACCTTTCAAATAATAAATCATTTAAAAAAATAGAACACGAAGTAATTGGATGTGATCTTTTTATCTTCTCTGTTCTGAAAATTCACCGTATTGTTCTATTTTCATTCATTGCCATGAACCACGATTTACTGTTTAATCTGGTAATTAGTGCCTTGGGTAATTAAAAATAATTTTGCCTTGGATTTATTACCTTTGGCGATTTTCTGTGTTTGAGTATTGGCCTTCCTGAGGCAGTTCATTTCACCATTTCTTAATCTTTTGCTATATGTTCCCAGAGACTTCCTCATCTCTACCACCTAGTTTTTCTGCTTTTGTATTTTTAATATCCAAGATCTCCTTTTCTTTTCCTTTTATTTTAAAAATTCATCGATTTGTTTGAGAGACAGAGTGGGGGAGAGCTCCTCCCTGCCAGCTCATTCCTTGAAGGCTTGTAATGACAGGGACTGGGCCAGGCTGAAACCAAGAGGTGAGAACTCAACCCAGGCCTCCCACATGGGGGGAAGGGAGCCAACTACTTGGGCCATCACTGCTGCCTCCCAGGGAACACAACAACAGGAAGCTGGAATTGGGAGTAGAGCCAGGACTCGAGCCCAGGCACTCTGACATGGGACGTGGGTTTTCTCAGCAGCATCTTATCTGCTAGGTAAAGCACCTGCCACTTCCCACCCTCCTTCCCCCCCCCCCTTTTTTTAATAACAGCTGACTTTTAAAAAGATTTCTCCTCTCTGAATGGTCTCTGACACTATTAAGCTTATAATTCTAGAACTTTTTTTTAAAAAAAGATGTATTTATTTATTTGAAAGTCAGAGTTACACAGTGAGAAGGAGAGGCAGAGAGAGAGAGAGAGAGGTCTTCCATCCACTGGTTCACTCCCCAATTGGCCGCAATGGCCAGAGCTGTGCCAATCTGAAGCTAGGAGCCAGTAGCTTCTTCTGGGTCTCCCACGCGGGTGCAGGGGTCCAAGGACTTGGGTCATCTTCTACTGCTTTCCCAGGCCACAGCAGAGAGCTGGATCAGAAGTAGAGCAGCCAAGATTCGAACCTGCACCCATATGGAATGCCAGCACTGCAGGCGGTGGCTTTACCTGCTATGCTTTAGTGCCGGCCCCTAATTCAAGAACTTTTAGCCCATCTTAAATCAAGGGTTGCATGATATTATTTTTCTCTATAAAATGAATGATTTTTACAACTATGAAATAATGTATTAGTTTACTGTTGATTTGTATAGCCACGTTTATTGTATCTTTCACCTCTGGACACCTGGCTTGTCACCTGCACACGCCCTCACCTTCACTCTGAGTTCTGATACCCAACCCTGCTGGCCTGCTGACCAGGTGCTCCCTTCACAGTGACTTAACGTCATCTCTCCACCTACCTATTTCTAGCCTTCTGTCTGAAAACTGCCATCGTCCCCTCCTCTCTGAGTGACACAATT
The DNA here is from genome assembly GCF_964237555.1 of Oryctolagus cuniculus. Classification (NCBI taxonomy): domain Eukaryota; kingdom Metazoa; phylum Chordata; class Mammalia; order Lagomorpha; family Leporidae; genus Oryctolagus; species Oryctolagus cuniculus. Next base: position 19,025,319 of record NC_091452.1, read on the forward strand.
GCCATCCCTGAAAGGTTTACCTCTCCAAGGAGAATTAGAAAGAAAAAGATACCTGGTTTTCCCCCCAACAGTCCTTGAGAATGAAAGTATCTGGAAATCATGCCTTGTGGGTAGAAACCCCACTTTGCTAGAAAATTGAGTCAAGAAATTGCGTATCTTAAGGAGGCATATAATATAATACACAACCTGTTCCCCAGGACCGTCGTATTTGATGACTACCAAGATCCTCAGAACAATCTGCAGAAATCCAGCAGCAAGGGTCTCGGGCTCCTGACTTTGGGGTTTCCATAGTGACAGGTCTGATGCCACAGGGAAGCAAATTGCTCCCTACCAGTGGGGAGATGCTGATGGCGTCTCCAATATGAAAGGCACAGCTTAAGCCCCCAACCTGTGATGGGGATCAGCAGTGACAGCTTTGCGCCCAGAGGAGCCCACAGCCCACACTGTAGCCGGGGAGCTGTAACTGTTTTACTAGGAGCAGTTTATTGATTTCTCTGTACTCAGGGCCTTATGTGCATTGTGTCAAACATTCTGCATAGAGATGAGGGCCCTGGGACCCACGGAGGCCACTCACCATGTAAAAAGGGTAGGAATTCATACACCTGCTACACTCCAAAGCCCTCTGTTTCCCATGAGTCATGACATCATTTCTTATTGTAACCTTCACCCTTAAAAAGAGGCCCTCTCCTTGTTGGCAGTCAGTCGTGTTTTCCTGGCAGGTCATCCTACAGCCCTGCCTAGCGGGCAAGGTCATGTCTCAGGCAAAGGCCCCCTGTGTCGTGTGTGTGGATACCTGAAGCTGCTGCCGTCTACCTCAGTGACGGCACAGGGAGTGAACAAGTCCCGGATCCACACGGGCTCTCTCTTGTAGCGTCTGAGTTCCGACAGGTGTGCTGTAGGTACCTGCAAACCTGCATGAACTAGAAAGGTCACTGTGAATGGAACGAGAAGCAGCCTTCCAGGTAGACGGAACAGCTTATGCAGAGGAGTAAAGGAAGCGAAGTCGCCATAACTGATGCTCGGTTTACCTGGCTCGGTGATGCTACCTGCCTGTCTCCAGGAGGCACTTGGACTCTAAGTTCTATCTTGGTGAAGGCATGGGTTTGGATACCGTTATTTTTATTTTTAAGAAATTCCACTTCCGGGCCAGCGCTGCGGCGTAGAAGGTTAAACTTCTACCTGTGAAGCCGGCATCCCATACGCGCGCTGGTTCGAGTCCGGCTGCTCCCCTTCTGATCCAGCTCTCTGCTACGGCCTGGGAAAGCAGCGGAAGATGGCCCATCCTTCTGCTTTCTGTCTCTATGAACCCAGACACACGGAATCATTCAGCGTTTATCTTTTTGTGGGCTTATATCCCTCAGAGCTTAGATGTTCTTCAGTCTGGGCGCAGGAGCGCTCTTTCTCCCTTAAGGAGTGTGGTTCCCCTCAAGGTGCGCGGTCCCCCCCCCCCCACCACCGCGGTCTCCCCCCCCCCACACACACACATAGCGCGCGGTTCCCTTCAGGGCGCGCGGTTCCCCTCACGGCGCGCGGTTCCCCCCACAGCCCGCGGTTCCCCCCACAGCCCGCGGATCTCCTCACAGCGCGCGGTTCCCCTCATAGCCCGCGGTTCCCCTGACGACTCGCGGTTCCCTCACAGCCCGCGGTTCTCCTCACAGCGCGCGGTTCTCCTCATGGCGCGCGGTTCCCTCACAGCACGCGGTTCCCCTGACGACTCGCGGTTCCCTCACAGCCCGCGGTTCCCCTGACGACTCGCGGTTCCCTCACAGCCCGCGGTTCCCCCCACGGCGCGCGGTTCCCCCCACGGCGCGGTGCCCGGGCACGGCCCGCAGGTGTCTCGGTCCGCTCCAGGGAGCAGCTCGGCTGTCGCCACGAGACGGCGCTGTTGTCTCTCTGCAATGACAACCATGACGAAATAGTCCAGTTCGTGCGGCTTGTGGGGGCGGGCGCGGTTGGCGCTGCGCACAGATCCAGTCATTTCACGGGAAAACCACCTCATCCAGGGACAGCAGCGCGCGGGGGGCCCAGGTCACCCGCCCGAGGTCGCTCAGCCGGGCAGCTCTGTAGACAATTCAGGCACACGGACCAGAGTCAGACGTTGTGTGGCAGAAATGTGGGCGAACGGCGACCCACCGCCCCAGCCTGGGAAGGCCACAGGGCCTGTCTGCCTTTCTCGGTCTACAATTCTGTCCTAACTACTCTTTAAGATGGTCTTGGGGGAGGGGGAGGGAGAGTGGGCGAGAGCAGGGGGTGGGGGAGAGGGAGGGTGGGAGGCAGGAAGGGAAAATCACCATCTTCTTAGAATTGTGTCTGGGAACGATATTGAATCTGTTATAAACTCCAACTGAAAATGAATTAAAAAAAAAACGATGGTCTTTCTTTTATAAAGTAATGGAGATAGTAGTATTTTTTCCCTGTTTTTAATAACCAAAAATTGAAGATGAGCTCCGCAGCGCTCCCTGCTCCCCGGCGGGTACGAGGCCCCAGAGACTTAACACGGAAGAGCATCTCACCGAACGGGCAAGCTGTCTTGCTGGCTTAGTAGAAGGTTCAGTGACTTTGGGAACCTTCTGCAACATACTACTGCTATGCAGCCTGTATAATTACGAATACACTACACAATGAAAACCATCACAGCAGAGTAATGAAAGAAGAGAAAGGGGAAAATTTTAAGTGGAATGAAAGGTTAGAGTCTTGGATGCCTTGGTAATCATATTAGTAAAGAGAAGTAAACTCCATCAATACAAGGCAGAAGCACTAAGTAGTTGTAAGCTTTTTTCTTTCTTTTTTTTAAAAATTTATTTGACAGGTAGAGTTATAGACAGTGAAAGAGACAGAGAGAAAGGTCTTCCTTCTGCCAGTTTACTCCCCAAATGGCCGTATACGGCTGGTGCTGTGCCAATCCAAAGCCAGGAGCCAGGTGCTTCTCCTGGTCTCCCATGGGGTGCAGGGCCCAAGCACCTGGGCCATCCTCCACTGCACTCCCGGGCCACAGCAGAGAGCTGGACTGGAAGAGGAGCAACTGGGACTAGAACCAGTGCCCATATGGGATGCCGGCGCCACAGGCAGAGGATTAACCAAGTGAGCCATGACACCGGCCCCAGTTGTAGGCTTTAAAATATGAGTAGATCTTATCCTTCTGGGAAGGAATAAAGTCCACAAGCCCAGGGCTCAATAAGTAGCAACTTCGACATCAATAGGACAACAGCGTATCTTTGACATTTGGACGTCAACAAAAGCCTTTGTCCATTGCAACCACAGCTGTGCAGGTATGGGCTGTGTGACTCAGGGCAGGTCATAGCCTCTCCCTCTGAGCCCCAGCTTCCTTGTATGAGCCATGGGGACCTACATCACAGGTGCATGTGGGGTCACAGCAGCTAATTTGTGAGAAGAGCCTGGTGCATGGTAGGTGTTCAACAGGGGATGACATTGGCATCAGTGTCAGAGAGCCCTGGTGGACACTGTGGCCTGCACTCCACCTCCTGGGAACTCACCAGGACTGGCTGGCCCTGGTTCCCAGGACTACTCGCCCAGGTGTCTGTCTCTAGCACACTAGGCTCCCAGCAATGAAAAATGGTGGTGCCATGGGTGGGTGCGCAGCAGCATCTAGTGGAGGAGAAGGGAAATGGACAAAGTGACACAACTGGGGACAGAAAGTTCTAGGGCTGGGACACAGGTTAGCACAGAAGCCAGGAAGGTGAGCTGCAGGTGTCGGGCGCCCCCAGCAAGGGCGTCAACAGAGATCCTTGAGCAGTGGCAAGGACTCCTGTGTGCCCGAGCCCTGTGTGCTAACGGAGCCGGGGTCTTGCTTCCTCTCCCCAGGCTCCCTGGGCGCTGGGCCTCTGGGTCCCGTGGAGGCAGAAGCCCATTGCTCATGTTGTGCTCCACCTGCCTGGGTTCAGCTGAGAGCCCTGCCTCTGCTGCCTCCGGATCCCAGTGCCCAGGATGCCAGGGCGCCGCCAAGATGTCCAGCTCTGGGCTGCCTGTCCCAGGGTTTCTGCCTCTGCCTGCCCGTGCTCTGAGGCATCCACCACCCACGTGGCTTTGCAGGGACCCCTTGCAGTCCCTTTCCTCTACTCCATACTCTTCTCCTTCATCCGTACCCACAGCCCTCTTCTCTCCTCCTTCTGCCAAAAGAACTCAGAAGAAACCAGCTTTTCTCCCATCTAGGACCCCCTCGTGGAGAGCTGTGGGGAGCCCGGAGCCCAGGCACAGGCACCCAGCGAGAGCTCAGGAGGTGGACGCCATGTTACCAGCTGCATCACCAGAGACGTGGCAGTGGGCCCACGCGGCTATGACAAGGGCTTCAGATTGCCAGCCGTTTATCCCCACAGCCTGAAACAGAGAGGAAATGCTAGCCCAGCGAGTGCAGTTTCTGTTTCCAAACTTGGAGCAGGAAGGAGCTGGTGGGAGGGCTGGCTACTGAGCTGCAGGCCCCCCAGCCCTCTCCTCACCCCAAGCGGAGGAAGGGAAAGTCCCTCGCTGTCCCACGGCGTCCCCTTCCCCTACTCCTGCAGTCCGTCAGCCCCTGGAGAAGGCTGGAAGGCGCCCCTTCCTGTGCCGCGTGGAGCAGGCAGCATCGGATCCAGGAGGCAGCCTGGTCTGCAGAGATGGAGCTCTCGCGGGAGCTGTACGAGACCCCTGGGGACAGGCTGGAAGCCTTCGTGAGGCGCAGCCTGCAGCCCCAGGGGGGCTGGAAGGAGCAGGTGCAGGACGCCTGGCACGGAGTCCAGCAGTTCCTGCAAGATCAGTGCTTCGAGGACGAGCTGGTCCAGGACCGGGAGGTCAGGGTGCTGAAGGTGGTGAAGGTGAGGACTCAGGGACCCAGCTCTGCCCCTCTGGCCTGGGGGGCCCTGGGGGGTGCGTCACTGTGTCTCTCCGAGCCTCAGACTCCTCCTCTGTACGTGGGCTTGTTTTGGTAAAGCATGGGAAAGTGCTCTTAAGCACTGAGTTATGCTACAGATGTGAAGTGAGGATGTGGTGAGGACTCCTAGTGTGCTGTGTTTTAATAGAAGTGCCGTTTGTGCGACTAGAAATACCAGCGTCTTCAGGTCCCCAGCCCCGCTTCTATTGGGGATATTGGTGTGTGTGCTTCGGATGGTGTCTCCTTGGAAATAATAAGAAAAAATACTGCATTTTCCCTTGCTCTCTCAATAATCTTGTTCCCAGTAATAGAGATACCTCTCAAATAAATATCTCCAGTAATTTTCAGCAGAACAGGAAATGCGTAGGACAAAATACGGTTGGGGTGAGTGACGTTCTTCCACCAGGCAGCAGCAAACGGGCGATGGCAGTGGGGACGCCACTGTGTTAAAGCTCAATGTCTCTCCTATGAGCAGGGAGGGGACGCACCCAAGGTATAGGATCCAGCCTCCCTCGTCTTTCCGCCTTTCTGGACCTTGGAAGACACTGGTTTTTCTTCTGACCTCGAGTCTTCCTGATTTGACCCACCTATAGCAGAATGAAAGTGCTATATTTGTGGAGAGTCAAATGTGCCGATTTCTTTTCCCTGTGTCGGGCAGAGTCTCCTGGGAGTGGCAGTAATTCTTGCAAAGACAGCCATTGCTGTACTTAATCTTGCCACCCTGTGACAGCCGCATTGCTCATTTCCTACTATTCTTTTTCCTCCAGTCAGGAAACTCAATTCCTAAATTAGAGTTACATAGGAATTAGGGGGCAGATCTAAAGTAAAAATGGTGTCATGATATTTTTCAAATTAAACAATACCTTTAGATACAAATGATAGAAAATTACAGATTACAAATCAAGTGCTATTAATAAAAAAAGCACTATCAAGACAGGTGTTTGGCATAGTGGTTAAGCTGCTCCTTGGGATACTCATGTCAGGGTGCCTGGTTCAAGTCCCCACTTTGCTGACAGTTCCAGATTCTTGCTAACCTGCACCACCAGAGGCAATAGTGATGACTCAAGGACTTGGGTCCCTGCCACCCATGTGGGAAACCCAAATTAAGTCCAGGTTCCTGACTTTGGCCTGGTCCAGCCCCAGCTTTTGTGGACCTTTGAAGAGTGAACCAGCAGATGAGAGTTATGTCTATTTTTCTCTTCCTTTCAAATAAATAAAAAAATAATAATTACTAGTGACATTTTATTGTCCTATGGTGATATTTAAAATATTTATAAATGACTGCAAAGTTTTTTCTTTCATATGCACTTATAAGCACAGTCATGCACCACATAGCAATGTTCCAGTGATGGCTGTGTACAAAATAGTGGTCCCAAAAGGCTACAACAGAGCTGAGCAATCCTTACTGCCTGGGGATGTGGTGTACTTATAGTGAGTGAGTTGAGAAAGATCCATGCTAATTTTTTAATTTTTTTTTGACAGGCAGAGTAGACAGTGAGAAAGAGAGACAGAGAAAAAGGTCTTCCTTTGCCGTTGGTTCACCCTCCAATAGCCGCCGCGGCCGGTGCACCGCGCTGATCCGATGGCAGGAACCAGGTACTTCTCCTGGTCTCCCATGGGGTGCAGGGCCCAAGCACTTGCACCATCCTCCACTGCACTCCCTGGCCACAGCAGAGAGCTGGCCTGGAAGAGGGGCAACCGGGACAGAATCCAGCGCCCCAACCGGGACTAGAACCCGGTGTGCCGGCGCCACAAGGTGGAGGATTAGCCTACTGAGCCGCGGCACTGGCCCCATGCTAATTTTTTTTAAATGTTTAGTATCATTCACCAGTGTTATTGTTAGAAGGTTTTTAATTGTAGAGTCAATGTGTTTACTTGTTATACTTCCTCTCCTATTTTCTTTTCTCTTTAAAACATTTATTTGAGAGCAAAGAAACAGAGACAGACAGACAGACAGAATTGCCAACTGCTGGTGCACTCCACAAATGTCCACAGCCACCAGGGCCAAAGGTGGGAGCCAGGAACTCAATCCAGGTCTTCAACACAGGTAGCAGGACTCAATCGCTTGATCTATCACCACTGCCTCCCAGGCTGAATAGGCAGGAAGCTGGTAGAGCCAGTAGCCAAAGCTGGGAACCAAACCCAGGCATTCTGATATGGGACACAAACATCTCTTGAAAAATTATTTATTTATTTATTTATTTTCCAAGTTGAATCCCTCCCTCCCTCCCTTCCTCCCTCCCCCTGCCCTTCTCTTTCTTGGGCAGAGAGAGAGAGAGAGAGAGAGAGATCTTCCATCAACTGGTTCACTCCCCAAATGACCACAACAGCCAGGGCTGGGTCAGGTCAAAGCCAAGATTCAGGGAATACCACCCAGGTCTCACATGAGTGCAGGGGGCTCAAGCACTTAGGCCATCTTCTCCTGCCTTCCCAGGCACATTAGTAGGGAGCTGGATTGGGAGCAGAGTAGCCAGGAGTTGTACCCACACTCTGATATGGGATGCTGGCCTCACAGGTGGCTGGTGACTCAACCTGCTGTGCCACAGTGCCAACCCCAAGACACACACATCCTAACTGGGATCTTAACTGCTAGGCTAAACACCTGTTCTTCTAACCCTATTTTCTATTTTTTTCTTTAGTTCTTTAGTCAGTTTTGTTTGCTTTTAGCAGCTTTCCCATTTCTTATCAATAGGTTGCCGATTGATGAAAAAAGCTTTTAACAAAAGGCAGTAGCCTTTTTTTTTTTTTTTTTTTTTTTGACAGGCAGAGTTAGACAGTGAGAGAGAGACAGAGAGAAAGGTCTTCCTTTTCCGTTGGTTCACCCCCCAAATGGCCCCTACGGCCGGCGCGCTGCAGCCGGCGCACTGTGCCCATCTGAAGCCAGGAGCCAGGTGCTTCCTCCTGGTCTCCCATGCGGGTGCAGGGCCCAAGGACTTGGGCCATCCTCCACTGCACTCCCGGGCCACAGCAGAGAGCTGGACTGGAAGAGGAGCAACCAGGATAGAATCCGGTGCCCCGACCGGGACTAGAACCCAGGGTGCCAGCACTGCAGGTGGAGGATCAGCCTAGTGAGCTGTGGCGCTGGCCCTGCAGTAGCCTTTCATGATAAAAACACTCAACCTAGGAATACAAGAGAACATCCAACCTGATAAAGGGGACTTACAGAAAACCCACTGCTAGCACCATGCACAACGGGGAAAGGATGAATGCTTTTCCCCTAAGATCAGGAATAAGACAAGCATGCTGGCTTTTGCCACATTAATTTCATGTTGCATTACAAGTCCTAGCCAAATAAATTGAAAAACACGCTCTGTTTATTGGTTGGAAGTCTTAGTTATGCTCAAGATGGTGATAGTCCCCCCAAACTACCTGCAGATTTAGTGAAGTCTCTATTAAAAATCCCAAAAGGTATTTTTGCAGAGATGGCAAAGCTAAAATTCACATGCAGTGTCAAGTCCCCGCCCCCTGCCAGCCAAAACAATCTTAAAAAAAAAAAAAAAAGATCAAATCTGGAACTCACTAGTAATCAGAGCAGCATGATCCTGCTATGAGGGTGGCTACATGGATAAGTAAATAGAATTTAGAGTCCAGAAATGAGCCCAAACACCTGGGATCCATGGATTTTCTTTCTTTCTTTCTTTTTTTTTTTTTTTTTTTTTTTTTACAGGCAGTGGACAGTGAGAGAGAGAGACAGAGAGAAAGTTCTTCCTTTTGCCATTGGTTCACCCTCCAATGGCTGCCGCAGCCGGCGCACCACACTGATCCGAAGGCAGGAGCCTGGTGCTTCTCCTGGTCTCCCATGGGGTGCAGGGCCCAAGCACTTGGGCCATCCTCCACTGCACTCCCTGGCCACAAGCAGAGAGCTGGCCTGGAAGAGGGGAAACTGGGACAGAATCTGGCGCCCCGACCGGGACTAGAACCCGGTGTGCCGGTGCTGCAAGGCGGAGGATTAGCCTAGTGAGCGGCTGCGCTGGCCCAATCCATTGATTTTCAAGAGATTGCCAAGACCATTTGATGGGGCAAACAACAGTCTTCAACAAATGGTCCTGGGACACTGGGTCAACATCTGCAGGTGAAGCCAGATCCTCACGTCATACAAAAAGTAACTCAAGAAGGATTGGATAAAAGTAATACCAAGAAGAAAATAGAAGGGCAAATATTCACAGTCTTGGGTTTGGCATTGATTTCTTAGCAATGGCACCCAAGGCGAAAGCAACCAAAGAAAAATAAATAAATTTGATTTCATGAAAATGTAAAGAACGTGTGTACTTTTTTTTTTTTTTTTTTTGACAACTTTACCTGCTACATCACAGTGCTGGTCCCAAAGATTTATTGATTGGAAAAGCAGAATTACAGAGAAATGAAGAGAGATAGACAGAGATATTCTATCTGCTGATTCACTTTCCAAATGGCAGCAATGGCAAGGACTGGGCCAAGTGGAAGCCAGGAGCCAAGAGCTTCGTCTGGGTCTACCGTGTGGGTACAGAAGCCCATGGACTTGGGACATTTTGCACTGCTTTCCCAGGCGCACTATCAGGGAGCTGGATTGGAAGTAGAGCAGCCAGGAATCGAGCTGCTGCCCATATGGGATGCCAGCAGTGCAAGTGGCAGCTTAACCCACTAAGCCACAGTGCCAGCCCCTTGTACACTATCTTAACAGACCAGTATCAGGAGAGAGAAAAGACAATATGCAAGATGAGAGAGACTATTTGCAAATCACGTGTATCATAAAGGTCTAGTATCCATAACACTTAAGGAATTGGTATAACACAACAACAAAAAGACAAACACTCCCATTTAAAAATGGGCAAAGGACTTGAATAGATATTACTCCAAAGAAGACATACAAATGACTCACAAGCGTATGAAAAGATGTTCAATATAATTAGTCACTAGGAAAATCCAAACCATAGTAAGATAAGACTTCATACCAACTAACATGACATAATTTTTTAAAATAAGGATTTTTTGAGTCAAAAATATGGAGAAATAAAGCCAGGCTCAAAAGACAAATACTATATATTATCTCTTATTTGTAGTAGTTAATTTAGATGAAGTAGAGGCCATATCATTTAGTATAAAGCCACATATCATGCCTCACTCTATCATTTCATACAAATGACAATGTACTCTTACTTCACCCATTAAAAAAAGAGAAACAAGGGGAGGAAGAGTGAGGGCTCCTGGGGTACTAGTAATGCTTTGCTCTTAATTTGGGTGTTAGTTACGAGTATGAGAAGATGACAAAAAACCTCATTTATCTGTACACTTATGTACATTTCTTGGTATGTATATTGTACTTCAATAAACTATTTAGAGGCTGGCGCTGTGGAGCAGCGGGATAAAGCTGCAGCCTGCAGCACCAGCATCCCATATGGGCACCGGTTCAGGTCCCGGCTACTCCACTTCCAATCCAGCTCTCTGTTTTGGCCTGGGAAAGCAGTAGAAAATGGACCAAGTCCTTGGGCCCCTGCACCTGCGTGGGAGACCTGGAAGAAGCTCCTGGCTCCTGGCTTCAGATCAGCTCTGGCCGTTGTGGTCATTTGGGGAGTGAACCAGCAGGTGGAAGACCTCTCTCTCTCTCTCTCTCTCTCTCTCTCTCTCTCTCTTTCTCTCTGGCTCTATCTCTCTCTGTAAATCTGTCTTTCAAATAAATAAAATAAATCTTTAAAAAAATAAATAAACTATTGAAGAAGTAGGACACATAAAACTACACACTTAAAAATAAGGGGAAACAGGAAGCCTTCTCCACTGTTGGTAGGGGACAAAATGGTATAGTTAATGTGGGAAAGACGTTCAAATTCCTCAAAATGTTGAACATGAAATTACCATGTCACCCACCAACTACTCCTAGGTACATACCCAGGTTCAATGAATAAGTATGTTTATTATGTCCATAAGTATGTTTATTATGTCCACAAAAAATGTGTACACAGATGTTCATAACAGCAATATTCACAGAAGTGAAAAAGTGGAAACAATGAATATATCCATCAACAGAGAACAGGTCTAGCCATATGATGAGACATTATCTAGCCATAAAAAGAGATGAGGTGTGTGGGGTCTTCAAAAGGTTTACAGAAAATGCTATTATGAAAAAAAAGTGTGGATTTCAAAACTGTTTTGCATCAAAACACACACTTTTTTTTTTAAAAGATTTTATTTATTTATTTGAGAGAGAGAGTTACAGACAGAGAGAGGTAGAGACTCAGAGAGAGGTCTTCCTTCTATTAGTTCACTCTCCAGATAGCTGTGCTGATCTGAAGCCAGGAGCCAGGAGCCAGGAGCCAGGAGCTTCCTCCAGGTCTCCCACACGGGCGAGGGGCCAAAGGACTTGGGCCATCTTCCACTGCTATCCCAGGCCATAGCAGAGAGCTGGATTGGAAGAGGAGCAGCCGGGACTAGAACTGGTGCCCATATGGGATGCTGGCACTGCAGGTGGTGGATTAACCTAGTGTGCCACGGCTCCTGCCCAACACACACGTTTTTGAGTCCTACTTTTCACAAGCTCTTGGAGTACTCTTGTGCTGATACATGCCACAACATGGCTGACCCTTGAAAGCATTATGCTGAGTAAGGAAGCCAGGCACAGAAGGCCAGAAGATACAAGTCAACAGAGACAGAAAGCAAATTTGGGGGAGGAGTCATGGGAATGACTGCACAGTGGGAGTACAGGGTTTCCTTTGGGGGTGATGAGAACATTTCAGAACTACATAGTGGATGGTTTCACAACTTTATGAATATAATCAATGCCACTGAACAGTCCACTCTAAGATGGCTACAATGGAGGCGGGTGTTTGACCTAGCAGTTAAGATGGTGACTGGGGTTGAGGGGAGGGACTACTGTTGTGGCTGAGTGGGTTAATGCCAGTGACACCAGCGTTCAATATGGATGCTCATTCCAGTTCCTAGTGCCTCACTTCCAATCCAGCTCCCTGCTAATGTGTCGCTCCCCCTCTTCGTGGAGGAACGACACAGGACCCTGCGCTGTTCTTTCGTCTGCTCGGCCCTCCCCGGGTTTGCTGCTGGTTCTTCCCGGGTTGGCTACTATCCCTTCCACCTCCGTGGAAGGGCAGTTCCCCCTGGCCACATTCCCCACTTCCGCAGGGGAGCGGCACACCGCCGGCCGGTTCTCTCGGGGGCTGCACGGGTTCCCTTAGATGTTCCCCATAGATGTTCCTGGTGCATGCCGTCTCTCTCCTCCTTTATAGTCCTCCTCCGCCAATCCTAACTCGGCTGCCCACACGCCGAGTACGCTGCTCTCCAATCAGGAGCAAGTCCTACAATTTATTAGTTGAACTGGAGGCAGCTGTGCGGAAGCTGTTTACTTCTCTCCCAGCGCCATATTGTGGGAGAGCAGATGCATAGAATAAGTCTTAATTCGAGTAACTTAGTCTAGTCCGGATTGCTCCCCACACTAATGCACCTGAGAAAACAGGCCCCTGTACCTATGTCAGAGACCTGGATGAAGCCCCTGGCTCCTGGCTTCAGACTGGCCTGGTGCTGGCCGTTGTGGCCATTTGGGGAATGAACCAGTGGATGGAAGATTTCTCTCTCTCTCTCTCTCTGTCTCTCTCTCTCTCTCTCTCTTTAACTCTGACTTTCAAAAATAAATCTTTTTTTAAAAGATGTCCATTGGGAGTCCATGTCCCTTATTGGAGTGTCTGGGTTCAAATCCCAACTCTGCTTCTGATTCCAGCTTCCTGCTAACAAGCACCCTGGAAGACAGCAGATGATGTAGGAGACCTTGTTTGAGTTTCCAACTTTTGGCTTTGACCTGGCCTAGCTGCAGCTCTTATGGCCATTTGGGGAATGAATCAACAGGTGGGAGCCCTCTGTCTCTGCCTCTCTGTCTGCTCTCAAATAAGTAAATAACAAAATGGTGCATTTATGCTATATGAATATTACTGTAATGAACAGAAAAGGGTGGTGATAGCTAGGACGTGTGATGAGAGTGGAGGAGGGAAATCACTGTGGGGATTGTGGGGTGACGTGCCCCCTCTGCTTCCGTTAGTCCTAACCGAATCCCTTCTCTTCCCTGTCTAGGCTCACGTCCACCTTAGGACTCTATACCTGTCCCTCCATGTTCCTAGGATGCTTTTCCTCCAACTCTTGGCCTGGCTGCCTCCCTCTCTGTCTGTGACTCAGTCCTCCTGCCCCTCTTCTGCCTTTGTGGAGTCACCTTAGGGGCCCCTTCCCAGGCCACCCAGTTCTCATGCTTCAAAGCGCTGAGCACAGTCTGATGCTTTACTGGTTTGATCATCTGCTTCTTGCTCAAATGTGAGCTCCATGAGAGAAAAAAAAAGTCACGTGACCCATCCACAGCCTCTTTCCCATGTTGGGCACAGTACCGACTTACCGAACAGATGAATGAATGAGTGAATGAAATTTGCCTGGAGGAAACTGGGGAAAAGTAGTTTGGTTTAAGTGAAAATGAAGCAGAGAAAAGTTGAGATGAACCATTCTTGTCTGTCTGCAGGGAGGAAGCAAGATGTTTTCCCCTTTAATTTTAGACTTGGAACTGTCTGAAGTCATCTCATTCCATCCCAGGGAGCTGCCAATTTTAAAATTCCTGTGGAGCTTTCCACTTCACCTCTTAGCTCCAGGATTCACATCCTTAGGGCTTGCACAGCCTGTTCTGTGAGCCGGATGCCAGCAGGCCTTGGCAACCTATGTAATCACACACATCCCTAACCTCTCACTGTTCCCCTTCCCTTCACAAGCTCACACTGTGTCTCTATTGCACCCTGGGAAAAGCTCCCTGCTCCAGTACCTGGGAGGCTCTGAGGAGAGGACTCATAAGCCTACCTTTGGCTATAGTCACTTCTCACATCTACTGCACTGATTTCTCTCTGCACTGGCACCTACTGGGGACCTGGGCAAGGCCTGATGCCCATTCATCAGTAACAGGAGCCCCATAAGAGCCAATGGATCCATGTCAGTGGATCACTGGGTGCTCCCCAGACATCCATTTCTGTGTCCTGTGTAGAGGTGGCCCACCCCATCTGCTGACCCATGGTAATCTTGTTCCACTTCAACAGATATTCAATTTGTCAGCATCATTTCCAATAGAAGTAACCATGCACCCCGGTTCAGGCCAATGCTACAAAGGTAACAGATGAGAGTAGTGCTTCTCCCTTCCTTCTGCACCAATGTTGGGTATGAGGCCTGGGCTTGTGGCAGCCATTCTGAGAGCATGAGGCATCAAGCCACAAACCAAGGATGTTGATGTAAGACAAAGAGCCTTGGTCACTGCTGCACTCCACCAGCCAATGAATCAATGCACAATAGGAACAGTGCTGAGGGGCCAAGAGCCCATGCAAATTTCTCATTTCTTTAGAAATAAGAAGGAGTAAAAGCCACCAACCCTGTCATCTTCCTTACCCCTCCCCTCCTTCAACCCCTCGCCACTCACCCTCTCTGTCCCCCCGCCGCCGCCATGTCCATGGGTGGTGGTGAGCATGGGGTCTATATCCACATTCATGGTACTTGAGCCTCAAAGGGATCAAATGCTTTGCTACACCACCATTCACTCTACACCTTTCCCGTTGCAGTGTCAGCCTGGCACCAGCCTTTGAGATAATATTCTATGGGAATATTGGAGGGTACTCTCCAGTTGTGAAATTGTTCATGAGAGCAGAAACTGAGTCAGTACAAATATTTAATCCTGGGACACAGCATACATGATGCAGCAGCCACACTTGGGAAATGTTTTTGAAGGTGTGAAAAGAAGTATTTAGATCTATATTTGTTGATTTAAGTGTTCATTTTTTCCTTTTGAAAATTATTCTTTATTTGAGTGGGTATAGATAGAGGTAGAGGTAGAGGTAGAGAGATAGAGAGAATGAATATCCACTTGTTCACTCCCCAAATGCCTGCAACATCCAGGGCTGGGCAGGTTGAAGCCAGGAGCCAGAAACTCCATCTGCATGTCCCATGAGGAGTGACAGGACTCCACTACTTGAACCATCCCTGCTGCCTTCCAGGATCTGCATTAGTAGGAAGCTGGAGTCAGGAGCCAGAGCTGGGGATTGAACCTAGGTACTCTGATGTGAAATGCTGGGGTCTCAATCACTAAATGTCCACTCCTAAATGTTCATATTTAACTAAAAAAGCAGGTTGGGGGCTGGCACTATGGTGTAGTGGGTAAAGCCGCAGCTTGCAGTGCTGGCATCCCATATGGGCACTGGTTTGTGTCCCAGCTGCTCCACTTCTGATCCAGCTCTCTGCTGTGGCCTGGGAAATCAGTAGAAGATGGTCCAAGTCCTTGGGCCCCTGCACCCATG
This sequence comes from Oryctolagus cuniculus, assembly GCF_964237555.1. Taxonomy (NCBI): domain Eukaryota; kingdom Metazoa; phylum Chordata; class Mammalia; order Lagomorpha; family Leporidae; genus Oryctolagus; species Oryctolagus cuniculus. The sequence continues at coordinate 19,040,469 of NC_091452.1, forward strand.
AGGGAGATCCAAAAGAAACTCCTGGCTCCTGGCTTCGGATCGGTGCAGCTCTAGCCATTGTGGCCAATTAGGGAGTGAACCAGTGGATGAAGATCGATCTCTCTCTCTCTCTCTCTCTCTCTATCTCTCTCTATCTCTCTCTGCCTCTCTTTTTCTCTGTGTGTGTAACTCTGACTTTCAAATAAATAAATAAATCTTTTTTTAAAAAAGCAGTTTTTTTTTCTATCTGTGTTCATGGAAAGAGAGGAGTATACTGCACAGCATTATTGTATCAGTAAGATGATTTCAATGGCATGGAAGAGAAAAAGCCTAACTCAAAGACTTCCCAATGAGAAAAGGCACTTCAATATAACAAGAAATCCAGAAAATACAGATGACTTGTGGGGAGCAACCCGGACTGGACTAAGTTACTGAAATTAAGACTTATTCTATGCATCTGCTCTCCCACAATATGGCGCTGGGAGAGGAGGCAACAGCTTCTACCCAGCTGCCTCTCACCAACTTGACAAGCTGCAGGACCTGCTCCTGATTGGAGGAGAGCAGCGTACTCGGCGTGTGGGTAGCAGAGTTAGGATTGGTGGAGGAGGACTATAAAGGAGGAGAGAGACGGCATGCACCAGGAACATCTAAGGGGAACATCTATCTGAAGGAACACCTGTGCAGCCCCCGAGAGAGCCGGCCGGCGGTGTGCCGCTCCCCTGCGGAAGTGGGGAAAGTGGCCAGGGGGAACCGCCCTTCCACGGAGGTGGAAGGGTCAGTAGCCAACCCGGGAAGAACCAGCAGCAAACCCGGGGAGGGCCGAGCAGACAAAAGAACAGCGCAGGGTCCTGTGTTGTTCCTCCATGAAGACGGGGAGCGACAATGACTCAATAGAATTGAGAGTGCTGAAATAAACCCAAACATCTGTGATCAATTAATTTTCAAGGGATTGCCAAGACCAGTAGGGTGCTCTGGCTCCAGTTCTTGGTGAAGCTCCTAGCTCTACTTACTTCCCTGTATCAGTCACACCCTTGGGCTGATGGGTGACCACAGCACATAAAGTGTCAAAGCCCAGAAGTGGGGCTCTTTGTGTTCTAAGAGTAGGAAGAATGTTCCCACAGGGTACCTAGTATGCTTCCCCTGCATCTCATTGGCCAGAAATGTACCACATGTTCATATCTAAACCAATCACTGACAAAGGAAGCAGGAACATCTTGAATTGGCTTGGACCAATTAGGAACTATCCAGGATGAGAAGGGGAGCACTTCTTCCAAGACATATGGCAAGGGGAAGAGGGTGGACACCTGGACACATTCATTTTCACTAGGAAGAGGGGGAGCGGGACAGATATGGAGGTAACAACTCTATTAGGGTTCTCCAGAGAAACAAAGAACTGGTAGTGTGTGTATGTGTGTGTGCACATATACAGTCGTCCCTTGCTGTCTGGGGGGATTTCTTCCAGGACCCCTTGCAGACACCAGAATCCACAGATGCCCAAGTCCCTCATATGAAATGTTTAGTATTTGCATAGATGCTATGTACATCCTCCTGTGTACTTTCAATCTTCTCTAGTTGACTGATAATCTCTAATACAATGTAAATGCTATGCATATCATTGTTACACTGTATTGTTTGGGGAATACAATCAAGGAAAAGAGTCTGTACAAGCCCAGCACAGATGCCCTTTTTTTTATGAATACATTTGATCTGCAGTTGATTGAATTCATGGATGCAGAACCAGAGGGCCAACTGTGCCTACACACATACACTAGTATATGGAGATTTACTGTAAAAAATGGCTCACCCATTGATGCAGGCTGAGAAGTCTCAGGAGACCCAGAGGGGCTGATGTTGCAGATCTCATCTGAGTCTGAAGACCTAAGAAGAATCAAAGTTTCAAGTCAGGTCCCAAAACAGGCAAAGAGTCATCACCCCACTCAAGCTGCCAGGTAGAAGGAGCTTCCTCTTAATCTGTTCAGGTCTTCAACTGCTTGGCTAAGACTCACTGATCTCAGGCAAGGCCACCTGCTTCACCAAGGTCAATCTCATCGATAAATACTCACATAACACATGCAGAATAATGTGTGGCCAAACATCTGGGCACCCCATGGCCCAGTCAAGTGGACACAATGAGCCCCAATGCACAGCACACAAAAAGCAACGCTAACTGGGTTTCCTCCATAAGGGATGTTGGTTAAGAGTGCTTATGTTTGAATGCAGCCTCTATTACTTCCTGGCTACATGGCTTTGCTTACACTATTTCAATTCTCTGAGACTCCACTCCAAACTGCAGATCATAGGCAGAGCCTACATTATGGGGTTGTTTGGTGAATTAAATAAGATAATATGTGGGATGTTCATAGCACAATATCAGACACATTAAGTGCTCAGTAAATTGTAGCTATTATTAATTATTAATTGGGAGGCCATGTGCTGTACCAGTCATCCATGCCTCTCAGCTCCAAAGTAATTCTTCAGTGTTTGTGTCTGTAACACACTGGTCTTTCAAGGCATTTCTCATTTCCGCTGCGTGCAAAGCTGGACTTCCTCAGTAGAGGGTGCTGAAGGGACCCTGTAGGAAGAAGCAGCCTTTTGCTGGTGGCAGCTTCGACCATCCAGGAAGGCGTCACTTGTGGCCAGGGTGGCACGGCCCAGGTGATGGAATTCCCGGGCCCTGAGGAAGGCTTCAGGACCCCATTGCATTTTCCTGCTTTGGCCTCAAGGTGGATCCAAATCTAAGCTGCTGTTAGGTAAAGATGCCCTAGTGTTGAGTGTTCTAGCTGCAGTGGAGGGCAGCAGGCTGTGGACTGAGAGCCCGGGCAGTCCCTGGTCCCATCCAGGCCCATCTGCCTGCTGCTATTGAGCCAAACACCGTCAGGTCCTTTATCTTGGAAGCAAAATTCCAGGTCTTCTGGAAAGCACAGCACAGACCAATTGCCTAGACTCGGGGCTAGACAGGGAAAGAAACAGCATTTTGAAAGAAACAGCATTTTGAATGTCGATTTGCTAGAGTGAGACTTAGGCACCTCACTTTTCCAAAGGCCCCCAGCTAACTTTGGGGTGCAGCCAAGGAGGAGAACTGGTGGATCAGTCGCCCGGAGCCTGGGGTCAGAACATGGGCTGTGGCTCCCTTGCTTGAATAGAGCCCTCTCTGGACTTGGCTTTCTTCCTTGACCACAGATGGACCATGGGAAGGGGAGAGCCCAGAGCCCTTAGCACAGTGCCCAGCACATAGTAGGTCCTCAGCATTCGTTATTCTATTGCTGCTGAGCAACCACTCCCCATTCTCCAGGATCCTGGGAAACTCACCGGGGTGAGTAAGGGGTGGGGGTGAGGGGATGGATGGTGCTGCTCTCATCTGAGCAGCAGCGTCCTGACCCCACTATCTGGCCAAGTGGATGTTCCTATGGGTCCCCATTGCTGACCACCCAGAGTTGCCCTGCCCACATCCCATGCCCAGTCCTCCCAGCTCCCGTAGACTCTGGGAACACTCCTGATCTTTCCAGAGTCAGCTTTCTGTGCCTCATGGCCAAAGACCCTTGACACTGACCAATGGCAAAGGCAGACCCTGGACACCCTGCTGCAGGGAGAAGGGGCACACTGAGCTGTCCTGAAGGAAGTACCAGACACTGGGGCCCCTAGGAGACCTGCGAATCACCAAAGTGACCTTCAAGGCCCCACAGGATCTTGGCTGACCACCCCACTGGCCCCATCTCACTATGGTTCCCCTTGGCTCACTCGAGCTACTCCCAGCCACTGGTCACTCGCAGGCCCTTTGCTCTTGCTATGCCCTCGGCCTGAACTGCTCTCCCTCTGCAATCCGCAGGGCCCTGCCTCCTCCTTTCTCGGTTTGCTCACGTGTCACCTGCTCAGTGCAGCCTATTTCAGATACAGACCCCACCTGTCTGGGCCTCCTGGCTCCCTTGCCTACTTCATTTTTCTCCAGAACCTTCCAGAGTACTCCCTCATCTGCTTATGCATTTTATTGTCTGCCTCCTAAGCCGCACGCGGGCAGGCTTTTCGTCTGTCTGGTGCACTCCAGAATCCCCAGCAGAGTCACCTGGCCACAGCAGGTGCTCAGTCAATATTGACCTGAGTCGTGGACAGCCACAGCCAGGGACTTGGAGGCGGCTGGGGCGGGGGGTGCTCTAGGTGGGACAAGCCTTTGGCCTGCAGAGGCTACTCCCTGCCCAGCCCTACCCCTACCCCCCACCCCGGGGTCCTGGTTGGCAAGTGCATCCTGTTGGGGGCAAACTCCAGGGCGGACCCCACTCCCCCAGCGACCTGCATGTAGGGGAGGGGGTATTTAACTCCCAGTCTCTTCTGGATGGACAGCTGGCGTATCTTGAAAGACTGCCATGCACAGCGTCGCGCCTTTTTCCCCAGTCTGCGTCAAGTGCTTTCCCCCCACTATTTCTTTAAGGGCTCTGATAGTTTTACACTACCTCGTACCCATTTTACATGGACAAAAACGGAGGCTCCGCGAGCACCGTGTCTCCGGTGTCTTGTTTGGGGCTGGCGCAAGGCAAGACGTTCGGGGACTAACGCGGGGCGCGCGCTGTGCGGGCTCGGAAGCGCTCGTGGGGCGGGGCGCTCGCGGCCGGGCCTGACGTCGGGCGCCCTCCGGCCGTCACTCGGCGCCCGGCCCCGCCCCGCCCCGCCGCGCCGAGCTGAGCCGGGGAGCCGGAGCCAGAGCCGGAGCCGCCGCCGCCGCCGCGCCCGGGACCCGCCGTGCCGCGCGCAGCCATGGCTTTGACCCCCGCAGGTGAGGGGCGCTGGCGCGGGGGCGGCGGGAGGGCAGCCCCGGGCCCGGCTCCTGCTCCTCTGCTGACCCCGCTCTCCCGTCTTCCCCCGCAGAGGCCGAGACCCGCCAGAGGCTGCTGCGCACCGTCAAGAAGGAGGTAGGGGCCGGGCCGGGGGCGCGGGCCGCCACCCCCAGGGAGGCCGCAGAGGCGGCCACAGCCACGCCGGGGAAAGAGTGGCCGGGGAGGGTGGCCCCTGGCGGCGGCAGGGTGGGGGGAGTGGGGGTGGCCGCCGCGAGTGTGGGGCTCACCTGGGTGGGCGTTTACCTGCCACGGGGCTGGAGGGGAGGCCGCCCCCAACGTCTCAGAGCTGTGTGCAGAGGCGGCCGCGGCTGGGGAGGACCCATTCTTGTAGGGCAGCAGGTGTGTGCATCTTGGAGGGGTACAGGCTGGGGGTGGGGGCGCCAGATGAGGCTGTGCAGGAGGCAACAGGAAAGGGGCTGGGTTCGATTTGCGAAGATAAAGTCCTTCCCTCAGCCCCAAATTCCCAGGCCATATCCAGGAGGCGGGGGTCCTCCTCCCTGGGTCAGCTGTGGCTTCCCCAAAGACAGCGTCATCTCAGCACCCTCACCTCTGCCCTGCATACCTGCAGGAGGGAGAGAGTCAAACGGGCTCCCTCTGCTCTCTGGCTCCCCTCTCTCTCCCTGGGGCCTTTGGGGTTAACAGCCAGCAGCTTCCCAGGCCCACACTGCCTGGGAGTGCATAGCTGGGGTGGCCTTAGATGCCTAGAATGTGTGTGTATGTGTGCTTGTGTGTGTGTGCATGCATGTGTGCACGCCCACGCCTGTGTGGTGAGGATGTGGGGCTGGGAGCCTGTGTGTATGCCAGCCTCCGTGTAGCTGAATGGAGAAGTCAGAGTGCGTATCTCTGTGTACGTGTGTTTGTCTGTCTTGGGTGCGTCTGTGTAAGATGCATGAGTGAGGCTGTGACTGTGTGTGTGTGTGTGTGTGCGCGTGCGTGTGCGCGCCTGGTTGTGGATATGTTATCCTGTCCCTCCTCCCAGACTCCATCCCTAGCCTGGGAGCTCTCCACTGCCTCTGAGCTTTCTGAGTCTTTGCGTGGCTGAAGATCTTGGGGGCCAGCCAGACCCTGCTCCTGTCTTGTGTTGCGTGTATGTGCGCACGCATGTGAGCCTGTGTGTGTGTTGGGGGTGCTTGCGTGTGGTGGCAGCACCGAGCACCAGGGAGGAGCCCCTCCCTCTGCGGTGGCAGCCTGGAGGCGGGAACCTGTTGCTGCCCCACCCTCCTGGGCGGGTGGGTGTGTGCCTCGGTGTGTGGCCCTGTGTGGCAGGTCCCTTTGTGTTCAGTCAGCCCCAGGGCTGGGTGCACATTCTACTGTTTTCAAATAAGAGACATGCAGGGTATGTGGGGTCCCTCAGAAAGGCCTAGAAGTTTTCATTTGCAGTCCTGGTGTTGAGACTGCACACAGAAAGCAGTCCAGACCCTGTTTCCATCAGAACTCTGAGACCCTCAACATGCTGATGGCTACCACAGGGGGCAGGTGTATATGGACTCCACAAAAATCCTTAGGCTTAAGACAAAAACAAAAACAAGAATGTGCTGCCGTCTTTCCTTGTAATGACGTGGTTAGCTGGCTCAGGGGGGAGGAGTCTGTTAGCAGGCAGAATAGAGTGTTAGCCAGGCCTGGGGGGTGGGGGGCTGTGGCCTGGCTCTCTCCATGCCATAGCACAGCCCTCTCCCCTATCCAAGACTGTGGAAGGATGCATTGGCCCTGATGCCCTCTGAGGTCCAGTCTGTGTCAGTCTAGTTTGGGTAACTGGGTGGGCAGTGGGCGACACGTTGACACCTGTGGCCAGCGGTCTGGACTGCACCATTTCTCCTGGGAACAGATGGCTTCGGGGCTTGGTTTTCTGCCCAGCTCAAAGCTGAGCCAGGTCCTGATGAAAGTGACCTCTTGTCACTCTGCTTGGTGCTTTGAACCCCAGATCTGCAAACAGAAGGCAGGATTCACAATGGCAGGTTCGCAGCTGCTTCTAAAATCCTGCATTTCTAGGACCCAGTCCTTCTAGAAATCACAGCTTCCATTTATTGGGGGGGGGGGGTGGCAGCTGTGTGCAGTTCCCTTCTGCACAGTTGCTTGTGAAGTGGGTGGGGTTGTCCCCATCATATATACAAGGAAACTGAGGCTTGGAGGAGTGAAGTGACTTGCCCCAGAACACCCAGCCAGGAAACAGCTTACTAAACCTCAGGATGGTCCAACATCAGAGCCAAGCTTGTACCTCCAGTCTAACAGCATGCCTGTTCATGTCTACCTTGGGGTGGGTGATTGGTATTAGTCCCATTGTACAGATGAGAAGACTGAGGCCTACAGAGGGTACTTTTTAATTTTTTTAAAGATTTATTTATTTGAGAGGCAGAGTTATAGACAGAGAGAGGGAGAGACAGAGAGAAAGGTCGTCTATCCGCTGGTTCACTCCCCAAATGGCCTCAAAGGCTGGAGCTGGGTGGATCTGAAGCCAGGAGCCAGGAGCTTCTTCTGGATCTCCCACATGGATGCAGGGGCCCAAGCACTTGGGCTGTCTTCCACTGCTTTCCCAAGCCATTAGCAGGGAGCTGGATTGGAAGTGAAGCAGCTGGGACTTGAACTGGTGCTCATATGGGATGCCAGCACTGCAGGCAGAGGCTCCATCTACCAAACTACAGTGCTAACCCTCAGAGAGGGTATGCAATATTTCAAGGGCACAGAACCAATGGAGGGGAACAAGTTCAAGTCTTCTTTGAGTCCCCTGTTTCATGCCTTGGGAGCCCGTAAGGCGTGGTGACAAGTCCCTGCGCCTCCAAGCAGGACCCTTGCCCTTTCCTTCCTTTCCCAACTCTGGGGGGGAAACTCCCCCACTGTGAGAGAGCCGATCTGCAGAGGAATGGAGGGAAGAGCTGTTTGTCTAGGACTCTGAGAGTCAGATCTTCCCTCTCCCCATCCTTTGGGTTCAGAAGAGCCACATCCCTGCCTCACGGCCCCGGAGGCACCTCCCACCCTTGTTTCTCAAAGGGCTGCCTTCACCAGCAGCTGTCTCACTCAGTGAGCCTGGCAACCACCATGGGGCTGGGAACTCTGTCCAGTGCTGACCTGGAGGGCCAGTAGGACCTGCACCCATGAGGCAGGTCAGGAAGGAGCACTGAACTGAGCCAGAGCTGGGTTCAAGTCCCAGGTGCTTTTCTTTATAACAGTTGTACATGAGACACTGGGTTAGGGTCTGTGGGTACAAAGGCAAGCAAGACAGGTTCTGTCCATGACCTGCAGCGGCTGGCCCTCCAGTCTGGCAGACGCTTGGGTGTCATTATAGGGATTAAGTGCAGGTGGTGCCCAGACGCCTGAGGGGGGGAGGAGCAGGACAGGGAGAACTGAGCAGGTGCAGGGGGCCCGGGAAGGCGTGCCTGAGAACGAGATGTTTGAGAGATGAGCAGGCCTTTAGGTGAAGGGTTGGGGTCCCGGCAGGGGAGGGGGACTGTTCCCAGGAGAGGCTTTGTGTCTGGAGGGTGTACGCAGGCGAGAAAGAATTGGAGCAGAGAGCAAGGAAGATGGCGCCAGGTGCTGAGGGGACAGAGCACAGGGTCTTAGCCCAAGGTGAAGGGGATGTGTTGGGGAGGACATAGGGAGGGCCGCTGAACTCGGTTGCTGGCTAACTGCACCACCTTGGAGAAGATCTGTCCTTACCTGCATGAGGGTCTGAGTCCCAGGCTGTTCTTAACAGGTGGAGATGACTCACCTGGCAGGATAAGCAGTGTGAAGACACGCACCCCCCTTAGCCTGAGCTTCTCCTGGCCAGGCATCTGTCCCAAGTGCTACCGAGGGCACGCTGGGGACATCAAGGCCATAGCAAAATTTCCTCCATTTAAGCCCAGCCAGCTCCATCCTGGCTCTCTCTGCCCTCCCTGCTACCTCTTAATTTTGTTTTGGTTTCTGGAGCGAGCAGGGACTGGCTTCTCGTTGTCATGGCAACTGCCATTAAAGGAGCCAGGCACGTGATGCCAGTGGATAACGGAAGCAAAGTGACTAACTGCCTTGTTTTTCTGCCTCTGGCTGGGCCTTGGAGGCCTCTTAATTGGAGGGGAGCAGGCAGGGGCCTGTGGGTAGCAGATGAGACCCCGGGAATGAGGCAGGAAGGTGGGGGCACATCCTGGAGGGGAAGCTACATTTAGCTCTGCGCATGGGAGCTGGTGGGAGAAGGGCTGTGATCCTGGCGCTGATGTCACAGCTGTCGGGCACAGCCTGTCCGGGGAACTGGGCCTTGCAGCCTTCAAGCTGGGGGTGCTGGGGAGAGAGGGAGGAAGGTGGGAGGGAAATGATGGGAGCACCTGACGTTATTACGAAGTGATCATAACCCAGGGTTCTTCCTGAGGGAGGGGACTGGTTAGGTCCTGCCCCCCCCCCCCCCCCGGTTGAGTTAGAATTGGCTAGAAGTCACCCAGTTACATCTGAATTTCAGATAAACGGTGAATAAGTTTTTCACGTCAGTCTGCCTCGCTCAGTCTGGCAACCCCACCCCAGGAGGACATTTGGCAATATGTGGAAACATTTTTGTTGTCACAGCTGGCGTTGCTGCTGGCATCCGTCAGGAAGAGGCCACGGGTGCAGCTTAGCTTCCTGCAAGGCACGAGACATCCCTCCGACACAGCCACTACTGTCGCCACAAAGAAGGGTCCAGCCCAGAATGACAGTACTACCCCTAATCCAAAATGTGTAGGACCACAGGTGTTTTGGATATGGGATTTGGGAATATTCGCATCTACATAATGGGATATCTTGAGGCTGCGACCCAAGTATAGACATGAAATTCATTTATGTTTCATAATGACCTTATACACATAGTATGGAGGTCATTGTATACGATGTTTTTAGTGCACTGTAGTTTTACAAATCTTATTATTTAGTTAGTTACAAGGCAAAGAGACAGGTCCAGAGAACTTTTATCCATTGATTTACTCCATAGGTGTCTGTAGCAGCCAAGGGTGGGCCTGAGCCAAAGCCAGGAGCCAGAAGCTCAATCTGGGTCTCCCACATGAGTAGCAACTACTTGAGCCATCACCACTGCCTCCCAGGTCTGCATTAGCAGGAAGCTGGAGGCAGGAGCCAGAGTCTGGTGCTGGACCCTGCTCTCCATACTAGGTCACAGCATCTTAGCCGCCGAGCCAGACGCCCACTCCATGAACCTGTGTTTTGACTGCAGCCCATCACAGGAGGGCCACTGCTTGGAAAGTTCTGGGTTTGGGAGTATGTTGGATTTGAGATTGCACCAGCAATTGCTGGCTTCCTCTCTGTTCACCGAGGGCGTCCGTCCTGAGCACCGTGCTGAGCCGCTCCCTGAGCGTGACCCTCTGCACTCCTCATCTCCTTTGTTCAGTGGATGCGGATCTGCAAGCCCAGAGATGTGGCGCAGTTCCCCTTCGGGTCACACAGCCGGTCAGTCCCTGGGGGAGCCAAGTCCATGCTTTGCCAGGACCCGGATGGTAGCCTCGTGATCCTGCCTGACAGTGGGCAGTAGTAGAGAGCTGTGACTTTCAGGCGAGTCTGTGGACAGCGCTTAGGGTCAGGTGCATACAGGGGAAGCAGATGAGGCAGGTACGGTGCCTCCAGCCCAGCTCGTGCAGGCCAGGCCGTGGTGTTCAGACTTACCCCTATCAGAGAGCAGAGTGCTCTGGAAGATCTGTGAGCAGGAGAGGGTACTTCGAGCTGTACTTGGGGAAGTCTCAGCTGAGAGCAAGCACTGGATGGACAGTGTCTGGCAGCTCTTAGAGGAAAACTCCCTTCCTTGCCATAGCCCTCCCTGCCTGCTTCCCTCCAGCGCCTGTCCTGAGATCCTGTGTGTTGAGAAGTGAAGCCGAGTTCTGACAGGTGCTCGCTGAGTGGACCGGGTATCTGCATACAGGACGTCCGTGCAATCACAGGGAAGATGCTGTGAGGGAAACAGAGGCTGGCCGGGGATGGGAAGGGCTTGCAGGGGGAGGGGAGGGATGGTCTCTTTGGTGAGATAATATTGGGAGGGATGGAGGGAGGAAGTGGTAGAGACATCCACAGGAGGGATGTGCCCAGCAGAGGGAACAGCATAGGCGAAGGTCTTTTTTTGTTTTTTGTTTTTAAGATTTATTTATTTGAAAGAGTTACATAGAGAGGAGAGGCAGAGAGAGAGAGCTCTTCCATCCGCTGGTTCACTCCCCAGTTGGCCACAATGGCTGGAGCTGTGCCCATCCGAAGCCAGGAGCCAGGAGCTTCTTCCGGGTCTCCCACGCGGGTGCAGGGGCCCAAGGACTTGGGCCATCTTCTACTGCTTTCTCATGCCATAGCAGAGAGCTGGACAGGAAGTAGAGCAGCTGGGACTCCAGCCAGCGGCCATATGGGACACCGGTGCTTCAGGCCAAGGCGTTAACCCACTGCGCCTGCAGTGCTGGCCCTGCGAAGGTCTTGAGTTGGACAAAGAATAGCAAGGAGGCCCATGAGGCCGGGGCAGAGCGAGCGAGAGTGGAGGAGGAAGAACCAGAGGCCCATTCTGCGGGTGACAGCTTTGACTTTCACTCCCTGGAAGATGAGTGCCCTGGGGGACTTCTGATCAGGGGGGTGGGAAGCAAAGACAGACACCACCAGGTCATCAGACAAGAAAGGAAAGGCCCCAGATTGTTATTTGCTGAGCTTTCAATTCCTGGGCTGGAAATCACCCGCTCCGGCACCCACTCCCCGGCTCCCCTGCTGTGCCGGGCGGGGGCTCCAGAATCGCTTGCTGAACGGATGCCAGGTGGGGTATTTTGGGCTCTCTGACGCTTTGCAGGATTGGCTCTGATCAGCTGGCGTGCGTCGTGTTTGTGGGCTTCGGAGGGCAGAAAGCCTGCTCATGAATAATGCAGCCCCGTCCACCCCGTGCGCTTTGGTGCTTTTTCAGGTCCCTGGCTTCCCGGAGCTTTGGATGGTGATGGGTGTTGTTGGCAGGCTCGGGCACCTGGGCTCCATGTGACAAGAGTGGCAGGAGGGCCCTAGCTGGGGGTCTCTCCTACAGCAGCCTCAGGAGGGGCTCTGGGAGCTGGAGTAGTGCTTGGTGCTGGTCGATGGGTAGGAAAGGACGTTTGAGCACCTGCAAAGGGCCTACAGGGCAGGAAGGGAGGGTCTGAGTCCTTGTTCCAGCCCTGCCCCTAACAACCTGGGTGGCTCCTGGCCCTTCTTTCTTTCCTCTGAGTGACAGAGACAGAGCTCCCATCTTCTGGGTCTCCCTCCACGTGCCCACATCTGGGCAGCCAAGCTTGCTGCAGGCACCTATCACTTAGCAAGAGCTGAGGCTGGGCCAGGCCAAAGCCAGGAACTGGGAATTCAATCCAGGTCTCCAATGTGGGCAGCAGGGACTCAAGTGCTTGAGCTATCAAGCTGCTGCCTCCTACGTGTGCATTAGCAAGAAGCTGGAATGGAAGTGGACCTGGGACTTGAACCCATGTACCCTGGTAGGGAACATGGTATCTTTTTTTTTTTTTTTTTTTTTTTTTTTTGACAGGTAGAGTGGACAGTGAGAGAGAGACACAGAGAGAAAAGTCTTCCTTTACCGTTGGTTCACCCTCCAAATGGCTGCTGCGGCCAGCGCACAGCGCTGATCCGAAGCCAGGAGCCAGGTGCTTCTCCTGGTCTCCCATGCGAGTGCAGGGCCCAAGCACTTGGGCCATACTCCACTGCACTCCCGGGCCACAGCAGAGAGCTGGCCTGGAAGAGGGGCAACCGGGACAGAATCTGGTGCCCCGACCGGGACTAGAACCCGGTGTGCCAGTGCTGCAGGTGGAGGATCAGCCTATTGAGCCGCAGCGCCAGCCGAGAACATGGCTTCTTAATTGCTAGTCCCAGTGACTATGCCAGCTCCCTCCCTATGGTCACGTTTTCCTGCTTTCTGAGTGGATGGGTTTGGACAACTCCAGGATTCTAAGAACCTTGGCTTATCTAATTTGGGCTGGCGCCACTTTCCGAGAGCCAAGTCTCCCCTGTTTTCTCTACTCTGAATTTGCCAAGTCTATATTTAAGACTCATGAAAACTCAGCAGCTGATAAGACGTTTCAGGAAAGCCAAGGCTCAGCGAAAGCCATCCTAATGAGATAAGGATTTATAAAAAAAATGACATATAAAGAGCACCTTTATAGATGACCCCATTTGATTATCCAAGTGCCCCATGAAGTGGATCAAAGACCCTTTCATGGATAAGGAAGGCGAGGCACAGAGATGCCTATGAACTTGCCTAAGGGCATGGAGATTATCATTGTATGGCCTGGGGTCTTGCCCCAGAGCTCGGCTGGGCACTAGTCTGCAGCTAAACCCAGCATCCCGCCCACAGTTCAGAGCTACACTGAGCGGGTGCAGTGAGGGGCGGAACCAAGCTGAGGGGTCACATGGCCCTGAGTTTGAATTGTGGCCCTGCCATCCCATAGCTGAGCGAACCTCTCTGATGTTAGTTTCCTCGTGTGTCCAACAGCAGGGGCAGGTCCACCCCACAGCAGGGCAGCTGTGCTGCTGCTGCTGGCCATCAGCAGTGTTTCTGGGGAGGCCTGGCACGGTGCACGGCACAGCCTGTTGGGAGCAGTGGGTCCCGTCACAGGACGACACTTTGCTGCCCTGTCTGGTCATATGGGAACTTGCAGGTGCTCTCAGCACGGATCTTGCTGTCGCTGCGTGAGCCCGGGGCTGGGGACACTGCAGTCCCCAGAGCAGTGCTGTAGAATGATTAGGAAGAGCTGTCTGTTGAGATCCAAAGCCCTTGAGTGGGAGTGAGCAGGGCTGAGCCTCCGTTGGCTGCATCGCCATCCTGGGGCGGGCAGCTGGATGCCCATCTGAGTCCCGCTGCCCATCAGCCCCATGGAGATGGTCCCCTGGGAGCCTCCTGGCCCTGCTGCTTGATGGTCACAGCCGCGGGCTGGGTAAGGAGGCTAAGAGTGCTAACCTCAGATGGGGGCAATGATTTTTTCCTTCTTTTAATGATTGGAGAGCTTGGGAGGTGAATAGATTTTTGTGCTTTTTATCTTTGCACAGTTGTGCAGGACCCTCTGACTGTGGGTGTTTAAGAAGAGCAGCAAATGTGCCTTCTGCAGGAATCCCCCCTTTAAAACTCAGCTAGTAGAGGTTGTGAGAGTTCACGCGACCTGGTGGTACTGGCGGCATTCAATGACATCCCCCTTCAATCTTCTTATTTAGTAAGTTGTGCTTAATCGGTAAATTAGAATTGCAGCAACCACCATTTACCAAGCACTGCTCCCATGCATTGCTTTGCTTTGTCTGACCTAATGCACAGAGCCATCTTCCTGTAGAGCAGGTGCAGGTAGCCGCTCCTGTTTACTGACAAGGAATTTGAACTCAGAGAGGGAAAGGAATTGAATCAGAGCTGAGAAGCTCTGAGCAGGTAGCCGAGCAGGTCATTTTGGCCACCTCCATCTTCCATCCATGTCAAGTTGGATAAAGCCCTGTAGAAGCAGAGAAGGAGGCAAAAAAAAATTGGATTCCTTGGTTCAGAATTTGGGGTGCATCAGCTTCAGGTACAGCTATAGCTAGGGGCCCCTGTGATGTCATCAGGGCACTGTGTCACCATCTCTCTGCTGTCTTCCTCTGCATTTGTGGGCTTCAAGCTCAGCCTGTCTCTGTGGCCCAGCAGCTCCAGGGACACAACCTGATGCTGGGCATGGCGGCAACAGGGAGTGCTTCTCCCTTCATGAGTGTCCAGTCTCTCCGATCCAGCTCCAGTCACACTGTGCCAATCACAGTGGGACAGATTGCTCTGATGGGTCAAGTCTGGAGGGGCAAAGGGCAGAGTCAACCTGAGGGTAAGGAAGGGGCCCTGGAGAAGAGGCAGGGTGAAGTGACCAGCCGGGGCGATGCAAACAGGCAGACAGGCCGCGGCCAACTATAGCAAGGGGCAAGGACACTTGTGTTTGGAGCTCGATCTTGCACAGGATGAGTCCGCTCTTGTGCTGTGCCAGTGTGGTTCCGGGTGCTGCCTGGAGACTCACTGCGTGCCAGGTATCTGCCAGATCCAGGTGTGAAGCCCTGAAATGGTGCCTTCTGTATCTAGTGTGTGCAAAGAGTGTGTTCCGCCTTCGCAGTGCTCCTAAGGGGTCCCCAGCCCAGACCCCCAGTGTGGTGCAGAATCCCCCTGTGCATCTTAGGATGATAACAAAGTGTGATTGTCCAGGTGGCCTTTTTTTATTTTATAAAGGCTTTACTTTTTTTACATTTAAAAAAAATTTTTTTGAAAGATTTATTTATTTATTTGAAAGTCAGAGTTACACAGAGAGAGGAGAGGCAGAGAGAGAAAGAGGTCTTCCACCCGATGGTTCACTCCTCAATTGGCCGCAATGGCCGGAACTGTGCTGATCTGAAGCCAGGAGCCAGGAGCTTCCTCTGGGTCTCCCATGCGGGTGCAGGGGCCTAAGGACTTGGGCCATCCTCTATTGCTTTCCCAGGCTGTAGCAGAGAGCTGGATTAGAAGTGGAGCAGCCAGGACTTGAACCAGCACCCATATGAGATGCCAGTGCTTCAGGCCAGGGCGTTAACCTGCTGTGCCACAGTGCCGTCCCCACTCTTTTTTAATTTTAAGATTTATTTATTTATTTGAAAGGCGGAGTTACAGAGAGGGACAGAGGCAGAGAGAGGGGTCTTCTGTCCTTTGGTTCACTCCCCAAATGGCTGTAATGGCTAGGTCTAGACCAGATAGAAGCCAGGAGCCAGGAGCTTCATTTGGGTCTCCCACATGGGTCACAGGGACCCACACGCTTGGGCCATCTGCTGCTGCTTTCCCAGGCACGTTAGCAAGAAGCTGGGTCAGAAGTGGAGCAGCCAGGATTCGAACGGAGTCCGTATGGTATGCTGGCACTGCAGGTGGCAGCTTTACCCACTAAGCCACAGTGCCACCCCTCCTCCCCCAGGTGGTTTTTAAACAGAAATTTGTTTCTCCCAGTGCTGGAGGCTGAAGTGCAAGGTCAGGATGCTAGCATGGGCAGGGGCTGGGGAGGGTCCTCTTCTGGGTTGCGTACCATAAACTTCTTACTCCAGTTTCACTTAAAATGTGCTCCCTTGGGGGCCAACACTGTGGCATAGTAGGTTAAGCCTCTGCCTGTGGTGCCAGCATCCCATATGGGCACTAGTTCATGTCCAGCAGCTCCTATTCTGATCCACCTCGCTGCTAATATGAGAAATCAGTGGAAGGTGGCCCAACTGCTTGGGCCCCTGCATATGTGGGAGATATGGAAGAAGCTCCTGGCTTTGGGTCGGCCCAGCTCCAGCTGTTGTGGCCATTTGGGGAGTGAACCAACAGATAGAAGATTGCTCTGTCTCTCCTGTCTATAACTCTACCACTCAAATAAGTAAAATCTTTTTTAAAAAATGCACTTCCTCACTCACACTAGCCATGTCTCAGGGCTCAGTAGCTGGATAGGGCTAGTGACATCCTGTGTGACAGCACAGGTATAAAGAACTTCCAGAAAGTTCTGCCATGATCTGGACAGAATACTGAGCGCTCCAAATGTATTAACATACTTCATGTAAAAGGAGAAGTCAGAAGCGTAAATGGTGCTTATTGTCCCATCACAGAGTAAATCTAAGCACAGAGAAGTGAAGTGACTTGTGCAAAGTCACATAGCTGATAAGAGGAGGAGACAGGGCTTTAAGCCAGCCCCTTAGTCACAGTCAGGGACCACTTTTCCTTCTAAGGTCAGAAAGAGGTGGTTACTGTATTTTATGGTTTGCCTGTGTGCATTTTAAAAAAGAGAGATTATTTATTTATTTGAAAAGCAGAGTGACACACAAAGAGACAGAGAGATTGATCTTTTTTTTTTTTTTTTTTTTTTTTTTTGACAGGCAGAGTAGACAGTGAGAGAGACAGAGAGAAAGGTCTTCCTTTGCCGTTGGTTCACCCTCCAATGGCTGCCACGGCTGGCACGCTGCGGCCGGTGCACTGCGCTGATCCGATGGCAGGAGCCAGGTACTTATCCTGATCTCCCATGGGGTGCAGGACCCAAGCACTTGGGCCATCCTCCACTGCACTCCCTGGCCACAGCAGAGAGCTGGCCTGGAAGAGGGGCAACCGGGAAAGAATCCAGCGCCCCGACCAGGACTAGAACCCGGTGTGCCGGCGCCGCAAGGTGGAGGATTAGCCTATTTAGCCACGGCGCCGGCCTAGAGATTAATCTTACACCTGCTGGTTCACTTCCCAAATGGCTGCAATGGCTGGGGCTGGGCCAAGCTGAAGCCAGGAGCCAGCATCTCCATGATGGTCTCCCGCATGGATGGCAGGGGCTCAAGCACTTGGACTACTGTCTGCTGCCCCCCAGGTGCATGAGCAAGGAACTGGATGAGAAGTGGAGCAATCGGGGCTGGAACTATTGCTCTGATATGGGATGCTGGTGTCAGAGGCAGTGGCTTAACCCACTGCACCACACTGCTGACCCCCGAACTGCGTGTATTTTCAGTAACCTGAGAATTTCATTTCTTATTTACCCATAGCTGCCAATCCCTCCAGGCTGTGGGCAGAGGGGTGGGGCTTGTGCTAGAGCCGGCGTGCACCCGTGGAGACGGGGCGTGTTGCCAGGGGAGCTACCCACGTGCAGCAGGCAGGGCAGCCAGGAGGCACAGGCTGGTCTCCAGGGCATGGGCTGAGAATGCAAACCTCTGTGGCCAGTTTTCCTGGGAACAGAAGGAGCTGGAGGGGTCATCCATACTCCTCCATCTTCTCCATCAGCAGCCAAAGGATGCCAAGACTGCCCTCAGTGGACGCTCGGGACTTGGGCACTGGGGGACTTTTCTTGTGAAGGGCAGGCAGGGGGGGTGCGACTGCAGGAAGCCCAGGCCCCGTCCCAGAACACGCCTCCTTCCGGGTCAGGGCAGGTTGGCACTCCCCACACCTCTGGGGGGTGATACCTGGCACCTATTTATAGTGAGTCGGTGAACGATTAACTGGGGCCAGGCTGGCAGCCGCCGGGCAGACGCGTTTACTTCTCCTTGAAGCCCCAACACCCACATTGAGGGAGGGACTGGCAGAACCGTGTTCCTAAGCTTGCAGAGCCGTATGCCATGGCCTTGTCATTTTTCGTCCCCTTGCTCTCCCTGGCTGCTCACACCCAATCCCTGGGCTGTGGGACCCACTCCTGATTCTTTGCTTTCATTGTCTGTGCTGCATGGAGGGTGGGGTGGGGCTGTCCTGGACCTGCAGGTGAGAGAGAGTCCAGAAGAGGAAGCTTTGAGCCGCTCACTGGTGTTTGCTGAGCCCCTGCCGTGTGCCAGGCGCTGTGGCAGGCACTGGGCTGACAGCAGTTAGCACCCCGGGCAGGGGGTGCTCTGCTCTCCTAGGGCAGACAGTCCCGAGGGGAGGCACCGAACAGCCAAGCAAACAGATCAGAGTCATGAAGAATTCAGAAATGGATGAGAACGCAGCACTGCGGGAAGAGGAGGGAGACAGAGGCCAGAGTGGGCCAGAGTGGTGGTCAGGGTGGGCTTCTTTGAGGAGGTGGCATTTGAGCTGGTACTTTAATGATGAAAAAGAGCAGCTGTGCAGAGGGCTTGAGGCATTCGGGGAAAGCTAGGAAGCAGGGAGTGAGGAGGAGGAGGAGGAGGAGAGGGACAGGCAGGGAGGGGTGGGTCCCCTGTGCAGGTGGCAGGGAGGGCTTCCGATCTGACAGTGCCAGCCCCTTCTCTGCAGTGGCCCTGGAGTCCATTGTGCTGGGAGCAGAAGCGCCTGTCTGGAAGGAGGCCCTGAGCCTGTTTGCAGAGAGAGCAGGACGCCCGCCAACATCCGTCCTCGGTGGCAGAGCGGGGAGAGGCGCTGCTCCTCCTCCCCTTCCTCTCCTCCCCTTGCGCCTGCACTGGCTCGTGCCTGTCACCTGGCCTTGAGTCTGCAGCAGACTCTGCTCTGGCTGCTGTCAGGATGGATCCGCCACATGGCATCTCCCAGCACGTCTAAGTCACCCATGTGCTGTCGGCTCAGCCCTTCCTCCCGCCCAGCCCCCGGCAACCACCGCTCTTGTTATTGGTGCTGTAGTTTTGCCTCTTCCAGGATATCACAGAAGTGGGGCCGTTCCAAGTCCAGCCTTTATGGAGCGGCTGCTTTCATTTAATGATAGACATTTAAGCTTGGGTGTTCCTTTTTTTAGGGATTCTACTTTGGGGACTGAGATAAGGAGTCAGGGGGTGCTGGGTGCCCTGGGAGGGATGGGCTGTGAAAACCAGGGGCTAAGGATGGACATGGGGCTGCTGGGTGCTGCTGGACCCTGGCCCTGGGAGCACAGCCATGGCTGTGACCGTGATGCCCAGCTGAGGAAGCAGGGGCATCGGCCGCCCAGCCGCTCTGCTGCCAGTCCTCTGCTGGGGGAACCTGGGCTGCAGAGCAGGAACCCGGATCCAAAGCCTCGCCTCCGGTGGGCCTGGTGGGCTCCGCCTCTCCCAGATCAGCGGCCTCCTGGGAAAATGGGAGTAGTAACTGCAGTATCTGTATTGCATGGTTCTTGTGAATCTTTGGGCTCATGAGAGTAAAGCACTCACTGTGGGAAGCACCTGTTGGTGTCTGTTGTATGAATAAACAAACCTACTGTGTGCCGAGCTCCTGGCAGGACAGTCTGAGGTTTGAATCCCCACCCTGCCATTCCCAAGCTGTGTGTCGTTGGGCAAGTCATTTCACTGGAATAGGACTTGGTTTCCTCGTCTGTAGAGTAGAGATGAGTTTATTAGTTTATTTTGTTTATTAGTTTATTTTGTTCATTAGTTTATTAGTTCATTTTGGTACCAAAACGTTTGAAATTCATGCATGGCTCTTCCCATCACCCGTATTTTCCGTGAACTCTCGGAAGAGCCCCTGTGAAGTGGTACTGTGCTTGCATGGAACCCACCCACCTCCTTCGGCAAAATCCTCATCCTCTCTGGACTACTGATGGCCCCTAACACAGTGTAAGTGTCACATCAGTAGCTGGTATATGTAGTGTTTAGGGAGTAATGACAAGACTAAGTCTGCAGTGTTTAGTAGAGAGGCAGTGTTCCCCCAAATGCTTGTGTTTTATTTTTTTAAGATTTATTCATTTTTTTGAAAGGCAAAGTTATAGAGAGAAGGAAAGAGGGAAGGAGGGAAGGAGAGGGAGGGAGAGGGGGAGAAGGGGGGGAGCGAGAGAGAGTGAAAGAGAGAGAATGAATCTTCCATCAGCTGGTGCACTCCTCAAATGGCTGCAGTGGCCAGAGCTGAACCCGGTTGAAGCCAGGAGCCTGGAACTCCATCTGGGTCTCCCACGTGGGTGGCAGGGGCCCAAGCTCTTGGGCCGTCTTGCACTGCTGTCCCAGGTGCATTAGCACTGAGCTGTATTGGAAGTGGATCAACTGGGACTCAAACCAGCACTCATATGGGGTGCTAGTGTGGCAGGTGGCATCTTAACCTGCTGTGCCACGATGCTGGCCTCCGAATATTTCTGACCTGAGTGCTGTTGAATCTGCAGGTGGGAAACCTACAGATATAGAGGGCTGGCGAATGGTCTTATGTTGCTGAGGCAGATACTGCTCTTACCTGTTTCATTGATGGAAAAGTCGAGGCTCAAAGAAGAGACATGATGTGCCCAGATCAGGCAAGCAAGAGCTGAGATGGGAGTCCTGCAAGTCTTTCCCCAGAGCCCAGTGCTTCTAACTGGGCAGCAGGCACTTCCCCAGGAGCTTGCAAGAGGGGGTGGCTGGCCGGTGCTGCGGCTCACTAGGCTAATCCTCCGCCTAGCGGTGCTGGCACACCAGGTTCTAGTCCCGGTTGGGGTGCTGGATTCTGTCCCGGTTGCCCCTCTTCCAGGCCAGCTCTCTGCTGTGGCCCGGGAGTGCGGTGGAGGATGGCCCAAGTGCTTGGGCCCTGCACCCCATGGGAGACCAGGAGAAGCACCTGGCTCCTGGCTTCAGATCAGCGTGGTGTGCCGGCCGTAGCGCGCCGGCCTTGGCGGCCATTGGAGGGTGAACCAACGGCAAAGGAAGACCTTTCTCTCTGTCTCTCTCTCTCACTGTCCACTCTGCCTGTCAAAAAAAAAAAAAAAAAAAAAAAAAGAGGGGGTGGCCACCTCGCCTTGGCTTGGGAATGAGGAGCAGATGCGTGACTTGACCCTGGAGAATGGAGACAGATGAGGTGGGCAGGGTGGCGAGTGGAGGGGGCTGCATGAACCAAGGCCCATGGTGGGAGTCCTAGGGCTTGCACAGGAGTGGCACACATGACCCAGGCTCAGGGTGCAGGACCGGAAGTGACAGGGTTCAGCAGGAAAAGAAGGTTGGACCACGCCAGGGTGGCAGTCACAGCCTGTGCGGTGGCACCGTCCGCCCTCTGTCCCTCCTCAGGACTCTGTGTCTGTGCCTGGAAATGTCCCCAAATACTCCCGAACCCGCCCTCCCACTTTCCCCCCACCCCCAGCCCTGTTCCAGCTCTCACCTCCCACATGCCTCACCCCTAACAAATTAAAGAATGAAAAGCCGCCGGCTCTTTCCATGAACTGGTCTTCCAGCCACAGTGTCCTTCCACCTGTTCCTTCCTTTGGGCTCCGAGACATCTCTGTGGGGGTAGTCACAGGGGTGGAGGGGTCACCTCTGTTTTAGAGCTGAGAAACCAGAGGCCCAGATCATTAATGTCTACTTGCTGCTTGGATCTTGATCCATCACCACCTCCAGGAAGCCCTCCTCGACCTCCTGTTCACCCAATTGAGTCTGGTGTCTCTGTGACTTATTCTCCTAAGATCTGTTTTCTTTGCCTGCAGAGAGGTGGTCTCACCTGGCCATCATTTACCCTTTTCTTTTTTTTTTTTTAAGATTTATTTATTTATTTGCAAGTCAGAGTTACACAGAGAGAGGAGAGGCAGAGAGAGAGAGAGAGGTCTTCCATCCGATGGTTCACTCTCCAGATAGCCGCAACGGCTGGAGCTGCGCCGATCTGAAGCCAGGAGCTTCTTCCGGGTCTCCCACATAGGTGCAGGGGCCCAAGGACTTGGACCATCTTCTACTGCTATCCAGGGCCATAGCAGAGAGCTGGACAGGAAGCGGAGTAGCTGGGTCTTGAACCGGCGCCCATATGGGATGCCAGCATTTCAGGCCAGGGTATTAACCTGCTGCGCCACAGCGCCGGCCCCTTACCCTTTTCTGTGATGTAGCTAGTGTCTTTCCATCTCACTGGATGGCAGGGACTCTGTGAACCGGGTTGAAGTCAGGAGCCTAGAACTCCATCTGGGTCTCCCACGTGGGTGGCTTAGGCCCCAGCACTTGGGCCGTCTGACACCTGACATGCAGTAGGCAATTGAGAAACACTGAATGAAGATGCTAAGTGGGGGAAGGCGGTCCTGGGGGAACCTGGAAGAGGTGCCTTTGTTCTTGCTTGGGGATGGAGAGGTTCTAGGAGGAGGTAACAGTTTGGCGTGGAGGTGGTGGTGGGGATACCTGGCAGAAGGCACCGAATGAGCAAAGGCACAGGGTGACCGGGGTCAGTGGTGCAGGTGGGGCTGGAGATGCCGGCACCTGCGCCAGGTCTTGGAGTCACTGCACGGTGCCTGCAGAGGAGGCGCAGCAGCACCGCCTGGCCTCGCTCATCGCTTTGCCGTGCAGTTGCCGAGGGGCTTTGAGTCACCCCCTCTGCTCTCCACCTTCCCCCCAACTCTGGAGTTATTTTTAAAGTTCCCCGCAGAGGCCCTGCAGGCATCTGGTGTGACTGCCCTCTCCACCGTTTCTTACGCAGGTTCGAGTCAGCGTGCCTGGGGGATCTGTGTCATAGCAGGGCGCTGGCTCAGCACAGTGCATCTGCAACAGAATTCTGCCCTCGCTGGTGGGATGCCAACACCTGAGATCGCAGGTGGGGAGGAGGCTCTCGGGGTCCTGCTGAGGCAGCACGCCTTGGAGGCCGAGGGGCTACTTGAATGACGTTTTAAGAAATGTTTGCTTGTTTGAGAGGCAGAGAAGTGCAAGCTTCCAAGTGCTTGATACAGCCCCCAGCCAAGGCCAGCGCATGCGTGTCTCCCACGTGGGTGGCAGGAGCCCGGTCGTCCCCACTGACCCCCATGGTCTGTATTAGCAGGAAGCTGGAGTCAGGAGCTGGAGTGGGGCATCCAACCTAGGCCCTCTGATGTGAGCCCTGGGTGTTTTAACTACGACGCAGAATGCCCACCTGAGTCGACTGGTTTTTATTTAGGCCTACTGTGTGTCTCAGCCACTGTGCTGGGTGCTTTACCCACGGGTCCCTGTGGGCCGAATCCAAGGTGGACAGATTTGTGCCCACCCATGAGCTGAGGATATGTTTTAAAAACCAAGTTCAAGGGCTTTGAAAACTAAACAAGAGATTATGAAACCTAAACTGTATGGGCCTGAAAATACAGATTTATCAAATAAAAGCAAGCAAATGATTGGCTGGGTTTAGCAAATGAAAATTCAGAATACCTGGTCATGTTTGATTTTCAGAGACGCAATCAAAGAGCCCACACGTGACTCCATGCGGTGTGTGTGGCACACTTGTCCTGGAAAAGCAGTCCCTGAATACCCACAGCTTAGGCACATCTGGGCAGCCAGCATTTTCCCTGGCGGCCCCTCCCCTGAGCTACAGAAAGGAGTTAGCTGACCTTGGTCTTGAGCACAGCAGGGTGATCAGGAGGATCTCGGTGAGCATCTGCTGCTGGATTCGCAGCATTAATATCAGAGTGGTCACCAGCATATATTGGGCACCTACTGTGTACCCAGGGGCTCTGGGTGTTCTTAGGGGAGAATGACACTAGATGTGTTTACACACAGGTGTATACAGAGGGCCCAGGCCAGGGTGCATCCCAAGGAAGAGGACCAAGCAGAGTAAAGGGGTAGATGTGGCCTTTGGGGGGCCCTAATTAGATAGGGCCATCAGGGGGGAGATGTTTGAGCTGACCCCTGAGTGGGGACGGGGCTAGCGAGGGTGTATAGCACTCATGGTGTGCTGATACCCACTCTGAACCCTGTGTCTGTTTTGCTCGTGGAAGTCTCTCACACAGTAGCGCTGGGAGATGGTGCAAGAATTGTTCCAATTTCACAGATGAGAAACTGAGGCCTGAGGTCGCCCAGAGAATGGCTGAGCTGCAGTGGGCCCTGGGCCTGGTGGCTCCTAAGGTGGTGTTCTCACTTGCATCACTAGGGTGCCTTCCTTGTCATGGCGCCTGGTGTGTGCTGGGTCCCCTTTGAGGCCTCTGAGACAGCTCTGTGTGCTAGGGCATGGCAGCTCCATCTGGGGCTCAGGGCCAGTGTGAACCCTGAGCTCAGCAC
The DNA here is from genome assembly GCF_964237555.1 of Oryctolagus cuniculus. Classification (NCBI taxonomy): domain Eukaryota; kingdom Metazoa; phylum Chordata; class Mammalia; order Lagomorpha; family Leporidae; genus Oryctolagus; species Oryctolagus cuniculus. Next base: position 19,064,477 of record NC_091452.1, read on the forward strand.
GGTGTGAGGCCGGCTCAGCACGGCCAGGGGGTGTGCTGAGTCGATTGGGAACCTGGCCCGGTTCAAGGAGGGCAGCAGGAGGGTACCTGGGCGTGCACAGGTGGCAGGTGTGAGGCTGGCAGAAGACAGCACAGCCACAGGCGCCCCCCTGGGCTTCAGAGACTGGCCCAGGTTTCCCTGCTTGGAGTCAGCGCTGCCTGTGCCGGCTCCCTCTGGGGATTAATCCTCCTTTTATGCTGTTTAAATATTTGCAGGTGGAGGGAGGGAAGGCGAGAGGGCGGCACTGGTTTCTAAGTGGCCGCAGGGTGGGACTGGAGGTGGAGTGAGACAGGTGCTGTGGAGGGGCGGGGCTGGGCCATAGCCCCCGCCCCCTCGCCTGACCAGCCAGGCCCCACCCAGCTTGTGGGCAGGAAGCTCAGGGAAGGCAGAGCGGAGCTGAAGGCTCCTGGGCAGGTGGCTGTGCACCTGCTGCTTCGGGCACGTGTTGCGGGTCGGTCCTGGTCATCTCTGCGCTTGCAGAGTCCCTGAGGCATGTCGGGCACAGATGTGACTCCCAGGACGCAGGGTGCCGTCACCGTATGCCTCATGTTACAGACGGTGCCAGAAACTTGTTCAGCTCACATGGAGGGACCAGACCTGGGGTCAGCGACTCTGCATTCTGGGCTTGGAGCCAGGGCTCCTGTGCCTCCCGACACCTGACTTCCTGGTTCTAGATAAGCTGATAAGTTGGTTCCAGAAGTGAGCTCCCTGTCCCTGGTGGGATGAAAGTGGATGTTGGCGAACCCCTGAGAACAGATGCTGGGGAGGGAGAAAAGCTTCCTGGCCCCTGTGACCTCTTAGGTCCCCCCCTCCTGAGAACCCCCCACTCCGGGGTGTGAGTGGCAGAGTCTTGTCCGGGCAACGCAGGGCTCCTGACCCCAGCTCAGGGCTTCTTTTGGCCCCCAAGCTGGGAGAAGCTGAGGTATCCCTCTCACAGGTGTCCCCGCCTCTGGGGTTTCCAGATGACTCAGGACTGAATGAGGCTGGAGGTGGAGCCCCGGACGAGGCCACCCTACAGGCCCAGGTTCGAGTCCCCTTCCTTGGCTGTGTGATGCCGAGAAAATGGCATAAATTCTCTGGGCCTCCATTTATAGGTCTGTAAAATGGGAATAATAGTGTCCTGTGAGGCCTGAGGCCTGTATTCCCCACAGAGCGCCTGGCACGCAGTAGGTGCTGAGTGAACATTCTCTCTTTCAGTGCGGGCGTTAACAAATGCCTTTGGTCCCTGGCTTCTGCCTGTGAGACAAGGGCTCTGTTAGAACCAGGGGCCTGGGTCTGACTCCTGCCACCTCTGGGTGACCTTGGGCAGGCCTCCTGTGCCATCTGTGCCTTTGTGTCCCCACCGGTAAAAGGGAATAATCTGGGAACTTGCCTTCCTGGGACTGGGCTTACATAGTCCCTGGGACACAGCAGGTGCTCTACAGAGTGAGTAGTGAGCATTCTCGCCATAAAGCTCCTACTGTGTGCAAGGCGCATCTGTCTGATCCCTTCTTGCAGTCCTGAAAGGTGGCAGGTTCCACTGCTCAGAGGCGGCAGCAGAGGCAGGACTTGGCTGTGCTTACACAGCTGGAATGTGAGTGCAGGTTCACCCGGCTCCACGGTGTTCCAACTCCAGTGGCCACCTCCCTCGGTGCTCCCCAAACCGGGTGTGCTCCCCAAACACAGGGCACCATGAGCTAAGATGCCTTGCAGCCACCACTGCCCCCCACAACCTCAGGGTCTGTCTCCTTCCATGGAAGACCTGGTCCATGTCCATGTCCACGTCGGGGAGGCGGGGAAAGTGGTTGAGCTGAATGGCAGGTCCTTCTCCCGGGGCTGCCCAGTCGTGTTCCCCTGCCCCCAGGTCTGCTCTGTCCCCAGGAGGCTTCCTGTCTTCTAAATGATGTCCTCGTCTGAGGCAAGCCTCCAGCTTCTGTGCCTGCTGCTCATCACCAGCCGTTTTCATTTCCTCTCCTGGCCTTGGGCTGTCGGCCTGCTATTATCTCCCGAGAGAAGACTTCCCATCCGATAGCTAGGAGCCAGTAAGGCTGGGAAGGGGTCCCAGCACCCACCCTTGGTGCTGCATTTGCACTTCCACCACCCACTGTTCCCAGGGGAAGAGGTTTGGAGCCAGAGAGTCACGGGCTCCTCCTGGCTGTGTGACATCGGGAGAGGGTCTTGCCCTCTCTGTTTCAGGAGCCACCGCTGTGAGCACACAGCCTGCTCCACACCGAGGGTTTGCACGTGAGACTGTGTGCAGACTGTCCCCTTTCCCTTCCCATGCACGCTGCACTCTCCCTCAGCCCTTTCCGTCCCCTGAAGCTCACTAGTCAACTTGAGCTTGCTGGAGAACCCCCAGAGGGCTTGAGAACACCTGCCAAATTCACTTTAGGGAGGGGTCCAAAAACATCTAAGGAGCTCCAGGTGGTGCTGCTTCTGCTCCATCATCCAGCCTTGGATGCAAAGCCCCTTGCAGACAGCACTGCAGCTCTTTGTAACAGCATGCAGCATCCCAGGACTGATGGGAGGGGCTGGCCTCTGCCTCCTGCCCAGCTAAATTCACGGGACGTTTGCAGTGTTTGCATTGGGTCTGTCTTCCCTGCTGCTGTGATGTGTCCATGCACATCAGTCTGGGTGGAGAGGACAGAAGGCAGGACGCTTGGGGTCAACACCAGGGGAGGAGAAGGGAAGGGAGCAGGAGAGGCCAGAAGGAGAGGAGTCCCAGGGGGCCTCAGCCAGCCCCTGGGGGAGTCCCGAGGGGAGCAGTGTTGACCACCCTGGGAAGAAGTGAGACCTGGAAGGGAGCTGCCCCTGCACCCAGGCATCCCTGTGCCCCAGGGGCTGGCAGCCGAGGGCCCACAGCTGCTCACGAGCAGCGCTGATGGAATCAGGGTGGGACGTTGTAGCCAGGGCTGCATCAGCAGAACTTAGCCAAGGAGCCAGGAAGGGCTCAAGACCTTCTGCGCCTCTCCCTACCCACCCTTGTTCACCTTCTCCAGGTCCCCTGGCCCTTATTCCCCAAACTCGTCTCCCCTCAACCTGAAACTCCAAAGCCCTCCTGCTGTCTCCCCCAGCGGAGACACCTGCCTGTGGGGTTGCCAACAGCCAACTTCTGCCACCCTGTATTGCAGTGGCACAGAAGCCCCCAGACCCCATCCTACTTGCAGGGAGATGAGTCCTCAGGCCTTCTAGAGGAAGGGGGGTCAGAGAGAGAGGGAGCGGGAGAGAGAGGTACAGACGGGCTCTGTGTACCATTCGCATCACCCACAGACTTGGGGGCAGCATCTGGGTGCAGAAAAGCCCCCCAGAACTCTTATTCTGGCTCCACCTGCTGCTGTCTTGGGGCAGCCCCCCACACATCCCCGGCTACCCAACTGCATCCTGGGGTTTGGAGACTTGATGAGATAGCAGCTCTGACCCTTGAGTCTGGGATGTGGTGATGGGCAGACGTTTCCCTTGGAGTCAGGTTGCCCTGGGTTTCAGCCTCAGCAGGGTGACCTTGAATTTGTTGGTGCAATTAAAAAATTCCAGGAAGTTCCAAAAAGCAAAACGTGGCTGCACACGGAGCACTCTGTTGGATCCATGTGGATGCAGTGAGCCCTCCCACTGTGTCGCAGACTCTCAGTCTCTCCAGCACTCTGAGCCACGCTGTTCACCTCATGTCTCACTCATGTAGCATGCGGTTGGGCTGCTGCTGGTGGCGTCTGTGCCGAACACACACAGACGCTGCTCCTGGTTATCACCCCATAAACAGCACAGGGTGACAACTGTTTACACAGCCCTGCTGGTGTCTCCACTGTTGGAAGTCACCAGTACAAAGGAGGATTCGCATAAGTTCTGTGTGAACACAACACCACATCGCACATAGGGCTTGAGTGTCCTGGGATTTTGGTATCCATGGAGCGTCCTGGAGCCAATGCCCATGGCTACTAAGGGGCACGTGTGTTGTTAGTATGCTCAGACACAGTCGGTGGTCAAAGCTTCTAGAGTAGGCATCAGGAGCTTGGGTTTAGATTCCTCACCTGCCACCGATTCACCCTGTGATCTTGGGCAGGTTTTTCCATCTCCTGTTCCTCAGCTCCATCATCTGAGAAGTAGGTATAACACGCAGCCTGTTCCTCACAGGGCCGAGCAGAGAGCAAGGAGTTAATGAAGCAGGGAAAACCTAGACTTTGTGCATTTAAGAGTGGCCCCTGAGCCGGGCTCATGGGAGGGCTGCAGGTGCTGAGGCTGATGGTGGCTCCATTGGTTCCCCAGGGGTGCTGGAACAAGGTGCCCCAGCCTGGGTGGCTTAACTGACACACATCGAGGTCTCACGGTTCAAGGTCAAGGTGTTGGTGCGGTTGGCTCCTTTTGAGGACTGAGAGGGAGGGGTCTGTTTCCGGCTCCCTCCTTGGCTGATGAGTGGTGTCTACCCTGTGTCTTCAGAAGGTCCTCCCTCCGTCTGCACCTGCATCCCAGCAGCTGTATCAGCCTCGGGCCCTACCTGGGATCCGCTGGACCTTGTTTCTGCTTAATCACCTCTGCCAAGGTCATCTCCAAGTGCAGCCACAGGCAGAGGGGCAGGGAGTAAAGATTCCAACCTGTGAATCTGGGGGTCAGGGAGAAGACAACTCAGCCTGTAATGGAGGGGAAGGGGGTGCTGCAGGACCTGCTTTCCAAGGTTGGGAGGGGGAAGACGAGGGAAAGCCGGCCAAGGAGGTGATGGCATCTTAGAAGCGGGGGTGGGGCAGGTCTTAGAGGTAAACTGAGCCCCGGAGGGCACCTGTTGGTTGCTGGTAGAGCTAGAGCTTCCCAAGCTGCCTTCCCTGCCCCCTCCCTGAGTTCTGAGAGAGAGAGAGAGAGAGAGAGCGAGCAAGCTCAGGATTTGCCACATGTCCGGAGGAAGCGCACGGCTTCCTTTTGGGGACATGGAGCAGATGGGGTGTGGCAGTGTCCGTGCTCACTGTGGGGAAGCAGGCAGGGGGCAGGGCCCCTGCGTCAGAGCTGCAGAGCTGCTGTAGAGGGCCACAGGCAGGTGGCCACCTCTGAAGAACCCCGGGACATTGGCAGGAGGGCCACAGCCTGTGTAAGACAGGCTGGCCCGGGAAGGGCTGGGTGCCTACCCGTGTGGGGATTTTCAGTCCTGTCAGCATTGGCCCAGCAGATGGGCCGGGCCATGGCTCAGAATGGAAGAACTGTTCCCGTTGGCTCGAGCTGCAAGCTTCTGCCGGCAGACCAAATCTGTCCCTCCACTTGTTTTTGTAAATAAAGTTTTATTGGGGACACAGCTATATCCATTCATTTACGTGTTGTCTGTGGCTGCTTTTGCCACAGAATGATTTGCTCTGGCTCTGCCAAGGCATCTGCCATCGGGATTCAAAATTCAATAACTCTCTAGCAGGTTGATTTTGACACTGACAATTTTGTGTGGCCCACAAATGATGTTATAAATACCCAAATGACCCATAGCAGAAAAAGTTGCTCCAGCCCTGCCTAGATCTTTACAGGAAAAAAAAAAAAAAACCTTACTGACCCTTCTTCCTGTGCTCTGGAATCTGGAGTCCCGTGGCAGGCCTGGCCCAGGAGTTTCCCGGCGTGCCCTCTGCCCTCAGCGGCTCGGTGTGCTCCTCCATCAGTGCGGAGAGGTTAACCTGAAGTTGCTGTGATTGCACAGTGAGATAGGGAAGGGGAGGGAGCCTTGCATTTGGTGCCCCCAGGCGATGGCTTCCGGGACTCCTGCACATACCAAAATCTACAGATGCCCAAGTCCTTCATATAAAATGGCATCACTTATGCATATACCCCACACACATCCTCACTGATACTCTACTTTTAAAATTTTTATTTATTTGAGAAGCAGACAGACAACTCCCATCTGCTAGTTCACTCCCCAAATGCCTAGGGCTGGGCCAGACCAAAGCCAGGAGCTGGGAACTCCGTCTGGGTGGCAGGGACCCAGGTACTTCAACCATTGCCTGCTGCCTCTGAGTCCACATTCGCAGCAAGGTGGAGTCAGGAGTGAGGCTGGGACTTGAACCCAGGCGTGGGATACGGGTGTCACAAGCAGTATCTGAACCGTTCCTGCCTCCTCCTAATACTTTGTCATCTCTAGGCGACTGATAGTACCTAATCCAGTGTAAACAGTTGTTACATTAGGGAAAAGTCTGCCTGTTCATTGCAGATGTGATTTTTTTTCAAACGTTGTCTGTCGAAGTTGCTTGAACCCAAGGGTGCAGGACCCCCGGGTACCGAGAGACAAATGTATTTGTTGTTGTCTGTATTCGATCTGTAACCCCTACCCTCTTCAGTTTCAAGGCTGCACCCTCCAGACTGCCCCTGTTTCCTCTCTAAGGCTACTTCGTTTGTTCTTCTCACCCTGACTTCACCTGCGTCCTGGTGCCTGACAAGCAGGCAAGTGGGCCGCCTGGACCAGGGGTGACTCGTTCCAGGGTGGCAGGGGTGTCCCTGGCGTTGTGTTAGTCCGATTCTCATCTCTAGGGTGAAATGCCTGAGGCAGGGGAGAGATGACCGAGATCAGAGTCTTGGAGGCTGAAAGTCCAAATGGCGTTGGTGCTGGCTCTGCTGAAGGTCCCTGCTGGGAGCATCACTTCCTGCAGGTGGCAGTGGTGGGAGGAGATCAGGTCAGCAAACAGGAAGCCAGAGAGGCTGGGTGGGGCCGGGCTCAGGTCTTTAAGAAGACCCTCTGGGTTCTAGAACTCCTTCCAAAGACACACCCCACTTAACCTAAGAACCCCCTCTTAAAGGTTCCACACCACCTCCCAGGCTCACCACCGCAGCCTCCAACACACATGCCTCTGGGGACACATTTACACTATATCTGAACTGTAGCATCATTGTCAGTATTAAAAGGCCCCGTTTATTGAGCACATATGACGTAGCAGGCACTATGCAAGTGCTTTACCCATGTTGCCTCATTCCAGCCTCAGCCTAGGAGGCACGCATTTGTGCAATATGTAGGAGGTGGGTGTCCACTCAGTTCATACTTATGGAGTGCCTGCTGTGCACTGTGCCCACTTGTAGGTATTGAGAATAGAATGCATGACATAGCTGTGAGTGACATGGAGTTCCTGGCCTCACAGCATGCAGGCTCACTAAATTAGAGAGCCAGGGAATAAAGCCAAGTAAACAAAACATGTAGTGTGGTGGAGGAAATAAAGAGGAAAAGGGGAGGTTGAGTGTTGGGCAAGGGATGCAATTTTTTAAAGACCAGACTGGCAGGAAGGAAGAGGGAGGGAGGGAGGGAGAGAGGGACGGACGGAAGAGGAGGAGGAGGAGGAGGATGGGAGAGAGAAAGATTGAGATTGAGCTTGATTGTCCCTCTGCTGGTTCATTCCCAAATGGTCACAATGGCCAGGACTGAGCCAGGCCAAAGCCAGGAGCCTGGAACTTCATCTAGGTCTCCCACATGGGTGCAGGGGCCCAGGCACCATTATCTGCTGCTTTCTGAGGCACGTTCGTAGGGAGCTAGATTGGAAACAGAGCAGCCAGGACTTGAACCAGTGCTCATACAAGATGCCAGCATCACAGACGGTGGCCTGACCCTCTGTTCCACCAGGCCAACCCCAGGGGATGCAGTTTTCAATAGGATGATCAGGGAAGGTGAGACCTGGGTGAAGAGTTGAGCCATGTGGATGTGAGGGAGCGAGCATTCCAGGTAAGGGCAGCAGTCTGTGTAAAGGACATGACGTGGGGCTGTGCCTGCTGAGTTGGGCAAGCAGCTGGAAGGCTGGTGTGTGTGCCCTGAGTGACAGGAGTGGTAGAGGAGGGGCTTAGGAGATCAGGGGAGCGTCCAAGTCAATCGGGGCCAGATGAGAAGCTTCTAAATAGAGGAGAGATCTTTTTTCCTTGCTGAAAAATATTTATTGGTATGAACACTAATGTGTGCACATTTTTAGTTGGAAAACAGAGAAATTCATAGGATATTTTTCCTGCTTAACCATTTTTAAATGTACAGTTCAGTAATGTCGACTACATTCACACTGTTAGCCAATGTCCAGAAATTTCTTTAGCTTGCAAAGTGGAACTTTATGCCCGTGGAGCAATAGCTGTCCATTTCTGTATCACTCTAACCCCTGACAAGCACCACTGTGTGTCCTGTGTCTGTGATGGTGGCTGCCCTGGTCGCCCGGTGTGAGTGTAGCCATACAGTCGTCTTCTGGGGGAATGGCTGATTTCACTTTGCATCATTCCTCAAGGTTCGTCCACGTGGTAGCAACTGCCAGAATTCCCTTCCTTGTTAAGGCTGCATCACATTCCATTGTGTGGATTGAGCACATTTTGCACATCTTTCCCTAGTGCACACCTGAGTTACCCCTATACTTTTGACCACTGTGATTAATGCTGTCATGAACATGAGAGCCCAGGTGTCATTTGGAGACCCTGCTTTTAATTCTTTTGGCTTTATACCCATAGATGGAGTTGCTGGGTCACACGCTAATCCTGTTTAATTTCTTGTTCACCATAGCAATTGTGCCATTTTAGATTCTCACCAGTGCTGTGCAAGACACCCAGCTTCTCCACATTCCTACCCACACCTGCTGTTTGCTACTTTTCAGCAGTAACCATCCTAATAGGTGTGAGGTGGTTTTGATTTGCACCATCCTCATGGTCATGTTGAGTGTCTTGTGTATTTGTTGGCCATTTGTATATTTCTTCAGACAAATGTCTATTCAAGTCCTTTGCTCATTTTGGAATCGGATTTTTGTTGTAGGGTAGGAGTTCTTCATCAATCCTGGACCCCTTGTTAGATGTATGACCTGCAAGTATCTTCTTCCGTTGCCTTTTTTTTTTTTTTTTTTTTTGACAGGCAGAGTGGACAGTGAGAGAGAGACAGAGAGAAAGGTCTTCCTTTTTTGGCCGGCGCCGCAGCTCACTAGGCTAATCCTCCACCTTGCGGCGCTGGCACACCGGGTTCTAGTCCCGGTCGGGGCGCCGGATTCTGTCCCGGTTGCCCCTCTTCCAGGCCAGCTCTCTGCTGTGGCCAGGGAGTGCAGTGGAGGATGGCCCAAGTGCTTGGGCCCTGCACCCCATGGGAGACCAGGAGAAGTACCTGGCTCCTGCCATCGGATCAGCGCGGTGCGCCGGCCATTGGAGGGTGAACCAACGGCAAAGGAAGACCTTTCTCTCTGTCTCTCTCTCTCACTGTCCACTCTGCCTGTCAAAAAAAAAAAAAAAAAAAGAAAAGAAAAGAAAAGAAAGAAAAGAAAAGAAAGTTCTTCCTTTTTGCCATTGGTTCACCCTCCAATGGCCGCTGCGGCCGGCGCGCTACGGCCGGCACATCGCGCTGATCCAAAGACAGGAGCCAGGTGCTTCTCCTGGTCTCCCATGGGGTGCAGGGCCCAAGTACTTGGGCCATCCTCCACTGCACTTCCTGGCCACAGCAGAGAGCTGGCCTGGAAGAGGGGCAACCGGGATAGAATCCAGCACCCCAACCGGGACTAGAACCCGGTGTGCTGGCGCTGCAAGGTGGAGGATTAGCCTAGTGAGCCACGGCACCAGCCCGTTGCCTTTTTCATTCTGTGTCTTGTTCCACTTAATGCATAATTTAAAACAATTTTTTATGTCATCCAACTTCCCTATGTTATCTTTGTTGCCTCTATTTTTGGTGTCATGTCCAAGAGATCATTTTTTTAAAAAGATTCATTTATTTATTTGAAAGAGTTACACAGAGAGAGAAGGAGAGGCAGAAAGGGGGGGTGTCTTCCATCCTCTGGTTCACTCCCCAATTGGCTGCAATGGCTGGAGCTGTGCCAGTCCGAAGCCAGGAGCCTCTTCTGGGTCTCCCATGTGGGTGCAGGGGTCCAAGGACATGGCCATCTTCTTCTGTTTTCCCAGGCCATAGCAGAGAGCGGGATCAAAAGTGGAGCAGCTGAGACTTGAACCGTCACCCATATGGGATGCCAGCACAGCAGGCGGAGGCTTTACCTCTATGCCACAGTGCTGGCCCCAAGGTCATTATTAAATCTAAGGTCATGAAGCTTCCCCCATATATTTTCTGCTAGGGTTTTGATGGTTGGCGCGCACATGGTGAGGCCTTTGATCCATTTTGAGTTGATTTTCAAATCCGGTGGGATCCAGTTTCCCCAACACTGCTGAAAAACTTGTCTTTTCTTCCAGGAATGGTCTTGGCACCCTTCTTGGAAATCACTTTATCATACATGTGAGGTGTGTGTGTGTGTGTGTGTGTGTGTGTGTGTGTGTCTGTCTGTCTATATCTCAGAACTGCCCTGTTTTGATTACTGTTTACTATAGTTTTAAAATCAGGAAGCGTGCATTCTCCAACTTTGTTCTTTATCAATATTGTCTTGGTCATTCAGGGTTCCTTGAGATTCTGTATGAATTTTAGGATAGATTTCAATGGATTTCATTGAATCTGTAAATTGCTTTGATGCTATTAATATTGTGACAATATTGAGTCTTCGAGTTCATGAACATGGGGATGCCTATCCAATTATTTGTATCTCATACAGTGTTTTGGAGTTTATAGTCTCTGGCTTCCTTGGCTATGTTTACTCCTAGATTTTCTTTAACATTCTATTTTATTTATTTGAAAAGGAAAGAGAGAGATCATCCATCCACTGGTTTATTCCCCTGATGATTGCAAGGGCTGGGGCTGAGCCAGGCCAAAGCCAGGAGCTTCATTCTTGTCTCCCACTGGGTACAGGCACCCAAGCAGTTGGGCCATCATCCACTGCTTTCCCAGGTACATTAGCAGTGAGCTGGATCAGAAGTAGAGCAGCTGGGACTCAAATTGGTGCCCATATTGGATGCCAGCATTGCAGGCAGCAGCTTAACCAGCTATGTCACAGTGCTAGCCCAGATGTTTTAAAGATTTATTATTATTATTATTTTTAATTTGAGAGGAAGTGGGGAGGACGTAGATAGAGACAGTTATGCAGAGACAGACAACTCCTGTCTGCTGCTTTACTCCTCAAGTGCCCCAGCCAGGGTTAGGGAACTCCATCCAGGTCTCTCACAAAGGTGGTAGGAACCCAAGTATTTGGGCAATAATCTGTCACCTCCCAGGCACATTCGCAGGGAGTCAGATCAGAAGTGGAGGTGGGATTCAACCCCAGGAACTGCCATAAGGAATGTGGACATCCCGAGTGGCATAAAAAACCTGCCCTAGGCAGGAGAATGTAATGCCCTGAACAGATGCTGTTCCAGCCAGGGCCGGAGATCGGTGGTAAGAGGAGGCAGATGTGGATCCAGGCACGTGGCTGGTATTTATCACAGCTACAAGGTGCGCCAGGCTCTGTGCTCAGCACATGTTCAGTCCAGTCCTTTAACCAATGAGAAAGCTTAAGGTTCCAAGAGGTGATGTAATCTGCCTGAGGCAGCACAGCCAGTAGCTACAGGGCCAGGATAGGGCAGCCAGAGCCACAGTGAGAACAGTGCTTGCAGTTTGACTTCCAGCTCTGTTTCTTTCCAGCTGAGTGACCCGGGATGGACCACTTTTGAACCTCAGTTTCCACATCTGTAAAATTGGACCAATTGCCTGAGCCTCCCTGTAGCGCTAGAGAGGCTGCCAGCCAAGCCCAGCTTGGAGCTCGCCAAGCCCGGAGGTTGGGAGCTGTTCACAGCGATGGTGCTGACTTAGCTGTGTGTGGTGAGGGCAGTGTGCCAGCTCTGCCATGTGCTTTTCCCGAGAATGTGGCCAGGGCTGCTCTGAGTCCTGTCTTCAGGAGGAAGGGAGAGACTGGGCCCACTTGCAGACAGGTGCGTTCATTTGCTGTGGAGGTGCCTGGGGTGGGAGCGGCTCAGGGCTTTGCTCCCTCACCCCCATGTTGGAGCCCTGGGGCTGGAGGCTGGGATCCTGGGACAGGCTTGAGGATCAGCTCTTTCCACTTGCTCAGTGTCACTGTAGGAGAACTGAGGTCAGAGAGGAAAAGCGCTTTGCCCAAATCTCAGGACGACTGTGGGTCATTAGGAGCCGAGATCCAGCAAGGCAGGAGGGTGTTCAGGCTGCCCCAATGTCCACTGCACAAGCAAGGGCATGGCTGCCCAGTGTGCTCTGTCCCCCATGCCTTGCATGTTGGAAGCCCTCAGGAAGTATTGGTTGAGCGAATGAGTCTGGTGAGAGAGTGCACACAGTCCACGGGGGTCCAGCCCCAGCTGGAATTCTGCCTGTGCTCCTGGCCGACTCCCTGGGCGAGTCACTTGCCCCTGCTTCCCTAAATATAATCACAAACCCACTTGGTGGGTGCCCAGGCAGGGGTCTGAACCAGGTCTACTGCATTTCAGGGCTGATTTTTTTTTAAAGATTTATTTGAAAGGCAGAGCTATAGAGCGGCAGAGGCAGAGAGAGAGAGAGAGAAAGAGAGAGAGCAGTCTTCCATCCACTGGTTCACTCCCCAGGTTGCCACAACAGCCAGTGCTGCGCCGATCTAAAGCCAGGAGCCAGGAGCTTCTTCCAGGTCTCCCACGTGGATGCAGGGGTCCAAGGACTTGGGCCATCTTCTGCTGCTTTCACAGGTCATAGCAGAGAGCTGGATCAGAAGCGGAGCAGCTGGCACTCAAACAGGCGCCCATATGGGATGCCAGCACTGCAGGCGGCGGCTTTACCCACTGCACCACAGCTCCGGCCCCAGGGCTGATTTTTAGCATGACACTCCCGGGATTCCCTTATCTACCTGCTTCATTCATTCATCCGCTCATTGGGAAGAGTTTCTTGAGCACCTGCTGTGTGGCAGGCGCTGTTTCTGGCTCTGTGTGGTCCAGCCATGAACAAGGCAGATGAAGTTTCGGCCCTGGTGGAACTTCTAGAACGGAGAGGCAGACAGTAAACCGGTCACAGGACAAGGGGGTGGTGGGTGCTCTGAGGAGCTGAATGGGGAGATGGGGAGGTGGGGAGGGCAGGGCTGCCTCCGGGAATGCGGTCGGGGAAGGAGACAATGTTCTGTGTGGCATCTGAAGAAAGCATCATTCCGCGGTGCAGAAAGCCTTGAACGGATAACGAGTGGGAGCCCAAGACCTGTCGTGGAGGGGCGAGGACAGTGGGGAGGGAAGCGATTAGCAGATTGTCCCAGGCCACCAGAAGAGGCTCATAGGGAGGGCACAGCCCCCCGGGCCCTTCCCCCTCCGGCTGCCTCTGCCTTCCAGGTGAAGCAGATCATGGAGGAGGCCGTCACGCGCAAGTTTGTGCACGAGGACAGCAGCCACATCGTCTCCTTCTGCGGTGAGTCCGCGGCCAGAGCCCTCGCGGATGGGGCGTCTTTGAATCAGGGCTCTCACATCAGCCTGGTTGGCTTTGCTGCTCCAAAGCCATTTTCTGATGGCATAGGGACTCTGGGCAGGCAGGGGAGGGGAGCTTTGGAACCAGGGAGGAGCGGGGAGGAGCGGTGAGCGGGGCTGCAGAGATCACAGCGGTGGGGATGGCTGTCCCCTCCCCGGGGGCTCTGTTTACACCCGAAGCCAGGAGTAGCCTCACCTCTTGGGAATGGGATCTGTGTCCCTTCCTGGCCCTGCCCGCAGCTATTGCTAAGTAAAGAGCGAGTGAGCATGTAGATGGAGACTTTTAAAAACAGAAAAGGGAATTAAGAGACACTGACCTTCCGTGGGATCACGTGTGGCTGGCTCAGCAAAGGAGCAGGCCTGGGGCTCAGGATGTGGGGTCCCATCGGGCCGGGACCCAGACATCTCTTCTTGACCCCTCTCTGCTCTGAAGGTTCCAGCAGTAACCGTGCTGCCAGCTCCTTTCTGTGCTGTGACAGTGGCTATACACACATGTGCTGTGTGCCTGCAGTTAGGACCCAGCCGAGAGCCCATGAGTGTGCAGAAGTGGGCCATTCGTTCCATTCTCCCTGCAGCATGCTTGTATCCTAACTGTCCGTGCACAGGAGGGGCAGGCCCAAATTCCCCACCGTGATCTTGGCCTTGAAGGAAAGGCCTGAGCCAGGAGATCTGGCCAGCCCTGTCGGCTCCCATGCGGATGGCTGGATGCCACCCCACCAGGACCCACAATGTGCTGAGCTCACTCTGTGACCTGGGGTGGGGGAGGCTGACCTGCCAAGCAGACCTGGGTTCAAATCCCACCTCTGCCACATCCTTGTGGGATTTTTCAAAAGTGAGATGTGTTTATTTAAACCTTTAAAAAGTTCTTGGGGAATGGACTTAAAAAATAAGTTATTTGTGGTGCAAGAAACACTGAGATCCATGCAAAGGAGGGGTCTTCAAAAAGTAGATGAAAAGTATGTCCTGTGAAAAAACTGCATGGATTTCAGCATTTCTTAAATCCAAAATAAACTTGTCTTTTAATTCCATTTTTCCACGAAGTTGTTCCAAGTGTTTTATATATAATATATGCATATACCAATGTGTATGTGCATACACACACATGGATGTTTAGGTATGACATATGTACGTGGAATTACATGTTTCCAACATTTAAATGTTTTTCTAGACATTTCTATTTGCAAATAAAATAATACGTATGTCCATGTCAGGACTTGCTAGCATACCTGCCCCTTGAAGTCTGAGGCGAATAGACAGTGATAAGAGGTGATAGTAATTGTGTCACTCTGGTGATGGCTTTGGGCTGGGAGAAATCTGACCACAGTGAATGAAGCCTGGAGAATTGCCTGCAGCTCTCTCTTATCTGTTGCTCCTTGCGAGCCATTGATGAAAAGCATTGAACGGCGTCCACAAACCTGAAGAACAGAGTCACTCATTTCCATATAAACAAATGAGAAGCACTGGGTATTAAATGTAAGAGAGCCCCACCCAGAATATTGTAAACCCACGGGCAGATCTGGCAATATCTAGACATCGGCTCAAAACCAAACTGTTGCTAACTCAGAGAAGACAAGCAGTTGACTCCAGACTTTTCAGTCTTCCTCCCCACCTGAGGCATGACCTTGGCCTAGCCCTTGGCCCCAGGAGCTCGCTGTTCTGTGAAGGGCCACTGACTGAGAGCCAGATCTCTCACTCTCTGGCTTTTGTCAGGGGGCATTAGACCAGGCAGATGGTAGCAGTTACGTGACACCAGCAGGTGCCCAAGACAGAGTAGCTCTTGTTAAACGCTCACTTTTCCTGAAGCATTGATTCTGCGCACAGCTGTATGAATGTGAGCTCCGGGTCTGCTGCGTACGACCACAACCAAGAAGAGACAGGGCTGTTGAAAGTGCCGGAAGTAAGAAATGGTTCCCTCGGGGCCAGACATCTCAGGAGAGCGCGCTGGCGCCCAGCGAGGGAAACTCATTGGTGACTTAGGGAGAGAGTCCACGTCTCTCTCTGAAAAGCGCTGGGCAAAACCTCCAGAGGGAGACCAGGAATGGGAAAATTAGGACAAAGTGTTCCCTTTAAAAGTCCTTTTTAGGAGCACGGACGTTGTGGCACGATGTGGGCTCAGAACTGAGTTTGAGTCCTGGCTCCATCACTCATTGGTTGGGTGGCCCTGGGAAACGCAGTTTTGCTTGCTGAGCCTCAGTCTTCACGTCTGATAGACGGGGATAACGTTCCTTTGTTCCCTGCCAGGGCAGAGAGTGAGTGGGATCCCTAAGTGTCAGCCCGCCCCATAAGGAGCAGCTTTAGTGATGATGTGATGAAGCCCAGCCGTCACGCGGCCCTGTCTCCCCTCGCTCTCCGACAGAAATGACAGCCACCGTCCGTGCTTTTCCCTACCGTGCTGTCCTGTGACTCTAGGGGTCCCCACTCTCCAGGGTGCTTCCTGTCTGACACGGTGCAGGGGCTCCTGGGGGTGGGGCGGAGCCCCTGACCGCCGGGTCCCTCATCCCCGCAGCGGCCGTGGAGGCCTGTGTGCTGCACGGGCTGCGGCGGCGGGCGGCCGGCTTCCTGCGCAGCAACAAGATCGCGGCGCTGTTCATGAAGGTGGGCAGGAGCTTCCCGCCGGCCGAGGAGCTGAGCCGCAAGGTGCAGGACCTGGAGCAGCTGATTGAGAATGCGTGAGTGTGGCGTGGGGGGTGCAGGCTGGGGCGGTCCCCCCGGCGACAGTGCACTTCCCTCTCCGGGCTCGGCAAGAGCTTGAGCCTCCTGGCACTCTCCTTTCTGCTCCTGAAACCCAGCAGACTCTCTCCCGCCTCAGGGCCTTTGCACATGCTGTGGCCACCTCCAGGCCGTCCTGGTCACCGATTCCTGGTTCCTCGTCACCATTCAGACCTCCCATGGCCAGAGAATTCCAACCCTTACTCCAACTTCTCTCCTTCTTTTTAAAAAAGATTTAATTTTTTTTAAAATAGAGTGACAGAAGGAGATATACACACATACAAACTCTCTCTCTCTCTCTCTCTAACACACACACACACACACACACACACACATCTTACATCCACCTGTCAAAATCATGAGCCAAGAACTCCATCCTGGTCTCCCATGTAGGTAGCAGTGGCCCAAGTGCTTGAGCCATCACCTGCTGCACCCTGGGGACACTGGCAGAAAGCTGGGTCAGAAGTGGAATAGTGGGACCACCATCATGGTTAAGCTGCCACCAGTGACACTGGCATCCCATATGGGCACTGGTTTGTGTCTCGGCTGCTCCACTTCCGATCCAGCTCCCTGCTAATGCACCTGGGAAAGCAGTGGAGGATGGCTCAAGTGTTTGGGCTCCTGCACTCACATGGGAGACCCAGATGAAACTCCTGGCTCCTGGCTTTGGCCTGGTACACCTCCAGCACCAGCCATCGCAGCTATTTGGGGAGTGAACCATTGGATGGAAGACCTCTCTCTCTCTCTTCCTCTCTGTCTAACGCTTTCAAATAAATAAATCATTAAAATAGAAGCAGAACATCCAGGACTGTAAGTGGCACTTAAGTGTGAGATGCAGTGTTGCACATGGTAGCTTCACCAGCTGTGCCCCACACCTGCCCCATCTCCCCTGGGGTGCCACACTGTTTGTTTTCCTCCAGGGACCGTCACCGTCTGTAATCAGCCACTCACTTCATTGTTTACTTGGCCGAGGCCCCACTGCCCCCTTGGCCATGAACTCCACGTGAGCTGGCAGCCACATTGCGGTATTCCCCCATTAGGTGCCCAGCACCTGGACAGCATTGGGCACCTGGTAGAGGCCCAAGAAGTAGTGACCACGGCCTGTGGTAAATGCAAGATGGTCTCTTCTGCATGGACCAGAAGCTGGGGCCTCTGGCTCAGTCTCACTCTGGGGCGCCCACTGAGGGGCAGGGGTGATTCCGCTTGCTCGCCTTGGCGGCTGGTTGGGGAGGCTCATGGACTGAGTCGACGAGCAGGCGTCTACAGCCAGAGCCAGCCCCAGGGTCCCGACTGGACAGCCAAACCCCCAACCCGGGGCCAGGGTGGGGATGGCAGGTTGCTTTCCACTTCAGCTGGTGCGAGAGGCTGCCCAGAGACTGTGCCTGTGCATCCTGAGGAACCTCGTGGATTGATTGGTCATGTCTGTCATGGGCAGGGGAAGGAAAGAGACAGGCGAGCCCTGTGTTTGCCGTCTCTGCAATGGGTGATGTTCCTACTTCGCTGTGTGAGAAACAGCCCTTTCCCTGCCCGCAGGACCTGCCTGCCCCAGGGCTGCTGGCCAGAACTGTAGAGCTTGGGATTTGGCTCTGCCAGCTCCCGTGGGGAACAACCTCTCAGCCGCCTGGTCTTCAGATGTCTTCCAGTGCATTGGCTAAATTCCCAAGGATTTGCAGGTGTCTTTTTAAAAAAAAAGATTTTATTTATTTATTTGAGAAATAGAGTTACAGACAGTGAGAGGGAGAGACAGACAGAGAGAAAGGTCTTCTCTCCACTGGTTCACTCCGCAAATGACTGCCATGGCTCGAGCTGTGCCAATCCGAAGCCAGGAGCCAGGAGCTTCCTCTGGGTCTCCCACGCGGTGCAGGGGCCCAAGCACTTGGGCCGTCTTCCACTGCTTTCCCAGGCCATAGCAGAGAGCTGGATTGGAAGAGGAGCAGCCAGGACTATAACCAGGCCCCATATGGGATGCTGGTGCCACAGGCAGAGGATTAACCCACTGCGCCACAGCGCCGGCCCCTGCAGGTGTCTTCTTAAAGCATGGACTTCCATAATACAGGGGAGAGTCTTCCTGATGGAGGAATTAGAGCTGCTTGTGCCAGGTGGTGAGGGAGAACCACTCACACACTTGCCCCAGCACTTGTTCATGAACATACACACTGAGCCTTGTCCGTACGGCAGGCCCTGTGCAGGCCCTGGAGACGCAGACAGGAGGAGGGTCCATGCTCGCCACCTGGTAGACACTCAGCAGGAGTTTCACTTGGTCTCCACAGGTGGAGGGAGCAGGAATCAGCTTTGGCTGGCCTGGGAGGGCTGTCCACAGGGCTGGGCCACCCACGCTGAGCAAGGGGTCAGCCCAGGGATGGGGTGGGAAAGGAGGAAGAAACACCAGCCGTGGGAAGGCTGCAGGTGAGAGCCTCAGGGCTCCGCAGACGTCTCTGGGCAGGTCATGGGGTACGTGGGGCTAGGGGTCAGGAAATGCTGGGGAGGTGAGTGGAGCATGGTCATGGAGCCACTGGAGGAGCTCCAGCTGGGGAGGGTATGGAGCTATGGGGGAAGGCGAGGGGGAGATATTAGTGTGCCAGTCTGGCTGGGCCACCCACAGTATCTGAGTGTCTGTTTAACCACGTCTTCACACCCACGTAACCCATTTGCTAGCAGCAGTGTGGGCCCCTGTTTACGTTGCCAGTCCTTCGCTTCCCGAGAGACTGGACGTGTCCCATCTGCACGCTGACCCTGTGGGCTGTTTTTGTGAGTGTCTCTTCTCCTTTGTTGATCTTGAAGACGAAACCAGATCCAGGGCCTCCAGGAGAACGTGCGGAAGCTGCCGAAGCTGCCCAACTTGTCCCCGCTGGCCATCAAGCACCTGTGGATCCGCACGGCCTTGTTTGAGAAGGTCCTGGACAAAATTGTGCATTACCTGGTGGAAAACAGCAGGTGAGAAGGGCAGGCCAGACCTGGGGGGGTGCTCTGCTGCCACCTGCTGGCCTCCTGGGAATTGCACCTTCCTGCACAAAGTTGCCTGTTCTTTTTCTCCTTGACGCACACTTAAGTTAGACCATTTTTTAAAAAAAGATATATTTATTTATTTGAAAGTCAGAGTTACACACAGAGAAAAGGAGAGGCAGAGAGAGAGAGAGGTCTTCCATCTGCTGGTTCACTCCCCAGTTGGCTGCAACGGCTGAAGCTATGCCGATCTGAAGCCAGGAGCCTGGAGTTTCTTCCAGGTCTCCCACACGGGGGACCCAAGGGGGGCCCAAGGACTTGGACCATCTTCTACTGCTTTCCCAGGCCATAGCAGAGAGCTGGATCAGAAGTGGAGCAGCCAGGACTCGAACCAACGCCCATATGGGATGCTGGCGCTGCAGGTGGAGGCTCAGCCCTCTATGCCACAACACCGGCCCCTGACCATGATTTTTAAAATGCCTCCTGGATGTTTGACCCCAAGCCAGTCTTCTGTAGAAGTTTGGGCAGATGCAGGTGTTTCATAGCAGTGTAAGGTCTTCATTCTTAGGAAGGGATATACATATATTGAATTTCTTCCTCCCCCCCATGGATTAAACTACGCAATAATTCTGTGGTCCTTGGAAAATCACTAAGTCTGTATCTCTTTTGGCAAATGAGACAGGAATCAATGCCATTCCAGAGGAGAAATGAGAAGGGAATTTTGTGAGAATGCAGCAAGTTAAAGCGCAGAGAAGTTTTTTCCTTTTGCTCAGCTTAATCTGATGTGAGGGTTTAAGAGTTTGAATCTTCTCGGCTAAGCATCTGTTCCTGCATTCACCCATCCAAAAAATACTTCATGACAACCTGCTGTGTTCCCTACCTCACCTGGGTGTTGAGGATACAGTGGTGATGGCTGTCACACTAAGGAGCTGCAGCAGTGTTACCATGAGAGCAGTGGGGAGCCACAGAAGAATCTGTGATCTGAGACGCCTCTAGCCCGAGAGAAGCAGAGACAGAAAGAACTACCTGAGAATCCCCCCATCTTTCAGTATAAAAAGTGCTTGTTTATCTTCGCACACACGTGGAAGAATTATTTAACATATTGCCCTGTGGTTGGCAAATATGTATGAAGGCACAAAGTCCCTCTCCCACCAAGCTCATGTTCCAGCAAGAAAACTGTCAAATACCGATTGTGATAATGGGTGTTGTATGTAATGGGTGTCGCAAGGGCCATGTGGTAGTGTCTGGACTCCTCCAGGTGGCCAGGGGGAGTACCTGGAAGGTGTCACTTTGAAGGGCATGAGGGATCAGGCAGGTGAACAAGATGGGGACAGGAGAGTTCCCAGTGGAGGGGACAGCAAGTGCAAAGTCTTGGAGGTAGAAGAAAAAAGAAAAGAAATCCAAGTTTTGTTAACTAGCTCTCCAGTGAGCCTTGTCCCTTCTAGTACATTGTGTATTGGTAGCTTATTTGTTACTACAGTGAGATGCCTGAGGCTACTAACTTTATAAAGAGAAAAAGTTTATTTAGCTCAAAGTTTTGGAGGGTCAAGTCCAAGGTCAGCCAACCCCATTGGTTAGGTATCTGGTGGGGAAGGTGGATAGTGATGGCAGAGTGTATGCTGAGGAAGGACCAGGTGGTGAGCCAGGAAGGAGAGAGAGGCTGGACCCAAAGCCAGGCTTTTCCAGTAACCCCCTGTAAGCACACACCCACCAAGGAACTAAGGGGCTCCTCCCACTAAGCCCACCTCCTGAACACCATAACTGAGTTAAGTTTCCACCTCTTAGTGACATTAGCTTATGGCTCTGGGGTTTAAGGTCCTGCGTAAGGTCAGGGGGCCAAATTCAAGCGGTAAGAAATTATTGTGGCCTCTGCCTCCTGCCCTGTGCATGGGCCTGCGCCTTTGGTTTTCCCTTTGATGTGTGGCTTTAGTTGCCTGCTGAATAACGCGGTGGGAAGGAATTAGTGATTTACTTGAGCAGCAATGTCAGCCTGCTCTTTTTCTCATCACACTTTTAATTTTGAATTTTAGTTTTGCTAAAATTGAAGCTGCCAAATTAGTACAGAGTGTGAGTCACCTACGTTGCGTAGTCTCAGTGCAGTGATCAAAACCAGGAAGCTGGTATTAGTAAAGCTTCCAGTAGTCAACCGCTAACTGAACTACACACTGTATTTGGAGTTCAGCACTTTTTTTTTTCTTTTTGACAGGCAGAGTGGACAGTGAGAGAGAGAGACAGAGAGAAAGGTCTTCCTTTACCATTGGTTCACCCCTCAATGGCCGCCGCGGCCGGCGCACTGCGCTGATCTGATGGCAGGAGCCAGGTGCTTCTCCTGGTCTCCCATGGGGTGCAGGGCCCAAGCATCTGGGCCATCCTCCACTGCACTCCCTGGCCACAGCAGAGAGCTGGCCTGGAAGAGGGGCAACCGGGACAGAATCCGGCGCCCCGACCGGGACTAGAACCTGGTGTGCCGGCACCGCAAGGCGGAGGATTAGCCTAGTGAGCCGCAGCGCCGGTCGTTCAGCACTTCTTACATGCACCCATTTTCCACTTGGGATTTGGCTGTGTAATATTTAATATAAATCCTTTCTTGTGGCCAGCACCACAATTAGAATACAGAATGGTTCGTTTCCAAGACACTTTCTTGAGCTCCCTTTTAGAGTCACATCTTGTCCCCAGCCCTGCCTGCTATTTTTTGAAAAGTTTTATTTATTTGAGAGGCAGAGAGACAGAGACAGGCAGGCACGGGGCTCCCATGTGCTTGTTGGCTCCCCAAATGCTTGCAATAAACAAGTCAAAGCTTGGTGTCAGGAACTCAATCCAGGCCTCCCACGTGGGAGGCAGGGACCCAACTGCTTGAGCCATCACCACTGCCTCCTAGGATGTCCAGAAGCTGGAGCTGGGTCTTGAACCCAGGACACAGCTATCTTAATGAGCATCTCCACCACTAGGCTAAATGCCCATCCCCTGGCTGTCTTTGAAGGTAACATCCCTAAGGCTAACGCTGGCATAACTGTGTTGAGTGTTGGCATAGAAACTGGGTAGCAGTGAAGTGGGGAGTGGCTTGAGTACCAACTTTAGATCTGACACCAAAATGTGCAGTGTTGATGATGAGCCAGTCTGGGGCTTGTCAAATCTGGATCATCTAATACCCTGGGTGATAGATTTCTCTGGGGTAAGAGTACAATGATGTTGCTACCATTTAGTGAGGATTTCCTGGCTGGGAGCTCTGTACTGTTGTTAACAGAGTGGACATCATTGATTTCTTTCAGCAACCTGGGCAGGTGAATTCTGTCATTCTTCCTGTTTTACTACCAAGGACACTGAAGCCCAGAGATGTCAGGTGACTAGCCGGAAGCCACACAGCAAGCTGGGCAGTAGCTGAGCTGGGCTCCCACCCATTCGGACTCCAGATCCTGCTCTTTGATGGCCAGAGCCATGCCGGCTCAGTGTAGCCCAGTCTGCACCTGCCTGCTGTGTGGTCTCGAGCAAATCACTTTACCTTGCTGGGCCTGAGATCTCGGGGAAGTCAGAATGACCTTGAAATTCCTGTAGTTTCTAGAGTGCATGGATTTTAATGACTTAGGAACCTCCACACTGTAACATAAAACCCCCAAATCATCCACTGGTGGGTTCAGCAGGCTTCTCATTGCTTGTCTCACTGCTCTCACAACGGCAATGTCACAACGGCCCGTTAAGCAGGTGCACACAGGTGCTGTGCCAAATGCCTTTCATCTCTTGTTTCTCTCAGAAGTCCTTCAGATAGCCCCATAAAACTCCTGTTATTATTACCCCATCTGTAAAAAGGGTTTACTAAGCATAATAATAATCAGTATTAATTATACAAGAATTATAGGAGCAGCGGAGGCTTTGTCCCTGGGGATTGAACCCAGTCTGTCAGTGTGTGCCCTCTGCTGGTCTCCCCCCAAACCTGCGTGTCCTTTCCTGTGTTGCTAGTAAATACTATGAGAAGGAAGCTCTCCTGATGGACCCCGTGGACGGCCCCATCCTCGCGTCCCTGTTGGGTGAGTGGGCCGGTGCTCAGGGGCAGCTCCCGAGGGCCCCTCCGCCCTCAGTCCAGCCTCACCCAGCAACTCCTACCTGTTGCTCACTGTCCCTTGCTCCTTTGTTCTGGCCTCTTCTCTGGGGGACTCTGGAGTGTCCTCCCTGCCTGGCGGGAGGGGTAGTGAGATGAAGGTGTGGCCCATCTGGTGGTTAGATGGGAGGGTGGACTTTTGGGAGCTCCGATTCCCAGCCCCCATGTGCTCTGCAGTGGGGCCTTGCGCCCTGGAATATACCAAGATGAAGACCGCTGACCACTTCTGGACGGACCCCTCGGCCGACGAGCTGGTCCAGAGGCACCGCATCCACAGCTCGCACCTGCGGCAGGACTCGCCCACCAAGCGCCCGGCCCTCTGTGTGAGTCGCTGGGCAGTGGGGCCGTGGGACGGACTTGCGTCAAGGCTTGGACTTGGCCTGGGGGGGGCGGTGGTGGAGAATGGGACAGGGGCCCTCAAAGTCACTTCAGGACTTGTCCCTGCTCCCTCTTGGTACCCAGATCCAGAAGAGGCATTCAAGTGGCAGCATGGACGACCGGCCATCCCTGTCTGCCCGTGACTACGTGGAGTCCCTGCACCAGAACTCCCGGGCCACCCTGCTCTATGGCAAGAACAACGTCTTGGTTCAGCCGGTGAGCATTCCTGCCGGGCTCTGGCTCCAGGTTATGTAACCTAGGTTCCCTCTGGCTCCAGACTGCACATCCATTTATCTGTCCCTCCAGCCACCTGCTCACTCATCTGTCCCTTCCTCCATCTGCTAACACCCACCTGCCCATCATCCGTTCACCTGTCTGCCCACATCCACACATTCATTCATCTGTCAGCCAGTATCTCCATTCATCCAGTGACGCACCTGTCAGTGTCTCCTTCTGTTCCTCCATTCATCCACCCAGCTACCCATCTATCCACCAGTTGGCTGTCTTGTTCTCTATATCCCCCATCCCTCTATTTATACATCTGCCCATCATTCATTCATCCGCCTGTCTATACTTATATCCAACCATTCATCTGTTGGCCATTGTCTCCGCCCATCCATCCATCCATCCATCCGTCAGTTCGTTCCTTCCTTCCTTCCTTCCTTCCTTCCTTCCTTCCTTCCTTCCTTCCTTCCTTCCTTCTCCCATCCACCTGCCCACCCATCCACCCACCCATTCATTTTAGTGTGCTTATTTTCCAGTTTATCTACCCACCCACTTGTCTATCCAGCCTTTTGTCCATCTATTCACTTTTTTTTTAAGATTTATTTAGTTATTTGAAAGAGCTACACATAGAAAGAAAGAAAGGCAGAGGGAAAGAGAGAGGGGTCTTCCATCTGCTGGTTCCCTACTTGGCCACAGTGGCTGGAGCTGTGCTAACCTGAAACCAGGAGCCAGGAGCTTCCTCTGGGTCTTCCCACTGGGTGCATCCTTGGGCCATCTTCTGCTTTCACAGGCCACAGCAGAGAGCTGGATCAGAAGTAGAGCAGCCGGGACTTGAACCAACACCTATACGGGATTCCAGCACTGTAGGCAGTGGCTTTACCCACTGTGCCACAGCACTGGCCCCCATCTTACTCTCTGATTTGTGTGTTAGGTGCTCAGATCTAAGGATTATCATCTTCCTAACACTTAACAAGCACTTTCACTATAGCCTGCACTGTGTGGAGTGCTTTGGACTGTATTACCTCATTTAAACCTCCTAACACCTGTTGGAGGCAGGTGCTACCATTGTTGATGATAATACGGAGGCCCATACCAGTGAAGTAGGAGGCAGGGTTGCGAGTTGAATTTGGGCCAGCCAGTGCCAGAGTCTATGCCATTCACCAGTTGCCCTGTATTCCCCAGCATCCAGCCAGGTGCCAGGGATGGGTGGCAAGCGAGGCACCTGCAGCCCCCAACTCGGGCAGTGTCCCCTTTGACGTCCCTTCCCATGGGCCCTCTGGTCGCAGCGTTGGTGTGGTGTTTGGCCTCAGCTGGGAGGAAGCAGAGGGAGGCAGCTACTCCAGCTCTGCTCTTTGAGTTTCAGCCACTGGCTCACCCTCGGCAACTCTCTTGTCCCTCTGGGCCACAGTGGATACCAGACCCTATTTCCATAGATCTTAGGAGCCAAGAATGAGAGATGCATCATTTTTAATGTGACCATCAAGAAATTAAAAAGTCTATTTAGATCATGTAGTTTTTTACTACTTAGGAATTTTAGCTTAACCTTTTTTGTTTATTTATTTATTTATTTATTTGACAGGCAGAGTGGACAGTGAGAGAGAGAGACAGAGAGAAAGGTCTTCCTTTTTCCGTTGGTTCACCCCTCAATGGCCACTGCGGCCGGCGCATCTCGCTGATCCGTAGCCAGGAGCCAGGTGCTTCTCCTGGTCTCCCTTGCGGGTGCAGGGCCCAAGCACTTGGGCCATCCTCCACTACCTTCCTGGGCCATAGCAGAGAACTGGACTGGAAGAGGGGCAACCGGGACAGAATCCGGCGCCCTGACCGGGACTAGAACCTGGTGTGCTAGCGCCGCAGATGGAGGATTAGCCTAGTGAGCTGCGGCGCCCGCCAAGCTTAACTTTTTTTGAAAGAGCTCTCGGAGACTTAGTTGGACATAGGAAGAGTCTTCCAGAAGTCCACGCACACATATGTTATGAGAAAGCTGTGCGTGGGCTTTAACAGTTTTTTGCCCCCAAATGAACTTACTTTGTAATTTATTTTCTCCTTGAACTTTTTGAAGTACCCTTGGTTTTATTCTTGTTTTTGTTGTTGTTGTGTTTTTAAAAATTTACTTATTTATTTTTTTGAAAGAGAGAATGAGATATTCCATGTACTGGTTCATTCTTCAAGCGGCTACAATGGCCAGGGCTAAGCCAGGCTGAAGCCAGGAGCTAGGAGCTTCATCCAGGTCTCCCATGTGGGTGGGTGCAGAAGCCCAAGCACTTGGGCCATCCTCAGCTGCTTTCCCAGGCACATTAGCAGGGAACTGGATCAGAAGTGGAGCAACCGGGACTCAGACTGGTGCCCATATGGGATTCGGGTGTTACAGGCGGCAGGTCTGCCTGTGTCATTTTCTGTTCCATCAACGGAAGGGATCAACACACCATAGTCCATGGGCTAAATGTGGCCCTCCAGCCATGTTTGTAAATAAAGCTTTATTGAGACACAGCCACACCATTAGTGTGAAGGTGCTTCCAGGTTACCATGGCAGAGGTGTGTGGTGTGGCTCACAAAGCTGAAAACAATTCCCTCTGTGTCCCTTTCCACAACAAGGATGGTGACCTGTGAACCAAGTGCACCGGAAGTGCAGCATTTCTCGCGAGAGTGCCCTCTCTCGTCTCTGGGCTGAGCCTATATCCCGTAAAGTACTTAGTTGCTGGTTTTATGAGGAAACCTGGAACTGTGGGCGTCCCCGCGGGGAGGAACAAGTGCCTGTTTTGCCAATATCACATCAGCACTCGGCTGCTCTGTCGCCAGCCTCTCTGCGTTCCCAGTAGCTTCCCTAACGCAAAGCTGAATCCCACTCTGAGCTCTCTGAAGATGCTTAAGATAGCAGCCGTGCTGCGCGGGCGAAGGCAGAAGCACGCAGCAAACGTGACCGCGGCGAGGACGGTGCGAGCAGCTCTGAGTGTGTGGGGGCTCAGGCGAGGACAGCACGTCACAGCTGTGTGTGGCTGCTGATGACAAGACACACGCCCATTTCAGGGACAGTAGGATGGGAGCAAACGAAACGGGTGTCTTGGGGCCAGTGCAGTGCTGCCGTGTTCCCCTGTGGCGGGTCCAGCACGGGTGGTCGCGTGGAGGCAGTGCGTGGGAGAACTGAGCCCTGCACAGTGCACGCCTGGTGCTCAGTACATGTCCGTTGTGCTTGCTGTGGGGAATTGGCGGAGAGGCTGCCTCCTCTGTGCGTGAGGGGTGGGCACGTTGCCTGTCCCCCAGGAGCTGGAACAGAGCAGGAAGGAAATCCTATAGATAAATTCTGGGATGGCAAGAGGTCTGGCTTGGGGGCAGGGTTGGGGAGTGTGGGGGGGTGTTTGGCAAAGAGGATGGTGGGTAGTATCTGTGGGGTAGGTCACAGAGCTGCCATTTCTTTCTCCCCGAAGGCTTCTGCTTTGCACAGGGTGATGGGAAGAGGCACACAGCCCCTGTCTCGGCTCTAAAAAAAAAAAAAAATTTGGAGGAGGTCCCCATAACCTCAGGAGGAGTACCATCGCAGGTGCACTCTATACAGCCCATCCTGGAAGGCTGGCTGCAAGCAGCCCTGCTGTGCACGGCTACCTGGGAGGAGGTGTAGGGACCTGCACTTGGCTGGGAAAGGGGCAGCCCCGCCTCTCCGATCCAGTTATGCGTCCTTGACTTAAAGAGACCAGGGCCCTTGCCTGCCGCGACTCCAGCCCTGCAGCCAGGCCTGAGTCTCCTCCTCTCTCTGCAGAGGGATGACATGGAGGCTGTGCCGGGGTACCTGTCCCTCCACCAGACGGCTGACATCATGACCTTGAAATGGACGCCCAACCAGCTGATGAATGGGTCTGTGGGGGACCTGGACTATGAGAAGAGGTAGGCCCTGAGTCCGTCATGTGTCCCCTGCTCTCTTCTGGTCTCTGCTTGCTTGAGTGGCCACCTGCTGTGGCCTCACGGATCACTCAGACGTGCAGGAGGACCCAGAAACCAACTGGAAGCATCTTAGCGTTTAGGAGTTAGGTGGTACCCAGGTCAAAACCCCAGCCAAAGAGAGAAATCTTCACGAAGATCTAAGGCTACAGATGGCAAATTACTCCCCAGTGTTCTGTCACCTTCTCCTTCACTGGGTAGAAACAGGAGCTGCAGTGGTTAGCAGGACCTAGCCCGGGGCTGCAGTGTCTGGGAACCCAGCCACAGCTATGGAGTCCTGCCCGCCCGAAGGAAATGTGGGGGCAGGGTTCCCTGCTGCATGCCTGTGTCCTAGCACCACACCGGGAGCCTTTAGGGAGAACCAAGTGCAGCCACAGGCCAAGGTGAAGCCGGCCCAGCCTGCTGGTGGGGAGGGGGAGCCATGGTTTGAGCTGCTCCAAGTCCACATTTAGTCCTAGTTTTCTTTGCTCTTTAAAAACAAACACAACATGTCATGATGAAGAATTAACATAAAAACAGAACTGGGGTTCCTGACACTCTACCCCCTTCCCTTGCAGACATCATGTGATTTAACAGGAAATAAGTATTTGAGCACATAGGCACGCGTGTGTCATAAAGAAATGACTCTTTGCAAGGAACGTCCTTGTCGTGTTCTGTTTCCTGTTAGCCTCGGGGGAGTGGCGTCCGTCTTGGAGTGAGTGATGGTGCTCACTAAGCTGCTCACTTCCTGTTGGGCGGCGTCGTTGGGCCCCACTCCTGCCAGACTCTGGGATTTCCAATCAGGAGGCCCTCCTAGAGAGACAGCATAGGGACCGAGGAGGTGCTGTCAGCCTGGAGAGACAGAGAGGCTCCCATCTGCTGGTTCACTCCCCCAAATGCCTGCAGTGACCAAGGCTGGGCCAAGACCATAGGTGGGAACCAGGAATTCAGTATGAGTCTCCCACGTGGGTGGCAGGAACCTGATCGTTAGAGCCCTCACCACTACCTGCTGAGATCTGCGTTAGCAGGAAGCTGGGGTCGGGAGCTGCAGCTGGCACTCCAGTGTAGGACATAGGCATCCTAATGGGTATCTTTTTTTTTTTTAAAGATGTATTTATTTATTTGAAAGAGTTACACAGAGAGAGGAGAGGCAGAGAGAGAGAGAGAGAGAGAGAGAGAGAGAGGTCTTCCATCTGCTGGTTCACTCCCCAAATGGCTGCAATGGACAGAGCTATGCTGATCAGAAGGCAGGAGCCAGGAGCTTCTTCTGGGTCTCCCATGTGGGTGCAGGGGCCCAAGCACTTGGGCCATCTTCTGCTGCTTTCCCAGGCCACAGCAGAGAGCTGGATTGGAAGTAGAGCAGCCGGGTCTTGAACTGGCACCCATATGGAATGCCAGTGCTTCAGGCCAGGGCTTTAACCCACTGCACCACAGCATCGGCCCCCTAATGGGTATCAACCTCCAGGCTGAATGCCCATGCCAGAAAAGCAGTGTATCCGCCATGTTGGACCCTTGAAATGCTGCGATTCTATTGCATCCTCACAGCACCATGAGGCAGGTGTTGGAATAATGTCTATTTTGTAGAGGAGGCAACTGAGGCTCAGAGAAACCCTCAGGCCGCACTGCTGGGACCTCTGAGGTCAAGCCTGTTGAGTGCCTCTTCTGCTTCCTGTCCAGGGACGGTGGTGTGGCATTATTAGAGCTGGGTTGTTCAAGTCTCTTACATGTCAGCCACAGAAAACCAAACTCAGGATGACGTAAGCACTGGGTCACTTGCCCAGCAAAACCCAGGGGCAGGGATTTTGGGCATGGCTGCATCCAGGGACTTGAGTGATGGGGAGCTGAACACTTTCCATCCCTGGCTTTCCATCCATTGGTGCCGTTCTCTGGCAGGCTTTCTATTGCCACGAGCCCTGCCGTCTCTAAACTTCCTGCCACTACTCTCCCAGCAGTTCTAACGCAGATCTAACCATCGAGTCTCACTGGTTCTGCTTGAGCCCTGGGGCCATCTCTGAACCAGTCACTGTGGCGGGGGTGGTGGCACAGGCTGATTGGCCAGGTCTCAGGCAGGCGACCACTCCGGGAGTCTGGGGGTGGAAGGTTGGTGGGGATGGTCTCACCTTAGCCATACGGAGCAGGAGAGGGTGGTTGCCTCAGAGAATTGGGGTGCAGGGACCAGAAGAAGGAAGGAGAGGCCGGATGGGCTGGGACAGGTGTGTTGAGGATGGGAGAATCCTGGGAGAAGGATGAAGGAGCCCGTGGGTGTGGCCCTCTGCCTCCTGAGCCCTCCCCACAGTGATGTAAGCAATCATCTCGCAAACTTGAGCCTCCCTCCCCTTCCAGCGTCTACTGGGATTATGCCATGACCATCCGCTTGGAGGAGATTGTCTACCTGCACTGTCACCAGCAAGGTAGGGACTGTGGGGGCAGCCCGGGGCTGGCTAGGGGTCCTCTTCGATCTCCTGCCAGCCTCCATCCCTACCCACTCATTGGCATCATGGGCAGCCCATGTTACCTGTGCAGTCCAGGCTGGTGTCTTCACCTCTCTGAGCCTTGGCACCCCCATCTGTAAAATGGGTGTCCTAACAGCACCTTCTCATGGGGTTGCTGTGAAGATCACATGATGTATCAGAATGTTCACAGAAAACCGGAATTCAAAGATGGGTTTCTTTTGCTGCCAACATGTTGAATCCGTGCAGTTTACTTCATAACAGGCGTCTTCCTTGAACTCTGCAAGGACTCCGATGGGCCTGGATTTCAACATGTTGGCAGTGAAATAAACTTACCTTTAATTCAATTTTCTATGAGCTCTTAGAAGTACTCTTTGTATGGTACGGGCTCAGTGTCAAAGCCGCGTTTGATGTTGGTGGCTGGCGTTTATTGAACATTTATAATGTGCCGAGCACGGCTCTAAGTGGTTGCCTGCCTGTTGCTTAATTGTCACAGCATCCCACTGAGAGGGGTGACGTCACTCACGTTTTAGAGGTGAGGAAGCAGCACGGTGCAAAGTTGCACAGCCTGCGACTTCCAGAGCCCGGACTTGAACCCAGGTCTTTGCGACTCTAAACTTAGTACTCTGAAGATCTGAGACCAGTAGTATGTGCTCCTAAAGTCAGAGGGAGGGATGGCCAGCACGGCAGAGGGCAAGGCAAGGCAGGCTTGAAACACAATGGGTGAAGCCTTCGTAGGGAGACAGACCT
This sequence comes from Oryctolagus cuniculus, assembly GCF_964237555.1. Lineage (NCBI taxonomy): Eukaryota > Metazoa > Chordata > Mammalia > Lagomorpha > Leporidae > Oryctolagus > Oryctolagus cuniculus. Next base: position 19,095,188 of record NC_091452.1, read on the forward strand.
GGGGTCAGACCCAGGCTCTGCCTCCTCGTCAGCTGTGTGATCTCCAAGAACTTCCTCAACCTCTCTGAGCCTCCGTTTCATCAGGGATACTGTGTTGCAATGAGACGGTGCCTTTAATGTGCTGTGCTTGTATACAGTGAGTGCTTAGCACCTGCTAGCCAGAGTCAACTACTGCCCTGAGCAGGGAAAAATCTGGAAGCCTCCAAACATAAAGGGGGCGGGGGGTGGATTTGTAGAAGATTCTTGGGAACATCTGGTGCCTTTGGTGGCTGACTGTGGGGAGACCACCCATGCCCTTGTCGACCCTGTCCTGAAGTCGACTCCCTGGCCCGACCTCTCAGGCCTTTCCCAGAGCCTTGGAGTGGGACCCCGGGTCTGGCTTGGCACCCCAGGGGCATGTGCTTGCAGGGAGGGCCCCGTCACTGTGTCTCCTAGTGACTTCCCACTGGGTCTCCTCTGGCCGGTCGCCGCGGCAGTGGACAGCGGCGGGACGGTGGTGTTGGTCAGCCAGGATGGCATCCAGAGGCCGCCCTTCCGCTTCCCCAAGGGCGGGCACCTCCTGCAGTTCCTCTCGTGCCTGGAGAATGGGCTGCTCCCCCACGGGCAGCTGGACCCCCCGCTCTGGTCCCAGCGGGGGAAGGTGAGTGACCTCGGGGAGGCCCGGGGAGGCTGGGGCTGGGGGCACTGGAGGTTCTTCTCACCTCTGCGCCTGGGTGTGGCTTTGTGGGCCTGCACACACCCTGCTCAGCCCCTGGGCTGTGTGCAGGGTGTGGGGCAGGCGGGACAGGTGCGTTCCCGGGGCCGGGGGAGGGAACCCTGCATGGAACCTGTGCTTTCAGGGCAAGGTGTTCCCCAAACTGCGCAAGCGAAGCCCTCAGGGCTCTGCTGAGTCCACGTCTTCGGACAAGGAGGACGACGAGGCCACAGACTACGTGTTCAGGATCATCTACCCTGGCATGCAGTCGGAGTTCGGTGAGCCGCCCCGTCCCCAGGTCCCAGCATCCCGGGATCCACCTGCACCTGCCCCTGAACCCAACTCCAGTGGTTGGAACTAGAAGATGAGAGGTCTGGATTCTGGGGCCAGAGTAGGGGCTGGGAAGCTGGAATCACGAGGTTTGTATCTGGACAGCTTTGGTTTCCCCCAGAGGAGAGCAATGACCACTGTGTACTTGGCTACCACAGAAGCCACTGGACAAGGGGTGCCAGGGCCTGGGCCTGGGTTCTGGGTCCTGAGTGGACTTGAGAGAACTCTTCCCAGGCAGTGCCTCAGTTTCCTCATCTGAAAAGTGGGGGTGTTTGTAGCCCTGATCTTGCAGGGTTGTTGTGAGGACTAAGAGAGAGAAGACGTGGAGATCTCTGATGTTAGCTGCCATCAGAGTCGCTGTTGTTAATCTTCACTAGGGCTCACTGTGGCAAGGAAGCAATGAGAGGACGAGGTGGTCAGTGTCAGGCGCGTGGACTAAGGCTTGCACACAGTAGGCCCTCAGGAAGTGGTAGAGGAGCTAGCAAGGGGAAGCAAAGCACTAGGCACCAGCACCCGAGATGCCTGAGGTGCGGGGCAGTTTGCATGTGATCGCATGAGACAAGCGGATGCTTGGCTGATGGGAGCAGCCTGAGGTCCTCCTCGTCATGGGACTGCCATGAGGACTCAGTGAGTATGTGAAAAGGGCTCAGAAGTGGGTGCGGCATTTAGTAAGCACTGTCTGTTAGTGAGCACTGGGCTGTCTGTTGAGTCAGCCTCGATTTCTAGGCCTTTCTGTGACCCTCGTTTGATTTCGCCCTCTGCGCCCTGTTGGTCCCCCTCAATGCCCAGGAGCTCTGAGCCTCCCTTTGCTTACATGGCCACGTGCTGGGCAGCGGGAGGTTCTTTGGGGAGCAGACGTCCTGTGTCGGCAAGGGCGGATGCGTGGCTCTGGGCTGCTCACTGTGGCTGAGTGGCATCTGGGGCGTGGGGGCGGGCTCGGGGTAAGGTCTCAGTGTTTCCAGGTTACCTGTGCCTTCCCCCGTGGTGCTTCCTCGAGGCCGGTCCCCAGCAGAGCCTCGTGTTCCTATATCACTTCCGTGCTCCAGGGTGTCGTGAGCACTCATCACCTTGTCTGTGCCGGTCCCCTATGAGGTTGTGATGTCCCCCCGACTGGTCCCTCCATGGTACTTGGGCTCACATGGCCCTGGCCCTTACAGCAAGGCTATTCTGGCCCCAAACATCAAAAAGGCTCCATTGGTGTGGGTGAAATCCCCCCTGGTGCTGAGCCGGCTTCTGTTCCCGGAAAACCTGAGCCTCCCACCCCACACAGACTAGCTGGAGAGCTGGCTCATTAGAGTGGGCTGGAACCCCTGGAGCGGCCTTCCCAGCAGGGCCTCCTGTAGGCCCTCTGTATGCCCGTGCTGGGAGCCAGGCTGGCACTGCAGGCTTTCCCTGTGCGGGGCAAACCCCTGCTATCCTGTGGTGGCTTCGTGGGGCTTGACGTTAGCCAGCAGGACACGCACCTGCTGTGCCCACCCACACCTCTTGGCACTTCCTGTCTCATGCATGCCATTCAATCCAGAAGGGTTTCTCTGGCCACCAGGTCCCTGCTGCCCCCAGGCAGCATGTACTGGAAGCGTCAGGGAGTCGGTGCGTGCCTGGAGCAGCCCTCAGCCCATGACGGTCAGGATTGGTGTAAGAACACCTCAGCTCCCTCGCCCCTGCGTGAGCCAACTCTGAGATGTGTGTGCTGCACAGTCTCCAGGAGGCAAAGCCCTGTTGCTGGCCGCTGCCCCTTTATGCTCTGCCTTTTCTTCCCTGTCTTCTCTCACCTCCCCATTTCTGGTGCCTTTGGGAATACCTCCCAAATAACCGACTTGCCCTTGGATCCTGTCTGCCTTTGGGGAAACCCAGCTAAGTCGGTGTCTTTAGAACAGGGCTTCTCAGCCCTAGCACTGCTGATGTGTTGGATGGAAGAATTCTCGAGTGGTGGGGGCTGTCCTAGGCCTTGGAGGGTTGAGCAGCATCTCTGGTCTCTGCCCGTGAGAGGCCATGTAGCAAACCCAACCCTCTGCAAGTTGAAATGGTGAGAAATGTCTCCAGGCATTACCCAGAGTCCTCTGGGTGCCCCTGCTTGGGACATCATGGAGTCCAGCCCTACCGCAGAATTGGACACGAAGACTAGTCCTCTCCAGATTGCATCCCCTTGTGTGCGGAGTGAGCGTTGATGATACCCCCATCCAAGGTCGTACTCTGAGGGCTCAGTGTATTATAATATATTTTTGATAATATATTTTTCCGAGGAAGAAACTGGAACACAGAAAGGAGAAGCAACTGGCTAATTCTTGTCATGGCTAGGATTCGAATGCCTGGGCCTGTAACACCCCCCCCCCCCACCGCCCCACCGTGAGCATAACGCGCTCACCAGATTTTGAAAACTGTGCAGAAAATAATGTAAAATATTTATAATTGTACATTGAGATGTTGAAGGGATAACTTTTATATATATATTGAGTTAGACCCAATATATTGTTGGGATTGATTTCACCTGTTTGTGTTTACCTTTTGAGTGTGGTTACTGGAAGATTTTGAATGGCACATGTGGCTCAGTCTTGTTTCTGTTGGACAGTGTTGATCTGGTGCTGTGTTTCTCGGCCTCAGCTTTGTTGACAGCCTGAGCCAAATTGTTCTTTGGGTGTGTGTGGTTGTCTTGAATGGCGTAAGATGTTGGGCAGTATCTCTGGCTTCCGGCCACTGGATGCCAATGACATCTTGATAATCCCCCGGGTTGTAACAATGAAGAATGTCTCCAGACAGCGACAAAATTGCCCCTGTGGCGCACCAATGGTGTGGGGGAGATAGCAGCTGATGGGAAAGCTGCTGAGGGAGTGAGAATGGCTCTCAGGGACAAAGCCTCTGGGCTAGATTCTCAGCTCCACTTAATAGCTTGGTGGTCTTGGGCTTGCTTAAATCCCCTATGCCTCAGTTTTCTAATGTGTGAGAGGGGACAATGATAGTAACTGTGATTAGTAAGTGGGTGCAAGATGTTATTAGTGGAAGGAGAAGGGGGACTTCTATCAAAAAGACCACATGGGCCGGTGTCATGGCTCACTTGGCTAATCCTCCACCTGTGGCGCCAGCACCCTGGGTTGTAGTCCCGGTTGGGGTGCCAGGTTCTGTCCTGGTTGCTCCTCTTCCAGTCCAGCTCTCTGCGGTGGCCTGGGAAGGCAGTGGAGGATGGCCCAAGTGCTTGGGCCCTGCACCCGCATGGGAGACCAGGAGGAAGCACCTGGCTCCTGGCTTCAGATTGGCGCAGCACCGGCTGTAGCAGCCATTTTGGGGGTGAACCAACAGAAGGAAGAACTTTCTCTCTGTCTCTTTCTCACTATCTAACTCTGCCTGTCAAATAAATAAATAAATAAATAACCACATGAGCCAGTCACTACCTGGTGGGGCTTTGGGTGATTCTAAACCTCAGTTTCTCCTTCTACAAAATAAGAAATATATCCCTTGCAGGTCACATAGGTAAACCCTTGCCTAGCCAGGCACTCAGCATGTGATAGGCACTGTTTAATATCAGCATTTTAACTCTACTCAAACACAGTTTGCGTGGGAGTTGCGTGAAGCAGTACGGAGGAAGGGTTTGAGTCCCGGGAATCGGTTCGTGTAGCTGTGCCAGTGTTCCGTCCGCCTCACTCCCACCTCACCAGTTCTCTTTGTTTTGTGTCTCAAGTTGCTCCCGGCCTCTCGGGCAGCTCTTCCTCCATCTCCGTGGGCCCTGCCTGGATGATGGTTCCTGCAGGTCACTCCATGCTGGTGGTGGCCAGGGGGAGTACGTGGGCACGCACCAGACGGGATGCCATCCTCCCAACACCAGGCCCGAAGGAGCAGCCCCCCAGTAATGTCTGGGCTCCCCCCTTCCCCTGGGGCTGAGTGCCAGCCACCTCTGCCATGTTGTCATTTGAATCTTGGGAGATGGAAGCAGGAGACAGGTGGGTGTCCTCACACTGACCAGCCCTCACTCTCTAGTGGAGTGTTGTGTTGTGGGTTCGGTAATGAAGGAATCCATTGGTGATGTCTGCATGGGTAGGAGGAATTGGGATGGCGACATGGTTGCCATACCTGGGCTTCCATACATGGTTGCTTCCCTGAGATTGGCTTAGAACTAGGGGTATATTTCTAGAATATTTTACAGAGGCTCGCTGCTCTTCCGTGGTCAGCTCACTGGTGAGTCTGCACAGGGGACTGTAACAAGCCACACGTGGTAACTGTGAGAACCACTTTCTGCAGGCAGCTTCCTGCTCTGTCGATGGGTAGGGGTTGACCTGGTCAGCCTCTGAGCTCTGATGAGAGTGGGGCAGGGCCACAGCTCCCCCTTCCTTTACACTCAAGAGAAGAGGCAGGGTATCGCCAGCTATCTTGGTGGGGCCAGGGAGTGTCAGAAAATGTGCCTCCCTGAACTAGAGCAGGAATCAGAAAACCATGGCCCCTGGCCAAACCCGGCCTCACTCTGTACAGCCCCAGAGCTGAAAATGATTTTTATATTCTTAAATAATGGAAATAAAGGAAGGGTGATATTTTTGTGACACGTGAAAATGACAAGCTCATATTTCAGTGCCTACAAATAAAGTTTTATTGGAACATGCTCATTTGCTTACATTTTGTACACATACATCTACTTTTTCACCATGACAAGTGCTGAGTGGTTATGGTGGAGACCAAATGGCTCACAGGCTGTAAAATATTTACCTCCTGGCCTTTTATACGAAACGTTTACCCTGAGCCTTGTCCTAGAGAAAATAAACACTCACACCTGTCTAGAACTGCCAACAGGCCAGGAAGTTGACTGTAGACAGGATAAAGTATATGTCAACAGTATCCTGTTCTGTGTTTACGCAAAGGCTGAGGTTTTTGTGAAAGTGAGAAAGAAAAAAGGAAGGGAAATTTAGTGCTAAATATTGGGAGCAGCTGGCCAGGAATCACCAATGTCCAGGATTTAGATTAGGGGACACTTAGATGTTACTACTCTATCAGAGTTGTTTTAAAAATACAACTTTGGGGGCTGTGTCTCCAGGACACATCCAGGAAGTCTTGATTTTGTAGGCCAGTGATACAGGATGGGCACGTGGCTTTTTTTAACGAGCCCCCACATGATTCTGGGGAGTTGCCAATCTGTTCAAGACCCACTTTGTGGAACAATTTTATGGGTCAGGACGAAGGACAGCACCAGTGCCCGCCACCAGAACCCACTGGGTCTTTGGCCTTTGGGTGCCCTGCCTCATTGATTGAGATGGGTCTCCCCACCAGGAGCTCTCTGGGGACAGACCATGTGCCTTCCCCAAAAGCACCCTGCAGGCCCCTCCTCCCTGTAACCGCTCTGTAAGCAGAGCTAAATGACAACATGGCAAGTCTTGGCTGCCTGCTCAGGGATTGGGCCTGTTTCCTTGGCTCTGTGCGTTCTCTCTCTCTCTCTCTCTCTCTCTCTCTCTCTCTTCCTCTTTTGTCAGCTGTAGTTCCCTCTACCCATCTTCTGGGCATCCCAAATTTGGGTGATGGCTTTCCTTGAATCAACTGGGCTCAAGGACTTAGATCAACACTGGGGTCACTGTTTCCTGCTCTCAGGTTCAAGGTCTTTCCCTAGCTCTGCTGGCCTGACAAGGGAGCTGCTTGCTTTGGGGTGAGGACTCTGTGATCTACATAAACCTCAACAGAGCTCTTCTGTCCCCCTTCTCCATACTACAGTGCCCCAGGATCTGATGGATGTCTCCATGAACAACCTCCCATCCCTATGGCAACCCAGCCCTCGGAAATCTTCCTGCTCATCCTGTTCTCAGAGTGGCTCTGCTGATGGTAGCTCAACCAATGGCTGCAACCATGAGAGGTAGGAGAACTGGAACTGTAAACGGAGGGGATGAAGGGTTTACCGCAAGTTGTGGGTGTCCATTTCTTGCCCGGCAATGGAATCAACCAGATCTAGATGGGATCCTTGCTTTGCAAAGTCCTAGCTGTTGGAGATTACTTAACATGTATTGCTCAGGGTAAACATGGTTAGGCTGCACACAGTCCTAAAACCTCAGAGGATTTTTTTCAGATCAAGTTTAGTAACATGTATGCTCTGTGTCTTATCATGGGTCAGCCGAGGGCTCTGTTTTCCCCACACTGACGGATTCAACTGAAAAAGAAGTTACTGTCTCAATTGTTGACAGCCACAGAGACCAAGGGAAAATGTTCCATCCAACAAGGGCCAGGAAGTGAGTCCCACCAGGTGCCTGGAAGAAGCTAGAAATATTATTTAATGGCAGATGCGTTTATCTTAGTTGACTCCTTGCAAGATGTAAGTAATGTTTGCTTTGTGTGATATTGTAAGAGTTAAATTACATAATGATTAAAAGTGGGGCCGGCGCTGTGGTGCAGTAGGTTAAGCATCCGCCTGCCTTGCCAACATCCAATATAAGTGCCAGTTCGAGTCCTGGCTGCTCCACTTCCATCCAGCTCCTCTGCTGATGGCCTGGGAAAGCAGTGGAAGATGGCCCAAGTGCTTGGGCCCCTGCACCCATGTGGGTGAGGAAGTTCCTGGTTCCTGGCTTCAGATTGGCACAGCTCCAGCTGTTGTGGCCATTTGGGAGTGAACCAGCTGGTGGAAGACCTCTCTTTCTGTGCCTCCCTCTCTGTCTGTAACTCTGCCTCTCAAGTAAATAAATAAATCTTTTTTAAAAAAAGTGGCCAGCATGTGATACCTGATGCTTAGTGATGCTCAGTCAACAATGCTGTCTTATTGAATAAAGTGAGATTCCAGTCTCATCTCTTGCACATAGGGCTTTTGTCTGTTTGGAATGTCTCAACCAATTCTTTCTCTCTTTTTTTTAATTACTGCATCTTCTGATTCAGTACATAGGGACTGATATGCTGCATTCTTTATATATATATGTGTGTGTGTGTGTGTGTGTGTGTGTATGTGTGTGTGTCATTTTAAGATTTATTTTTTATTTATTTGAAAGACAGAGTTACAGAGAGAGAGGGTGGGGGGAGAGATAGCTCTTCCATCCACTGGTTCACTCCCAAAATGGCCACAACAGCTGGGCTGGACCAGCCCAAAGCCAGGAGCCTGGAGCTTCCTCTGAATCTCCAATGTGTGTGTAGGGGCCAAAACACTTGGGCCATCCTCCGCTGCTTTCCCAGGTGCATTAGCAGGGAGCTGGATCAGAAGTGGAACGTGGGCTGGCACCATGGCTCACTAGGCTAATCCTCCGTCTGCGGCACCGGCACTCCGGGTTCTAGTCCCGGCTGGGGCGCCGGTTCTGTCCTAGTTGCTCCTCTTCCAGTCCAGCTCTCTGCTGTGGCCTGGGAAGGCAGTGGAGGATGGCCCAAGTGCTTGGTCCCTGCACCTGCATGGGAGACCAGGAGGAAGCACCTGGCTCCTGGCTTCAGATCAGTGCAGCGCGCCAGCCATGGTGGCCATTTTGGGGGTGAACCAACGGAAGGAAGACCTTTCTCTCTCTGTCTCTCTCTCACTGTCTAACTTTGCCTGTCAAAAAAAAAAAAAAAAAAAAAACAAAAACAAAAAACAAAAAACAAGAAGAAGTGGAACAGCTGGGACTTGAACTGGAGCCCATATAGGATGCCAGCACCACTGGTGGCAGCTTACCCCAGTGCACCACAACACTGGCTCCTGTCTCAGCCAATTCATGAAATGTTTTCCCTTGGCCCAGCCTGGCCTGGTCTCAGAAAACAGAATATTTTAGTCCAGGGAAGACAGGCAGGCATCCGTCCCAGTGGGTGGTCCAGCCTTCAATCCAGGGAGAGTAGCAAGGAATCCATCATCAAAGGTGTGAAGCATGCGACCCCTCGCTCCTCTGTACCAGCATCAGAAACACCCAGGCAGATTCTCAGCCCCTCATCCTCAGCCTGTGACCCAGGGTCCGCATTTATCGTGATCCCAAGGTCCTGGGTCAAGGTCTCTCGGGCTGGTGTTTCATGGACCACTGCTGTTGTAGCCCAGTACCCACCCTCTCAGCTTCTCTCCACACCTGTCCTGAGGGGGAGTTTGCAGAGGGCCGAGTCCCCTGTGGCACAGTTGTCCGTGAGATGCTGTTCTTGGGAAACCCCAGCAGGTGTGAGCCTTGCCGACCTGGGGGCTCGAGTGGGGACCCTGAACGTTCCCGCTCCTGTGATGAACGCCATGCTCCCTGCCCGGTCTCCCCTGGGGTGTCCTGGGAGTACGTGTCCAGATGTCCTTCCACTCTGTCCTCTTCTCGACTGTACAGCAGTCCCTCCAGCAGCCCTTGTTTTCTCCAACAACGCTCGAGTCTCACTTCCTCTTGCAGTCAGAAGTGCCCCCCTCACCCCCAAATTCCCACGTAAGGAGCAGCTGAGACATCAGCTTCGTACTCAGCCGAAGAAGCTGAATCCCAGTTTGGTTCGTTTGGGTTCCCCTGGGTCACTTTAGAAGTCACATTTGTCTTTCCAAGTGGTAGAAACCTGCTTCAGACTGGCTCAGGGAAGAAAAAACACGCGTTGGCATAAATGAGAAATCCAGAGGCACAGTGGCTTCAGGCGTGGCCAGACCCAGCTGCTCTCTCTGTTCTTCAGCTTGGTGGCTCTGCTGGCTCTAGGATGTCGTCATTAGGCAGGCCCTCCATATGCAGTGACAAGGATGGCTCCCTGCAGCCACTGCCCAGCATCCCCTCTGGCTGAGAGACTGACTCGAGAACAGGAGAATGCATGTTTCCTAGTAGTTCTGACAAAAGTCCCAGGACTGATTCTCATTGGCCCAGGTTAGGTCACATGACCGTATCTAACCCAGTCATTATGAATCCAATCTGAGTTATTACCGGGTGGAGTCATCCATCCCCTTCCAAACCACGGAGAAGAGTTAGGGAGGGGGTGATTCCTCGAAGGGAAATTAGGGCACCGAGGACACTGGTAGCCTAAGAGCGGGCAGTGATGCTCTGTGGGTAGAAATAATAGTGGCCCTCCTTGGAGTCCTGTAGCTGGCTGATTTCAACCTGCCCTCTATAGATAACAAGCTGGGCTCCTCTCCAGCAAACCAGGGCTGTGTGTCAATGTGTTGTAAACATCTTCTCTCTCTCCACCTGCAGGGCGCCCCTGAAACTTCTCTGTGACAATATGAAGTACCAGATCCTTTCTAGAGCCTTCTACGGATGTGCGTATTGGTCCTCATTGCCAGGAGGGTCTCTGAGGAGCATTTATTGAGTACCTACTGTATGCCAGCAGTCTCAGGGGAGGGATCCTGGTCTGGAATTTGAACTTCTGCTCCTCTATTTCCTGCATGTCTGCCTTTGGCTCCCTGAGCCTCAATTTTTCTCAGCTGCCAACTGGGGATAAATTGTATCCCTGGGTCTTCAGAGAGGACAGTGAATGGTGGGGCCCCTTTGCAATCACCACTGCATCCCCAGGGCCCACCTTGGAGGGTGAATTTTCAGGGCTGAATCAGGTGCGTGCTTAAAGCCCCGGCCCCTGGTGCTGTATGTCCCAGGAACTCTGTGAATGTCAGTCCCCTTCTTTGGTAGGCAGAAATGCAAGAAGATCCCTTCTCTAAAACTTAAAAAATTAAATCCATGGCATAGGTATTCTGATGATTCCAGTCAGCAGATGGGGAAACTAAGATGTGGAAAGGCAAAGTGACTTCCCGAGGACACGCAGCTCCCAGGTGGCAGAGCTGGGCTCAAACCCTGCTCCATCTCACTGCGGAGGCTTTGTGTTGCCCTCTCTGACCTGTTGACCCTTAGCAGGTTTTACACTCCAGCCTCATGACCTGCAGAGGGAGATAAAAACCGGGGTGTTTTCAGGAATTTGAGAGTCGTCCTCACATCACTGGTGTGGGCCCGGGAAGCAGCAGTGTAGCCAGTATGTTGAATGCCTGGGGAGGCAGGGAGCGCCGGAGCCCCACTCGGCCAAGATGTCTGCCTGTCCTGTTACTGCTCGTGCTGCTGTCTAAGGTAACTGGCCTGCAGCAGACACTGGGCAAGCATTGATCGGACCCCAGTGGAAGCCCTTCTAGGAAGAGGAGTGGGGTTCAAGATGCATCTAGAACGCTCTCCCCAGCTGATAATGTGGCTCATTCCTTGGAGTAGTTGAGAGCCTGGATTCTGGAGTCAGGTAGCTTAGGGTTCAAATCCCAGCTCCACATTTCCTAATGCTGTCACTTGGGTGAGTGATAGAACCAGCGTGCCTCAGTTTACCCCATGTAGAAGATGGAGATAATAGCAATGCCTGCGTCATAGGTTGTGGTAATAATTACATGAGCTCAGTTAGGCAAACTCTGGGAGCAGCTTCCTCCGGGCTCCCCCAGGCTAGCTATTCTGTCATTGTCATCATCATCATATCCCTGTTTTTGGTAGGGGTGAGTGCTCAGAAGGCTCGGGATTCTCTAGGAATTGTGGATGGAAGGAGGGTGCCTGGTCGGAGCGAAAAGCAAAGACCCCAAGTGCTTTGGCTGTGCCCAGTGCCCTCCAGGCACTTTGGGGTATTTCTTCTTTTTAGGGGGCAGGACTATCTTTTAAAAGATTATTTATTTGGGGCCGGCGCCGCGGCTCACTAGGTTAATCCTCCGCCTAGCGGCGCCGGCACACCGGGTTCTAGTCCCGGTTGGGGCGCCGGATTCTGTCCCGGTTGCCCCTCTTCCAGGCCAGCTCTCTGCTGTGGCCAGGGAGTGCAGTGGAGGATGGCCCAGGTGCTTGGGCCCTGCACCCCATGGGAGACCAGGAAAAGCACCTGGCTCCTGGCTCCTGCCATCGGATCAGCGCGGTGCGCCGGCCGCAGCGCGCCAGCCGCGGCGGCCATTGGAGGGTGAACCAGTGGCAAAGGAAGACCTTTCTCTCTGTCTCTCTCTCTCACTGTCCACTCTGCCTGTCAAAAAAATAAAAAAAAAAAAAGATTATTTATTTGGAAGAGGGAGAGAGTGAAAAAGATAGGGAAAGGGAGAGAGAGGATGCATCCTAGTTCTGATTAAGTACACAAGTGCCCACAGTGCCGAGGGCTGAGCCAGGCCAAATGTGGGAGCTGGGCTCTCTCTCTAGGGTAGCTCATACAGCTGGCAGGGACTCAAGTCCTTGAGCCATCACCTGCTGCCTCCCAGAGTGTACACTAGCAGGAAGCTGGCAGCAGAACTGAAACAGACTTGGAGCCAGGCACTCAGTGTGGAATGTGGGTTTCCTAACCAGCATCTCACTCACTGCACCAGAAGCCTACCCAGTATCTCTGAAAGCAAACTGGGAGCTCTCAGCTTCTCCCTGCTGCTGACTTGCCAGGCCTTCGTTTTGCGGCTGCCACCTGAATGGGAGCCGTCCGTGTCTTTTTGTCCTTGTGTGGGTTGGAGGAACTGAGGGCCCAAGGAGTCCCTGCCTCCTTCCTTCCTGCCCCTCTCGGCCTCCAGGCTCTATGTCAATGCCTTGGCTGCAAAGGGGAGGGTGTGTCACCTTGTCCCGGGCTCCCCCAGGGTCATGGAGTCTTCAGTTAAGTCAGCAAGAGCTTCACTCTTCCAAAATTCATACTCACTGACTGGAAAATGGGGCTAATGAGAGTTCTCTGGGTTGTGGGGGTTCAGTGAGATGGGGGGCAGGGGTGGGACAGCACTTCCGAGACTCTGGGAGTCAAGGTCTGAGACATCAGATGGCACACTTTCCTTCCCTCCCCTGCCAGGGCTGGCCTACTGCAGACACCTGTCCACCGTGAGGACGCACCTGTCGGCCTTGGTCAATCACATGATTGTGTCTCCGGACTTGCCCTGTGATGCTGGACAGGGGCTGACGGTCGGGATCTGGGAGCAATACCTGCAGGATAGCACGGTAAGGCTTGGCCCAGCGTGGTCTGCCTGGGAACCGAGACTTCGGGGAAGGCTGTGTTTGCCATCTGAGAATTGAGTGCACCTGCTCCGGGCTCATGTTGACGTGCTTGGCTTCTGCACGTGGAAGGTCCCCTCCTCCTCTTGAGTGTTTTGAGCCGGTGTGGATGGAGATTGCGGGAAATGGAAAACATATACAGGAACATCCCTAATACAAAAATCTGAATGCTCCAAAATGCTCCAGAGTCCAAAATGTGTTGAGCACCAACCTGAAACCACACCTGACCTCAGGTGACAGGTTGCAATCAAAATGCAGGTGCACTAAAAATGTTGTATAAAATCACTTCCAGGTTGTGTGTGTAAGGTATATATGAAACATAAATGAATTTCATGATAGACTTGGATCCCAACTCCAAAATAGCTCAATATATATACATATGTATGCATATATATACATTATATACACATATATGCAGATATGCCAAAACACACCAGAAAAATCCCAAATCAGTAATAGTGCTCGTCCCAAGCATGTTGGACGAGGGATACTCATCTGTTCGCTTGTCTGGAAGGGGTGCAGAGTAAAACAGTTGATAAGCATTTATTAAGCACCAGTTGTATACTTGATCCTGCATGGAATACTGTGACATGACTCTGCCAGAAGGAATGCACAGACCACTTAAAATCACCGAGAATGATGAGAATGGCTAGGTTTGGGAGGCAGCCACACCAAGAAAGCCTTCTCTACCACTGTTAGAAACTTCCTTCTGTCTCCAGCTTGAGGCCCAGGGTTCTGCCATTACATAGTGCACCTGGAGAGTGTCAGTACTTGAATGCTTTCTAAGATTTTCTTATTTCAACACTGATGTCCTGAAAGGAAAATATTTATGTTTGAACAATGTTTCATGGTCAGATAGTTTGGGAAATTTCCAGTTGAATGATTTCTGTATTCTGCAGGACATCCCAGAGCCTTGGCTGTGCTCATATCCTTGTCACTCAAGAAATGGGGGCACGTGGGCCCTCCCCCTAAATGTACTTGGCCACAGAAACCTTTGTTGGAAAGCTCTGCTAATGGAAGGTGGAGCGCGTGTTGAGAAGCACTGGTTTATCCCTGCCTAGAACAGGATGTAGGAGGGGTGCCTGTTTCTTCCATGCAGGGGATATCTAGTGGCCCCATTCCACTGTGCACCTGCCCACCTAGTGGCTGGGGAAAGCCAAGCTGGTGAGCGCCTGGCCTGGGCTGCCTTCTAACTTTGAGGGGAGGCACTGCTCTCAGGATGCCATGGGAATCAGAGAGAAGCACAAATAGATTCCCCAACTTGGACATGTAGAAGGGTCACTGTTCTTCTTACCCAAAAATTGTTGTTGTTTATTTTACAAAAGTAATGCCTGCTCAGCCACATCCCACATTGGAGTGCTGGTTCAAGTCCTTGCTACTTCACTGCAGATCCCTCTCCCTGCCAATGCATCCTGGGAAGCAGTAGATGATGGCTCAAGGACTAGGGCCACTGTCACCCACATGGGAGACCCAGACAGAGCTCCAGGCTCCTGGTTTTGGCCTGGTCCAGCCCTGCTGTTCTGGCCATTTGGAAAGTGAACCAGCAGATGGACGATATCTCTTTCTCTCTTTCTCTCTCTCTCTCTCCCCACATCCCTGCCCCATAACTCTGCCTTTCAAATAAATAAATCTTTTTAAAGATATATATATATATATAGCAAATATACTATGACATATATATGTTATTTTTATTCTGTATATCTATAGATCTATAGAGAAATATGTAGATACAGATTTCTATCTAGATACTGTAGATCTATTTTTATATCCATTACGTCTATACAGATTATGTCTAGAAATATTATTATACCTTTTATCTATATAGATGAAATTATATCCTATATGTTATATAGGATATATAATATCAATACATATTAAAATACACAAATAGGGGCCAGCGCCGTGGCTCACTAGGCTAATCCTCCGTCTTGCGGCGCCAGCACACCGGGTTCTAGTCCCGGTCGGGGCGCCGGATTCTGTCCCGGTTGCCCCTCTTCCACGCCAGCTCTCTGCTATGGCCCGGGAGTGCAGTGGAGGATGGCCCAAGTGCTTGGGCCCTGCACCCCATGGGAGACCAGGAGAAGCACTTGGCTCCTGGCTTCAGATCAGCGCGATGCACTGGCCGTAGCGCACCGGCTGCAGCGGCCATTGGAGGGTGAACCAACGGCAAAAAGGAAGACCTTTCTCTCTCTCTCTCACTGTCCACTCTGTCTGTAAAAAAAAAAAAATACACAAATAGATTAAAATTTATGTCTCTAAAATATATCTACCTTTATTTTATTTAAGAGGTGGAGAG
Source organism: Oryctolagus cuniculus (assembly GCF_964237555.1). Classification (NCBI taxonomy): domain Eukaryota; kingdom Metazoa; phylum Chordata; class Mammalia; order Lagomorpha; family Leporidae; genus Oryctolagus; species Oryctolagus cuniculus. The sequence continues at coordinate 19,110,309 of NC_091452.1, forward strand.
ATACAGAGACAGACACAGAGAGAGACAGACAAATAGAGCTCCTGTCCACTGGCTTCCTCCCTAAATGCTTGCAGAGTCCCGGGCTGAGCCAGGCCAAAGACCTGGGAACTCAATCTGGATCTCCCATGTGGGTGGCAGGGACCAACGGCTTGAACCCCCCACCTCACCTGCTGCCTCTCAGGGTGTGCATTAACAGGAAGCTGGAACTAGGCGTAGAGCTGGGACTGGAACCTGGGTGCTCTGATAAGGGATGCAGGTGTCCTAACCAGCATCTTTTTTTCGAAAGAGATTTATTTTATTTATTTGACAGAGTTATAGAGAGAGGTAGACACACACACACACACACACACACACACACACAGGTCTTCCACCTGCTGGTTCACTCCCAAATGGCTGCAACGTCCAAAGTTGAGCCTATTCAAAGCCAGGAGCCAGGAACTTCTTCCAGGTCTCCCATGCAGGTGCAGGGGCCCAAGGACTTGGGCCATCTTCCACTGCTTTCCCAGGCCATGGCAGAGAGCTGGCTCAGAAGTGGAACAGCTGGGACTCAAACCGGCATCCATATAGGATGCCAATGCTGCAGGCTGGAGATTTAACCCGCTGCGCCACAGCACGGGCCCCCTAACCACATCTTAACCACTGGGCTAAGACCTGCTCAATTGCTCTTATTTTTTTAATGAAGTAATTGTGTATTTTAAGTAACCAACTTAAATTAAAAAAAAAAATGTATTTAAGAGACAAAGAGAGACAGAGTTCCTACTGCTGACTCACTCCCCAGATGCCTGCGATGGCTGCAGCTGGACCAGGCTGACGCTGGGAGCTGGGAGCTGGGAGCTGAATTCAGGTCTCCCTGGATTCTGGCCACGTGGGTGGCCGGAACCCAGTCGCTGGAGTTGCGCCCTCTGCCTCCCAGGGTCTACAGTGGTAGGAAGCTGGAGTCAGGAACCAGAGCTGTGAATCAAACTTGTATAACATTTTATGTATTTACATAAAAACTGTGACCAACTTTTATATTAAGGATGGTTTTCAAATCTTTGGGTGAAATAGTGAATCTTAGAACCTTAACATCTCGTATGTTGATAGCCCATACTTTCCAGATCTTCCTCTTAACTACAGGCAAGTGAGTTCTTCCTTTCTCTTCTTTTAAAACATTGTCTCAAACAGTGTTGTCATCACTGGCTTTATAAGAAGATGTCTTTCTCTACTGATTCTTTTACTTCCAGAGTGGATTCCTAGAAGTAAAATTGATCAATGTGAATTTACAATTTAAGCCAATACACTGACCTACTTTCTCGTAAGGTCATGGTGTTCATAATCACCAGCAGTCTATAAGCATGCATAGTTCCTGAGCACTTTAAAAGATTTATCGATTTCTGGGCTTGGTGCCAGCCTCTCTGAATTGTGTCTGGGAATGGAGCCCAAGACTTGATGTTATTTGAAAGCTCCCCATATATTTCTTCTTTTTTTTATTTTATTTTTTTATTTTTTGACAGGCAGAGTGGACAGTGAGAGAGAGACAGAGAGAAAGGTCTTCCTTTGCCGTTGGTTCACCCTCCAATGGCCGCCGCAGCCGGCGCGCTGTGGCTGGCGCACCGCACTGATCCGATGGCAGGAGCTAGGAGCCAGGTGCTTCTCCTGGTCTCCCATGGGGTGCAGGGCCCAAGCACCTGGGCCATCCTCCACTGCACTCCCGGGCCACAGCAGAGAGCTGGCCTGGAAGAGGGGCAACCGGGACAGAATCCGGCGCCCCAACCGGGACTAGAACCTGGTGTGCCGGCGCCGCAAGGCGGAGGATTAGCCTAGTGAGCCGCGGCGCCGGCTCTCCCCATATATTTCTGATAATCCTCCCAATTTGGGAAGCAGCCGGCTAAGAACACATTTGTTGAAGCAGTAAATTTGTCAAGAAATATTGTCATCGATGCCTTTCTCAAGCTGTGTAGCCATGTCCCTATCCTTTTTACCTGCATGGTTGCATTTCAGTAGACTGAGCCCCAGTACCAAATAATCCCCACTATTTCAGTTGCCACAGGACTTCATCTCTCACTCACTGAGCAGTCCCAAGTGGGTCATTTGAGGTGAGTGGGCATCTTCCGTACCCCCCGGAGGTTCAGAATCCCCCAGTCCTATGGTTCTACCATCTTGCACAGTTGTCTGTTTCCAGCTAGGGAAAGGGGAGATTGAGAATGCAGAAGAAACAGACCTGCTCCTTTCCGTCCCAGACCTGGAAAAGCATCACATCACTTCCTCTCACATCCCATTGGCCAGAACGCATCACATGGCCAGACAGAGTGAGGAGAGACAGAGAGAGGTCTTCTATCTGCTGGCTCACCCCCCAAATGGCCGTGACGGCTGGAGCTAGGAGCTTTATCTGGGTCTCCCACGTGGATGCAGGGGCTCAAGCACTTGAGCCATCTTCCGCTGCTTTCCCACGCACAGCAGCAGGGACCTGGATTAGAAATGGAGCAGCTGGGACTCAAACCGGCTCCTATGTGGGATGCCGGCGCTGCAGGTGGCTGGTCAAACCACTGTGCCTGGGGCCGATACTATGACGCAATAGGTTAATCCTCCTCCTGCGACACCAGCATCCCATATGGGCGCCGGTTCTAGTCCCGGCTGCTCCTCTTCCGATCCAACTCTCTGCTGTGGCCTGGGAAAGCAGAAGAAGATAGCCCAAGTCCTTGGGCCCCTGCACCCACGTGGGAGACTGGGAAGAAGCCCCTGGCTCCTGGCTTCAGATTGGCAAAACTCTGGCCATTGCAACCATTTTGGGAGTGAACCAGTGGACGAAAGACCTTTCTCTGTCTTTCCTTCTCCCTGTCTGTAACTCTACCTTTCAAATAAATAAATAAAATTTCAAATAAATAAATAAATAAATAAACAAACCACTGTGCCACAGCGCCGGCCCCGAGGATAACATATTTTTGACAAAAAATGCACAGCCTCTGTCACAAATAGTTCTCTAATATTAAACAGTGTTTTGAAAGCTGTAAAATATCCTCAATGGAGACAAGTGAAATGCTGGTGTTGCTATGGGGTTGGGGTGTGAAATGCAGAGGTAAGGGGGCTCCCAGGGCCCCCCTGAGCAGCCTTCCAGCAGCCCTTGGTGTTTGCCGTAAATACAGTCATCCGCCAGTTAATCACAGGGGTATGCTCTGAGAGTTGTGTCACTGGGCGATGTCGCCCTTAGCAAACATCCTAGCATACGTTTCAACAAATTGCCATGGCCACGCTGTCACTGGGTGCTAAGATCTTACGGGGCCACAGGTTCATCGAATACATGTGTTATCTTTGACTTCCCCTTTCCACTAACTGTCTGAGGTGCCCCCTGAGGTGTTATGTGATGCCTGACTGTATATGTAATTATGAAATCGAGAACCTTTACTCAAAATTTCAAGGGTTCTTGCCATATATTTAGACAAGAATTCTAAATATTGGCTGCTTATAAATGAAACAGGCAACGTGGTACAGTCTTTAGCATTTACTCAGTCTTTAGCATTTATTAGAGAAATACACAGGAAAGTGAGGGCTTTATTAAGGGGAAAGAGAAGTCTAGAAGCTAAGTTGGGTCCAGACCAGGCAGAGAGCAGACCGGGAGCCACGTGGAGCAAGCATGCAGTTGGGAGCAGCCACAGGTGGTGTAGCACGGGCAGGAAGGCAGAGAGCGGGCAGCCAGAAGGCCACACGCCTGCCCAGAGGAGGCCCGGGACAACAAGAAGGGGCCCAGGCACTCCAGGCCTTTTATTCATTCCCAAAGGGGCATGGTTACATAGTCTGATTGGCAGGTGGGTGTACAGATGAGTTCAGTTGGGGCCGGTCAAAGGTGTGGTCTCCAGCTCACACATCTAATCAATTTAATCCTATCTGCCTGCCTGCTTATAACTGCAAAGCCGTTGCCTGGAAATGAATAATTTTTTCATTTTTATTTTTGAAATCTACTTATTTTTATATAAAGAGAGCAGATTGTATGTATTTCATACACACAGTTTTAAGAACATAACACTACTTCCCACCTTGCCTCTCTCCCTCCCATCCTCTCTCCTCTTTCCTTTCTTCTTTTAATCTCTGGGATAACGTACTTTCAAGTTACTTTTTAATCACGAGCTTCATCCTGCACTAAATAAAGAATTCAGCAAATAGGAAGTAGAAAGACCACTGCTCCTCAGGAGTACAGACAAGGGCTATAAACCATAATCACATCTCAAGATGTCAATTTCACCCAAATACATTACGTTTCTTTGGTGCTCGGTATACAAAAGCAACTGTGCAATACAGCAAGCAGGTGTTAAAGTCATCCTAGGGTGCACAGAAGTCCTCAGCCTGCAAAGTCACAGCTGGAAACCTTCATTTTGGAGTGATTTGCTTTCAAGAATTTTTCTCAGAGTCAAGGTTATTAATAACTTCAAGATTGCTGGCGCCATGGCTCACTTGGCTAATCCTCCACCTGCGGCGCTGGCACACTGGGTTCTAGTCCCGGTCGGGGCGCCGGATTCTGTCCCGGTTGCCCCTCTTCCAGTCCAGCTCTCTGCTGTGGCCCAGGAGTGCAGTGGAGGATGGCCCAAGTGGTTGGGCCCTGCACCAGCGTGGGAGACCAGGAGGAAGCACCTGGCTCCTGCCTTCGGATCAGCGCGGTGCGCTGGCTGCAGCACGCCAGCCGTGGCAGCCATTGGAGGGTGAACCAACAGAAAGAAGAGCTTCCTCTCTCTGTCTCTCTCTCACTGTCTAACTCTGACTGTCTCAAAAAAAAAAAAAAAAAAAAAAAACCTCCAAGATCAATATTTCCCAATGACCACAACATGGAAAATTGAAAATTAAACACAAATGTTAACCATTATATGCGGGCCTTCCCTTCTTTTCACCCCAAGGAGTTCACCCTACGCACGTTCTGCATCTTGCCCTTGCCACTGCCCTGCCACATCGTACATCTGGTCACCTGGGCCCTCGCAGAGGTGCCTCGTGCCCTTTACGTCTCGGTGGGGTTGGTCCTGGTGCAGGTGCACACTCCCCATTGCTGGGGTCTTGCTCTTCTGTATCAGGACATGCCGAATGCCCGGGTGCACGTGGCCCCTGAGGGCTGAGTGCAGGAAGCGGGACTGTTGGCCACAGAGTTCCCTCCTGGTTTGTCGCTGACCTAACCCTGTGCTTTCCCCGTGGCCTCCACAGAGTTACGAGGAGCAGGAGCTGCTGCGCCTCATCTACTACGGGGGCATCCAGCCAGCCATCCGCAAGGCCGTGTGGCCCTTCCTCCTGGGCCACTACCAGTTCGGGATGACGGAGACAGAAAGGAAGGAGGTGGGTTACCCGCTGTGGGCAGTGGCGTCTTTGGCAGCACAAGGAGCCGGGTACTGTGGGGCTGGGGGAGCTCTGGTCCCACGTTGGATGGAGGTGGGGCAGGGGGATAGGGAGGGCTTGGGAGTCTCAAGGGCAGTGCTGTCCAGTGCAAACATAAGGCAGTGCATATGTGAGCTCTTAAACGGACTGTTTTATTTTGAGATCATGATAGGTTCACGTGCAGTTGTAAAAACCAGTGGGGAGGTTTTCTATGTCCTTGACCCCGTTTGCCCCAGTGGTAGCACCTTGCGGAACTATAGTGTGATTTCACAGCTGGTGAGTAATAGTGGCACACGACAGCACTCAGACTTCCCCGGAGTTCTGCTTGGACATGTGTGTGTGTGTATGTGTGTGTGCGTGCGTGTAGATCTCAGCAGTGTTCTCACATGAACAGATGTATGTCCGTCACCACCGTCAGTGTGCACACAACACACAGCAGCCTTTCCAGGCTGTAAGGACTCTTGTTGTCCTCCTGTAGACACTCTGCCTTTCTCCCACCCCAACCCTACCCCCTGACAGCCACTGCTCCGTTCTCTCACCCCAGAGTGATGTGTGAATGGAATCCTACAGTACATAACTTCTTTTCTCTCCGCATAATCTCAAGTTTCATCCACGTTATTGTATATAACAGTGGTTGATTCCTTTTAGAGTTGGGTAGTATTCCATGATACGGTTATAGCACAGTTTCAGTATTCACCTTACTGTTGATGGATTGCTTGGTTGTTTCCAGGTTGTTTTTTTTGTTTGTTTGTTTGTTTGTTTGCTTTGGGCTGTTATAAATAAAGCCACAGTGGATATTCCTGTACAGGTTTTTGTGTGCACCAGAGTTCCCATTTCTCTGGGATAAATGCCAAGAATGCCATGGACAGGTCGCGTGGTAGTTGCATGTTTAGTTGTTTTTTTTGTTTTTTGTTTTTTGTTTTTTTTTTTTTTTAGCAGGCAGAGTGGACAGTGAGAGAGAGACAGAGAGAAAGGTCTTCCTTTGCCGTTGGTTCACCCTCCGATGACCGCCACGACTGGTGCGCTGTGGCCGGTGCACCGTGCTGATCCGAAGGCAGGAGCCAGGTGCCTTTCCTGGTCTCACTTGTGGGTACAGGGCCCAAGCACTTGGGCCATCCTCCACTGCCTTCCCTTGCCACAGCAGAGAGCTGGCCTGGCAGAGGGGCAACTGGGATAGAATCCGGCACCCCAACCAGGACTAGAACCCGGTGTGCCAGCGCCGCAGGCGGAGGATTAGCCTAGTGAGCCGTGGTGCCGGCTGCATATTTAGTTTTATAAGAAACTGGAAGCTTGGGCAGTGCCTGGATAGTGTCATGTTCCCACCAGCAGCATATGAGCCAGCAGCACCTACGTCTTCACCAGAGTTTGGCGTTGTTATTATTTTTCATTTTAGCCACTCAGGCAGGCAAAGGATATTTCATTATGGCTTTAGCATGCACTGCGGATGGCGTGGGAGATTGGTCTTTCCACGTGCTTGCTGGCCAGTGGATATCTGCTCTGGTGAAGCATCGGCTCATGTGTTTGGTCTGTTTGCTAATTGAATAGTTTGGGTTTATGCTGTTGAGTGTGAGAGTTCTTCACAGACCCCAGATCAGAGATGAGCAGCCTTTTTTCTTCCAAGAGCCATTTGGATATTTAATGGGCTACAAAAATGATCAATTTAAAAATTAGTCTACTTTAGATTTATTTTATTTATTTGAAAGGCAGAGTTATAGATGGAGAGAGGCAGAGACAGAGAGAAAACTCTTACATCTGCTGGTTCATTCCCCAAATAGCTGCAATGAGTTAGAGAGAGAGGTAGAAACAGAGAGAGAGGTCTTCCATCTGCTGGTTCACTCCCCAATAGGCCACAATGGCCAGAGCTGCACGGATCCAAAGCCAGGAGCCAGGAGCTTCTTTCGGGTCTCCCACACAGGTGCAGGGGCCCAAGAACTTGGGCCATCTTCTACTGCTTTCCCAGGCCATAGCAGAAAGTTGGATCAGAAGTCGAGCAGCCGGGACTCAAACCAGCACCCTTATGGAAGCTGACATTGCAGGTGGTGGCTCCACCCGCTAGGCCACAGCAGTGGCCCCTATTAGTGTTTCTCTTTATGTAGTTTTGGTGTCAACCCCAAGACATGTTCACCTAGCCCTAGGTCCCCAAGATCTTCTCTGTTTTTTTCCAAAGTTTCATAATTTCTTGTTTCCCGTTTAAGTCTATGGGCGATTTGGGGTTCATTTCTGCACACAGTGCGTCATGTAAGTGGAGATGTGTTCCTGACCATGTCCAGTTGGTCCTGGACTGCGTGCTGGGGCTGTCCTTCCTGGGGCCACACCCTTGTTGGGGATCAGCTGGGTGTATCTGTGAGTCTTTCCTAGGTCCTCTAGTCTGTGTCACTGACCCGTGTGTCAGTCCTGCCAATACCGTGCCATCTTGATTACTATAGCACGTATGAAATTTTCAGTTTTTCATCACTTATTTGAAAGAGAGAGAAGGAAATGGAAAGAGCTTCTGTCCAGTAATTCACTTCCTAAATGCCCACAGCGGCCCTGGTTGGGGCCAAGGCCAGGAACCAGGGGTGCAGTCCAGGTCTCCGCAGTGGATGAGGGGGACCCAGTTGCTTGAGCCATCACTGCTACCTCCCAGCATCTGCATTGGCAGGAAACTGGAGTCAGAAGCAGAGCTGAATATTGAACCCAACTCTACCACCAGGCTAAATGCCTGCCCTAATAGTACACGTTTAGGTAGTCACGTTTTCAAAAGTTAAAGGAAACAAATGCAGTTCATATTTTAAAACGTTTTTGAAAGAAGTAGAGGTTCCTAAGAAGTTGCAGAAAGGATCCAGAGGTCCTGTGTCCCCACCAGCCAGCCTTCCCCATGGTGGCATCTTACCTCACGAGAGTGCACCGGGACACCCAGGGCGCTCACACCTGCCACCGCACAGCTGGCCGGACTACAGAGCTCGCTGGCCTTTCACTCTCCCTCTCTCTGTGTAGTTCTGTGATATTTCATCAAGGTGAAATTAATTTTAATCATATACTTTATTTAACCTGGTATATCCAATACATTAGTACTTCAATATGCCATCAGTATAAAAATTACTGAGATATTTGACACCTTTTACTAATGCTGCTATCAAAATCTGTTGGTATTTTACCCTATCCATGTACTACTTTCCTTTTTTTTTTTTTTTTTTTTTTGACAGGCAGAGTGGACAGTGAGAGAGAGAGACAGAGAGAAGGGTCTTCCTTTGCCGTTGGTTCACCCTCCAATGGCTGCCGCGGCCGGCGCTCTGCGGCCGGCGCACCGCACTGATCCGATGGCAGGAGCCAGGTACTTATCCTGGTCTCCCATGGGGTGCAGGGCCCAAGTACTTGGGCCATCCTCCACTGTACTCCCTGGCCACAGCAGAGAGCTGGCCTGGAAGAGGGGCAACCAGGACAGAATCCGGCGCCCCAACCGGGACTAGAACCCCGTGTGCCGGCACCACTAGGCGGAGGATTAGCCTAGTGAGCCGCGGCGCTGGCCCATGTACGGCTTTCCTAACATCTGTCTGTAAATTGACTCACAATTTATATGACTTATTTTAAGTGACATATTTATAGCCCTGCGATCCGCGGGAAACCACTATGACTTGCCAGAAATAGAAGGAGACTACAAAAATAAACACAAGAGGATAACACGATGGGGTTCAGTTCTAGCTGGTCGCCACGCCCTGCTTGTGGGTCACTCTCTGTTACGGGGGAAACGTCACGTGTGGAAGTGACGGCAGCACCAGACTGGCCCATTCTCCCGGTGTAGCCAGAGGAGTTGGAGCAGAGTTGACGACGGCAACTTGCTTGGTTCCGTATGATGAGGGCTGGTGCCTGTGAACCGAGTGTCTGGCCCGCAGGCGGTGCAAGACCAGCTGAGTCGTTTGGGCTGGTCCTGCCATGGCAACTGCAGGCCGAACTGAAAATCCAGTCTCCGGCAGGCGAATGTTTCGGCTGATGATTTTGGATGGCTTGGGAGTGATGTTCTAAATATCCAGCAGCCCTTGGCAGAATCAAGGGTCCCCACCCCCGGATCTCAGTGCTAGGAGAGGCCCAGCCACTCTGCATCCAGTACCTGGCAGGTTCCAAGGCAGACAGTAGGCCAGGATGCTGGGGGCCTGGGCCCTGTACTTGGAGAGCTGCTTCCCAGTTTATTGGGGGTTATGGAAGTCAGATGAGAGAGGCAAACCTGAGGGCTGTGAGAGCCAAGCAGGAGGGGGAGGCTGAGCAGAGAAGCCCCGGTGGGGGTGGGGGGGTGGGGAGCTGGTTGTACCTGCAGCTCTCAGAAGGAGAAGAGGATGAGAAAGGGCTTCCTGGGGGAGTGGGCAGCAGGAGCCAAGGCCTGCAGGAAGCCACGTGGGAGGGCATGGCATGCACAGGTTGCCAGAGCGTAGAGGGTTAGGGTGGGTGGGCACGGCAGGGAGAGATGAGGCTACCTAGTAGTGCGTGGGGAGGAGGGAATGGCCTGGGACAAGCCGCTGGGCCAGCCAGGCAAGGCATGGGAGCTGGGAGCAGGCGGGGTCTGAAGGCGTGTTAGGGAGGTGGAGGGGAGGGCGCTGCTCGGGCCCCTCCCCGGCTGTCCTGCTCACCCCTCTCGCTCCTGCCTCGCCCCTCTCGCTCCTGCCTCGCCCCTCTCGCTCTTGCCTCGCCACGCCTTGGATCGGCTGCGCTGACCCCGTGTGTGTCCAGAGGCCTGGTAGAGTCAGAACCTCAGTTCCCTGGGCTGTGAGCCCAGGCCCTGGGCAAACACACTCCACCTGTGTTGGAGAAATCTCACAAGGAGAAGGCTGGAAATCTGTGGCCTTGTGTCACGCTGTGGCTTAAGGAAGGAAGTGGAGCGATTGCATTCATGTTTGTGTCCTCGGTACCCAGTGCCCATGCTGGGCACATGGGAGGCCCTCAGGAAATGTGTGGAGTGAGGGGACAGACAGTCTGGCTCGTTGGATGTTCCGTCTGCCTCACTTGGGGCCTGGCCTTGCTCCCTCCAGGGCCTGGGCAGTGCTCGGGAATGTGGCAGGTGCTCAGTTAGAATCTGTTGGCTGGTACCTGCACAGATGTTGGACGGGTCAGGGCCACTGTCGTCCAGGTGGGGCTGGCTCTCCCCAGGGACCCCCGCACCTCAGGTGACCTTGGCGTCTGTTCCTGCAGGTGGACGAGCAGATTCACGCCTGCTACACGCAGACCATGTCCGAGTGGCTGGGCTGCGAGGCCATCGTGCGGCAGAGGGAGCGGGAGTCCCACGCAGCTGCCCTGGCCAAGTGCTCGTCGGGGGCCAGCCTGGACAGCCACCTGCACCGGATGATGCACCGGGACTCCACCATCAGCAACGAGGTGACGGGCGACGGCCCAGGGGAGCTCAGGGGGCTCCACCGGGCTGGGTGTGGTGAGGGCTGGGTATCAGCGCCCTTGGATATCACCCCTAGCGCTGGCTGGCTTCTTGAAGAAGGGGTGGCTTTGGAATCAGACCTACATTCACACTTGAGCCCCTTCGTTTCTAGCCCTGGGGTTCCCTGAAGGGCCTTTGATTGTGAGCCTCATTTTCCCTACCAATAAAATCGGTACTGTGGTGTGACTAGAGGAGGTTGGATAGATAAGATAGTGCATCTAAAGTACCTACCACAGTGCCTCATTTTCATGGATCCAACAAGTGGGTATTGGTACTTGTTAAGTGTCAGGTACTAGAAGAATGTCCTGGATTGTCCAGAATGTTCCACTGTCTGAGGCAGACATGCCTGCCATCCCAACACCTTTGACTTAACAGCCCAGAGTGGGAGATCAGATAAAAGCTAAATCTCATCACTGGTGATGTTTCAGCCATCACTTAGCCGTGAACACACCAGATAACAAACAACCCCCATAAGTCAACAGCTTCTGACAGCCCACAGTCAGTTTTGCTTGCCTACCTGTGGGTCAGCTGGCCAGTTCTGCTGGGTGGGGCTCACTCTGATGCCAGCTGTCAGCGACTCATCAATGAAAAGGTTTATGGCTCCCTGTTGGACTCCCTCCCCTGTTTGCAGTGACTTAACCTCTACTCCACGTGCTGCCTCTACCAAGCAGGCTAGCCTGGGCCAGTGCACTCCTGCTGAGAGCAGATGCTAGGAGAGAGAGCAGAAATACCAAAGCATCAAACATCTGCTGTGTCAAGTTTCCTAAAAGCCCTTGGCCCAAGACATCCACGTGGCCAAGCCTAGTGTCAGTGCAAAGTGACAGGGAGTGAAGAACTGAGCCACAGATGCAGTCGGGTGAATTGAACTAAAGTCTCAAATACGGAGCAGTTAAAAGGGGGTGCTCTAGCTATGGCTAGAGGAGCTGGGGGCCCAAATGGCACCATGGCCGCCAAGGAGACTCCCAGATGCAGGGAGGGAGCAGCCCCACTTCTCTTTTCAGCGGAGAAGCTGGGACCTTGAGAGGAGCCATAGCGCTGGCCTCAGACTCCCAGGCCCACAGCCCCGAAGCTCCTCCCAAGCCAGGCAGGCTGCAGCCTCTAACCCTAACCCTAACTTAACCCTAACCCTAACTCCAACCCTAATCCTAACACAAACCCCAACCCCAACCCCAACTCAACCCTAACCCTAATCCTAACCCCAAACCTAATCCAAACTGTAACCCCAACCCCAACCCAACCCCAACCCTAATCTTAACCCTAACCCTAATCCTAACTCCAACCCTAACCCTAACCACAACCCCAATCCCAATCCCAACCCAACCCTAACCCTAACCCTAATCCTACTCCAAACCTAACCCTAACCCTAACCCTAAACCTAACCCTAACCCTAACCCTAATCCAAACCCTAACCATAACCCTAATCCTAACCCTAACCCTAACTTCAACCCTAACCCTAACCCCAACCCCAACCCCAATCCCAACCCAACCCTAACCCTAACCCTAACTCCAACCCTAATCCTAACCTAACCCTAACCCTAATCCTAACGCTAACCCCAACCCTAACCCTAATCTAACCCTAACCCTAACCCTAACCCTAACCCTAACCTAACCCTAACCCCAACCCCAACCCTAACCCTAACCCTAATCCTAACCCTAACCTTAACCCTAACCCCAACTTTAACCCTAACGTAACCCTAACCCCAACCCTAACCCTAATCCTAACCCTAACCCTAACTCCAACCTTAACCTAACCCTAACCACCCACCTCGTCCTGCTGCTCCTCTCTTCCGCAGTCCTCCCAGAGCTGCAGCTCCGGCCGCCAGAATGCCCGCCTGCAGAGCGACTCCAGCAGCAGCACCCAGGTGAGCTTGCCCAGGCCCCGCCCCTCCCGCCCACCTGCCGTCCCGGAGGTTGGATATCCGTCATCCGCCAGTCGCTCTTTGGTTTGTATGTTCCAGCTTTTTTTTTTTTTTAATATCATTCTCTCTCTCTCTTTTTTTTTTTTTTTTTTTGACACGCAGAGTGGATAGTGAGAGAGAGGAGAGAGACAGAGAGAAAGGTCTTCCTTTTACCGTTGGTTCACTCTCCAATGGCCGCCACAGCCGGTGCACTGCGCTGATCCGATGGCAGGAGCCAGGTGCTTCTCCTGGTCTCCCATGGGGTGCAGGGCCCAAGCACTTGGGCCATCCTCCACTGCACTCCCAGGCCACAGCAGAGAGCTGGCCTGGAAGAGGGGCAACTGGGACAGAATCCGGCGCCCCGACCAGGACTAGAACCCAGTGTGCTGGCACCACTAGGTGGAGGATTAGCCTATTGAGCCAAGGCGCCGGCCCCAGCTTTTTCTATAAACCTTAAAAATGGATTTTTTTTAAGCAGCACAAGTAATACAACCATCCCTCGGTATTCACGGGGGGATTGGTTCCAGGACCCCCAAGGATACCCAAACTTGAGAATGCTCATGTCTGTTGTATGAAGTGGGGCAGTATTTGCATCCATGCAACCTCCCATAGACTTTAATTCACGTCTCTAATATGAGGTAAAGGCCACGTAAATAGTGGCCGGGCTATATTGCTTAGGGAAGAATAATGGGGAAAAAAAAAAAAAAGCTCTGGACATGTTCAGTGCAGACGCATTCTTTTTTCTTGGATATTTCTTATCTGCAGTTGGATGTGGAAACAGTGACTGAGCATGCCAACTGTACAGGAACCTCTTCTCATAAGAAATCCAGACACTGCAGAGAAAGCTAAATCCTGCTTTGGTCGTCTCTCATCCCCCTCCCCTCCCTTGAAATAACATGAGCAACCATCTTCAGTCTGCTGTGTCTGTGTCTTTCTTTCTTTCTTTTCTTTTTTTTTTTTTTTTTGGACAGGCAGAATGGACAGTGAGAGAGAGAGAGACAGAGAAAGGTCTTCCTTTGCCATTGGTTCACCCTCCAATGGCTGCCGCGGCCGGCACGCTGCGGCCGGTGCACCGCGCTGATCCGATGGCAGGAGCCAGGAGCCAGGTACTTCTCCTGGTCTCCCATGGGGTGCAGGGCCCAAGCACTTGGGCCATCCTCCACTGCACTCCCTGGCCACAGCAGAGAGCTGGCCTGGAAGAGGGGCAACCGGGACAGAATCCGGCGCCCCGACCAGGACTAGAACCCGGCGTGCCGGCGCTGCAAGGCGGAGGATTAGCCTAGTGAGCCGCGGCGCCGGCCAAGTCTGCTGTGTCCTGTGAGGACCTTACAAATGCCTTTTCAGACACAGAAGTGTGTAGATAATGTGTACCAATGGTTGGTAGCTTTTAGAATTCCTCCATAAATGCTGTCATAGGTGTTATTCAGCAACTTCCTGTTTCGTCTGATAAACTCAACCTCATTTAATATTAACAAAATGTAAAGAATGCACATGGAACCCTTTTATGTAAAAAGGGAACATTTTGGCAGGTGTGTATTTTTGTATCTAAAGAAACAGTGGAAAGATAAACTAGAAGTTAATCAAAACGATCACCAAGGCGGGAGGCGAGAGTAAAGAAGCTACTTTGTTCTGAATATGTCTTATTTTCTCATTTTGTCTTTGGAGTCAAAAAATCTCTAGTTTCAACCCTGAATCTGTGTTTTTAAATATATATAGTTTTTAAATAGAAACTCATGACACTAATCGTATATCAAGTTGGTAATATAACCACACCAAGGAGGACACGGACTTCTACTGTCTGTCCTTGACAGGATGTGGCTTAAGGACTCAGCAATCCACAAATATATTTAAAATATACCCTGGGGGAATTCTTTTTATCGTATTTTATATATATCTAGCTACTTTTGAAAATTGAACTGTAATCATCACGAGCCTGGATAGAATGAGCCATTTTAGTCCATTCCTTATGTTAACTCTTTTTTTTTTTTTTTTTACTTGAAGGAATTATGTTCCCACGGAAAAAGTCTCCTCCCCTCCCCACCCCCATCTCAGTTCCCTAGCACATCTTCCTCCGTGGCCACTGCAGTACTTTATGGGTTCATTCTGAATCATTCTACGTGCACACAAGCCGTGGGTGCCTCCTGTGTTTGCTGCACTGTGCTGTGTCCCACTTCCCTGGCTGTACTGTGTCCGTGCAGGTTCCATAGTTAAGCTGGTCCCCAGTTGTTGGGTACCTGGGTTGCTGCTCCAAGCAGTGCTGCAGTGCACTGCCTAGCGCATCTGTCTGTGTGCACCTTGTCTGCAGGTGTTCGAGTCTGTGGACGAGGTGGAGCAGGTGGAGGTGGAAGGCAGGTTGGAGGAGAAACAGCCCAAGATCCCCAATGGGAGCCTGGTGAATGGCACTTGTTCCCCGGACTCTGGTCACCCATCGTCCCACAACTTCTCCTCTGGCCTCTCGGAGCACTCGGAGCCCAGTCTGAGCACGGAAGACAGCGTCTTGGATGCCCAGCGGAACGCCCCCCCGGTGCTCCGACCCGGGGACGGCAGCGTGGATGACGGGCAGAGCAGCGAAGCCACCACTTCCCGGGACGAGGCCCCTCGTGAGGAGCTGGCTGTGCAGGACAGCCTGGAGAGCGACCTCCTGGCCAATGAGAGCATGGACGAGTTCATGTCCATCTCTGGCAGCATGGACGTGACCCTGCCCGAGAAGGACGGCGCCGTGATGGAGAGCTGGCGGGGCAGCGAGGCGGAGAAGCGCAGCCAGGTGGACAGTGAGGACAACCTCTCCGAGGAGCCCGAGATGGAAAGTCTCTTCCCCGCCCTGGCCTCTCTGGCCGTGGCCACTTCCGCCAACAGTGAGGCGTCCCCTGTGTCGTCCAGCGGCGTCACCTACTCTGTAAGTCACCTACTCTCCTCTGCCTTACATTCTTACCTTCACCGGGGGGGGTGGGAGAGGGGAGAGGGGTGGGAGATGGACCGCAAAGCCCAGTTACACTAGCGATCCCTAGAATGAGACCTCTGGTTGGTAGCATTTTCCCTGTGAGCGAGGATGCACTGTAGAAACCCACTTGGGATAGAGGATGATACCGGATGAGCATCCTTAATCCAGAAGTCTGAAATCAGAAAAGCTCCAGAATCTGAAACATTTCACAAGCAGAAAATCCCACGCCTGACCTCAGGGGCTGGGTCCCGGTCAAGGGGCAGGTGCTCTAGAGATACCGTGTAAAGTCACCTTCAGGCTTTGTGTATAAGACGTATATGAGCCGGCGCCGTGGCTCACTAGGCTAATCCTCTGCCTTGCGGTGCCAGCACACCGGGTTGTAGTCCCGGTTGCCCCTCTTCCAGGCCAGCTCTCTGCTGTGGCCTGGGAGTGCAGTGGAGGATGGCTCAAGTGCTTGGGCCCTGCACCCGCATGGGAGACCAGGAGAAGCACCTGGCTCCTGCCATCAGATCAGCGTGATGCGCTGGCCGCAGTGCACTGGCCGCGGCGGCCATTGGAGGGTAAACCAACGGCAAAGGAGACCTTTCTCTCTGTCTCTCTCTCTCACTGTCCACTCTGCCTGTCCAAAAAAAAAAAAAAAGACGTATATGAGGCATAGGTGAATTTCATGTTCACACGGGTCCTCTCGCCAAGCTGTGTCATATACAGATGTACCCCTCGAGAAATCCCAGACACCCCGCATCTGTCTGCTCCCAAGATTTTGGGATAAGGGACACTCAACTGTTGTTTGACGGCTTTGACGTGAACAGCCCCCAGGGTGGAATCCCAGCTTCAGCAAATCACTTTTTACTCCTGTGCCTCAGTTTCCCTCTTGAGTTGCCTGCAGAATTAGCGAACCAAAGTCCTACACATCTGGCACGAGGGGAGCCCTCGGCCGACAGCAGCCTCGGTGATGTCGACTCAGATCCAGTATCTTTTAAGTGCTCAAGGTTGCACACTTGCTGGAAAGTTGAGTCCATGGACACCACGGGAAGGAAGGGTTCTCTGAGCCAGGCACCCTGTGGCCATTTTCCCATAAGAGCTTGGTATTTTCTGTCGGAGACGTTCAAGCCTGTGGTTTGAGGCGTCAGACTCTCCAACAAGGTCCCTTCTCTGTCTCTTCCCCTCTTGCCCTCCGCAGAGGTGGTCAGACTCAGGTTTGTTTATTCTTCCCCAAGCGATGCGACGTTGACCCCCAGGTTTCTGATGGTCCCTTTACTGCCGTTCAGTCTCATCCGTTCGTGTGTTTTCAGTTTGAGACATTATCTATGAACTCCCTAGCATGGAAGAGGACGGTTTAACTCCTGGTTCCGTCTACTGTAGACCCTCACCGCGCACGTAACATCGCCCTATTCCCCTCCTTCCTGTAGTCACGCAATGATTGAGTCACGTGACTGCTCAGTGCACACATGATTGTAACGGCATAATGTGTGAGCCATGTCCTGGGCTGTGTTTATTGTTTCCCACCAGAAAACTATTTTTCCTAGATGTATTTTCACTTTTGTGTCTGTTTTCTTTTTTTATAATTTTAGAATTTATTTATTTTATTCAAAAAGCACAGACACACACACACACACACACACACACATATACACACACACACAGAGGAATCTTCCATCCATTGGTTCATACACCAAATGCCTACAACAGCCAGATCTGGCTGGGCCAATCTGAAGCCAGGAGCCAGGAACTCAGTCCAGGTCTCCCACAAGGGTGGCAGGGACCCAACTACTTGAGCTGTCGCCTGCTGCTTCCTAGGGTGTGCGTTAGCAGGCAGTTGTATCAGAAGCAGAAGAACTGGGACTCGAACCAGGCCCTCTCAGATGGGACACAGGCATCCTGAGTAGCAACTTAACTGCTGCACCCGACCCTTGCCCCCGTTTCCTTGTTCTTGGTTTGTTGTATACTTATCATCAATTTACCTCCTCCCCAAAGTTCTCTGCCAGTTTTCTTTGGTTAATAACTTCAGATTATTTTTATTTATTTGAGATGGAGAGAACTTCCGTCCTCTGGTTCATTCTCCAAATGCCTGCAGCAGCCAGAACTGAGAGCCAGGCCAAAGCCCAGAGCCTAGAACTCCTCTGGGTCTCCCAAGAGGGTGGCAGGGACCTGACTGCTCGAGCAGAGAAAGATGGCCCAGGTATATGGCCCCTGCCACCCATGTGGGAGACCTCGATGGAGTTCCTGCACCTGGCTTCGGCCTGACCCAGCCCTAGTTGTTGTGGCCACTGGGGGAGTGAGTCAGCAAATGGAAGACTCTCTCTGTGTCTTTGTCTCTGTCTCTGTCTCTGTCTCTGTCTCTGTCTCTCCCTCCCTCTCTCTGCTTTTCAAATAAATAAATCTTTATTTTTTTAAAGATTTATTTATTTTACTGGAAAGACACACACAGAGAGAAGGAGAGGCAGAGAGAGAGAGAGGTCTTTCATCTGCTGGTTCACTCCCCCACTGACCACAATGGCTGGAGCTGTGCCGATCCAAAGCCAGGGCCAGGAGCCTCCTCTGGGTCTCCCATGCGGGTGCAGGGGTCCAAGGACTTGGGCCATCCTCCACTGCCAGCAGAGAGCTGGATTGGAAGTGGAGCAGCCAGGACTTGAACTGGTACCCACATGGAATGCCAGCACTGCAGCACCAGAACTCCTTGCCTTCTTGGGAATGACAGGAACACAGAACAATTAACTCTAAGCTTGTGTTTTCCCAGTTTGGTGGCTTCTCCCCAGTCAAAAGCAGCTTTTGCTGTTTTCTCACCTTCTTAGGTTAGTATCTGGCCCTTAAATATCCCTTACATTTTTGCTGTATCATTGATCCATTTTGTCAAGGTTGTTGGCTAAGGTGTCCGTGTAATACAGGACCAGATTCAGATTTCCAGTCTTTCATTCTCCTAGTTCAGTATTCAAGAGGGAGAGGGAGCTATGATTGCAGCTCCGAGTCTCGGTTTGCTGATCTATAAAATGGGGGTGATAATTGTGTGCGTGTCACGGGATTGTTTTATTTTATAGAGGAATAGGGGCTCTGCTAGGAAGCATAGAAATGAATGAGCAGCGGAACCCCAGGCTGCTCCGGGTGGGAGGTGTTGCTGTCCATGGGGGCAGGAGGGGCCGGGAGGAGGAGACGGGAGTGCAGTCTCCCAGTGGGGCGCTCGGTGGGCTCTTTCTCTTCCTGCCCCCTGCCCGGGGCTGCAGCCCGAGCTGCTGGACCTGTACACGGTGAACCTGCACCGCATCGAGAAGGACGTGCAGAGGTGCGACCGCAACTACTGGTACTTCACGCCCGCCAACCTGGAGAAGCTGCGCAACGTCATGTGCAGGTGCCCGGGGGCCGCGGGGAGCCCGGCGGGGACAGGCACCCTGCCCGCCTGGAGGCTGCTTTCAGCCCACGCTGACAGTTGACAACAGCAGCCGCAAACGTTTATTAGGCACTTACTGTATACCAGACTCCGTCCTGAGCATTTGCTATCATCAGCTCACGTAGTCCCCAAACAACCCTGGGAGGTGAACAGTATCCCCTTTCATGGGGAGGCTGCGGAGGCTCAGAGAGGAACCACCCTGCTCCAAACTGCCCAGCTCAGCCGCGGCCGAGCAGGAAGGAGCTCACAGCCATGTGCCGTTGGCTGTAGAATCTGTCCTATTCTGTTCTCTTCCTAAAAAGATATATGTATTTGCTTGAAAGACGAGGCGGGGGGAGGGGGGTGTTACATCTTCTGGTTCATTCCCCAAATGGCCACAGTGACCAGGACTAGGAGGCTGGAACTCCATGCAGTCTCCCATGTGGGTGGCAGGGGCCCAGGTGCTTGGGCCATTACCTGCTGCCTTTCCAGGTGCATTAGCAGGAAGCTGGATTGGAAGCAGAGCAACCAGAACTCAAACTAGCATTCTTTTTTTAAGTTTTATTTTTATTTTTTATTTTTAAAAAGATTTACGTATTTGAAAGAGTTAGAGAAAGGCAGAGGCGGGGTGGGGGTTCTTTCATCTACTGGTTCACTCCCCGATTGGTCACAGTGGCCAGAGCTGCCCCGATCCCAAGCCAGGAGCTTCTTCCTGGTCTCCCATGTGGGTGCAGGGGCCCAAGGACTTGGACCATCTTCTACTGCTTTCCCAGGCCATAGCAGAGAGCTGGATCAGAAGTGGAGCAGTCGAGACTGGAACCAGTGCCCATATGGGATGCCAGCACTGCAGCTGGTGGCTTTACCACTATGCCACAGCAGTGGCCCCCAAACTAGCATCCTGATACGGAGTACAAACTGCGGCTTAACCAGCTGCATCACCATGCTGGCTCCAACCTTTTGTTTTCTTTAATGCAAGATCTAAGGCTACTTATTACTGTTCATTAAAAAATTACTGGCATTTCTTAGAATATGAAAGTAACCCCTGCTTATTAAGAATCTAAACCAGTCTAAGAAATCAGAAATTCATAGCATACAGGAGAAACTTCTCTTTCCAACTCCACACATCAGAGCCACTGACACAGAACTGGTGGCTACTCAGTTTAGTCAGTATCTTCCAGAGCCATATGGAGATCATATTTAATCCAACAGCCGATTGTGTGATATATAATATGTTGCATAATGCAATATGAATATATGTGGTTTTTTGAGATTTATTCATTTGAAAGAGTTACATAGAGGCAGAGAGAGAGAGAGACAGAGAGAGAGAGAGAATCATTCATCCACTGGTTCACTCCCTAAATGGCCACAACAGTAAGGACTGGGCCAGGCCAAAGCCAGGAGCCAGGAGCTTCTTCTAGGTCTCTCACATGGGTGGCAGGGGCCCGGGTACTTGGGCCATCCTCCACTACTTTTCCCAGGCGTTAGCAGGGAGCTGGATTGGACGTGGAGCAGCCAGGACACAAACCAGTGCCCATATGGGATTGCAGCATTGCAGGTGGCGGCTTTACTTGCTACAACCACAATGCCAGCCCCAATGTATTTTTAAAAATGAGCCTGAACTGTAGCAAACTGTGATAAATGTACTGAAAAAAAAAAAAAAAGTCCCAGAGGAGAAGTAAAGGTTGAACTGATGTTTGCATGGTGGTAGCTTGGGGAAAATCATGGAAGGAAGAGATGGTGACCGTCAAGATAGACTTTGACAAAATTAAGAAAAACTGGGGCCAGTGCCGTGGCGCAGTAGCTTAATCCTCCACCTGCGGCACCGGCATCCCATGTGGGCACCAGTTCTAGTCCCGGCTGCTCCTCTTCCAGTCCAGCTCTCTGCTATGGCCTGGGAAAGCGGTAGAAGATGGCCCAAGTCCCTGGGCTCCTGCACCTGCATGGGAGACCTGGAAGAAGCTCCTGGCTCCTGGCTTCAGATCGGTGCAGTTCCAGCCATCGTGGCCATCTGGGGAGTAGACCAACGGAAGGAAGGCCTTTCTCTCTGTCTCGCCCTCTCTCTGTCTGTAACTCTACCTCAAATAAATAAATAAAAATCTTTAATAAAAATTAAGAAAAACTAAAGACACTATTTAACATAGAGTTAAGATCGCATACCTTTGAGTAAGGCCTCCTGGGTCCCAGTATGCTCTGCCCTTACTATCAGGTATATGCCTTTGGACATGTGATCTCTCTCTCGGCCTCAGTCTCCTCATCTATGAAATGGGATGATAATGGAACTTAATTCATATGATTACTTTGAAACCTGAATGATTCAGTGAATGTATCGTGGGCCGAGTATATAGCAAATATAAGTCCTTATTAGTAAGGGACAGATCAGAATTCCAGAGGGAACTGCTAGGGCAGAGGCACAGAGACGTCACCCGTGATGTATTTGTGCCAAGTGAACCCCTCAGTGTGAAGAGAAGACATCCTAAACAGGGACGTGTGAGGCTGTGAAGGGGAGGTGGGGGCGCTGTGCATACCTTCCACCCTAGGAAGGGGCTTGGGCCACATCCCGTCAGGCAGCAGGGGCCTTGGGAAGCTTTCGGAGCCTCGGTGGCGCCTGTGAACTGTATGTTTGGAAGAGCAGCCTGGTGGCTGCACCTCAGATGCCTGAAGGGATAAGACAGGGGCTGGGGATGCAGGCAGGAGGCTGAGAGAGCCGTCTGGTGAGGAGTGGGGGAGCAGATGGGGGGGGCAGGGGGTAGAGGAGGAGAAGGGGGAGGGGGAGGAGGGGGAGCAGATGTGAGAGGAGGGGGAGGAGGAGGATGGGGAGGAGAGGGGAGAAGAGGAGGAAGGGGGAGGAGGGGGCAGATGTGAGAGGAGGAGGGGGAGGGGGAGGAGAGGGAGGAGGAGAAGGGAAGGAGGGGGAGCAGATGTGAGAGGAGGGGGGGAGGGGAGGAGGGGGAGGAGGAGGGGAGGAGGGGGAGCAGATGTGAGAGGAGGAGGAAGAGGGGAGGAGGGGGAGCAGATGTGAGAGGAGGGGGAGGAGGAGGATGGGGAGGAGAGGGGAGAAGAGGAAGGGGGAGGAGGGGGCAGATGTGAGAGGAGGAGGGGGAGGAGAGGGAGGAGGAGAAGGGAAGGAGGGGGAGCAGATGTGAGAGGAGGGGGGAGGGGAGGAGGGGGAGGAGGAGGGGAGGAGGGGGAGCAGATGTGAGAGGAGGAGGAAGAGGGGAGGGGGGGGAGCAGATGTGAGAGGAGGGGGAGGAGGAGGGGAGGAGGGGGAGCAGATGTGAGGAGGAGGGGAGGAGGGGGAGGGGAGGAGGGGAGCAGATGTGAGAGGAGGAGGGGAGGAGGGGGAGGGGAGGAGGGGGAGCAGATGTGAGAGGAGGAGGGGAGAAGGTGAAGCAGATGTGAGAGGAGGAGGGGAGGAGGGGGGAGCAGATGTGAGAGGAGGAGGAAGAGGGGAGGAGGGGAGAGCAGATGTGAGAGGAGGGGGAGGAGGAGGGGAGGAGGGGGAGCAGATGTGAGGAGGAGGGGAGGAGGGGGAGGGGAGAAGGGGAAGCAGATGTGAGAGGAGGGGGAGGAGGAGGGGAGGAGGGGGAGCAGATGTGAGAGGAGGAGGGGAGGAGGGGGAGCAGATGTGAGAGGAGGAGGAGGGGAGGAGGGGGAGCAGATGTGAGAGGAGGAGGGGAGGAGGGGGAGCAGATGTGAGAGGAGGAGGGGAGGAGGGGGAGCAGATGTGAGAGGAGGAGGGGAGGAGGGGGGGAGGAGGGGGAGCAGATGTGAGAGGAGGAGGGGGAGCAGATGTGAGAGGAGGAGGGGAGGAGGGGGAGCAGATGTGAGAGGAGGAGGAGGGGAGGAGGGGGAGGAGGAGGGGAAGGAGGGGGGAGAAGATGTGAAAGGAGGGAGCAGATGAGAGAGGAGGAGGAGGGGAGGAGGGGGAGGAGGAGGGGAGGAGGGGGGAGCAGATGTGAGAGGAGGGAGCAGATGAGAGAGGAGGAGGAGGCGGCGGCGGCAGCATCACTGGGTCCCTTGTTCTCTCATAGCTACATCTGGCAGCACATTGAGATCGGCTACGTCCAGGGCATGTGTGACCTTCTGGCTCCACTGCTGGTCATTCTGGATGACGGTGAGTGTGCAGCCTCCCTTGCATTGCAGGGCAGACGAGTTAACGGGTCAGGACAGGTGCTCAGAACACCTGTCTGTGAACACCCAAGATCCTAGTGAGATCCAAGTCCTCGTGTTGCATAGCGCCCAACACTAGCACCCGGTCAGGCCTTTCTTAGCCACAAACATCAGACAAAGCGGGAATCCTTCCGACTTGTTCTGGAAGCCCAGTCCTCAGGTGAGGATGGTTGCCCGCTTGGTGCCCGACCCCAGTCTCAGACAAAGACATTGCAAGAGAACCACAGACCAGTATCCATCGTGAGTGTACCAGCTCGCTGAAGCCCGCCAGCTGTGAAAAGGTCCGTAACCACGGTGGTTATGCTGCCCCTTTTGCAAAAACCTGACAACTTGACCCTAAAATTGGCATGGAAGTTCAGGGGATTGAGAACCATGAGAATTTTGAAAAAGAAGAAATTGTTGGAAGAGTCACACTTCCTTATTTCAAAACCTACGTCAAAGCTACAGTAATCAAAGCTGAGCAGTACTTCCACAGAGATTGACTTGTTGTAGATCCATGGGCAGACTCGGGGGTCCAGACATTACTGGTCAATTAATTTTTAAATTTGTTAAAAAGGTTTATTTATTTATTGAAAGGCAGAGTTACAGGGGGTGGGGGGGAGAGAAGGAGCGCTTCCTTCCTCTGGTTCACTCCTCAAATGGCCACAATGGCCAGGTCTGATCCAGGCTAAAACTAAGAGCCTGTTGCTCGATCCAGGTCTCCCACATGGGCCATCTTCTGCTACCTTCCCAGGTGCATTAGCAGGGAGCTGGACTGGAAGTAGAACAGCTGGGACTTGAACCAATGTGTGTTATAAGTGGTGGCTGACCCCACTGTCCCACAGTGCAGCCCCTATTTAATTTTTATTTATTATTTTCATTTTATTTGAGAGAGAGATGGAGATTGAGATCTTGATCTTTTAATGCACTGGTTCACTCCTCACCTGCCCACACAATGAGGGCTTGGCCGGGCCAAAGCCAGGAGCCCAGACCTCAGTCTGGGTCTCCCACGTGGTGTCAGGGACTTAACGTACCTGAGCTATCACCCCTGCCTGCCAGGGTGCGTGTTAGCAGGAAGCTGCATCAGAAGCGGAGGAGCCGGGACTTGAACCGGGCACTCTGACACGAGACGCAGGCCTCCCAAGCGGCATCCTGACTGCTGCTCTGCAAATGGGAGTCTTTAGAAAGGAGCCACTGGTATCCCCAGGTCTCCCGAGGTCAGCACCTCTAGAGCCAGACGTGAGATGAAGATTGGGGAGCACCCTGGAGCCGCAGTACGCTGAGCCCCGCTGTCCTGTCCTTCCCCGAGCCTCGCCCGTCACCTGGGCAGCTCTGGTTCTCGGGCCCTGGCCCCGCTCAGGTCCCTGCTGCTTCCACAGAGGCCCTGGCCTTCAGCTGCTTCACGGAGTTGATGAAGAGGATGAACCAGAACTTCCCGCACGGAGGCGCCATGGACACGCACTTCGCCAACATGAGGTCGCTGATCCAGGTAGGAGCTGCCTCTAGTCCTGCTTTGGGTATTTTTGGGAGACAGTAGTACAGCTGAGTGGTTTAAGAATGAGCAGTTTGAAGCCCACCTGGGTTTGGATCCTGATTCTCCTGTTTGCTGCCTGTGTCACTGCAGACATATGCTTTTATTTATTTTGAAAGGCAGAACGAGAAAGAGAGATGGATAGATCGATCTTCCATCTGCTGGCTCAGTCCCCAGATGGCTGAGGCTGGGCCAGGCTGAAACCAGGAGCCAGGAGCTTCATCCCAGTCTCCCATGTGGGTAGCAGAGGCCCAAAGACTCGGGCCATCTTCCACAGCTTTCCCAGGTGCATTAGCAGGGAGCTGGACCAGAGGTGCAGCAGCCAGGACTTGAACCCCAATGCCCATACAGGATGCTGGTGTCCTAGGCAGTGGCTTACCCCACTGTGCCACAACGCCGGCCCTGCTTGAACCTTAGAAACCCTCCTGGATAGTGGTTCCAGCACACTCCGTTCTCACGTCATTAATGCCACACTTCATTCTTGCCAGTGTCTTAGTTCTGACCCATTGTGATTTTATTTGTCCTTAATTAACGATGCGATTGGATAGCTTCTTTTTTTCTTTTCTTTCGCCTCATTTGAGTTACTTGTCCCCTGAATTGCCTGTTCATCTGTTTTGCCCATTGCGTATATACATTTGCCGTAATTAGAGTCATGCACTATGTGCTTTCCCCTTCTTTTTGTAAATCCTGTTTAAGATCTGTTTTTTTCCCCCGCTTAACAGTGTAACAGTGTTGTAGATAATCTTTTGCCTATTTTTTAATAATAATTTTATTGAGATAGAATTCAGATTATATAACATTGACTCTGAACATTGACACATTCAGTGATTTGGCCATGACCAATTTCAGAACATGTTTATTGCCCCCCACAGAAGAAACTCTGCACCCCTTAACAGGCACTCCCCGTGCCCCTCCCTACTCCCCAGCACCTGGACGCCAGCTTCTGTCTGTGGATTTGGCTTCCTTCACTCACAATGTTTCTGAGGCTCATCTGCATCATAGCCTGTATCAAAGCCTGGTTTAATTTTCATTAATGAACAACATTCCATTCTATGGCTGTCCCAGTTGTGCTTGCACTCATGTCCAGTTAGGCATTTGGGTTGTTTCCAGTTGTTGGCTGTTATGAACAGCACCACTGGGTGCATGTGTGTACAGACTTTTTAAAAAAGATTTATTCATTTATTTGAAAGGCAGAGTTACAGAGAGGCAGAGGCAGAGAAAAAGAGAGAGAAAGGTCTTCCATCCGCTGGTTCACTCCCCAAATGGCCACAATGGCCAGAGATGGGCCGTTCTGAAGCCAGGAGCCAGGAGCTTCTTCCGGGTCTCCCACATGGGTGCAGGGGCCAAGCACTTGGGCCATCTTACACTGCTTTCCCAGGTGCACTAGCAGAGAGCTGGATCAGAAATGGAGCAGCTGGGACTCAAACCAGCCCCCATATGGGATGCCGGCATTCCATTAACCTGCTACGCTGCAGCACCGGCCCCAGGGTGCAGACTTCTTCTGTTTTTATTTCTCTTGGGAGATTCTTAGGAGTAGAACCGCTCCACCATGTGACAACTGTGTGTTTAACGCTTCGAGGAACTGCACGACTGTTTTTCCATAGCAGGTGCACCGTTTTGCGTCCTCGGGAGCAGTGAATGAGGTTCCAGCTACTGCACATTCTCACCAACACTTGCTGCTGTCTGTCATTTTGCTCTTAACCTTCCCAGGGTGTGTAAAGAGGTCTCGTGGCTCTGATTTGCATTTCCCTAATGAGTAATGCTCATTGACCCCTGTAGCTCTTCTTTGGAGACTTGTCCGTTCCTGTCCTCTGCCCAGCTTTTGTAACTCGCCCTGGAGCTAAGGGCTCGTGCCGTCTGGCCGTTTACTCAGCTGTCCTCCCCGGCGCGGCTTTCTCCCGGGAGGCTGACGATGGGCCCTCTCGCCCTCTCCTCCCCCGGCAGATCCTGGACTCGGAGCTGTTTGAGCTGATGCACCAGAACGGCGACTACACTCACTTCTACTTCTGTTACCGCTGGTTCCTGCTGGACTTCAAGAGAGGTATGGGCTTCAGCTGGGGCTCGTCCTCCAGCTCCGTGTAGCAGAGCCTCAGGGGAGAGGATACCCCAGGGGTGAGGCTGGGGAGTGTTGGATCAAAGGCAAAAAAGAATGGAACACACCAGGTACTAAGTTGGGGCACCTGCCTCATCTATGCAATATGTACTGGTAGATTTATTTATTTAAAAGGCAGAGCTACAGAGAGAGAGAGAGACAGAGAGAAAGAGAGACACAGAGAGAGAGAGAAACAGGGACAGAGAGAGAGACAGAGAGGGAAAAAAAGAGAGAGAGAGATCTTCCATCTGCTGATTCACTTCCTCAGATGGCTGCAACAGCCAGGGCTGAGCCAAGCTGAAGCCAGAAGCCAGGAGCTTCTTCTAGGTCTCCCATGTGGGTAGCAGGGGCCCAAGCACTTGGACTATCTCCTGCTGCTTTCCCAGGCGCATTAGCAGGAAGCTGGTTTGGAAGTGGAGTAGCTGGAACTTGAACCAGTGACCTCATGGGATACTGGTGTCTCAGGCAGCGGCTTTTCCCACTACCCCGCAACACAAGCCCCTAAGATACCCATTTTAAAGATGAAGAAACTAAGGCTGAGAAGAACTGGACTCAGAGCTAGGAACGACAGAGCCAGGAGTGAGCTGCCTTCCCCACCTCCGACGCCCAGTCCCCTCCCATTCTGTGAAGCTGCCTGTCAGAGACCAGGAGTTCTAATGCTCGTGGGGAAGGGATTATTTGGTGTGTGTTTCACACGTGACTTAGAAGCGATGTGTAACTCAGCACATTGCTGTTGTGTGAATGTGAGATACCCAGCGTGGCTGCAGGTGGTGGTTCAGTGCCGAGCACCAGGCTGAGCCATTTCTACGTACAGGCTCCTTCACTGCTGTCAGCCTCACCCCACCTGCAGGCGGGGAGAGACGGGGGCTCCTGGTGGAGAATAACCAGCCCCGGACCCCTGCTGGTCAGCGATGGAGCGAGGATTTGGACCCAGTGTATTGGACAAAGGAGGATTTGCTTGTAGGTCTCTGCTAGAGACGGCACTCAGCTCTGCCTGTTCCGTGGCCCAGGGGGAGAGCCCCATGTGTGCTAGTGGGGGTGGAGGGAGGGCAAGAATGGAACAGGGGCAGGGCAGGTGCAGGTCCACACATGCTGAGTTCCTGCACCCACAGGTGTCACACCTGGGAGGACATTAGAACTCACTGAGGGGGTAAACTGAGGCTTCTAAGCTCAAATGACAGAGTCTGGGTCCCCTGCCTCCTGGGTTGAGCTCTGGCCACTGCACCCGGCAGGGGCACAAAGCACAGGTGGCCTGGAGTTCTCCCGGAGGCATGGTCGCAAGGGAGGGCAGCAGCGCCAGTCTCGGCCCTGGCTCTCTCCCCACGGGTATGCGTGGCCGTGTCTCGGTAGAACTGGTCTACGATGACGTCTTCTCCGTCTGGGAGACCATCTGGGCAGCCAAGCACGTGTCGTCCGCCCACTATGTGCTGTTCATCGCGCTGGCCCTGGTGGAAGTCTACCGTGACATCATCCTGGAGAACAACATGGACTTCACAGACATCATCAAATTCTTCAACGGTACCCATGCGACCAGGGCTCCATCTCGGGGCGGGGAGGTCCCTTCCTGGGGGATGGAGGATGCTGGTATTGCAGGTAGAGGCTTAACCTGCCGCACCACAATGCCAGCCCCATAGCTTTCCTTCCTTCCTAAAACAAGATGTATTTATTTGAAAGAAGAATTACAGAGAGAGGAAGAGATAGAGAGAGAGAGAGATCTTCCATCTGCTGGTTCACTTCCCCAAATGGCTGCAAATGACTAGGGCTGGGGTTGGGCCAGGAGCTCTATTCTGGTCTCCCATGTGGGTGGCAGGGGCCCAAGTTGAACCTTCTTCCACTGCTTCGCCAGGCACATGAGCTGGATCAAAAGTGGAGCAGTAGGGACTTGAACCCGTGCCCCTCTGGGATGCCAGCGTTGCAGGCTGCAGCTTAACTTGCTGTGCCACAGTGCTGGCCTGGCTTTGCTTTCTTAAAAATCTTCGCAGTCACGCTGGGTTTTAGGCGAAGGGTGGAAGGAGCTGATGGTTTGTCGGCACTTCCTGAACTGTTGGTCTCCATAGTAACCTGTGCAGTGGCCGCTGCTCCCATCCTGCCCTGCAGAGGGGGGCGCTGAGGAAGTACAAGCCTGCTCCACAGTGTCTCCCTGCAGAGCTGTTCTTCAATGGGGGCGGGGGGGGGGCCCTCTTGGGGAGGGACACCGCGGGAGGCTCACGGGGCTTTGCCGTCTACTCTTTCAGAAATGGCCGAGCGGCACAACACCAAGCAAGTGCTCAAGCTGGCCCGGGACCTCGTGTACAAGGTGCAGACGCTGATCGAGAACAAGTGAGGGGCACCTGGCCAGGTGGCGTCCGCCGAGCCACCGCCCACCTGCCTGTCCTTCCGTCACTTTCCCTCCCAGCTGAAGGCAGCTCTGGGAGCAGGAGCGGGGCCCTGGTGTCCGTCTGCGAGCAAGGACTCCTGTGCGGAGAGAAACCACCTGGCTGTGGCTGCCGGCCGGGTGGGGCCGGGGGTGGGGCGGGGGGTGGCCCCTTCAAGTTCAGCCTTACGTTTTCCTGTTTGACCAAAGATGGCCGAGTCTGAGATCTCTCCCAGGTGGGAGTTGGGGGTTCTCGGTGGACGGGGGAAAACCGCTTTGCCCCTGCTCCCCAGAACGGGCTCCTCGTCCCCACCCCCTCCGCCTTTCCCTCCCAGCCCCCCAACTTGGCAGATGACACCTGGGGAGGGAATCTGTTGGGGACCTGGTCCGGGAGCGAAATCCAGGTCCCCCCATGTGCTCAGGGGCCTCTGCCGCCCCTGCCGATGCTCTCAAAGGTAGCTGACCCCTTCTTAGGGCAGGGTCTTTCCGCCCTGGCGTTACTGGTGTTTGGGGTCCAGGAATTCTTTTTGAGGGGGTCTGCCCTCTGCATTGTGGGACGTTGAGCAGCACCCCTGGCCTGGCACCCACTGATGGCGATGCCGCTGGCACCCCCAGATATTGCCACTTGTCCCCACTTGAGAGCCATGGGCGTAGAGAAGGGGCCGCAAGTGGAAGCCCCTCCCCCCTTCTTGCCACCACCCAGGGTCCTGAGACCCCGCCCCCTCCCTGAAGACAGCCAGCTTTACTTAGAGTCCTGTTCTCCCACGTTTCTCCGTCCCCCCCAGGCAGGGTCCACATTGGGCTCCCCTCCCCCGAGGGAGGACCCCACCTCTCCGTCTGCAGAGGCCTGCACAGATGTTGCTGGTGAAAGCCAGTGGGACTTCCTCTAAGTGCCATTGTTCGCTCAGGACCCAAGCGGGGCAGGCAGGTGGGCAGGTGGGCCACGAGAGAAGGTGGAGTGCGTTTGCTTCAGGAAATACCTGTGGCTGAGCTGGGGCCGGGGCCGTGTGTTCATGCACAGGTCCTCAATCCACACGTAGACCCCAGATGAGCGAGGGCACCTGACCGCCTGTCTACCCCGTAGAGCCATCTACCAGCTCTTCCCTTCTGAGGGTGCCCCCGGAATGGGGGGCCCGGGGAGGATGGCAGTGCCCGGCAGTGCCACCTCCAGGTGGCCCGAGAACAGCAGCTAGGATTTGTGGAGTGGGGGAGGAGGGTATGGAAACGCTGGGAGAGGGGCCCCGTTAGCCCTGCCAGGACAGGGAGTGGTCCTTCCCCTGTGCTGCAACCTGAGTGGGGGAGGGGAGCGGAGGCACCCCCTGCTGGCCCCTGCTGTGACCCCCTCCCCCAGCAGGAGGCGAGGATGGCGACAAGGCAGCTGCTGTCACAGCCCCATCCCTGCACCCGCTCCCTCAGCGTCCCAGGTAGGGGAGGATGTGCACAAGGCCCCCCAGAGAAGAGTTTATTTTGCTGCTCAGCTGTTCCCCGCTCCAGAGAATGTTATTTTAGCAAACCCCGGGGCCCAGCCCGCCCGGCTGGTGTTTATTTTTCTAACAGACTGGTGGCCAGGTCCAGTAGGCCGTCCCCTCTGCCTCCTCTCGGGGCGTTCCCGAGGGCGCCCATGGTCGTGACTGCCGTGAGCCGTGTTGATGCCGCTGGCTGTGTCACTCAGACCCCCGTCCGTCCCGTGTGTCTCCGTGTCCCGGATTCCAGTGCGTGGGAGTCTGTCTGTGGAGTGCTCTCTCGTGGTCAGTGTTGCCCACGTGGCTTGTGTTTCCTGAAGAGTTGTGTCTAAATACAGAGAAAATATATATGAACAGAGAACTACACGGATCGGCTGCATTTATTGTTCGGAGATTTTTTTTTCCCTTTTGTAATTTGAAAGAAAGAGATGTTTGCTTCTAAGACTGTGTCTCCCCCAACCCCTCACCCCTTCGCCAGGGGGATCAGAGTCTCAGAGCTGCCTGGCTTTGCTCCAGAATGTTCCAGGCCAGTGTCACCCCCCCACCCTGTTGGTCAGCTTTATAACAAACCTCCCAAAATATGGTGCTGTAAAAATAGCCATTGGTACTGTGGGCCAACAGTCTGGGTGTTTTTTTTTTTTTTTTTTTAATTATTTATTTAAAAGACAGAATGACATGGAGACAGGGGACAGAGAGAGAGAACTTCAATCTGCTGGTTCACTCCCTAAATGGCCACAGCAGCTGGAGCTGGGGACAGGCCAAAACCAGGTGCCTGGAACTCTATCCAGGTCTCCCACATGGATGGCGGGGCCCCAAGGACCTGGGCCATTCTCCGCTGCTTTTCCCAGGTGCATTAGCAGGGAGCTGGATCAGAAGTGGAGCAGCCAGGACCCAACCTGTATGGAATGCCGGTGTCAAAGGTGTCGCTTAACTAGCTGCACCAGGACGCCAGGCCTGAGAGTCTGGTGTGTACGAGGAAGGACAGAGCAGCCTTGGAGCTGATGGCCAAGGCCATGGGCACTTGAGGAACCCCTCTGCTGGCAAAGCGTTTGGGAGGCTTTACCCTGCCCATTCCACGGTGGCCGACAGCCAGTGAACTCCTGTCTTTCATCTTCTTTCTTCCTTTCTTCCCCTTCTCTTCTCTCCCAGGCCTGGGGTCCCAGTAGCCCAGGGGCGGAGGGAGGTGAGAGTAGTTTGGTGGGGGGGGGGGCATGATTTCGATTTCTTTCCTTCTCTTCAGGTGCACACAGGTGTGACACTGTGGACCCATCAGCCAGTAAGTCCTGTCCTCTCATTGCATGAGGGCATCTCCCAGATTTAAGGCGCTTGTCAGCCACTTTTGACCATATCTGTGGACTGCCCACACTGTTGTATCTTTAACAGTTTTCTTCAAATCAGTTCACTTTGTCAGCTTCAGACATGGAAAGCCAGAGGCATTTGCATAAACAGAGCAAAATGGGATTATTTTACCAAGATACTATTTCTTACCCCAGGCCTAAGCCCGGTGCCTGCTCTCTCTGGGTTTGCGAGGAAGAGATACAGGGTGGGCATCTGGCCTGGCGGTCAGGACACCCACATCCTGTGTCGGAGCATCTGGGTTCGAGTCCCAGCTCAGCGCCTCATTCTGGCTTCCTGCTCATGCACACCTTGGTAGGCAGCAGCCAGCGCTGGCCCAGATAGTTGGGTCCCTGCCACACACGTGGGAGACTGGGGTGGTGCTCCCGGCTGCTGGCTTTGGCCCGGCCCAGCCTCAGCTGTTGCCGGCATCTGGGGGAATGAATCAGCAGCTGGAGGCTCGCTCTCTCTGCCTACCTTTCTCTTGCTGTCTCTCGGCCCCAGTGAGGGAAACATCCACACTGACTCAGCAGTTTGCACCAGATTCTGCTGAGTCATGACAGGGCTGGCAGATGGCTGTAGTTTTGGCTTGCAAGCTGCCGAGCACGGTGAGGACAGGACAGGCACAGACTCTGGAAAGATGCAGTCTCAAATCTGCTGAGATGCCATTGCGCCCATCAGCTGCTCAGTCCACTGGCAGAGTTCCAAGGGGCCTGTCGCTCCCCCATTCGCGGAGGAATGACACTAGACCCTGCGCTGTTCTTTTGTCTGCTCGGTCCTTCCCGGGTTGGCTGCCGACCCTTCCACCTCCGTGGAAGGGCGGTTCCCCCTGCCACTTTCCCCACTTCCGCGGGGGAGCGGCACACCGCCGGCCGGCTCTCTCGGGGGCTGCTCAGGTGTTCCTTCAGATAGATGTTCCCTGGTGCCTGTTGTCTCTCTCCTCCTTTATAGTCCTCTTCCGCCAATCCCAACTCTGCTACCCACACGCCGAGCACGCTGCTCTCCTCCAATCAGGAGCAGGATCAGCTCCTGCAGCTTATCAGTCTGATGAGGCAGCTGTGTAGAGGTTGTTTGGTCTCTTTCTCTCAGCGCCATATTGTGGGAGAGCAGATGCATAGAATAAATCTTAATTCCAGTAACTTAGCCTAGTCTCAGTTGCTCCCCACAGGGCTACCGGACCGCGCACCTCCCGGGGCACTTCCCATGGCATTAGGATGCAGTGCAGGAATACACCGGGCCCCTCCTGGCTGGCTTTTCTCGGTGTCTGG
Source organism: Oryctolagus cuniculus (assembly GCF_964237555.1). NCBI lineage: Eukaryota > Metazoa > Chordata > Mammalia > Lagomorpha > Leporidae > Oryctolagus > Oryctolagus cuniculus. Next base: position 19,143,426 of record NC_091452.1, read on the forward strand.
GCAGAGTGATGTCCAGGGCTCCTTGTGCATGAGGGACACCTGCTTTTTTTTTTAAAGATTTATTTATTTGAAAGGCAGAGTTTGGGGCCGGCGCTGTAGTGCAGCTGGTTAAAGCCCTGGCCTGAAGTGCCAGCATCCCATATGAGTGCCGGTTCTAGACCCTGCTGCTCCTCTTCTGATCCAGCTCTCTGCTATGGCCTGGGAAAGCAGTAGTAGATGGCCCAAGTCCTTGAGCCCCTGCACCCACGTGGGAGACCCAGAAGAAGCTCCTGGCTCCTGGCTTTGGGTTGTGCAGCTCTGGCCATTGCAGCCATCTGGGGAGTGGACCAGCGGATGGAAGACTTCTGCTGCTTTCCCAGGCCACAGCAGAGAGCTGGATCAGAAGTGGAGCAGCCGGGACTAGAATCGGCGCCATATGGGATGCCAGTGGAGGTTTAACCTAGCACACCACAGCCACAGCGCCGGCCCCCACCTGCTGTTGTGACTCGGAGCGGCTGATCCAGAGCTGCCCCTCTCCTCTCTCTCTGAGTGGTCTTGCGTTCTGGGCTAGAGAACTGCTCCCTTGGGTCTTGGTGGGAGGGGCTCTGAGACACGGTTAAGGAACGTGGGAGCCATCGTGAGGTTAGGGTGGAGAGCAGGGGCATGTCCCGAGCACAAGAGGGTGACGCAGGGCCCGAGTGTGGGCTGCTCCGGGGTGGCCTTCTCTTCCTGCTTCATGTCCTGGGGTCTGCCTGGGGGACCCTCCGCCCCACACTGATGGACCTGCATCGCAGGGCTTCTGATCCAGGCTGTGTGAACACCAGCAGTGGTTTCTTGGGCTTTCGACGGCTCCATTCTATTACTTAGGAAAAAAAAAATGCTGTTAGGTTGTCCCTGTTGTTCTTTCTGCCTTCTTGGCGATCTGTATATTTTCAGGATAATGGAATCACTCCTAGGACATTTATGAATATTCTTGGGTGAGCATTGGAAGCCAAATGAGTTTGATTTAAGGTGAGCTGTGAGGATGGGGACAGAGAGCAAATCGAAGTATTTATTTGCCTCTGCTGTCGTCTGCAAGACCCGGGTTTAAATCTTACTATAGTTAACTGGCTATGCAGCCTTCAGCGAGTGACTTTATCCCTCTGAGCCTCAATTTTCACTCCTGTGAAATGGGGATAGTAAAACCTCCTTGAAAGAGAGCTGGTTAAGATGCCCGCCTTCCACATCAGAGTGCCTGGGTTTGAGTCCCTGCTCTGCTCCTGATTCCAGCTTCCTGCTACGGCCGACCCTGGCAGGCAGCAGGTGATGGTTCTAGTGTCTGGGTCCCTGCCACCAGTGTGGGACTCACCTCCCGGCTTCCAGCTCAGTCCTGCACACTGTAGGCATGTGGGGAGTGAACCAACAGGTGGGCGCTCCTTACCATTGTCTCTCGGCCTCTCAGGTGAATTTTTAAAAGAGAGAGTAAGCTGGCCATCAAATGTTTTGTCTGGGCCGGTGCTGCGGCTCACTAGGCTAATCCTCCACCTAGCGGCACCGGCACACCGGGTTCTAGTCCCGGTCGGGGCGCCAGATTCTGTCCCGGTTGCCCCTCTTCCAGGCCAGCCCTCTGCTGTGGCCCAGGAGTGCAGTGGAGGATGGCCCAAGTGCTTGGGCCCTGCACCCCATGGGAGACCAGGAGAAGCACCTGGCTCCTGCCATCGGATCAGCATGATGTGCCGACCACAGCGCGCCAGCCGTGGCGGCCATTGGAGGGTGAATCAACAGCAAAGGAAGACCTTTCTCTCTGTCTCTCTCTCTCACTATCCACTCTGCCTGTCAAAAAAAAAAAAGTTTTGTCTGATCAGCATGGTTTCCCTGGTCTAGTACCAGCACCTTCCCCCAGGCATCATTTGCAAGGAGCCGTGAGACAGGTCCTTAACTCCTCCACCCTCCACTCCAACACTGGCACAAAATCTCATCCGTAGTAGGCACTCAGCACTCAACATCTGATGTAACAATGAATAAATTGAAAACTTCTCTTAGAGGAGGAATTGTAAAAGGAAGGGAGAGAGAGGATACCCACGCATGCACGACAGGATTTAGCATTTGAGTGACAGCCATGGACTCAGCATTGCCCCAGGCGCTGTGCATCAGTGCAGCGCGTTCAGACCCCGGTCCTGCGAGCAGCAGCTGGTGCTTACGGAGCGTTACATGTCAGACATGCTTCCAAGTGCTTTATTTACATGGAGTATCTCAGGTGAACTCTCACGACAACCCTATGAGGTAGGCGTCATTTCAACCTCCAGGTTATGGAAGGAAAAAAAAAAATGTGTCCCAAGAAGCAAGTCCACTGGCCTGGGACCGCACAACAAGGAAGCGGTGGTGATGGGGTGCGAACCTGGGGACATGGCGACGTCGTAGGCTCGTTCGGCTCTTCCCCTGGGATTCTCATTTGCTCACTTCTGGCACGAGGATGACTGTCTCGGAGTCACTGGAGAACATGATGACCCTTCCCCGGGCCTTGGTCTCACGGGGCCACCAGATGACGGGCAGCAGGCTGGACAGGACGGCGTTGAAGATGGCCGTCACGTAGCCCCAGCCCAGCTGGCACTTCCCACCGTGGTAGAGGGAGGAGGTTTCACAGGCTTCCTTGGCGAAAGGGGAGGCCAGGCTGATTGGGAAAATCAGCAGGCCCACGATGGTGGTGGCAGCTGGAAACAGCCAGAGACCAACAATTTGTCAGTTTATGAACACTGGGCTAATGCTCTGTCCAAGGACACATCTGCCTGCTGCACACCCATCTGTCCGTTCTTCCCTCTCTCTCTCCCTCCACCCACCCAGGCATCAATCCACTGATTCATCTGTCCAATCGTGAATCCATCCACCTATCCACCTGTTCATTCATCCATCTATACACTTTGCCTGTCTATCCGTCCGTCCACCCATGTACCTGTTCATTCATTCATGTATAAGCTCACGTTATTTTAATCCACTCACTCAACTAGATTTCTGCCCATCTGCCCATCCACTAATCCACCCATTCGACCTTATTCTAATCTACTCAATATCTTAATCATGCCACCCACCCACATTTTCACTCGCCCAACCATCTGTCCATCTCCAAACTTAGCCAGCTGCTGCACCCACTCCTCCAACCATCCAACTGTTCTCCCGCCCACCCACTTTCCCTATGTCCGTCCACTGATAGACCCCCCACTCCTTCCACCAGCTCATGCAGCTGCGTAGCCACTCCCTCGCCCATCCTGGAATCCATTCATCAAAGCTGATCGTTAGCAGAATGGAAATCAAAACAATGAGATACCACCTCACCCTCATTAGGGTGACTATTGTGGAAAAAAAAAAAAAATACGGAAATGAGTGTTGGCAAGGATGTGGAGAAACTGGAGCCCTCGGCGCCACTGGGCTGGGAAGACGTAAAAAGGTTCCGCTTCGGTAGGAAGCGACTGGCGGCTCCTCGCGCACGAAGCAGCATCGCCAGATGAGACGGTGCGCTTCCGGATGTACCGAAAGCCCGGCCGTCAGGGCCAGCCGTGTCCTAGCAGCACTGCTCACAAGAGCTAAGCCACGGGGAGACCTGCGCGAATGCGGAAGACGTGGCGCGTGCACACGCGGAGTGGTTTCGATTGACGGGCGTTGTACGTACTGGGCGCCGTGAGGTTTGTGGGCCTCGCGGGCAGGCAGTGGCCTTCATAGGAAACGCAGCTGGGACGCCTGCTGCGACCTGGATGAGCCTTGAAGACGTGCACCTAAGTGACGTCGGCAGTCGCAAGAGGCCACGTTGCTGAATGATCCCCCTCCTGTGAGCGGCCAGACTCAGAGAGACAGAGAGAGGGGGCGGGATGGCCAGGGGCCTGGGGAGGCGGGAGGCGGTGTTCAGTGGGCACGGGGTTTCATGTTCAGAAATGAGAGTTCTGCTGGTTGCACGGCATTCTGGGTGCGTTTAAAGCCACCAGACCGTACTCCTGAAATGACTAAGAGGGTGCGGGTTGTGTTAATCTGGATAAGAAGAGTTCAAAGACAGCCTGCAAGAGGTGCTGTGCTGGCCACTAACGACTGGCACGACCTGGACACCTCCTGGGCCTCGGAGTCACTCCCCGGGCAGAGGAATCACTGACCTGCCCTCCCTTCTGTCTCCAGGCAGCCACACTGGTCTGCTTCCGGTTCCCTGCACATGCCCCGCCCTCCTGGCCCCCATGCCCTCAGTGTTCCCCTAACCCAGCTGACTCCCCCTCCTCTCTGCAGACTCAGCTCCAAGGACGCCTCCTCCAGGGAGCTTGCCTTGATGCGCTCCACACCATGTCAGGCACCTCCTGGGGGTTTGGCTGGCATTCTGTGCTCATCTCCACCAATGGCGTGGAGTGGGCTATGGTGGGGGTGTGGCCTCAGTGCACTCCAAAGGTTCATGTGTTCAAATCAAACGCTTGGGGTTGGCACTGTGGCGTAGTGGGCTAAGCCTCCGCCTGTATTGACGACATCCCATATTGGCGCCAGTTCGAGTCCCAGCTGCTCCACTTCCGATCCAGCTCCCTGCTGGTAGCCTGGGAAAGCAGCAGAAGATGGCCCAAGTGCTTGGGCCCCTGCACCCATGTGGGAGACTGGAAGAAGTTCCTGGCTCCTGGCTTTGGATCAGCCCAGCTCTGGGGATATGGGGAGTGAACCAGCAGATGAAAGACCTCTCTTTCTCTGTCTCTCCCTCTCTCTGTCTGTAACTCTGACTCTCAAATAAATAAATAAATCTTTAAAAAAAAATCGAATGCCCATTGTGAGGAACTGAGATTATGGAACCTAATCCAGTGATGGTGTTTGGAGGGGATTACGACTGGATGAGGGCTGCTCAGATTGGATCCTGGTGGCTACAGAAGAGAGAAGAGGAAGGAGGAGGAAGGAGAGGGGGGAGGAGGAGGAGAAGCAGGGGGAGGAGAAACACACACACACACACACACACACACACACACACACACGCTTCCCGTCTCTGGCACAGGACGCCCTGCACTGCCCCGGGACCGCGCCAGCAAGAAGAGCCAGCACTTGGTGCAGGCCCTTGACCTTGGACCTCCAACACTGTGTTCTAAATAAATCCCTCCTCTTTGTAAATTACCCAGTCTCGGATATTTCACTGTACTGACACAACCTGGGCTAAGACGCGACGTACTGATGCGATGCGTGCGAGCCAGCCTCGAGCCTGGGCTCTGTCTTCAGGCACAGATCCTGCAAATCTCTGGGGCAGTGATCACGTGTGGAGCGCCACGCCACGTGTGGGCACTATCGACTACACAGCCATGGCCTTGTGCTTGGGGACCTGAGTTCTAGCAGAGAAAGAGGGAGACAGCAATCCTGTGGGACGATGGGAAATTGCAGGTGTGTGAGTCTGTGCTGTGGAATACACAAACCAAGGTAAGAGAGGGAGAGCAGGTGTGACCCGTGTGAGCCACAGAAAGCAAGCCGGTGGGGCTCGGCACCCCGAGCCTGGTGCGGGAACAGGGCTGGGTCGGGGGAGCCTCAGAGGCCATGGTAAGGACTTTGGATTTCACTTGGAGGGTGGCAGGAAGCCACTGGAGGCTGGACAGGCCAGTGCAAGTGGCACGATCTGATTTCAGTTCCGCAGCACCTGTCTGTCCAGTGTCTGGCTGGGAGAGGCGGCAGCAGAGGGACCAGAGAGGACCTTAGTGCCATAATCCAGGAGAGAGGTGAAGTTAATTGGATGAGGCTCACAATCAAGGGCGGGGCTAAAAGCATGCAGAGGCTGTGTGTGCTTTGGAGGTGAGCAGCCTTGCGGGGCATGGGCTAGAAGTGAGCATCATCTCAGCTCTCACCTGGGCACACCGTGCAGTGCACAACCTGCCCAACTGTGTGTGATGTTCCCAGTAAAGGTGACACAAAGTGAATGAATGAGAGAGAAGTGAAGAGGGACTGATTATTAGGACTGGGCTGGCTAAAGGACCAGGAATAGTCTCCCAGTTTAGCGTTTATCTCTGGGTTCTGACCGAGGAAGCCAGACTCTACTCACAGGCTCATTCATTCATTCATTCATTACCTGCCGCTGCCTGCACCCCAGGCATTGGGCCACTGCCCCTCCTGGGGCACAGCCCTTTGGGAGCCAGGGCCCAGGACAGGAGGAGAATGGCATTGAAGGCCAGCAGGAGCCAGCCTCCGAGGAGCATCACGGCTGAGACCTGAAGGAAGCAGAGAGGAAAAGGAGTCGGGTGGGGGGCAGGTGCATGCCCCCTCCGCCTGCTTAACCACCAGCTACTGAGTCCTCACAACACCCCCATGAGGCCCCAGCTGTTATCACCTCCATGTTAAACAGAGGGCCAGGGAATTAGAGCCATTTGCCGTAGGACACACAGTTCCACTGAGTGGTAGAGCCAGAATTAAGATCCGGATCAACTGACCACTGTGTCCCACCTTTATTAAGAACTTGTCACCTGGGGCCAGTGCTGTGGTGTAGCAGGTAAAAGCTCCAGCATCCCATATGGGCGCTGGTTTGAGTCCCGGCTGCTCCACTTCTGATTCAGCTCCCTGCTAATGTGCCTGGGAAAGTAGCAGAGGATGACCCAAGTCCTTGGGTCCCTGCACCCACGTGGGAGACCTGGAAGAAGGTCCTGGCTCCTGGCTCCTGGCTTCGGATTGGCCTCTCTCTGGCGCATGCTGTCTCTCTGTAACTCTGCATCTCAAATAAATAAATCTTAAAAAAATAAGAACTTGGGAAACCACTACTCCAAAAGAACTTATTTCTAATTCTTTGAAAACATGCTTGATCTCCTCTATTAAAAAAAAAAAAAAAGGACTTGCCACCTGTCAGGGTCACCTGTCAGGGCCACCTGTTGGGATCACCTGTCAGGCACCTGCTGATGCTGGGATGGCACTTTGGTGAAGACTGGGCTTCTCTGTGGGTTTTTGTTCTTGGCTACGGTGTGAACAGCCAGCACTTAAAAATATTGTATTAGGCTGGCGCCGCGGCTCACTAGGCTAATCCTCCGCCTAGCGGCGCCGGCACACCGGGTTCTAGTCCCGGTCGGGGCGCCGGATTCTGTCCCGGTTGCCCCTCTTCCAGGCCAGCTCTCTGCTGTGGCCAGGGAGTGCAGTGGAGGATGGCCCAAGTGCTTGGGCCCTGCACCCCATGGGAGACCAGGAGAAGTACCTGGCTCCTGGCTCCTGCCATCGGATCAGCGCGGTGCGCCGGCCGCAGCGCGCCGGCCGCGGCGGCCATTGGAGGGTGAACCAACGGCAAAGGAAGACCTTTCTCTCTGTCTCTCTCTCTCACTGTCCACTCTGCCTGTCAAAAAAAATAAATAAATAAATAAATAAAAAAAAATATTGTATTATTTGGGAGATAGATAGGTAGGTAGATAGACAGAACTCCCAATGCTGGTTCACTCCCCAAATTCCCTCAGCAGCTGGGGCTGAGCCAGGCAGAAGCCAGGAGCTGGGAACTCCATCCAGGTCTCCCATGGGAGAGGCAGGGACCCTGAGCCATTACCTGCTGTGTACATCAGCAGGAGGCCAGAACTAGAAATGGGATTAGAGACAACTCGAAGCGAGATCCTCTGATATGGGATGAGGGTGTCCCAAGCAGTGTGCACCAAACACCCAGCGCTTGGGAGATCAGTCCTAGAGGTTGCATCCTCTTCCTGAGAGGTGCTGGACCCCGAGTCCTTATTCTCTCCATTGTTGATTTTGATAACATGCATTGCTATGGGGACTTGAACATCTCAGCTCTCATTTTCATCCCTAGAATGATTAGAGGGTGGCAAGATAGGAATGTACAGGTTGTTCACTGCACAGCTCTGGGAGATGCCCTTGAGGGTCATGGGATTTGCACAACAATTATAATGATGATCCGGCAGAGGGCAGTGTTGTGTCCTGAACGAGGAGTGCATTTTTCTAACTGCACAAAGATGCTAACTGAGCTGGCAGCTACTGTTGGCATCCCAGGTATTTGCAAAAAATATAGGGGAGCCAGACCCCACCCCTCCCCGGAGAGTCAGTCTCTGGGGGCAAAGCCCGGACCTCCACAGGTGTAACAGCCTGGGGGTTCAACGTTTAGGGGAGCCCAGTGGGGGGCTCACAGGCCCTGGGACTCCCAGGCAGCAAGGAGAGGCCCCTCGAAGCCCACTCTGCAGAGTCGGCTGCCCTGCCCCAATGGGCTTTGCCCTTGCCTCACCTTCCAGGCAAAGTCGGGAATCTCCTGCAGGGACTGGAAGGTCTCGCAGCTCTGGTTCCAGCTGTCACCCGGAGGCGACGAGCAGTAGGCGAGGACGCCAAAGGAGAAGGTGGGGGTCTCGAGCCAAGCTGGGGAGATGAGGCTGAGGGCCGAGACGCAGGCAAGGGCAAGCCCCAGAGCTGCCCACACGCTGCCCACCATGAGGAGGTGCCAGTGACCTAGGAAGGGTCAAGGGCAGGATTAATGGCGGGGGGCTGCCAGGAGAGAGGCAGAGGCAGGCACAGGTGCTCCCTGGTCTGGGCTCTGCTCCTGCGGCCCGAGTCGTGGGTATCCTCTCCTTCCTTCCACCTGCTCAGGCACTAGGAGGTGTGGGGCACCTTATGCTCACAAGTTCTCGAAACAGAACCCCCAAATCCTAGAAGAAACATCAATGCTTAAACAGACCCCGGCTTGCTGCCCACACCACCGTCTGCCCTGGTCCACGCCGGAGCCCTCTCACGTTTCATTCATTCTCTCAGCCTGTCAAGCCTTCTCTGTCCCAAAGAGGCTGCCACTACTCGGAGGGAGTGCCTTTAAGAAATCCACACACAAACGCTGTGCCTCCGGCAGTCACCCTGCCGGTGCACTGGCTCTCCCTGGGCAGGGAGCATTGTCACTGTCTGATGCCCGTTGTTTGGTTTGGAGGCACTTAAGCAAAATGAGGATTGTGTTGTGTGTGGGGTGTGTGTGTGTGCACTTCCCGTGTATGGCAATGGCATTATTTTAGGTAGTGCATCCTCCACTAAGCGTAACGTATGCAAGACTGATTTATGTTCCTGTGTGCACACCCACTCTGCTGCTCTTGGCTGGGATTGTCCAGGGGCAGCCCCCCCCCCCCAAGGACCCCATCTCTGAATATCACCACATGGGGGAGGGCAGGATTTCAAAATACGAATTTCGCAAAGGCACACCTATTCCAACCAGGGGTGGGCACTGGATCCAGTGGCTCAGATGCCAGGGGAGACACCCTCACCCCACACTGGAGTACCCAGGTTCAAGTCCCAGCTCTGGCTCTTGACTCCAGCTTCCTGCTAATCCAGACCCTGGGAGGCAGCAGGCGATGGCTTAAGTAGTTAGGTCCCGTGTGGAAGACCTGGCTCCTGACTGCCACCCAGTCCTGTCCTGGCTATAGTGGGCATTTGGGGAGTGAACTAGCGGATGGGAGCCCTGTCTTTGTGTGTGTGTGTGTGTGTGTACATGTGTGCATGTGTCCATCTCTCTGTTTCTCAAAAAACAAAACAAAAACCCCAAACCCAAATGGTCCATAGCGAGAGTCTGGTGAGAATCTGTGGATGTGCTTGTGTTTGGAGCTGTTCCTGCCTGGGTCACGTGTGCAAAGAATGGCTCACGGTGCTGGGGGCTCAAAGACCCAGATCAACTGGCGCTGACATCCGCTCGGCATCCCGTGAGGCCTTCTCAGACACGGCTTGGGAATCCTCTAAGGCCAGCCCAGGAGCCCCGCCTTCGTGAGCTCATCCGGTCCTAATTACCTCCGCGGGCTCCGCCTCCCAGCACCATTCCCGGAGAGATTTGAGGATTAAGTTTCCCACGCTACCCTTGCAGAGGCCAGCCTAGTGCTGGCATTCTAACGCAGGTAGAAGGTATCTAAATGAAAAAGCAAAGCGATTTAAAGGCAAATCTTATGCAAATAAGACCAGGTAGCTGGATGATCTGCCGAGGCCTGAAGATGGTATGCTAAGAATCAACCCTGCCAGAGGAGGGAAGGTGACCCTGACCAAGGACACCTGGGGTCAACAGTTACTGAGCTGCCAATCAATCTGGGGCACCTCCGAGGACTTCCTGGGCCATTGTTCCATGACCTTGGGTCTCACCTTGGCATTGGAAACACAGCCAGAGTCCTGGACTTGGCAGCCACTCGGCCACTTTCAGATCTCCCAGCTCTGGGACCTGCAGCAAGCTACCCCATGGCTCAGGCCTCAGTTTCTCCATGTGGACCTGAATGTGATAACCCTTAGGGGCTGGGTTGAGTCAGGTTGACTCAGGTTGAGTCAGGTGAGGTGGTGGGAAGAGACCCAGGGCCTGGATCCTCCCCTTCCCAGCCATCTGAGCTCGGGGAGAGGCCCCACCTCTCTGGTAAATGGCGGTGGGGGTGTCCCGAAGTTCCAGGGATGAAACACGTGTGTGTGTGTGTGTGTGTGTGTGCACTGGAGGGGGAGGGGCAGGCAGGTGAGGGTCAAATTGCACAGGCTTTTCACTCCCGGATTAGACAACCCTCCCAGCTGCTCGCCAACAAGCGAGATGTTCATATTCCCTTGTGGGTTTCTCCCTCTCCCCCTCCCCCACCCACTACACCCAAATCAGCCTCCCTGCCAGGCTGGCAGGGTCCCAGGGGTGTAATTCCAGCCAGGAAGCCGGGCAGAGCTCACTGCACCGAGGCCCGGGATTCTGCCTCTCTCTGGTTGCACTCGTGGCTCCCCGGGGTGTTTCTGACCTTGAAAGGAGTTTTGTTCTCCAGATAATGCTCAATGTCACCTGGGAAAATCTCGCCGACCGTCTGGGGGCCCAGAAAGCTAAATGAGGGATTATAACCTGGAACCACATCCGCCCGGGCTGCACTCGGCTGAAATCCACCCACAGGGACTGAGCTGCTCCTCGGCCTCCGCTCTGAACCTGCTAACGGCAGCCGACAGCTCCCAGGCACTCACCAAGCCCCATTCATGACGCGGCCGTGCCTCATTTCATGTAAAAACCACAGCCACTTAACGAGGCAGGGACTGTTATCCCATTTTACAGGTGATAAAACTGAGGCTCAGGCAGCAAGCGGCAAAACTGGGACTCCAACGAAATGCACTGGACTCTCAATTCTGTGCCCTCACCCCAAAGTGATAAGTAACGGTTTAATTAGAAAGCCAGATTCCTGGGGCGGGGGCTGCCTAGGGTTGGAGGCTGGGTCAATGCTTTGACAGCTCTGGCCAGGGAGCGTGGAGGGCCCCAGGAGAGCCCTGGCAGGACAGAAGCCCAGCAGGAGAACTGGGCTTTGGGTTGAGCTGATCCCCTCCCCACCCACCCTGCTTCCCATTCAGGTTTCAAGGGCCTGGCCCAGTGTGTCTTCCTAAGCCCTCACCCTGGGATACGGCAGTGAGCAGAACGCAGTCCTTGCCTTCCAAGAGGTGAAAGTTCTGTGGGCAAGACAGTCACAGGATGTAACAGTATGGGGTGGTGGGAAGAGACCACCCGTGCATCCTCCCACGCATCCATCCACCCGATGCGTATTTACTGAGTGTCTACTGTGTTCCAGGAACTGTCCTAGGTGCTGGGGCTTCAGCAGCAAGGAAAAACAGACAAAGCCCCCAGGGAGGAATGTGCATTTTTTTTTTTAAATTTTTGACAGGCAGAGTGGACAGTGAGAGAGAGACAGAGAGAAAGGTCTTCCTTTACCGTTGGTTCACCCCCCAAATGGCCACTGCGGCCGGCGCACCGAGCTGATCCGAAGGCAGGAGCCAGGTGCTTCTCCTGGTGTCCCATGGGGTGCAGGGCCCAAGCACCTGGGCCATCCTCCACTGCACTCCCTGGCCACAGCAGAGAGCTGGCCTGGAAGAGGGGCAACCGGGACAGAATCCGACACCCCAACTGGGACTAGAACCTGGGGTGCTGGCGCCGCAGGCGGAGGATTAGCCTAGTGAGTGGCAGCACCACCCGGAATGTGTATTCCAGTGGGCAAGAGAGTATAGAAAGAAACTAGTCACAATGTAACTTTCCAGGTGTTAAGAAGTGCAGGAGAGAGACCTGAGAGAGTGGGGGATGGTCACATGGAACCTTGTGAGAACCTGACCTTGAACAAGGACTTCAGGAGGTGGCAGAGGGAGCCTTGTGGATAAGCAGGAGAGGGACGGTCCAGGCAGAGGGAGGAGCAGGTGCAAGGGTCCTGGGGTGAGCCAGTGCTTGGTGCATTTGAGGAAGCAAAGAGGCCATGTGACCAGGAGGAATGTGGAAGGGGGAGTGTGCAGGCCTTGTAGGCACTGATAGGCTTTGACTTTTAACTTCTCAGTGGGATTGGGGAGGGGTCTCTCTGGGTGGTCCTGAGCAGGGGTGCCGCAGGATCGGATCTGGCTCATGTTCTCAAAAGCCCGCGTGGCTGCCGGGTTGAGGCGGGTGGAGGGAAGGGAAGAGAGGGGCGGAGGCAAGGACAGGTGGGAAGGGGACAGGGATGAGGGCAAGGGCTGGGGTCAGGCTCTGGGCTCCGTCCAAGGTGAAAGGTGAGAGGTCAAGCTGACCGATGGTGTGGGCCTGGGGTGTGTGAGGGAACCTTCGGGAAGGTTGGCCCAGGGATCCAGAGACCTGGCTGGGCACGCGCGCAGGCAAAGCCCCACACCAGCGGCCCTGATGCAGCCTGGCTCAGGGTCATGTCCGGCTGAGGCTGGGAGACGGGGCCAGCTGGTCCGGGAGGACTGCTCCTGGTCTCCCTCCCCTCTTCTCCCAGCAGCACGGCCAGGTCAGTGCGGTTTCTGGCTCTGTCACAACTCTGCATCACCTGGGACAAGGGGTGGCCTCGTCTACAAAACCGAGGCCGGGTCCCAGAGCCCGGCGGGAGCGAACATTCTGGGGGTGCAGGCTCGGACACACACACACACACACACACACACACCATAACCCAGGCGCTCCTGGGCCCCCAAGTCCCATTACAGCCCCTGGACAGTGCCCGGGGCCACCCCAGCCTCCCCCTCCCCCTACACCGTGTGCCCACCTAGGCTGACTTCAGGTCGAGATGCCCCAGGGTGGCCTCTGCTCAGCTGCTGGCGCGTGACCTCAGGACTGCTTGCAGGGGTGTGTGTGTCCGTTTCTCCTCTCTCCTCCCAGTCTGTCAAAGCCAGAGGGCTGCCCCAGGGCGGGCGGGGCTAGGAGGGAAAAGGCGGCCGCAGGTGGGGCTGGGAGAGGGTGTGGTGCTCCCGGGCAAGGAAGGCACAAGTATGGACTAATCAGTGTGCAATTAAACGCCAGCTGCGGGAATTCCCTCCCCACCTGGGGAATTCGAAGCCACAGGAGCGTCCCGTGTCTGAAGCACTTTGTCTCCAGCACCCAGCACAAGACGCGGAACACAGTAGGTGCTTGTATTGCCTTTTGCTGAAAGCGACCAAAGTGTAACTCAAACCAGCTCAAGGAGAAATGAGACGTCTGGCTCAGGTAACTGAAAATTCTATGGGGCAGCTTCAGGCACAGTTAGATCCAGGCAGCTCAGCAACGCCTTCAGGCCCCCCATCCCCTCCCCCACCCCCACCCCTCCTCTGCATCTCTGAGCTCCAGGAACCTCCTAGGAGAGAAAGCTCCTCCTCCCAGTTAGTGTTGTGATGAACTCTCATTGGACAAACGCAGGTCACATGGCCACCCACCAACCAATCACTGTGGCCAGGGAAATGCAGGTGCTTTGATTGGCCCGACCTGGGTCCCATGGCTGCGGGGTGCAGTTTGGAACCTGGAGACAGGGCATGAGAGTCACCCCTGGAGCTCCGCAGGTGGAGGCTGGGACGGGGGTGGTTCCCGGGAGGCGGAGTGAAGTGCTCTCAGCAAAGAAGGGGGGACGGAAGCTTAGCGGTGGGGAGCAGGGGCGGCCCCACAGGGCCCAGGGAGCACTGGCTGAGCAAGTGAGCTCGGGGCCGCTGGGGCTGAGCTAGGCAGGGGGTTCCGTGCAGAAGACCTGGGAGGAAGCCGGAGACACGGCTCGAGTCCCCGCTCCGCCCCCTGCAGGCGGTGCGGCCTCCCCCGCTGCTCTCAGCCTCAGTTTCCCCACGTGCCATACACAGACGCATGGAGCCGCTGACTGCCAGGGCTTTGTCCTGCTCACCTGGTCACTGATCTCTGTTTGCTTCTTCCGGTCAGGACTGGCTGAAGGACTTTGGGGTCTGGGTCCCAGGCCTGGTGCTGCGTGTCAGGCTTGGCTGGGGTGTCTTCCCGGGTGTGCTTGCCTGGGTGCTTCAGCGCTGGCGCCATCCAGCCCCCACTCGCCTCCCCACGCAAGGCAGCCGCAGCCACGTGGCTGGCGAGGCCGGGGGTGACCTGGCCTGCATCACGGCCCAGGCTCCCAACACCCTCAGCGGCCATCCAAGCCGACCTGCGGGGCCCCTCTTCTTCCAGGCGAAGCTCTGTGCATGGAGCCAGCTTCCCTGGTGGCGTTGGGCCCCCGTGGTCACTAATGAGGGACAGGAGAGGGGAGGGGCCTGCAGGTGCAGTCCCCGCCCATCAGCCCCCCACCCGCTCTGATTCCTGATGGGAGTCCAGGGGAGCTATGCCTTCCATTTGCTTTCGCTCCCAGGCCTGCCTCGCTGTCCCCTTGCCCTTCACCCTCGCTGGCTGGGCTCTCACCGCCGCGGTTAGCAGTTCCCCCAGGCCCTGTTTCCCAGGGCAGCCAGGCCGAGACGCTGGCTGTGTGCGCCTGGGCAGCCGACTTAGCTTCTCCGAGCTCAGCAGAGCTTCCTGTAGAATGGGCGCGACAGCTCCCGAGCCAGCACGCAGAAAGGGCTCGGCTTCGCCCGCGACGGCTGTCACTCACATCAGGCACAGCCAGGGCGGGCTTCGTGGAGGCCTGGCGGTTACAGGTCAGCTGGGAGGCCCGTGTAATGGTTAACCAGGTCCCGGGCCTGCTCAGAGGCGAAAGGAAAAACCCAGCGACCTGCTGCTGGCTCTCCCCGGTTCCCCACAGCGGCTCTGTACGTTGCAGTGGATTCAGATTAAATAGAAGCCGAGCAGTTCCGGTTCCACCGGCTCGGGCGTCTCCCCTGGCCAGCACCGGCTTCACCACTGGAGGGCCAGAGCGTCTGAGAAAGGGCACCCAAATCGGGACAGACTTCCTGGAGGAGGGGGCGGAAGACGGTAGGGAATGGGTTCCGAGAAGTTCCGTGAGAGCCCTTGCTCTCCAACCTCAGGAAGAGAAGAGCTAAGGCCCTGCCAACAATGTCCAACCTGGCGCCTCTGCCCTCAGGGACACTGCTTCCGCGTGGGCGTTCGCAGCCCGCCTCTCACTTGCGAGGGAGGGCGCAGGAGTGCACCAGGAATAGCTAGGGCGGGGCTGAAACAGGAAGTCCCTCCTTTCCTGGGCAAGGAGGATTCTGGGAGTGGTAGTCCAGCGCTTCGGTCAGCCCTAGGATGCTTGATGCCGGCGCGGAGGAGGGTGGGTGGTCCCGGCCGAGGGCGCAGGAGCGTTTGGGGTCTCAGTTGGGGGTTGTGGGGTGCAGAGCAGGTGCAGAGGTCCTGCTCTGAGACAGGACCTCCCGCTGAGCAGAAGCCTGGCGCACGGGGACGTTGAGCCAGGGCGGAGAGGCCGTGGACTGCGCAGTAGCAGCAGCCACAGTCAGGTTTCCTGGTGGAGCTCGAGAGAGAGCGGCGCGTGGCAGGCCGGGGCCCTCCGCTCGGCTCGGCCGCACACAACAGAGCTGACCGTTTACCTATCGTTCAGTATTTATTGTTTCGGTGCACGCGCATATCCCATGGACATTCAGAAGCACCACGTCATGTAGAAGTCCTGCTGAACGTTGGATTTCGAAGGACCTTTTTTTTTTTTTTTAACATTTATTTTATTTATTCGAAAGGCAGAGTTAGAGAGCCAGAGGTCTTCCATCCGCTGGTTCACTCCCCAGATGGCCACAGCAGCCGGAACTGGGCCAGGCCAAAGCCAAGAGCCAGGAGCTTCATCCTGGTCTCCCATTAGGGTGCAGGGGCCCAAGGACTTGGTCCATCTTCCACTGCTTTCCCAGGCCACAGCAGAGAGCTGGATCGGAAGAGGAGCAGCCGGGATCGGAACCAGCACCCATATGGGATGCAGGCGTGACTTAACCCGTTAGGCACCACAGCACCAGCCCCTGAAGGATTTAACTTTGGATCCAACGGTTCTCTGTCCCTCAGGGTGGAGACCACATGGGAAAGCCCTAGATCTAATTTGATCCTATCAGAGACCCGGCTCAAGGTCGCCAGGCATGGAGAGCGTCCTGAGTGGGCAGCCCGCGGGCTCCGCCCCACCATGTCTGGTTCTGTCACCGTGGGTGAAGGCTCCCGGAGTCTCGGCGTGCCCGTTGGTAAAAGGGGGTTGGCACCCCAACTTCTTTTTTTTTTTTTTGACAGGCAGAGTGGACAGAGAGAGAGAGAGACAGAGAGGTCTTCCTTTGCCGTTGGTTCACCCTCCAATGGCCACCGCGGCCGGCGCGCTGCACTGATCCGATGGCAGGAGCCAGGTGCTTCTGGTCTCCCATGGGGTGCAGGGCCCAAGCACTTGGGCCATCTTCCACTGCACTCCCTGGCCACAGCAGAGAGCTGGCCTGGAAGAGGGGCAACCGGGACAGAATCCGGCGCCCCTACCGGGACTCGAACCCGGTGTGCCGGCGCCGCAAGGCGGAGGATTAGCCTAGTGAGCCGCGGCGCTGGCCGGCACCCCAACTTCTAAAGGATTGTGGTGCAGGGGTGGGTGTTTGGTCTCGCAATTAGGATGCCCCCTAAGACACCTGCCTCCCGCACTGCAGTGCCTGGGTTCATTCCGCATCGCAGTCTCCCGCCAACGTGCACCCTGGGAGGCAGTAGGCGGCTGGGCCCCTGCCACCCACGCTGAGACCCCGACTGAGTTCCTGGCTCCCAGCTTTGGCCTGGTTCTGACGGCTGCAGGCAGCTGGAGAGAGAACCTTTGGATGGGCGCTCTGCTTGCCTGCCTGTCTGTCTGCCTGTCTCTCGAATACAAAAAAAAAAAAAAAGGAAGGGGCTTGCGTGTAACAATACTTTCCCCTTCTTCTTACACAACACACACACCCCCTGCGACAACCGGGATGGCAGGTCCCCGCCAGCGCTCCCAAAGCCACGCACCACCACCGTGGTCTCCCAAGGCAGTATTACGTCAGGGCCTCCCGTTATTCACGCTCCGCCCATTTTCCTTAGCAGCACGTGTCGCCAGATTTTTTTGAGTATGTGCAAGCGCCCACAAAACCTGGATCTTGCAGCGGCTGCACGCTGCACGCAGCTTCATAAAGATCTGCTGAGTGAGACAAATGCCTCCCTAGGGTTCCTTCGTCTCGTGCGCGAATGTCTACATCCGTCACCCTAGCACAGCCGTGGCAGGTGGTCCACACAGTAGGCGCTCCGTGGAGTCATCATCCCGGCCGCAGTTCCCCAGACAGCCGTGAGGGGGCGCCGGCGCCACGCGCCAGCTTTGCTCCTGCGCCCGCAGCCCAGGCTATTCCCGGCCCAGCGGTCACCCGGCGCCTCCACGACTCCCGGGGGCGCAGACGCCACGGCCGGTCGGTGCCCGTGGCGGGGGATCCCGGCCGGTGCCTGGGGGGCGCTCCGGGGACGTGGGCGGGCACGTGAGCAATGTTTCCACTCGGACGCGGAGCGCTCTGGGTTCGAGGGGCGGCAGGGGCGTCCCGGGTCAACCAGCGCGCGGCCTTTGCCAAGCCCGACAGTCCCCAGGCCCAGGCCGGGGGCTACGGGCTGGGGTCCGGGAGGCCGCGCTCCGCCCCGGGCCGCTGCGCGCAGGCGCCGCCGGCCGCCGTTCCCATGGCGACGGGGGCGCGTCCCCGCCCGAGGCCCCGCCCCCAGCAGGCTAGGCTGCGCGGGGCCGCGCGCGGGCAGGCAGGTGCGGCGGGCTGCGGGCAGGTGGCGGCGCGGCGCGAGCCGGCGGCGGCGGGGTAGGTTGTGCGGCGGCCGCGGGGACCGGGGGCTGGCCGTGCGCCTTGGGCCCCGACCTGCGAAGGGGCCAGGGGGGCTGCGGCGGGAGGGGGCGGCCAAGTTTCTGCCCGGCCGAGGCCACGGGAGGAAAGTTGGCAAAGTTGGCCGGGGAGGAGGCGGGGACCCCGTGGGTCTCCCCCGGCTGCCCGTGTGTGGAGAGGGAGACCCCGGGTTTTGCAGCCGAGGGAATATTTCTCCCGAGACTTGGGAGTGGATCCGCGGGAAGAACCAGCACAGGGCAGCCAGTGGATCCCGCGCCACCCGGCTGCCAACTTGGGAGTGGATCCCGAGAAGGGATCGGGCTCTGGCGGCCTGGGGTCCCACTGGATCCCCAGGCGGGCGTTGACGGCGGAGGGTGATCGGGGCTGGAAGCAAGTGGATTCCCTCTCCCACGCATGTCTGAGCCTGGGAGTGGATTCCGAGAAGGGATCTGGGGGGGCGGCGTTGCTGGAGATCCGGGGTACCCAGCCTGGGGCTGTTCGGCCCCGGACATCCGTGTAAGTTGGAGGCCCCGGAGGTGGACGGCGGGGAGCGAGGCGGGGCCTGGGGCCGGCGCGGGGCTCCAGGGCTTCGGACGCCTTCTCCTGGCCTGGCCTGCGCGCCCCTCCGCAGGCGCGCAGATGGGATTAAGGCTCCGCTGCCGGCGCCTGCTCCCAGCCGGGCCCGCTCCGTTCCCCGCCCCGGTGGCGGCGCCGCCCGGGGTCGCGGGTGGGGCCCACGGGGAGGGAAGAGGCGCGTCGCCCTGCGCCCGAGCCGGGGCTCCCCGCACCCTCCTGGCTCACCCTCGCCGGGGGGCCGGGGCACCGCGCCCTGAAACCCGGAGCGGGGCGCGCGACCTCGGCGCGCCACCTGGGTGCCCGGGGCTTCCTGCCTGCCAGGCTGAACTTTTGCCGCGGGCAGCAGCCATTACCTCGGGGGAAGGGAAGGGGCCGTACCTGTTGCTCCCATAGAAGCTTTTCGTCTGCAGCTTCTTTGTGACCTTGGGCAGAACCCCTAACGCGCCCGGGTTCCCCTCCGGATAACGCACGCTGGGGGCGGGCGGGGGGAACGCAACTCTCCCCTTCCTGGGGGGCGCGATCGGTGGGCAGTGGGTAGGGGCAGTGTGAAGGGTGAGGGCCTCCCCTCTCCCTCTGCCCGGCCCCATCCCCTGCACTTCCCCGACAGGATCTGAAGGGAGGCCTTGGAGAGCCCTCAGGCTGGGCTGTCTAAACTGCAGGGTTAGAGATTTGAATGTGGCTTTCCTTCCCGTTGCGCTAACTGCCCCTCTGATACCTGGTCGGAGAGAGCCGCTCTGGGGTTTGGCTAATCAGTAACCAGGGCAAGTGGACCAGGCTTCTCTCTGGGCCAACTTTCCCTCGGCAAATGCATCAGGGCTCCCACCCCAACCCTGGATCGCCCTCAGAGGCTGGCGCCTCCTCCCTTTGCCTCTGGGGACAGTGGCCAGGGGAGCTGAGCAGAGGTGAGCCCCCCTGCTTGGTGGTTTTGGAGGGGAATCCGTTTGGAAGCTCTGCGTGCTTGGCAGGGGTGCAGTTACCTGGGAGAAGTGCAGGGTTTCAGCGCTGCGGACGGCGCTCCAGCCGGGCACGTGAGCTGCCTGGCTCTTGGGCACCCCTTGTCTTGCGCACCTGTGCTGGGGGCTGCCGTGGCCCTGGGCAGTTCAGCGTCTGTGCTCCTGAAAGTCCGTTCTGTCTGCTGAGCCGTCCGCTTGCCAGGCTGTCTAGAGCTGGTTCTTGCTGGTGGGGGTGCCGTCCTCACCCCAGATTCTGAGGCAGGAGGACAAGCCCCTTGCCCCCAGGGGGGTGCCAGGGGCCGGCTTTTAACCAAGGCTGTCGTAGGCAGGAGAATGCAGTAGCCAGCTCTCTGGTCTTAAGCATTTCTCTGCTGTTAGCATCACCAGACTGCTTCTGTGACCATCTCAGAGAAAGAACCCCCACCCCCACATCGGGGGGGGGGTGGGAGGGGATATTTTATAAGTGCATTCATTCATTCGTCATTCATTCATTCGAGGAGTGTCAAGGCCCCGTGTGGAAGGGGAGGATAACAGTCGCACGCTGAAGGACTGAAGCCCTTGTGAAAATAAGCAATGGTGCGGGAGGAGAGGACAGGATAAGGGAGAGGCTCTGAGGCTTTCCCGCACAGGGAGGGTGGTCCTGGGCAGCTCCGGTGGGAGGCGCTTGATTTGAGGGGGGAGAGATGTTAACATTTTCTAACAGTCTGTGTGGATGGGGCCAGGGAGGAGGGGGTCTGGGGAGCTGGCTGGCGCCACCTCCGCTCTGCTTGGTGGTTTGGACTTTATTCCAGGGCACTGGGGCGCTGTGGTAGGTTCTGTGCAGCCAGCTTGCCCTGTGAGGTTGGGGTGGGGGGGAGGCCAGGGGACCAGGAAGGAGACTGCTGGGAAAACCCAGGCGAGAGGCGATAGCGGGCTGCCCTGGGGTGGAGGAGGGTGATGGTGGTGACGCCGAACCGACAGTGACCCGTGTTCTCCTGAGAGAGCCCGAGGCAGGTGGCCTGAGGGGTGTGCGTGTGGATATTCCACGCAGCGCACAGACCTGCTCGTTACCTGGCCAGAAAACATTTCCATCCCCAGCAGCTTCCTGGGCGAGGGGGATGGGCTCGTGGTGCCCATTTCGCAGGTGCAGGGCTCCGTGCTGCAGTGAGCCCCCCGTGGCAGGTCGGGGATGTGAACTCACACCCAGTCTGCACATAGGATGTTTGCAGTCAGTGAGGCCGGGTCCTAGAGAAACACAGGGTGCTGAGGCTGCGTTGGGGTTCAACCCAGGGAGGCTTTGGGAGGAGGCAGAATGGAAGGAGCCAGCCAAGGAGAATTGAGGACAAACTTGGCCCCGCTTCTTCCTGACTGTGGCCTTGGGCATGGTACATGGTCTTTCTTTCTTTCTTTCTTTCTGTTTGTTTTTTTTTAAGATTTATTTATTTATTTGCAAAGTCAGAATGACAAAGAGAGAGGGAGAGACAGAGAGAGAGAGGTGAAGATCTTCAATCTACTGGTTCACTCCCTAAATGGCCACAATGGCCAGGGCTGGGCCAGACTGAAGCCAGGAGCCAGGAGCTTCAACTGGGTCTCTCCTGTGGGTGCAGGGGCCCAAACACGTGGGCCATCTTCTGCTGCTTTCCCAGGCACATTAGCAGGGAGCTGGATCAGAAGTAGAGCAGCCGGGACTCGAACCGGCACTCATATTGGATGCTGCGGGCGGCGGCTTAACGCACTACGCTGCAGTGCTGGCCCCAGGACTTGTCTGAGACACTGGCTTCCTCATCTCTAACATGGGCTCACGACTCTCCCCTCACTCTTGTGCGGCTGTGTGGGTTCAGTGGAGCAGTGCGCAGAAGGTAGCAGGTGCAGAATCTGCCCAGGCTGTGCTAGGTAAGGCGAGGGCACGGTCATTATCAGTGTAGCCTGTCATCAGGATGTGTTCTGGGCAGGCGGTGCCTTGCCCAGCCTGGTGTGTGTAGGGAGGAAAGGTGACCAAAGGTGACACTTGAGCCTTAAAGAACAAGTAGGAGGCAGGGAGCCAGGGTGGGATGGGGCGTCCCAGGCGGAAGGAGCAGCTCAGGCTAAGCCATAGTTCATTTGGAGAATTGCACACTAATTGCTCTGCCCTGATCATAGGGTGTGTTGAGTGAATAAAAGATGGTTGGCAGCAAAAATTCTCTTTGCGTCCCCTGCCACTCTCTGCGTATGGCAGGCTCGGAGGCTGTGGCAGGTTTGGGGCCAGAGGCATCCTCACCCACTCACCTACCTGGACCACGGGAGTGTGAACCCGGAGTGGACTCTCTCCCCTTGGAACCTGATTCTCCTTCCATGGAAGAGGAGGGTTGGAGCCAGAAAGCAGGGAGAGCCCAGGGCTCATCAGAGCAGCCGCTGTGGCGCCAGGATCTGGGCTGAGCTCGCTCTCTGTGTTCCTTTTTATTTATAACAAACCCAGGCAGTGCTTTTGAGACCCTTCGCTCTGCAACTTGGGAAACTGAGGCTTGCAGAGGTTATGGGGTTTTTAGCCTGGAAGAGCTGGGATTTGAACTCAGAACCGCCTGCCTTAGTGCCATGCCCCCTCCTCAGTTATTGTGTTCCCAACACAGGGAAGGGGGCTTAGGGCGGCTCCCTCTACTCAAGCTGGTGTTTCAGAGGGCGCTGACAGCTGTTGGAACTGGGGCACACCCACACAGACACACGGAGGCAGTTTTTTTCCCTTCAGTGCAACTGATATTGTACTGAGCGTCTTACGTGCAAATGGCCTGGGGAAGATAGCAAAGTTCCCTGTGTGCTCCAGGATCCACTGGTTAGTTGTCTGTTAGTTGGAGCCAGGCAAAGTGCGATGAGTCTACGCATCGTTATGAACTTGACCCCTGGGAGGGAGGCGTGATGGCTGTTACATTTGTTAATTGTTCAGTTCAGTGACCTTTGAATCCTTCTGTAGCCTTGTGTGTATCAGGAATATAAAATAGGTTTCCAAAGCATGATCTTTGGAAGCTACATCGCTGAGTCAGGAATGATAAACATCTGTTCATATATATTTTGTGTTAAATAAAAAACAGAATCGGGGCCAACCTTGTGGTGGTGCAGGTAAAGCCGCCATTTGTGACACTGACATCCCCTATGGGCGCCAGTTCAAGTCCCGACTGCTGCACTTCCGAGCCAGCTCCCTGCTAATGCACCTGGGAAAGCAGTAGAAGTTGGCCCAAGTCCTTGGGCCCCTGCACCCAAGTGGGAGACCAAGAAGAAGCTCCTGGCTCCTGGCTTCAGCCTGATCCAGCCTCAGCTGTTGAGGCCATCTGGGGAGTGAACCAGTGGATGGATGATTCCTCTCTCTCTTCCTCTCTCTGATTCTGATCTTCCAGTAAATAAACCTTAAAAAAATAGCATATAGCACACGAAGCACCTCTAAGATGGCAAAATGGAAGTAGTGATTAGGGAGTCTCCCAGTCCAGACCCCCAATCTCACTTCTCAATTTCTCTTGACCTTCCAGAAACTTCACTCACTCATACACACACACACACACACACACACACATCCTCATTTACTTCCTTGCCAGCCCCTGCTACACTGAGCCAATTTTCAGAGTTGTTTTCATGCCTGCTCTGAGCCAGGGGGAAGGAGTTGGATCCTCGTGCTGCTGCTTATCGCCTGCGTAACCTCAGGCAGGTGACCGAGCAGGTGACCTTGGGCAGGTGACTGTACCTCTCTGAGCCTGATTCCTTTACCAGGGAGCGGTGATGATAATGTGACTCCTGAGGGTTGCTGTGAGGAGCCGATGCCGAGGGCTTGACAGACAGGATGTGTCCATATGTACACACGTCCATGTGTATTGATTGTGCTTATTGCATTATGTTACTGTGGCCAGTGGTGGTCACGGTCAGGTCTTATCACTGCCTGCCTTCCCCCTCGGCTCTTGCCTCCATCTCTCTTTGTCTTCACTGCTGTGTCCAGTGATTCTCACTGATGCTGCCTGGCACACAGTAGGTGCTGTTAGTAGTCGCGGCTCAAGCCAATGAGCCGATCTCTGCTGATGGCCTGTCTTCCACAGCAAGAGTAGTAGAGATAATCGTGCAGAATCTCATCTATAAATGAAAAATAGGTTTGCGTACTTTTCCATTTCGGAACGCGTCTTTACCCCCTTCTTTGTTGTTGTTCATGTGTACATGTATTTGAGAGGCAGAGAGATGGAGCGAGCGCCCATCTGCTGATTCATCCCCCGAGTGCCTGAGCACCAGGGCCAGGACTGGTTCAGGTCGAAGAGGGACACGGGAGCTCAGTGCAAGGCTCTCCCACGTGGTTGGCGGGAACTCATCACCACTGCCTCCCAGGGTCTGCATTAGCCAGGAGCTGGAATCCAACCCAGGCCCTCCAGGGAGAGAAGCAGCCATCTTAACTAGCAGGCTCAGGCTAAACGCCTGCCCCCACCCCACCCCTCCATCCTTTTTAAAGACTGGGTAATATTCCCAAGCACAAAGGGGCCGTTATCTAAGTGACCGCCTGGTGCCAGGCGCTGCGTTGTCCCTGTTTGTGCTGTGACACACAGCGCTGCAGTGAACAGCCCACCTGCTGCCCTCGATTGGAGGGTGGACGATTCCAGAATGTGGAACTGTTGGGATGAAGGGTGGTTAGAGTGTTGCTCCAGAGCTGTTGTGTCCCCCACAGTCCCATGGCTGTGCCAGAGAGAGCCTGTTTATATAGGAGAGGGGCTTCAAAATGTTTGTGGAAATTGGAATTCCAAGATCAGTTTATTTTGCTACAAACAGTTTGGAAATCCATGCAGACCTACTTCGTATTGTAGATTTTCCATGAGCTTTTGGAAGACCTCTCATATGCATGGGTTTCAAAAAGTTTTTGCACCAAAATAAACTCCTCTTTGAATTGCATTTTCCCCAAACCTTTTGAAGTCCCCCAGGATTTCGGAGAGGAGAAACGGGTTGGCTCTGTCTTGTCAGCGGATGTGGGACGTGACATGCCGCTGGACAGTAGGGAAGGTGATGGCTCCTGTGGGTTGCACGTTATTTTTTGGTCCTTGGATTCTTTTAAAAAGATTTATTTATTTGTGTATTTGAAAGGAAGCGTTATTGAGAGAGAGGGAGAAAGAGAGATCTTCCACTCTAATTTACTCCTCAAAGGTTGCAATGGCCAGGGCTGGGCCAGGCTGAAGCCAGGAGCCTGGAACTCCATCCAATTCTCCAATTCGGGTGCAGGGGCTCAAGCCCTTGGCCCTTCATCTGCTGCCTTCCTAAGTCATTAGCAGAGAGCTGGATCAGAAGTGGAGCAGCCAGGGCTCGAACCGGCGCTCATGTGGGATGCTGGCATCATAGTGGTTTAACCTGCTATGTCCTGACACTGGCCCCAACCCTGGGGTTTCAATCTTTGTTTTGTGTCTTGGAAGACAGCGCCCATGTGCACACCAGACCCTCTGGAAATACAGGGTCCTTGTGTCAGTCACGGTGTTTTTTTTTTATTATTATTTTTTTTTTTATTTTTTTTTATTTTTGACAGGCAGAGTGGACAGTGAGAGAGAGAGACAGAGAGAGAAAGGTCTTCCTTTGCCGTTGGTTCACCCTCCAATGGCCGCCGCTGCAGCCGGCGCACCGCGCTGATCCGATGGCAGGAGCCAGGATCCAGGTGCTTTTCCTGGTCTCCCATGGGGTGCAGGGCCCAAGCACCTGGGCCATCCTCCACTGCACTCCCTGGCCATAGCAGAGAGCTGGCCTGGAAGAGGGGCAACCGGGACAGAATCCGGCGCCCCAAGCGGGACTAGAACCCGGTGTGCCGGCGCCGCAAGGTGAAGGATTAGCCTATTGAGCCACGGCGCCGGCAGTCACGGTGTTTTGTGACCATAGTGCGTGAAACACATCTCCCACGTTCTAGTTGCCCTTGTAGCAATCATTTGATGGGCATGGTCAGCAGGTGGCTTGGCTGACCTTGGCTGGCCTTGGCTGACCTTGGCTGGCCTTGGCTGACCTTGGCTGGCAGGCTGGACCGCAGGCATTGGGTTGGTTTCAGGTCTTTGTGCAGATGCCCAGGCTGAGGGACAGCAGGAGCCAGGGCACCTGTTCTGAGCCAGACAGCCGGTGTGTAGGAGCTCAGGTGGGAGCTGGTGCACTCTGCCCTTATTCACCGGGCCACGGCGGGTCACATGCCCAGGCCGACATCAACAGGCCGAGGCGTACTCCTCTCCTGGAGCCCACATGAGGAATCGCTGCATGGGTGGGTGGTGGCACAGTGGTTCAGGCACCCACATAGGGGCTGGCATTGTGGTGTGGCGAGCGAAGCTGCCGCCTGCCATGCTGGCATCCCAGATCGGAACGCGGTTCGAGTCTTGGCTGGTCTGCTTCTCCTCCAGCTCCCGGATTTGGGGGTGAACCAGCAAGGAAGATACCATCCCCCCCTCTTCAAATAAATAAATAAATATCAAAAAAGATGCCTACATCCCGTATCAGAGTGGCCGGGTTCAATTCCCCACTCTGCTTCTGATCCAGCTTCCTGCTGATGCACACTCTAGGTGATGGCTCAGGTACCTTGGTCCCTGCTACCCATGTGCCGGACCCAAATGGAATCCCAGGCTCCTGGCGTGGGCCTGGCCCAGCCCTGCTATTGCGAGCATTTGGGGAGTGAACCAGCAGATGGAAGATCTGTCTCTGTCGCTCTGCCTTTCAAACATATGAAAATAAACAAATAAGACGTTAAAAAGTTGCTGACGCATGTAGAGCCCGCTCCGGTCTTGTTTCTGATAGGGTGGGCAGGTCCTTGCATGAATGCAGAGTTTGCCTGGAGCGGCTGGTAGACCCATGGCTCAGGATTCCAGCAGGGAGGAGTGGACTCAGAGCCCCGGCCCAGGTCAATAGCCAGGACCAGACCGAGCCTCAGTGTCCTCCTCTGGAGAATGGGCACAGTGTGTCTGTCTGGCAGAGCTCCTGTGACACTCGAGTGTGGTGTGGGCGTGAGGAGGCGTTTGCACCTGTGCTGGGAGGTGTGCGGGAGCAGGAGGAGAGTCCGGATGTTGCGTTTTGTTCTGGGCCTGGCTTACAAGTCCTTAAGCTGTGGTCCCGGCAGCCCATGCGGTAGCGTAGTAAGATCAAGGGGAGGCTGTGGAAGGGACAGGGTCAGGGTTCAAATCCGAGCTCTGACACTGGGCCATGTGGACTTTGACCGGACTCGTCACTGTCATCCTCTCTCGGCCTCAGTTTGCCTTCTTTGTGGCCCACGTTAGAGAGCCTGGGTTCAGATATCTGGCAGCCCCAGCTCTTGACTCAATAAAGCTGACCCTGAGATACAGCAGGGATGCTCAAGTGACTGTGTTCCTACCACATACATTAAGACCTGGATTGCGTTTTTTTTTTTTTTTTTTAATGTTTATTTATTTGAGTGGGAGAGAGAGAGAGAGAGAGATCTTCCATCTGCTGGTTCACTCCCTAAATGCCTACAACAGCTGGGGCTGGGCCAAGGCTAAAACCAAGAGCCAGAAACTCCATCTGGGGCTCCTATGGGGGTGGCAGGGGAGCCTGCCCAGGCGCATAGGCAGGAAGCTGGATGGGAAGTGGAGCAGCCGGGACTCGATCCTGTGCTCACCTATGGGATGCCGGTGTCGCGGATGGCAGCGTAGCGCACTGTACCACACGCAGGCCCCTGTGCCTTGTTTCATGAAGTCCTCATAACACTGACGAGGAAAGATGCTGCTAGTCTTTTCCCATCTTACAGATGATGAAACTGGGGCGGCCTGGCCAGAGTGACCAGGGAATGCCAGGCCGAGAGGACCTGAGCCCTGTGCAGGGGACCCTGGTCGGCCCACACAGCTCTGTTTTCAGCAGGCTCATGCCAGGGCTGTGGGTGTGTCTTTTCTGTCTGTTTGGATTCCCCAGCGACAAAACCCTTCCTGGGGACTGTCCTGTTGACCTGTGATGCAGTGAGGCCCCGTGGTGGGGATGGCAGCTGGGGTGAGGGGTCCTCCACACAGAGGCGGAGGCCACAGGTGCATGGGGTGCAGCAGGCCACTCTGTGAACTCCTGCCGCCCGGCCTGCCGGGACTGGAGGCCCAGGCCTTGGCACAGGTGCTGCCTGCTCAGCCCTGCCCGGTGCCCTGGGTGAGGCTGGGGAGTGACTTGGCTGGGGAACTCCCAGGGCCCTTTGGCCTGGAAGCTGCCCAAGTTTGTCTCTTGCTTTCACTTTAGGTCCAGGCACCGGGAGACTCCCGCCGCTGCCTCTAGAACCAGGGTCTGTATGTGGCACGGGAAGGGGTCCTGGGCCAGCGGGGGAGAACGCAGAGTGCCTTAGGAGGAGTTCGGGGCCAGGAGTTGTAGTACTGGCGTCCCTGCTGTGTGTCCTTGGGTAAGCTGCTTCGCCTCTCTGGGCCTCTTCTGCAGGGAGAGGGGAAGTGGATCCCAGAACCTCTTATTCCTGCTATGCTTTCTGGGAGGACTGGAAACCAGCCCTTTTTAAGTCTGGGCCTAGAAAAAACCAACCTGCCCTGGGCCCATTGCGGGCTGGGCCCTTTGCTGGGGAGGCACCGTGTGGTGCGTGTGCCGGCTCAGCAGATCTGGGGATGACTCGGCATTGGCGGTGTTAACCCCTATCCCAGGGCAGGAAGCAGGCTCCATGAGGCTGGCTGGGGGTCAGGGCTGGCAGACGCTGGCTTGGAGCCCAGGTCTGTCTCCTGCAGAGCCCCGACCTCATGGGAAATAGGGTCTCTCCCCTCTGCTGTCCCAGGGCTGTGTGCCCTTCCCCGTCTTGAGATATGCTATCATTTTCATCTTTGTTACTTATTGAGTGCCTACTGTATACCTGGACTTCAGAGCTGCCTGGGGCACAGCCCCCTCCCTCTCGGGGGAGGGAAATAAGGGGACAGAGAGCAGTGGAAGCCCATGCTCTTGACCTTGACCCTCACCTTCCCACAACCCTTGATGGACTGTGGTGACGGCAGCTTCGGCAGCAGGCAGACCTCCTTCTCAGAGAGATACCACGTGCCTGCTGGCTGTCGACTCTCCAAAAAGGTGGCCACCACGCGGGCCAGGCTTGCTTCGGTGCCCGATGTCTTCCTCACTGGTCCCTTTGCCTTGCCTTCCTTTAATTCATTAACAAAGGAGGTGGCTTGTGGGCAGACAGGGAAAAGCCAAAAAAGCCGGGTGGAGGAATTTTTGGAATGCCCAGAATGCTGGCTCGCCGAGCCCAGCAGGTGTGAGCCATCCCTCCTGGCTTTAGTTGGGGTCAGCCTGGTGTCCACTGGGGCTCTCCGGCACCGCCCAGTTCCTGCCCGAGGCCTGAGTCACCGCTGGGAAGGTGGCCATGCTGAGGGTGGCAGCGGCCCTGGGCTCACAGGCTGGCTGGGTTTTCTTGCCCGTGGTAGGAGTGGCTTTCCCTTGGGATGGGGGTGCTGCTGTCCGTCAGCCTGGCCGGGAGCTCCCAGTGAGGTCATGGGGTGAGTGCAGGGGTGTGTGGATGGACAGTGCGGGTGATGCCGGCTGGAGCCCCCACCAGTCTCTGGGGTGGGGTGGGTGTCCTGTGCTTTTCATGATCTCGTGGTGGGTCCGGCTGCCTCACGAGGGCGGTGCCACTAGGCCACCTTTTATTTCCCAAATTGGTCATTTGTGTGCTCTTCCTGTCCCTATTATACGGCCAGACCTTTTTACTGTTGAACACTCAAAAATACAGACCCTAAAAGGAGATAGTCCCCCATCCTAAACAGCACCGGGGCCCCCTGTGCTGTGCCGTCTACACTGGTTCATCACAGCGTGTGTGTGGACGCGTTAGCTGACGGATGTCAGCTCTGTTACCTTGGGACGTGGAATGTGGGCTTGATTCTCAGGTGGCCTGGATTCCAGGCCCGAATCTCTGACCGCTTAGCTGTCTGTTTTTGACAGCGACACCTGCATTTCTCTGAGCCCCAGCTGTTCCTTGGTAGATTTTTTACTTATTTTCATTTTATTTGAAAGGCAGATATATATGCAAATAGATATATAGATAGATGTAGACAGATAGATATAAATAGCTGTATCTATATAGATACATGTAGATAGATGATGGATTGTATATCCCTAGATATCTAAATCTGTGTCTTTCTATACAGATGAAGATACATAGACATACAGATTTATACAGATATCTAGCTATCATGTATCTATGTATCTAGAGAGAGAGAGAGAGAGAGAGACAGAGCTCTCGTCCACTGGTTGTCTCCCCAAATGCCTGCAGCAGTGAGGATAGGACCAGGCCAATGTTAGGAGCCTGGCACTCCATCCAGGTCTCCCACGTGGGTGACAGGGACCCAATCCCGTGAGCCATCCCTGCTGCCTCCCGGGGTGCACATCCGGGGAAGCTGGAGTCAGAAGCGGAGCTGGGACTTGGACCCAGGGCTGTGGGCTGTGGGCATCCCAAGGGACATCTATACTGCTGTGCCCATTGCTGCCCGCCCTGTGCTTCATGAAGTGGGGTGGCCGTGGGGATCAAGGGAGCCAGTGTCCGTGCAGGGCTTAACGAGACACTTGGCACCCAGCAAATGCCCAGGGCCTTCTCGCTGTCGTTTCGCATATACATGGCCTTTTCCTTGTTTGGGGAGACGGCCTCTTCTAGAATGTTGTGATTGATGGCAGGTGTGTTGGAGACCCAGGTTGGGAGGCGGGGGCGGGGGGGGGGGTCCCAGAACGCCTTCTCCAGGCACCGCCCCTTTAGCTCCTGCAGTGGGGGTTGCACAGAACTGGGCTCAGCCAGGTGCTCTGGCCCACACCAAGCGTGCCGCGCGCCCTCCCCAGCCAGTCCTGATCTCTATCGCTCAGGGATGCTTCCTGTCCCAGGCGAGGCCTGGGCGTTGTCCAAGTTAGAGCTGCTGGATGGTCCCAGCGGGCTGGAGGTGGCCGTGTAAAATGAGCTCACCAAGAAGTCTTCCAGCACCCACCCTGGCTGCTCCAGGGGCTTCGGCAGAGAGGATCCCCTTCCAGGCCAGGGCCCCTGCAAGGAGGCTGGGGAGAGGAGAGGGTTGTTTGAGGGGCCTGGGTTTCAGAAGTGAATGGGCGGCCGGCGCTGCAGCTCGCTAGGCTAATCCTCCGCCTTGCGGCGCTGGCACACCAGGTTCTAATCCCGCTTGGGACGCCGGATTCTGTCCCGGTTGCCCCTTTTCCAGGCCAGCTCTCTGCTGTGGCCAGGGAGTGCAGTGGAGGATGGCCCAAGTGCTTGGGCCCTGCACCCCATGGGAGACCAAGATAAGCACCTGGCTCCTGCCATCGAATCAGCGTGGTGCGCCGGCTGCAGCGCGCCAGCCGCGGCGGCCATTGGAGGGTGAACCAACGGCAAAAGAAGACCTTTCTCTCTGTCTCTCTCTCTCACTGTCCACTCTGCCTGTCAAAAAAAAAAAAAAAAAAGTGAGTGGGCTTCTGTCGGGAGACGCTGTTGTCCTTTGCTTCCTCCATGCCCTGTGGTGGGTAAATGCAGCCTCAGTTTCTTGCTCTGTGAAATGGGGCTAATATTAGATCTCAGGAATAGGTTGTTGTGCCATCCCATGTGAAGACCCCTAGTGCAACCAGGTACACAGTGCTTCCTCCTCCTCTTCCTCATCTGCTGTGTTAGCAACAATGTTCACTGAGCCAGCTCGCCGTGTGTTATCTCGCTGGATCCTCGTAATAGATTATAGTTGCTATTATTCTTATTTATATAAACTAAAAACATTTATTTATTTATTTGAGAGACAGAGATTGAGCAACAGAAACACTGAGAGAGCTGCCAGCCACTGGTAGACTGACCAGATGTCCAGAGTGGCCCCGGCCAGAGCCAAAGCCAGGAGCCAAGAGCTGGGAACTCCATCCAGGTCTCCCCCACGGGTGGCAGGGACCCAGTCACTTGTGTCATCGCTGCTGCCTCCCAGAGTCTGCAGTAAGTAGCGGGAAGCCGGAGGCAGGAGCCAGAGCTGGGAACTGAACCCAGGACTCGGACATGGGATGTGGATCTCTTACCCACTGGGCCAAACTCCCTCACCTGTCGCTGTTGGTAATTCCCTGCCTAGCTGTCCGATTTCACGTTGCCTGGGAGTATTTTTAACCTTGGCTTCATGTCTTTGAGTGCGTGATGAGACATGATCGAGCCACGGCGGTGGTGGTTAGGTCGCTGGTGCCGCCCGGAGGTGTTTGTCGGGAATCCGCTCCCTGGCCGGTCCAGCACTTGCAGTGTGGAGCACCTGCCCCCCGAGTCTTCGGGGCTGATCTTGAAAACCCTGCTTGCTTTTCTTGTCCGTGATACCGCTTGCTCTGCCTCCAGCCGTGAGCCATCTCGGCCGTACTGTTTCAGCTACTGTCCAATCCTGGGGGTCCCACGAGAGCTCGCAGAGCAAATGTGGTCCCCACAATGGAGAACATCCCCAGAGCCCCTCTCAACTGGGAGGGGGACCCATCTGGCTGCTGTGGGGATTTGCAGCTGAGATTCCGGTTCTGAATTTACACCCAGGAAGTGCATTTTGGGTGAGTGGGTCACAGAGGGAGGACTTTGGTTTGTGCACGGAGAGCTAGGAGGTCAAGCTTCTCGTGTGCCACTGGCTTGCGCTATGGCCTGGGTGCCTCCTGGAAGAGTCTGGAATCTTCAGATGCCACTGCTTCTACAATGGTTTCTTCAACGGGGCTTCCAAAGGGAGAACGGTCCCGAGGATTGCCGGCTCTGGGGTGTCTGGTGTGAAGGCGGGGCGCAAAGTTGGCGCTGAAAGGAACAGGACCCAGCCCCAGCCGGCCACTGGCTTCCCCTCCTTCCAGGAGGCTTCCCCCTCCCACTGGCTTTGAAGTCCAAGATCAGGCTAGAACATGATGCAACACTTGACATAGGACTCTGGGTGGTTCTTATTAAAAAAAAAAATCATTGTGGAGGGGCTGGCATTGTGGTGTAGCTGGTTAAGCTGCCTGCAACACTGGCATCCCACGTGGGTGCTGGCTTGAGTCCCGGCTGCTCCACTTCCCATCAGCTCTCTGCTATGGCCTGGTGTCGCTCCCCGTCTTCGTGGAGGAACGACACAGGACCCTGCGCTGTTCTTCTGTCTGCTCGGCCCTCCCCGGGTTGCTGCTGGTCCTTCCCGGGTTGGCTGCTGGTCCTTCCACCTCCGTGGAAGGGCGGTTCCCCCTGCCACATTCCCCACTTCCGCGGGGGAGCGGCACACCGCCGGCCGGCTCTCTCGGGGGCTGCACAGGTGTTCCCCTTAGATGTTCCCCTTAGATGTTCCTGGTGCATGCCGTCTCTCTCCTCCTTTATAGTCCTCCTCTGCCAATCCCAACTCTGCTCCCATACGCCGAGTACGCTGCTCTCCTCCAATCAGGAGCAGGTCCCACAGTTTATTGGTTGAACTGGAGGCAGCTGTGTAGAAGCTGTTTCCCTTCTCAGCGCCATATTGTGGGAAAGCAGATGCATAGAGTAAGTCTTAATTCCAGTAACTTAGTCTAGTCCGAGTTGCTCCCAGTTGCTCCCCACACCTGGGAAAGCAGTAGAAGATGGCCCAAGTCCTTGGGCCTCTGTACCCGCGTGGGAGACCCGGAAGAAGATCCAGGCTCCTGGTTTCAAATCTGCCCAGCTCCAGCTGTTTGTGGCCATTGTGGGAGTGAACCAGCAAATGGAAGACCTCTCTCTCTCTCTCTGCCCCTGCCTCTCTGTAACTCTGCCTTTCAAATAAATAAATAAATCTTAAAAAAAAAAATCATTGTGGAATACTAGCCAAAAAAAAAAAAAAAAAAAAAAAAAGCAAGACCAACCAAAATGTCACCACTCAGAAGTTACAGTGGTTAACAGCTAAAGTAGTAAACATAGTTAATGTTTACTGAGCACTTGCTACCTGCTTTGCACACTTTGTTTCTTTTCATCCATTCAGAAAACTACTCATGAGAGGTTTAAGACACTGTGTACATGAGTGTATATATATATATATATATATAGTCACAGTCACCCACAAGCTCTGATCACGCATTGGTTCTTCCGTCTCCCATTCATTTTTCCATCCATCCACCCATCCATCCATCATCCATCATCCACTCATGCATCTGCATCCATCCGCCCATCTGCCCATCCTCTACCTTTGTTTCCTTCCCCTCCCTCCCTCCCTCCCCTTTCCATCCAACAACCCTTGCCAAGCACTTACTCTGGCCAGGTGCCATTCTGTGAACCGAGGATGTGGCCGGGTTCGGTGTCTTTATGGACCCGACGTTCTTGTGGAAATAGATGCACAGCCTCTCAACAGAATTTAAGGCAGGGATGAAAAATTGGCAAAAATACAAGACAGTGATGTGGAGGATGAGTGTGTGTTTTCGATGGGGTGGTTAGCAAGGGCTCTTTGAGGAAGTGGCCTCTGTGCTGAGACCTGCAGGAGAGAAAGGAGGCGCCTGGAGAGCCCAGGAGAGAGTGTTCTGGGCGGAGTGACTGGCAGGTGCAAAGGCCCTGAGCAGGGGCATGCAGTGATAGCAAAGGGAACAGGGCGAGAGATCCAGGGTGGGCTGATTCAGGCCTGGAGGATTGTGCCGGGCAGTGTGGGGTGTACGCTAAGTGCCAGGGTCCGTCTTGACACGATCTGGTCCAGGATGTAAAAGGACCCTTCTGGCCACTGAGCGGGGAACAGGCTCAGTTCCAGAGGCGGAAGTGGCAGTCTGGAGGGCTGGGAGGCGGTGGCACAGGGTGCAGGTGTGTTACCATTGACTCCTGGTGCGCTCGGCACAGAGCCCGCTGTGCAGCCGTGTGCTTGCTGGTGCTGTGTCTGTCCATCCTAGGGGCCTGGGCTCTGCTCCCTGCTGTGTCCCCAGTACAGTGGCTGACACACAGCAGACCTGCTCCGTTGAGTGAGTTCTAAAATCATAGCGAGGAAGCGTAACAACGGCAGCGCGCCAGCGTCGAGCGGCTGTGCCCGGCTCCCGCCCGCCCCTCGTGCTCCTCCCGCCCCCGCCCCGTGTCCTCCTCTGCCTCCTGAGCTGCTCCGGCTGTGGGAGATGCCGTGCCCATGTTCAGGAAAGGGCTATCAGCCGGACCTGGGGCTGGGCGGGGCAGGTTTGGGTGGGGGAGGCCTCTTGACTTGGATGCAGTGGAGGACTGGAGTTCAGGTTTCCAGCCCGACTTCCCCAGCCTCGTGACCCTGGGCAGGCCCCGCACCCACCATGAGCTTGTTTGCTAAAGCAGCGATGCTGACAAGCAGCGGTGCTGCCACCCCCTATTGACCTACTGAGCACTGAGCTCACACCTGCTGGTCTCATGGTGGCTGCATTAGGTGGGAACTGTTCTTGTTCCCATTGTCCAGGTGAGGAAACTGAGGCCAGGTGAGATTGAGTCACAAGCCCATGGTTGTTCAGGAGGTGGTGGAGCAAGGGTTATTTATTTTTTTTTAAAGATTTATTTATTTGGCCGGCGCCGTGGCTCAACAGGCTAATCCTCCGCCTAGCGGCGCCGGCACACCAGGTTCCAGTCCCGGTCGGGGTGCCGTATTCTGTCCCGGTTGCCCCTCTTCCAGGCCAGCTCTCTGCTGTGGCCAGGGAGTGCAGTGGAGGCTGGCCCAAGTGCTTGGGCCCTGCACCCCATGGGAGACCAGGATAAGTACCTGGCTCCTGCCATTGGATCAGCGCAGTGCGCTGGCCGCAGCGCACCGGCCACGGCAGCCATTGGAGGGTGAACCAATGGCAAAAGGAAGACCTTTCTCTCTGTCTCTCTCTCTCTCACTGTCCACTCTGCCTGTCAAAAAAAAAAAAAAAAAAAAAAAGATTTATTTATTTATTTGAAAGGCAGAGTTACAGAGAGAGAGAGAATCTTCCATCATATGGTTCACTCCCCAAATGGCTACGATGGCTGGAGCTGGGCCAGTCCGAAGCCAGGAGTCTGGAAATCCATCTGGGTCTTCCACGTGGGTGGCAGGGTCCCAAGTACTTGGGCCATCCTCTGCTACCTTCCCAGGAACATGAACCTGGGCTCGTATGGGGTGCAGGCGGTGGCTTCACCTGCTGTGCTACAGTGCTGGCCCAGAGCTGGGGTTTGAACTTGGAGCTAATGCCTGACTTCAGTGTTCTTTCCCCGGTGTGACTCATTCTTGTATCACTTTGAATTTTCTTTTAATTTGTGTACCACCTACAGTTGAGTTAATATATTTCTTGCCCTCATCTCTTTAAATAATTATATTGAGGTCTGATTCACATATCACCCAATTCATTTATTTGAAGTATATAATTGGGTGGTTTTGGGTTTTTTGTTTGCTTGCTTTTTTTTTTTTTAAAGATTTATTTATTCTTACTTGAAAGGCAGAGTTACGGAGAGAGGGAGAGAGAAAGAGGGAGAGAGATCTTCCATCTGCTGATTCACTCCCCAAGTGGCCACAATGGCCAGGGCTGGGCCAGGCTGAAGCCAGGAACTCCCTTTGGGTCTCCCAGTGGGTGCAGGGGCCCAAGCACTTGGGCCATCTTCTGCTGCTTTCCCAGGTGCATTCGCGGGGAGCTGGATCAGAAGCAGAGCAGCTGGGTCTCGAACTAGCGCTCTGCTGTGGGATGCTGGTGTCATAAGGGGCATAACCTCTCTTGCCACCACTCTGGCACTTGAACTTATCTTTTAATTCCGTCTTCCGTGAACTTCTTGAAGTCCCCTCACGTTTGTCGGCGTGCTGTGGAGATGCACACCCCACACTCTGGCGTTCTCAGCACACGGCTGCCCACAGGGGGGCTGTCAGCAGGTTGTTCTCTGGGGAGGGGAGGGGTGTGACGAGAAGTCCCATGAGTGAGAAAGGCGCGTGCCTCTGGAACAGCGGTGTTCATGTTCCTTCTCAGACTTTCCTGCTGCCCCTCCCCACGTGGCCTTGCGGTTGGGGTCACGCGTGGACAGCGCCAACTGCACGCGGGAGCGCTGCTCCCAGCCGCACAGCGGATGGCCACGTCGGGTCTGCCTGTTGCATTGGTCAGCAGGAGTAGAGGCTTGTCCTTTTGTAGAGTTCAGCCTCGGGATGATCCCGACATTGGCCCCCTTTTGCAGATGCGAAAACTGAGCCTCCGCGAGGGAGGTGACTCAACTGGGGAGACACAGCCAAGAACTGGATCCAAATTCCCTGCTCCTCTCGTTTCCCAGGCCTCCTTTTGCACTTGGCAATGGCGGCTGCTGACTCACCAGCAGGGGACGGGAGCCTTGGCTTATTTGTCCAGCGGTGGGGATGGGTTTCCTGTACCAGTCTTCCTCCCCTCCATTCAACGTGGGCTTCCTGCCTGGCTCCAGGGTGCCGTGTGAGAAGTGGCGCGTGTTTGCAAGCTGATTGGCTGGGGTTTGAGCAAGTGTGCAGGTCCCTGGTCTCTGGGGACTCAGACCACCTGGTCCTCGCCTTCCCCAGCCTGAGCCAGCGCTCCGGGTTCCGGGCTCCCGGCTCTGCTGGAGCTGGGAACACTGCAGCAGGCCCCTCCCCCTGCTGGGAGAGGCTTGCTCCACATTTGGCAATTCCCTGCTTAGGGAGCAGAATCCCCCGGGGGCGGGCATTGGATCCCGGCCCTAACAAGGCTGTCTGGATTTTTGTGCCTTTCTTTTGGATGCCTTCCTCTTCAGGGGAGGGAACAAAAGGCTTGGGGAGGATGCCGGCTTCGCTTAAGGTCACACAGCCAGGCGGGAGCTGAGCCGGGAAGAGATACCAGGAGTCCCGCTTCCTGTTTCATGCTTCTTCCACCTGACACCCCTCTCGGCCTCCCTCCTCCCCGGTTGTCGCGGGGACCTGTCCTTACTGCTCATCTGTAGCAGGTGTGACGTGCTTGGGGCGCCCAAGCCCGGGAGTGGAACACCTGCCATATTCACCTGCCAGACCTGGGCACTCCTCCTGGTGATGCAGAGAGAGCCCGCTGGCCTGGTGACCACATGAAGATGCTCTGTGTATCCAGCACCTTGGTGGGAACAGGAGCAGGAGCAGGTCTGCTCAGCCCAGTGGCGCCCTCCTCTGGCTGGGCCTGGGACTGCAGTGCGGTGGGCTGGGGTGCCTTGGCTGGGAAATGCTGAGGGTGGGGACTCCAGCCTTCAGGGCCCCACGAGGGTGACCAGGGTTCCCCAGGGAAACAGACCTGACTCCCAGTCCTGTCTCTATACCAGTCACAGCACCTCCTGTGTTTCAGGGTTCCTATCTGCAGGACGGCTGTTTCAAGACCGTGCCTGCAAACTGGGCGTGAAGTGGGCGCCCAGGAAGTGACTAGATGATGGGGGAGAGAGGGCACAGCAGAGCGGGAGCTCCGGGTTTGAGTCCTTGGCTTCCCACTTGCTGCTCAGTTTCCCTGTCTGTACAATGGAAATGGTAATAGAGCCCCCGGTTGAGGGGATGGACTTGAGATACTGCCCGTAGAATTTTTTAAAGACTTATTTATTTCTTCAAAAGGCAGAGAGAGAGAGATAGAGAGAGATCTTCTGTCCCCTGGTTCACTCCCAAATGGCTGCAACTGCTGGGAGTGGGCCAGGCCAAAACCAGAAGCCTGGGGGCTCCATCTGGGTCTCCCCTATGGGTGGCAGGGGACCCAGTGCTTGGGCCACGCTCTGCTGCTTTCCCAGGTGCATTAGCAGGGAGCTGGATTGGAAGTGGAGCAGCCGGGACTTGAACCAGCGCTCCAACACGGGATGCTGGCATTGCAGGCAGTGGCTTAACTGGCTGTGCCAGCAGGTGGGCCCCGCCCTTGGGGTTCTTAGCTGAGCCCCGGGTATGCCTTTGCCTGCTCTCTCTATTAATGCGACATCAGTGCTCCTGTGACGCCAGTGTCGCTGCAGCATCAGCACCAGGCCGACCCACGGGTGTTCCCTGGGCTACCCTGCGACATGTTTCTTTGTTTAAGGCGGCAGCAGGGGACGGGTGATGTGACCCTCTGGTTGAAATGTTTGGCCCAGGTCCCCTGGGACTCTGTGTTGTTTGCTGTCCCTCTCGGCTCTTGAGGGCCAGGGCTGACAGCATGGGCGAAGTTGTGGGTGGACAGGAAAGGGGGGCTGTCCCCCCATCTTCCTCCTTGAGAGCGAGTCTCGGATCTGGCCTCCTGGAGCCCGTGAGGGGCACGAGGGCCTGTCTGTGTCTGAGACCCGCACACTCTGGTCGCCTTGGGATGCGGCCAGCACCACAGCAGCCGTGGTGCACGCACTGAACAGGTGCAGGCCGCTCCGTTCTGATGTGTACCTCTTAACCTTCCTCCACGGCACTCCCAGGCCACAGCAGAGAGCTGGACTGGAAGAGGAGCAACCGGGACAGAATCCAGCGCCCCAACCGGGACTAGAACCCAGGGTGCTGGCGCCACAGGGGGAGGATTAGCCAAGTGAGCTGTGGCTCTGGCCTATATACCCATCTTACAGATGACGAAACTGAGGCACAGAGAGGCAAAGTAACATTAAGACTAGCCAGTATATTGTAGAACTAGGGTTTGAGGGTGGGTATTGTGGCACAGTGGGTTAAGTCACTGCTTGTGATGTGGCTTTCCCGGAGGACCTGGTTTGAGTGGTGGCTGCACTGTACTTCTGATCCAGGCCTGTGCTAATGTGTCTGAAAGCAGCAGGTGACAGCTCAGGTACTTGGCTTCCTGCTGTCCCCACGGGAGACCTGGATGGAGCTCCTGGCTGCAGCCTGGCCTTGCACTGGCTGTTGTTGGCATTGGTGGGGTGAACCAGTGGGTGGAAGATCTGTCTGCCTCTCTGTCGTTCTGCCTTTCAAATAAATAAATGCATTTTTTTTTTTTAAAGAACCAGGGTTTGAACCCAGACAGTTGGGTCCCAAGCCTGTTGCCTGTCTTGTTTTAGAAAATTTTATCTTTGGGGGCTGGCATTGTGGCATAGCTGCAACACTGGCATCCCTATGGGTGCTTGTTCGAGTCCTGGCTGCTCCACTTCCAATCCAGCTCCCTGCTAATGTGCCTGGGAGAGGAGCAGAAGGTGGCCCGAGTGCTTAGGCCCCAGCACCCTCGTGGGGGACCTGGATGGAGTTGATGGCTCTTGACTTCAGCCTGGCCTAGCCTCAGCCACTGCCGCCACTGGGGGAGTGAACTAGCAGATGGAATCTCTCTCTCTCTCTCTCTCTCTCTCTCTCTCTCTCTTTCTCTCTGTCTGTCTCTGTCTCTCCCTCTCCTTCTCCCTCTGTAACTCTACCTTTCAAATAAATGAACAAATAAATCTTAAAAAATTTTAATTGTGAAATTCATATAACATGCAATTTACCATCATAACCATTTATTTAAGTATTATTTGCATAGTTTTGCTTTTTATTTGAAAAGCAGAGGAGAGAGAAAGGTCTTGTCCATGCACTGATTCACTCCCCAAATGCCCATAACAACTGGGGCTGGGCCAGGCTGAAGCCAGGAGACAGGAACTCCATCCGGGTCCCAGGTCTCTCGTGTGGGTGGCAGGGATCCAAGCGCTTGGACCATTGCCTGCTGCCTCCAGGGTATGCATTAGCAAAAAGTTAGAATCTGAAGTAGAACCAGAGTTCAATCCCAGGCACTCTGATATTGGATACGGGCATTCCAAGTGGCACTTTTTTATTAATTTATTTTTTTAAATAACTTATTTTTTAAATAACTTATTTTTAAAAATTGTTTTAATTTTAAAATAGTTTTAACAATTAAAATTTTAAAAATTAATGTGTTTTTAAAGGTTTATTTATTTATTTATTTGAAAGGCAGAGTTACAGAGAGGCAGAGGCAGAGAAGGAGAGAGAGAGGTCTTCCATTCACTGGTTAACTCCCCAGATGGCCACAACGGCTGGAGCTGTGCAAATCTGAAGCCAGGAGCCAGGAGCTTCCTCTGGGTCTCCCACACGAGTGCAGGGGCCCAAGGACTTGGGGCATCTACTGCTTTTCCAGGCCATAGCAGAGAGCTGGATCAGAAGTGGAGCAGCCGGGTCTCGAACTGGTGCCCATATGGGATGCTGGCACTGCAGGAGCGCTGCCTCTGCCCTCCCCAGCACTCTTCTTTCTGTACCTAACGCCGTCCCCCACCAACCCCCAGCCCCACCCCGTCAGGTAATGTTTTAAAGTCACACCAGCTGGGCACAATCCAGCAGGTCTAAGTATTGCTACTATAAATTGAAATACTCAGCCACGCTGGCCATAAATGCAAGGTTGCTTTAGAAACACAAAGGAAACCAGCAACTCCCAGTCTCCCTGTGACTCAGTGCTGCTTTCACTGTGTGTGTGGAGCCGGCCCGAGGCCTCGCTGTCCCGTTGTGCAGTGGGCAGGGTGCAGAAGGGTTGGAGTCAGGCCAGCGTCTCGGTGACACGCTCTCCTGCCTGGGCCGCTTCTCTCTCTGTGAATCAGTCCTCTTGAGGTCCAGTCCTCGGGCTGTGTGCCCCCCACGTCCGTCAGAGCAGAGGTCAGGGAAGGGCCCACGGAGAGAGGGACAGGGATCTGAGGGGCCATTGCGGGAAGCTGGCGTTTGGCTTGAAGGTGCTGGGGTAACTGGAGCCCAGGGCTTTCCTTGCCCCACAGAGCCTCAGGAAGACCAAAGAGGCTTTTATCTCCAAGGGCACTGAGCCGGGATGGGGCCCTGCCAAGGTCAGCTCCGAGGCTGCGCACAGAAGCCGGAGGGCACAGGCCTGGCAGTGAACAGCTGGAGAGGAGAGGGAGCTGCTTCTTCAGGGTCCTTGTGGGGTGAGCGTCCATGTCCTGGATCCTTGGGTGCGTGGCGTGGAGGTCAGTGTTCTGTGTGCCGGTCCCTCCGCGCCTGCTTCCGCCTGCTGTGTGAACTTGGACAAGTCCCTTGGTGTCTCTGAGGTCCCGTGGTGCACCTGTCTAATTAATTCATCTGGGAAGTGCTCATGTGGCCCCTGCTGTGGGCCGGGCTCTGTGCAGGCGCTGTAGGGAGGCCAGCAGCTAAAACGCCTTCCCTCTCTCGGGGTTTACGGGCTGGAGGAACAGTGGACGTGGCAATGATGGACAAGGAGAGCGGGGCGCTGTGAAGACCGGCTGAGGGGTCGCCTCAGGTTTTTCCGAGCGCATGGTAACAAAGGACCGTGGTCTGGGTGGTTTGAAGCAACTGAGATCGGCTCTCCCACAGTGTGGAGCCCGGAAGTACTGGTGGGGCCACGCTCTTGGCAGCTTCAAATAGAGTCCTTCCCTTCCTCTTCCTGCTTCCGGCTGCTCCCGGAAGTCCTCAGTGTTCTTCCTCTGTAGCTGACTGTGTCTGCTTCATTTCTTTGTTTCTTTCTTTCTTTCTTTTTTTTTTTTTTTATTTGACAGGTAGAGTTATAGACAGTGAGAGAGACAGAGACAGAGAGAAGGTCTTCCTTCCATTGGTTCACTCCACCAATGGCTGCCACGGCCGGCGCTGTGCCAATCCGAAGCCAGAAGCCAGGTGCTTCTTCTTGGCCTCCCATACCAGTGTAGGAGCCCAGGCACTTGGGCCATCCTCCACTGCCCTCCCGGGCCACAGCAGAGAGCTGGACTGGAAGAGGAGCAGCCGGGACTAGAACCCGGTGCCCATATGGGATGCCGGCGCTGCAGGCAGAGGATTAACCAAGTAAGCCACAGCGCTGGCCCCTCTTCCCCGTTTCTTGTGTGTACACCAGGCCCCAGGTTAGGGTCAGCCCTGATCCAGCATGAACTCATTAAGGCCTAAACGACAGCACCTGACAGCACTCCAAGGTCACGTGCTGAGATTCCAGGCAGATGTGAGTTGTGGTGGTGGTGGTGGGGACGCTGTTCCACCCACTCTCCCGAGGAGGGGCCGGGCGTGCGTGCGTGCGTGGTGGGGTGGAACAGCATATGTAAAGGCTTTTCTGCTGGAGCATAAGCAGGAGGCCCATGTACTTGGAGCAGGTTTAGCAGAGGGGCTGGTGGGGGCGGAAGGGGCTGGGTTTGGGGGCCTGGGGTACCAAGCCCTGGAAAGGGGTTTGGACCTCATTATAAATGCCTCGCGATCGGGGTCGGGGGCTTAGGAGAGGCAGGATGGGACTGGATATCCTTTTGGAAAAATGTCATTCTAGCTGGGAAGGGCCATGCCATGGACCGACAGGGCTCCCGCGTCGGGGTTTCCCCCAGGCATCCTGAGTTTCCTTCCGTGTTGCTTCCTGAGGCCCCTTGCAGGGTCCCCTCCTGCTCGTGTTGTGAATGCTAGGCACACCTGGAGGTGAGGGCCGTCCTCAAGGATGGCTGGGTTTCCATGGAAACGCCCAGGATGGGGAGCAGGTGTAAAATCAACTGTGCTGTTTAGTCGCCCCCTCTCAGAGGTGGGGTAGCGACTGGGTGAGCAGTACGGTAGCTTCAGCCACTTAGTGAGTGTGGAATTAATTCCCCACTCCATGTGACTGGCTGCCAGCCTTCCTGTTCAGAACAGAGGTCCCCAGCAGAAGCAGCAGGCAAGAGCGGCCAGCACTGACCTGGCCGCCTATCAGAGGGTTTCAGAGAGTTGCGGTAGACTCTTGGCTCAAGGCCCATGGGAAGTGGCAGAGTCACCACGGCTGCCCAGGCCCTTGGAGGTGCTGCTGTGTGGACTTCCTGAACCGACACTCATTTGGCAACGAACTTTCTTCCTGTCGGGAAGTCACAATGGGTATCTGTTAGGAGGACACATCCCAAAGTGTGAACGCGTCCACTTTCCCACCCAGGGGACGTCAGGCATCAATGGGGTGCCTTTGGGAAGGGAGTGAGATGCTGATGGCCTCCCGAGAGAGCCGCCTGGTGACTGTGGGGCGAGTGGTGAGGAGCTTGTTCCCCGCTCAGCCTCTGGTTTCTGTGGGTCTCCGTCTCAGTGCCCACAAGGAGAGACAGAGACAGAGAGAGGAGGAGGAGGAGCAGGGGGAGGAGAGAATGGGGTGGGAGGCGGGACCCCTGTTGCTCTCCAGCACAAGCAGGAGCCACTCCCTCTGGAAGACCCTGGCCCTGGAGGGTTTTTCTCCAGCTGTGTTTGGAGAGGGTGTGGGGCTGAGCCTGTGACTGCTGACTCCCGCTGGTGTGGACCTAGCAGTGGGGACAGGCGGTGCATGCGCCCGTGTGTGTGTGTGTGTGTGTGTGTGTGTGTGTGTGTGTGTGTGATGAGGACGGGGGTATGCCGTGGAGGATGGGGGTCGAATCTGGTCTGGATCTGACCGCTGCTTTCTTTTCTCCTTGGGTGAAAGGCCGTGACCGAAAGGCATTACAGCCTCCCTGTAGAGCTCTGGGCCCACAGAATTTCAAGGTCGTATTGGTTCCGTTGTGGACATTCAGACTCTGGTTTGGGGCTCTGTGGAGGGAGGGGCTCTGGGCTGCCCTAGGGATGGCTCTGCGGCAGATGGTGCCCCTGGTGTCCTCGGGTTCCAAATCCGTGCATCCGATCGACTATTGGTGAAAGCGCTTGGGAGAACAGCCGTGCCTGAGCTGAACATGTGCAGACGTGTTTCTCTTGCTATCATTCCCTAAATAGTACTCTATCACAGCCCTCACACAGCGTTCACACTGCACCAGGTGCCGTGTGGGGTCCAGAGACGTCTGACAGTACACAGGCAGACGCACGCTGGTTCCGTACAGACACTATACCATTTCCTATAAGGGACTTGAACATCCAAGGGTTTTTGTATCCTCAGGAGTCCTGGAACCCATCCCCCATGGTTACTGAAGGACACTGTATAAGTGTATTCACTTCATCCATCCATCCATCCATCCGTGCATCCATCCATCTACCTGTCCATCCACCCACCCATCCATCCATGCATCCATCTCTCCACGGCAAGCCCAGGTGATGTACAGCCTCGTGTGGATGGGGCCTCATGTTATCACCCACCTTTTGTTGTTTGAGGCGCTGCCGTGGGCTTGTCCTAGGCAGGCTTCAGAGACCACGAGAGGGGAGGAAGATGCCTCTTGCTCTCTGGAGATCACAGCCCAGAGCGGGGGTCAGCCAGCTTCAAGTACCAGGCAGGGGACGTTTTTGGCTTTGCTGATTTAGTTCAGCTGACAACGTGGTTGGGTATCAGACCCAAAGGTAGGGAGGGCGAGAGGCCAGGAGCAACTCGGCTGTGATCCCCATTCCACAGCTCAG
Organism: Oryctolagus cuniculus; assembly: GCF_964237555.1. Taxonomy (NCBI): domain Eukaryota; kingdom Metazoa; phylum Chordata; class Mammalia; order Lagomorpha; family Leporidae; genus Oryctolagus; species Oryctolagus cuniculus. The sequence continues at coordinate 19,187,680 of NC_091452.1, forward strand.
CAAACTGAGGTTGCGGGAGGGAAACTGGCTTTGTCCATAGCCAAGCAGCTGGAAGCTGGCGGAGCTGGGATTTGAACCCGGGTCTTCCTCACTCCCTACATGTGGTGCTGGCCCAGCACGCTCCACGCTTCCCCCTGAAAGGAGCAGGGGTGTTCACGCTCCCCCCCCTGCTGTGGTGCTCAGTTCTTCAGCTAGCTCAGTATTTGTGTCTCGAGTCACGCTGCCCTTCCTTGCTATCCCCATTGTCACTGAACTTGTCCAGGCCACCCCTGGAGGGTACAGGGCCTCCTTGTTGGCTGGCAGCCTCCCTCCTGCCCTGTGTGGAGTGTGCCTCCTTGTGGGCCCCAGCTCTGCTGAAGCCCCCTCCCCTGGTTCACAGCAGGGAGTCCAGGCTCCTTCTGCAGACGCTGGCCTGGCATTGATTCTTTGGTTGACATCTGAGTGCTGCCTCCCAGGGCAGCCTTGGCAGTCTGCTTTGTCCCTGTGTCCCCCATGCTTGGAACAGCACTGGGGACACAGTAGGTACTTGACTAACGTATTTGCGCAGTGAGTGATCCTAGCGAGGATGACCAGCTGCAAGTGTGGGCCTTGCCCCGCCTCCCACTCCTTGCAAGTGTAACCAGGGAGCTTAGGCTGCCTGGTTTTTATTAAAATGTATTTTCATTTTATTTAAAAGGCAGAGACACAGAGAGACATCTCCCGTCCCCTGGTTCACTTTCCAAATGCCTGCAACAGCTGGGCTGGGTCAGGTCAAAGCTGGGAGCCAAGAACTCCATCTGGGTCTCCCCCACTTGGGTGGCAGGGACCCAAGTACCTGAGTAGTGTGCACCAGCAGCAGGCTCAAACCCAGGCTTGCGATGGATGGTGAGTGTCCGTCCCGAGCCGCATCTTAACCACAGTTCAGATGAGATTCTGGAGTTCTGAGCCCCAGGAATTCAGGCCTGGTCAGGGCTCTGGGGGCGCCAGTGGGAGGGGAGCTGACCCTGAGCCGCAGGGCAGGGAGGGGCGCTGGGTGGGGAAGCAGCTATTTGGGATGCATTCCTGAAGCTTAGCCCCAGGGCCCCCTCCCCACGCCCTGTTGTCTCAGCTCCAGCGTCCATGGTGCTGGGAGTGTGCACAGGGACTTCAGCCAAAGGGCTTCTTGTTTTTCTGAGATTTGAACAAAAATAGGGCTGTGCTCTGAAAAGCTCAGCTCCAGGGACGTCCTCCAGGGGGCTTTGGGCTCCCGGCAGGGCTCTTTTCTAGCTCTTTGTTAAACCTTCAAAAACATTTTTCGAGACAAGGTCACAGGCTCCTGACAGCAGGCAGAAGAAGCGTCACCCAGAACCAGGATTCTCGGACCCGCGCTGGGAGACGCTGGGCTGGCCCGCAGGGGCTTGGTTTTGGATCTGGGTGGGGATGGGTGTGTTTGTTTTCCCTGCGATGATTAATTTTCTTATTGTTTGTGTTTTTGTTGTGATCCAACCACAGATGTATACAGCTCTGCAGTTTGCTTTTTTCACTTAAAACAATCATGCGGATAGCTGGGTGGTACACTTCCATTCCTAGCTCTGTAAACCTCAGATGGGACCTCTGCATATGGTTGTCAAAGAGGAGAATGCCAGGATCTGTTCCAACAGTCCCCGGTCGTTGGGCATTTAGCTTGTTTCAGGTTTCTCAGTCCCTCTTTCTAGCCTCGTGCCCCTGGTGCCCCCTGCTCCCAGCTTTCCACCCTGGGGTGCTGTGTGTTTGTCAGTGTTCCCTCAAGGGTCTCCTGCCCCAGGATCTTTGCATAGGCTCCTGCCTCCAGTTCTCTGTTGTACCTTCTTGCTGTGCCCCCCCTTGACATCACTGTCATTTGTGTTGAAACCGTTCTTTGGTTTCTCTTTGAGTTCTGGGAGCTACCTGAGGCCGGGGGCATTACCTGCCTGCCTGCGCACCTGCCTACAGCTACAGGACCCTGAGCTGTCCAGGGCAGTTGGTTTCATGCCTCTACATGCTCATTCTTGCATTGAGAAGAGGGGGCCTCAGTTTCCTTTGTCTTTAGAAGACATAGGTGGGAGAATAAACTTTGATTCTAGCCCCTGGAGCATGGGGCACAGATGACAATGACCCCTACAGACACACCACGCCCCAATCCTCCAGCCCCGGTGATGACACCCTGCAGGCTGACAGAATCACAAGACCGTGGCAGGCACCACGGAGGGCCACAGAGGGCATCCCTGCCATGAGCAGAGCCTGCCGTGTACCAGGCACCATGCATGGGTAGGCGTCAACAAGCGTGGCGCAGCAGGTGCTGGCTCGCACCTTGCCCAGCCTTGCCCTCCACTGCAGGGTGGAGTAGGACAGCCGCCCGTGGTGACCCGGCCTGGGGAGTGAGTTCTGGCCTTGGACTTCGGCCATTGGCTGGATTGCTTCTTCTCACCTTGGGCAGGGCCCGGGGCTTGATGGGTGAGCCGGACACTGAGCTCCTGGCTGGCTGGGGACACTGAGTGAGGCCCAGATCACAGAGCCAAGGTCACATGCCAGGGTCATTGTCTCCCCTCGCCCCGCCTACTGCAGGCAGCCCCCACTTTATTTTGGAGGCCGGTCTCCTCTCCTCTCTCCTGCCAGACCCCCAAGCAGTTCAGCCTTTTGGGCCCTGGCATTTGACAAGCTGCGTCACCTGCCACCAGGCACTTAGTCTCTTTAAGCCTCAATTTCCTTCTTCCTCAAGTAGGAAACATAACAATACTTGTAGTCACTGGGTGAGCCCGGGGGGCCAGGGAGCTGTTGGTGCCAGGCTTATTTTAGGGCTGGGATGTATGTAACCATGGAGCACGGCCTGGCTTCCTTGCTGAATTGTTTCCTCTGGTGTGTGTTGGGGGGTGTTGGGCCCTGGGGGTCTCCTTGCCCCTTCCTGTCCCCTCCCACCTGTTCTTGTCCCTTCCTGGGCATGATGACGTCAGCATTTAGGGGCTGGGCCTGGGGGACCAGGGCTCCAGCAAGACCCCGCCCTGGGCATGAGTGGCCATACCTGAGGCCAGCATTCCCAGCCCAGAGGTTGGCTCTGAGGTTTAGGGATGTTGGCTTCATGGGGTGGGGGCAGGGGGCTGAGCTGAGGGGTTCCTGGAGAACTGGTTTCTTTATTTTTTTTTAAAGATTTATTTATTTAGGCCGGCGCCACGGCTCACTAGGCTAATCCTCCGCCTTGCGGCACCGGCACACCGGGTTCTAGTCCCAGTCGGGGCGCTGGATTCTGTCCCGGTTGCCCCTCTTCCAGGCCAGCTCTCTGCTGTGGCCCGGGAGTGCAGTGGAGGATGGCCCAAGTACTTGGCCCCTGCACCCCATGGGAGACCAGGAGAAGTACCTGGCTCCTGCCATCGGATCAGCGCAGTGCACCAGCCGTAGCGCGCCGGCCACGGCGGCCATTGGAGGGTGAACCAACGGCAAAGGAAGACCTTTCTCTCTGTTTCTCTCTCTCACTGTCCACTCTGCCTGTCAAAAAAAAAAAAAAAAAAAGATTTATTTATTTATTATTTGAAAGGCAGAGTTACAGAGTCAGAGAGAGAGAGAGAGAGAGAGAGAGGTCTTCCATCCACTGGTTCACTCCCCAGATCGCTACAATGGCCACAGCTGGACTGATCTGAAGCCTGGAGCCAGGAGTTTCTTCTGAGTCCGCCATGCAGGTGCAGGGGCCCAAGGACTTGAGCCATTTTCTACTGCTTTCCCAGGCCATAGCAGAGAGCTGGATCAGAGGTAGAGCATCTGGGACGTGAACCAGTGCCCATATGGGATGCCGGCACTGCAGGGGGAGGCTTAACCTGCCTCGCCATAGCACTGGCCATTAGAATCAGTATTTTAAAAAATCTGTTTATTTTCATTTTTTCTGAAAGGCAGAGAGACAGAGATCTTCCATCTGCTGGCTCACTCCCAAATGCCCACAACAGCCAAAGCCAGGATGCTGGAACTGAGTTGAGGTCTCCCATGTGGGTGGCAGGGACCCAGGTCCTTGAGCCACTATCTGCTGCTAGGTGCACATTGGCAGGAAGCTGGATTGGAAATGGAGGAGCCAGGACTTGAACCGGGCACTCGGATATGGGATGTGGGCGTCCCAGGTGGCGACTGGACTGCAGGGCCAAGTGCCGGGCCACAGTCACCGACGAGGCAGAGGTTGGATGGGAGCCTGAGCCACTCAGCCACTCCCCAAAGCTGTCTCCTTGCCAGGGACGGATCCATCTCTCGCAGCCCTGCCTGCCCTTCCTGCCACCTGCCTGGAAGCCAGCGGTTCTCACCTGGATGAGCAGGACGGGGCGCTGCCATGTGAGACGTGCTCCCTGGGGAGTGGGGACTTACAGAGCTCCTGGCCGGCGGGGGGGGGGGAGGGGGGGGCAACTCCACCCTGCAGATCAGAGCGCAGGGGAGGCAGGGGAGGCAGGGGGGCCTCAGACGCTCCGGTGTGTGTTCTCAGCCCTGTGAGATCTGCCCACGCTGCCCTCCTTCAGTCCACCTTAAATGCAGACATTGCTATCTTTTTTTTTTTTTTTAAGATTTATTTATTTATTATTTAAAAGGCATGGCTGCAGTGGCTGGAGCTGAGCCAATCCCAAGCCAGGGGCCAGGAGCTTCTTCTGGGTCTCCCACGTGGGTGCAGGGGCCCAAGCACTTGGGTCATCTGCTGCTGCTTCCCCAGGCCATAGCAGGGAGCTGGATAGGAAATGGAGCAGCCAGGACTGCCCATATGGGATGCTGGCACTACTGGCGGCGGCTTAGCCTGCTACGCCATAGCGCTGGGCCCTGTGCAAACATTTCTATGGCTTCCATACTCTGAGCTGTTTTCTGACTTGAGATTATGGTTTTCCCATGGCCAACTCCCTCTGATCCTTGCGGTCATTCTATTGAAATATCACCTTCTCCAGGAAGCATTCCTGGATCACCCAATCTGTGGGCCCTCTGGTTCACATCACAGACTCTGTTCTGGTCACCTCCCTTGTCATGTGCGGCCACCTATGTCTCACTGCCTTGGCTCAGCCATTGTCCATCTCTCCGGTACCCGGCTTGGACTCTGAGCTCCATGTCAATGTGGACCCCAGCATACAAGTCCGCCACTGTCTCCCCATCACTGAACACAGGGGCAAGAAATCTCTTGGGTCAAATTATAAAAATATGCAGCTTTCCAAAACTCAGCAGCCTCAAACCATTTTGGTCGTCAGTGGCTGGTGGGCCCCTCTCACGGCAGGGCGTGTCTCGCCAGGGTGTCTGGACACCTCAGGGAGGAGCTGCTATTATGAGCAGGTGTGTTCTTTGTGAGTCAGTGGCTCCAGGAAAGCAGGTGTCCTGGCCTGGGCCCAACCAGAAGCAAGACTGGAGGGAGGAGCCAAGGGTGTGCGATTTCTCGGGGTGGGGGGGGACCCCACCAGGGTATGCTAAGGAGCTGGCGCCTCTATGGGCAGCTGGAGCCCACTTGTGCGGGGAACCTCTGGCCAGGGACTGTGTAACAGCCTCCCAGTGGTCCAGCCTGAGCGGGAGGGAGCTGGGGAATTTGTCCTCGGCAGCAGAAAGTTGTCTACTGGTGCAGAGGGGAGCTGCTTGGGCCTGCGATGACCCTGGTGGGTGATGTGCACAGGGTTGGGGTGGGGGGCGCACTTGATGAGGGCCCAGCTGGTTCCAGCAGGCTGAGAGCAGTTGTGGCGCAGGTGACCCAGGGCTCAGAGGCTGTGACAGGGAGTGGTGTCCCCATCCCTGCGTCAGCCCGCCCAAGACCTGGGTGGACACAAGAGAATCTGTGAGCCCAGGAAGGTGGTTTTCTTGGGTTCACCTTCTGAGGATGAATTTTACAGTGATCCGAGCACCTGCTGTATACACTCTCTAGGCCTCTGCTTCCTGGTGTCCTCTGGGGACTGGGCGGGGAGCTGGGGACAAAGCCAGTCCCTCCTCCTGCTCCCCTGGTGCTCTCCTCACTTGGGCAGCAGCTGAGCAGCCTGGCTCTGTGGGGCTGCTGCTTCCTCCCGGGGCTCTAAATGATTAATAATTGCACCAGTGATGAGGCCAATGTCGCTCTGCACAGCTCTTTCCATTTGTGATTGTATTGACAAATGAAAGCATGTGAGGTGCATCCCCTTGGTTCTGCCTTTTATTATTATTATTATTACTATTATTACTGTTCAAAAGGGAGAGGCAGAGGGAGCTCCTGTCTTCTGGTTCACTCCCTCAGTGCCTGCAACAGCCGGGGTTGAGCCACACTGAAGCCAGAAGCCAGCAACTCCACACGGGCCTCCCAGGTGGGCGGCAGAGACCCCAGCACTTGAGCCATCACCTGCTGCCTCCCAGGGTGCGCAGTAGCAAGAAACTGGAATCCGGGCAGAACTGGGACTCGAACCCAGGCCCTCTGACGTGTCTATGCCAGGCAGCGACTTGACCGCCTGGGTTCCCTTTGATTGACGTGGCAGCTTGGAGCGGTGGAGATGACCGTCTCTGGGGGTGTGGGTTTGGAAGGTTCTACAGAGGGACAGAGGCAGGGCGAGGAGCCCGGGGCTCCCGGCTGATCTTAGTAACCGGTGATTACGCCGGGCAAAGTGAGGGTCTGGGAGAACCGCAGGCAGCTGGTGTTTATCCGACCCGAGGAGACGTTGCAGCGTCTTCTGTCACAGGGCCAGGGACGCTCGCATTCCCGGGGGCTCTTCCGAGAGCGGATGGCAGGGCCGGAGGTCCCCCTGGAGGTCTCTCTGAGGACTCGCGGACATTCGAGAGCTTCCTTGCCGGTGGCAGAACAGCAGGGATGCTTTGATCCGGTCCTTGTGTGTCTCTTACAGAGATCTAAGTTAAGGGTTTGGGTGCGGGGGAGACTGGACCCTCCCCGACGTGAGCATCGCGACATTTTGCTTTGCCTCGTGGCTGGGCTCCTGGCGTGGCATCCTGAGTTCCTCACTGGGATATCACTCATGTGAGACTTGTACAAGAGGACTTTATTAATGTTTTTAAAGATTTATTTATTTATTTATTTGAAAGATTTACAGAGAGGCAGAGGCAGAGAGAGACAAAGAAGTCTTCCGTTCACTGTTTCACTCCCCAAATGGCTACAGTGGCCGGAGCTGAGCCGATCCAAAGCCAGGAGCCAGGAGCTTCCTCAGGGTCTCCCACATGGGTGCAGGGGCCTGAGGACTTGGGCCATCCTCCACTGCTTTCCCAGGCCATAGCAGAGAGCTGGATCGGAAGTGGAGCAGCCGAGACTCGAACTGGCGCCCATTTGGGATGCCAGCACTTCGCGTGGTGACTTTATTCCCTATACCGCTTTTAAAAGAGAACTTTCTAAAGAGAAGTTTAGGGGCTGGTGCTGTGGCGTAGTGGGTTAAGCTGCAGCCTGCAGTGCCAGCATCCCCTGTGAGTGCTGGTTTGAGTCCTGGCTGCTCCACTTCCAATCCAGCTCTCTGCTATGGCTTGGGAAAGCAGTAGAAGATGGGTCCTTGGGCTCCTGCACCCACGTGGGAGACCTGGAAGAAGTTCCTGGCTCCTGGCTTCGGGCTGGCCCAGCCTTGGCTGTTATGACCATTTGGGGAGTGAACCAGCAGATGGAAGACCTCTCTCTTTCTGTGTCTCTCCCCTCACTGTATCATTTTGCCTTTCAGATTAATAAACTAAATCATAAAAAAAGTACTGCCTGGTTTGGGAAGGCTTCATTTAGTTTTTTAAAATTACTTACTTGAAAGGCAGAACAGCAGAGAGAGGGGACAGAGATCTTTCATCCTGATTCACCGCCCCCCTCCAACGCCCACAGTGACCAGGGTTGGGACGGCCAAAGCTGGGAGCCTGGAGCTCCACCTGGGTCTCCCACGTTGGGGGCAGGGAGCCAACTCCTTGAGCCATCACCTGCTGCCTCCCAGGAAAGTCGGATCAGGAGCCGGAGTTGGGGATCAAACCCAAGGACTCTGATGGGGGAAGCAGGCTTTGCGACCCACGTCTCAACCGCTCTGCCGAACGCCCGCCCACCCTAAAACTGAACTTTGGCTTGTTTATCTGGCCAGGCGTCATCACCTGTGTAGGCGTGGACACCCTGGCTCCCATCCCTCCCTCCCTCCCTGCCCCCGCCTCCGCCCCTGAGAATGGATTTAAAACTCTTCAGTTAAGTTTTATGTTTCTCGCCCTGAAACTCTTTGTAAGAGCCAGAGCAACACGTGTGGAAGGTTTGGTTCTATTCGTTTTTACCCAGTCTCTGTACCAGCGGAACCCCAGGAGCAATCTTGGCGGGCGGTGGAGGCGGAGGCGGCCTTAAACCTTGACCTGTGTCGCTCCGCCTGGCCTGCCTAGGACCTGGAGTCGCTCTGCCGGGTCTATATATAACCCTGGCCCTGCGGATGGAGGGTTTCCTGGCGCCCCGCATGACTGTCGGACTGGGGTCTGGGAGGGGCGGGGGTGGTCACAGACGCTTTGGTGGGCTCCAGTGGAAACAGCCGCCGACGCTGTGACGCTGTGCCCGTGAGCAGTGTCTCATTGCTGGGTGTGGGGTACCCGTAAGCAGGACCCTTTGTTAACCCCAAGCCCCCAGCCTCGCCTCATGGTGTCCCCTGTGTTTAGGAAGAGGGCCCCACTCACCCTCCTGGCCGGGGAGTGACCAGCGCTTGCCTTGCATCGGGCCGGACCTGGGTTGGGGCGCCAACCCTGTGGCCCTCGTCTCCCCACGGGGAGAGGTGAGGGATTCGGGCACCAGCTCTGCCCCTTCCCCACCACGTGACTTCTCTTTCAGCCTCAGTTTCTCGCTGTCTGCTGCCCACTGCGCATTGTCCAGCAGGGTGCCCGGCCTCCTGAGCGCTGGGCACAGGGCTGGGGTGGCAGAGGCTGTGTCGAGTTCTAGTTCTCTGACAGCTGACACTCAGACTTGAGCTCAATGCCAGGACCCACCTCGTCGTACTGGATGCACTCAAGGCACAGAGGACCAACCCGGGCAAAGAGCTCCACTGGTCCACTCCATGCTGCCTCCTGTGGGGAGCAAGTCGGACTAGACTAAGTTACTGGAATTAAGACTTATTCTATGCATCTGCTCTCCCACAATATGGCGCTGGGAGAGGAGGAAACAGCTTCTACACAGCTGCCTCCAGTTCAACCAATAAACTGTAGGACCTGCTCCTGATTGGAGGAGAGCAGCGTACTCGGCGTGTGGGTAGCAGAGTTGGGATTGGTGGAAGAGGACTATAAAGGAGGAGAGAGACAACATGCACCAGGAACATCTATCTGAAGGAACACCTGAGCAGCCCCCGAGAGAGCCGGCCGGCGGTGTGCCGCTCCCCCGCGGAAGTGGGGAAAGTGGCAGGGGGAACCGCCCTTCCACGGAGGTGGAAGGGATGGTAGCCAACCCAGGAAGAACCAGCAGCAAACCCGGGGAGGGCCGAGCAGACAAAAGAACAGCGCAGGGTCCTGTGTCGTTCCTCCACGAAGACAGGGAGCAACAGCCTCCTCCAGGAAGCCCTCCCCCTTTCTCTCCCCAGCCCAGTGAAGCTCTGTATTTCTTCTGATGGCTGCTGTGACAAGTGATCCCAACTTAGTGGCTTATTTTTTTTTTTTAAGATTTATTTATTTGAAAGCCAGAATTACAGACAGAGAGAGGGAGAGACAGAGATCTTCCATCTGCTGATTTGCTCCCCAAATGGACGCAGTGGCCAGAGCTGGGCTGATCTGAAGTCAGGAGCCAGGAGCTTCTTCTGGGTCTCCCACGTGGGTGCAGGAGCCCAAGGACTTGGGCCATCTTCCACTGCTTCCCCAGGCCGTATCAGAGAGCTGGATTGGAAGTGGAGCAGCTGGGACTTGAACCAGCGCACGTATGGGATGCTGGCACTGCAGGTGGTGGCTGTACCTGCTATGCCACACCACCAGCTGCAACTTAGTGGCTTAAACAAAGGCAGTTTTTCGCTTTACAGCCCTGGAGGTAAGAAGTGTATTATGGGTTGGGGTGCATCCTTGTGTGGCTCTAGGGGATTCTAGAAGCTTCCACAGTCCTTGGCGTGTGGGCACATCACTCTGATCTCTGTTCCTGTCTGCACGGGGTTTCTGCCCGTGGTTGCAAGGAGCCTGATGGTGCTGTTGTTCTCATCCAGATCCTTTAGGATAATCTTCCGGGCTCAAGAGCCTTAACTAATGCCACCTGCAAAGTCCCCTTAAAACGTACGAGTAGGTTTGGAGAGTAAGCACTTGCCTTAGGGTTTACCTTTACCTGAAGCCAAAATTTAATATTTCAGGTTCTTGTGGTTTACTTAGATAAGAATTCTAAGCACCACCCACATGAGACGGACAATGTGGTAAAGTCGGGATTTATCTGGGAAGTGAGAGAAATACACAGGAATGCGAGAGCTTTATTAAGGAACAGTGGGATGCGTGGCTCACTTGGTTAATCCTCTGCCTGTGCCGCCAGCATCCCTATGGGTGCCGGGTTCTAGTCCCGGTCGGGGCGCCGGGTTCTGTCCCGGTTGCCCCTCTTCCAGGCCAGCTCTCTGCTGTGGCCTGGGAGGGCAGTGGAGGATGGCCCAAGTGCTTGGGCCCTGCACCCCATGGGAGACCAGGAGAAGCACCTGGCTCCTGGCTTCAGATTGGCGCAGCGCCAGCCATGGCGGCCATTTGGAGGGTGAACCAACGGGAGGAAGACCTTTCTCTCTGTCTCTCTCACTGTCTAAAACTCTACCTGTCAAATAAAAAAAATAATTAAGGAACAGTGGATCAGAAAGAGTGAACGGGGGGGTTCCATAGCAGCCTTTCAGGGACCCCCCCCCCCCTCGGGAACAAGCGGGGAGTGCCAGCCAATGCAGCCAGAGGGGGCGGGCTCAGCAGCTCCAGCTTCTTAGCCACTTCCAAAAGGGGAGTGGTTACATAGCCTGATTGACAGGCGGGTGGATACAGGTGAGATCACCTGGGGGGCAGGGGGTGTGGCCTCCAGCTGGTGGGCCTGATCCTGTCTCCCTGATTGGCCCCTTATCACTTGACGTCTTTGGGGGGAATTATTCTCTATGCTCTAAGCTCCTTTTTCCGTGGGTCTCAGCCATGATTCTGAGCCAACAGTTTGCTTCCACGGCAGCCCACGCGTGAAGACATGCCAGGAAGCGTGTTCCAAGCCCAGGTGGGGCGCTGCGTTGGGCAGAGGGCTCGGGCTCTGCAGTTGGCGGCCCCGCTGGTTTCCTGAGCGGTCAACCTGTATAAATCACTTTGGCTTCCTGAACCTTGGTTTACCCACCTGCACAATGGGCTTCATAAGAGTGTCAACCCCAGGAGCTCACTGGAGGTCTTCATGGCCACCGGCACCTGGCCCAGCATTGGTAACAACAACAGCCCACCCTGGGAGCATGACCTGCGGTGGGGGAATCCAGTGAGGCCACTTAAGTTCAAGCCCTGGTTCCCCGCTTGGGCAACCTGCTAAGCCTCCCTGGCGGTTGTCATCCGTCAGATGGGCCCAGTTCCACCCACCGCAGAGGGGGACTGAGCAGTTCCTATCATGCACCATCCGGGGCCGAGGCTGCGCGGGGTTACGGCCAATACCAGGCTTCCCAGGGCACATGATGAGGTCGAGGGACAAAGCAGCTGCACACACAGGAAACAGTGTGCTCTGCTCCCTTTCGGGCCGTCGGGGCAGCTGTGTTTCTTTTGCACGGAGATCCGGGTCCTGTGCTGGGAGACGACCTGTTGCCATGCCCGAGGCTGGCAGCGCCGGGCTCTGACAGGTTCACAGGGGCCCTGGGATGCTGAGGGAGGAGGGGGAGCAGCTGATTGCCTGCAGGGTGTGGGAAGCACAGCCATCCTCTCTGAGCCGGCCATCGCCGAGGCAGAGCCGGCCGGCAGGGATAGGGTGGCGCAGGCGCTGTGCGGTGACGTTGCTCAGTGGCCAGCACCCCGGGCTCCGCTTGCACGCTGGCGTGGGGGCGGGTGGCCCTGGTTGCATTGTAGTGTCCCCCCACCCCCACCATGTGTGCGCCTGTGCAGAAGGCAGCCTGGGATAGGTCATGGCCCAGCCTTGCCGGTCCCCAGCATCCCTCTCTCCCCTCTCCCCAGCCTGGCCACTGGGGGGCAGTTTGAGAGTGGGTGAGGGGACAGATGCCCATGAATCAATCCCTCCCTCCCTCCCTCCCTCCCTCCCTCCCTCCCTCCCTCTCTCTCCCTCCCTCCCTCTCTCTCTCTTTCTCTCTCATTTTTCCGTTAGAGAGCTATTCCTTTGGCTCTGCAAATTGTGGCCAATCCCACTTACCCTCAAAATCTCCCATCAAGCCACAGATACCCCTGCGAGGCTTTGTGTCACTTGTTTATGGACACGGGTACTCATCGCACGTTTGTGTAGAATCCTTAAGGCAGGCATGGTCGAGTGTGTCTCAGACATTTGTCTGCTTGACCAATTTCTGCTAACCTCCCTGTGTACATGAGGAAGGCTTTTGCCTGCATGTAACAAAAACCCTGACAGTGCTCCAACAAGTATGTTCGTGTCATTTGTTTTCCGTCAAGAGAAAAGCTGGAGGAGAGCAGTTCTGAGTGCGTGCAGTGGCTCAACTGTGCCCTCAAGGTCTTTTCCACGCTGTTATTCTGAAGGAGTTAGCGTGTGGTCTCTTGTCTTCAAGATGGTTCCCATGGCTCCAGGCATCACATCCTGTTCCAGGCAGGAAAAAGGAGAGGCGGTGCCGCAAGTGTCATCTGTTTGTTTATCGTCAAAGGAAGTGCCTCCCTGGAAGTCTTGCCCGTGTCCGCTTGTGTTCTGATGTATTTTGGGCTACCGTGGGTCACGCAGCCACTCCTGGCTGCAGAGGAAGCTGAGACCGAGGGCCCGTGCGGATGGCCGTGAGGAAGGCCGCGCCGAGAGCCCGCGTCTGCCGCGCTGCTCCCGCTGCCCTGCGCTTTCCTGGCGATTTCCTGCTTTGCAGGAAACAAGCAAACAAAAGCACGAGCCCTGACCAGATCCACACTGCCCTGGAACCATTGTTCCTAAGCCTTTCCGGTTTTCAAATATTAGATCAGTTTATTGAAGACGGGACCTTTTAGAAAAATCTCTGCTGTGATTAGAAAACCGATGTCGCTGGCTTTAAATAGAAAATAGCAACAAAAATCAAATACAAAGAAAATAAAGTAACGTTTCTAAATCTTATGCCACCACCACTGCTGGTCTCAACTTGAGGCTGTTCCTTACTGGATTTTTATTAATTTCCATTTTATTTTGAAAGGTAAAGAGAGAGAGAGGCAGACAGACAGACAGACATAGATCTACTGTTGCTGGTTCAGCCCCAAATGCCCATAACAAACAGGGCTGGGCCAGCCCAGAGCCACGAGCCCACAGCTCGATCCACGTCTCCCGTGTGGGTGACCGGGACCCAACCACTTGAGCCGTCCGTCACCTGCTGCCTCCCAAGGTGCACACGGGCATCGGAAGCCGAGCCGGGACTTGGACCCAGGCGGTCAGACTCGGGATGCGGGCGACTTCACCACCACTGCGCCCGAGGCAGTCTGCGCTGGGCTGCACTGGGAGATGAGCAGGTGGGGAGACGTGGTGTTAAGGTGCTGGAGGCACCACCCAAGCGCTACCCGGTGCTCCCTGCAGAACTGGAGCAGAAGCGTCCAGTGCAGGCGCCTCGCCTCGCAGCCGACCGTGCTGGGCCTTAGCGTGTCCCCATGGTAACCAGGAGCTGCCTCGTGGCCTGTCGGGGGCTGCCTGTTCGCTTCAGTGTCTCCTAAGCGAGCATCCAGTAGGGTCCCCGTGGAGGTGTCTGTGCGGGAGGAGATGGACCCAGGCGTCCTCTTCTTTCTCTCATCTCAGGTGGTTTTTGTTGTAGTTGTTGTTGTTTTCTTTTCTTTTTTTTTTTTTTTTTAAAGATTTATTTGTTTATTTGAAGGCAGAGGCAGAGTCAGAGAGAGAGACAGAGACAGAGAGAGGTCTTTCATCCGCTGGTTCACTCCCCAAATGGCCGTGATGGCCGGAGCTGTGCCGATCTCAAGCCAGGAGCCAGGAGCTTCTTCCAGGTCTCCCACATGGGTGCAGGGGCCCAAGGACTTGGGCCATCTTCCACTGCTTTCCCAGGCCATAGCCGAGAGCTGGCTAGGAAGTGGAGCAGCAGGGATTCAAACCAGTGCCTGTATGGGATGCTGGCATTGCAGGCGGCAGCTTTTCCCACTTGCCATAGCACTGGTCTGATCTCAGCGTTTTGATGAGGTGACTTGCTGAGATGGGTTGGAGTGACTTTGGCCTGGGAAATCATTGTGGGCTTCCTGGAAGAGACATTGCTTGAACTGCTCTGAAAGGAAATTGTGCTGGGGACAAAAGGTCGTCTGTGGGGAGGGAATAGGATGAGAAGGACACTCAAGAACCGGGGCGTGTTAGGGCCTGCGGTGTAGACGGGGCTAGCTCCCCTGAGAACCAGGACATGTTAGGGCCTGCGGTATAGACGGAGCTAGCTCTTGTGAGAACCAGGGCGTGTTAGGGCCTGTGGTGTAGACGGAGCTAGCTCTCGTGAGAACCAGGGCATGTTAGGGCCTGCAGTGTAGACGGAGCTAGCTCTTGTGAGAACCAGGGCGTGTTAGGGCCTGTGGTGTAGACGGAGCTAGCTCTCGTGAGAACCAGGGCATGTTAGGGCCTGCAGTGTAGACGGAGCTAGCTCTTGTGAGAACCAGGGCGTGTTAGGGCCTGCGGTGTAGACGGGGCTAGCTCCCCTGAGAACCAGGGCATGTTAGGGCCTGCAGTATAGACGGAGCTAGCTCTCGTGAGAACCAGGGCGTGTTAGGGCCTGCGGTGTAGACGGGGCTAGCTCCCCTGAGAACCAGGACATGTTAGGGCCTGCGGTATAGACGGAGCTAGCTCTTGTGAGAACCAGGGCGTGTTAGGGCCTGTGGTGTAGACGGAGCTAGCTCTTTTGAGAACCAGGGTGTGTTAGGGCCTGCGGTGTAGACGGGGCTAGCTCCTGTGAGAACTGGGGAATGTTAGAGCCTGTAGTATAGACGAGACTGGCTCCTGTGAGAACTGGGGCATGTTAGGGCCTGCTGTGTAGATGAGGCTAGCTCCTGTGAGAACCAGGGCATTTTAGGGCCTGCAGCATAGACAAGGCTAGCTCCCGTGAGAACTGGGCGTGTTAGGGCCTGTGTTAGGGCCTGTGATGTAGATGAGGCTAGCTTCCATGAAAACCAAGGGGTGTTAGGGCCTGCGGTGTAGACGGGGCTAGCTCCCCTGAGAACCAGGGTGTGTTAGGGCCTGCGGTATAGATGGAGCTAGATCCTGTGAGAACCGGGGAATATCAGAGCCTGTGGTATAGACAGAGCTGGCTCCTGTGAGAACTGGGGCGTGTTAGGGCCTGCTGTGTACACGAGGCTAGCTCCTGTGAAAACTGGAGTGTGTTAGGGCCTGTGGTGTAGACAAGACTGGCTCCTGTGAGAACCGGGGGGCGTTAGGGCCTGCGGCGTAGACGAGGCTAGCTCTTGCGAGTCGGGCCCCCCTTGCTCTGCCGTGAACAGTGGGAACTGTTGATAACTTTGGACTCGGGGGGTGACACGCTCGGACCTTCCCAGAGTTTGATCTGTGCACAAAAGGCAGCTCGGGGCCAACCGGAGCGAATTGTCCTGGACAGCATTACTATTTTTCTTTTCCTGGAATGTGTTGGCACCTGTCAGGCACCAAGAGCCCATTGGAGGTCCCCCTCTACTATCACTAAGAGCCCGATGGGGGTCCCCTCTCCCCGTCCAGCCTCGTGCTTCTGTGTGTAGCGAAGAACTGAGCTTCCAGACTGAGCTTCCTGTGCCCTGGACGTCAGTCCCAGGCCTGGGTCTTCCTTCCTGCCCTCTGTAAAGACGCCGGGCAGGACACCGCCTCCAGGCTGGCCCCAGACTCACTTATCTCGGGGAGCTGTTGGAATCGCCCTTGGAAACCTTCAAGCCAAGGTTCCAGGATCTTGCGTGCAGGGCGAGGGCCAGGGCAGGGGTCACACCTTGACTAGGTCTGCCCCTGGGGTCAGGCCGAGCACCCCGACCTCCGGGGCTGGGCGTTGAGTCAGCCTGGGAAACGCTCCCTGGGGTGTGACTCTGCACGTATCTGCCCAGCGCTTTGCCAAATGGCACACGCCCTTGGGAAAGGAACCGCGTGTGGGTGTCCCGTGCAGGGTGGACTCTTGTGTTCAGTGACTGGAAAGTTGGCCATTAAAGGTCCAGGAGTGGGGGATGGGCTGTGAGCCATCAGAAGCCGCTGTCTTCTTAGCTTGTTATAGGTATGCTCCGCATGGCTGTTAATGTGGAAGACTCTCAGGACCCCCTTGATGTGAACACAACACAATCAAGTTCCCAGACGACGTTGTGAGTGCGATGCATGTGAGCTTGGACCAGCAGCTCCTATGCACTCTGCGAAGGCCCAGGTTCAGTGCCAGGAGGGGCTCTGAGCTGGCACTGGATGATGGGATTTAAGATGAATAAAAATGCCTTTGCTCTTCTGTATTTCAACATTTTGTTGTTTGTTTACTTATGTTTTAAAGATTTATTTATTTATTTGAAAGGCAGAATTACAGAGAGGCAGAGGCAGAGAGAGAGATCTTCCATTCTCTGGTTCACTCCCCAAATGGCCACTACAGCTGGAGCTGCGCCAATCCGAAGCCAGGAGCCAGGAGCTTCTTCCGGGTCTCCCACGTGGGTGCAGAGGCCCAAGCACTTGGGCCATCTTCCACTGCTTTCCCAGGCCACAGCAGAGAGCTGGATCAGAAATGGAGCAGCCGGGACTTGAACCAGCGCCCATATGGGATGTTGGCACTGCAGGTGGTGGCTTTACCCGATACCCCACAATGCCTGCCCCTTGTTTATTTGAAAGACAAAGAAGCAGAGAGAGAGAATCTGGAACTTGGTCTGGTCTCCCACATGGAGGGCAGGGACGCAGTTACTGGAGCCATCACCCGTGTCTGGGACTCGCTCAGGCCCTCTGTCCGACTTGGGGTGTGGGCACCCTAAGCGGAGCAAAGCCCGCCCCCTGTCTGCATTCTGGAATGTTTCTGTGGTTAGCAGGCGGGATACCTGCAGAGACTCAGCCAGAATCCGGGAGAGAGCTTTAGGTGTGTCCTGGAGGAGGGTGGTGTGTCCACCAGGGAGTCATCTCTCAGGGGACTGAGTTTTGCACAGTTGGGGGCAGGGGGCAGGAGCCCGTGGCTAGGGTGGTCACAGGAACCGTTTCGGGCTTTCTGGGGCATCTGTACAACTCGTGTGTTGCTGAGACAGGGCCCTAGACAAAGGCTCCTGGAAGAAGCCACATATACACAGATGGGTGTGGCTGTGTGCCAATAAAACTTTATTTGCAAAATCAGGCAGCGGGCTGCGTTTGGCTCCTGGAGGATAGTCTGCCACCCCTTGATCAAGAGAAAAAACGAGAGAGAGGGAGAAAAAAAAAGCAGCTTGATGAAAGGTTTCAGTGAGTGGTCAGCTGTCCCAAAATAGCACAAATTGTAGGAAGGAACCGGCCAGGGGAAAATTGAAAAGGCGGATGTTTGCATAGAGGGCAGAGATAAGGGTCCTTCTCCAATCAGCGGTCCCACCTGGCCCAGGGGAGTGGGAGGCACAGTTTGGTTGTGCTTTAGGGGGAGGGGTGTAAAAGGCAAATCCATGCTTATTAAAGGCGCTGAGGGTTTATCATTGTGGGACCCAGCATTCCCCAAACCTGTTTTTAAACAATTATTTATTTGAGAGGCGCGCACTTGCGCACGCGCGTGCACACACACACACACACACACACACAGATCTTCCATCCTCTGGTTCACTCTGAAAATGCTATCAACAGCCAAGTCTGGGCCAGGCTGAAGCCAGGAGCTGGGAACTCCAACCAGGTCTCCCACATGGGTGGCAAGGACCCAGGTACTTGAACCATCACCTGCTGCCTCCCAGGGTGTGCATTAGCAGGGAGCTGGAGACATGAGTGGAACTGGGACTCAAACCCGGGTACTCTGGGGTGGGACTCAGGCATCCTAACAGCTGGAGGCCTGGAGCTTGGTGGCACTGAACACATCCACACTGTTGGGCAGCCATCACCACCAGCCATCTCTGGGACATTGGCATCTCTCCCAGGTGAACTCTGGGACTGATAGTGGTGTGGCACAGTGGGTTAAGCCGTTGCCTGGGATACCAGCATCCCATTTTGGAGTGCCAGTTTGAGTCCTGGGAGCTCCGCTTCCAATCCAGCTCCCTGCCGCATGCACCTGGAAGACAGTGGAAGATGGCCCAAATGCTTGGGCCGCTGCACCCACATGGGAGGACCTGGATGAAGCTCCTGGCTCCTGACTTCAGTCTTGCCCAGCCTTGGCCATTTGGGGAGTGAACCAGTAGATGGAAGATCTTTCTATCACTCTGCCTTTCAAACAAAGTGAGTACAGAAATGTTTAAATTAAAAAAAGAAACGCTGTGCCCATTAGACATTAACTCCACTCCCTGTTCTCAGCCCTGGGCAGTCATCATTCCATTTTCTATCTATATGGGTGTGATGACTCCAAGTATCTCCTCTAAGTGGAATCCTGCAGGCTTTGTCTTTGTGTGATGGGCTCATTCTGCTTAGCATTGTGTCCTTAGTGTGGTAGCAGGTGTCAGAATTCCCTTCTTTTTTAATATTTATTTTATTTATTTGAAAGAGTAAGAGAGAGGTAGAGCCAGAGAGAGGTCTTCCATCCGCTGGTTCACTCCCCAAATGACCACAACGGCCAGAGCTGAGATGAGCCAAAGCCAGGAGTCAGGAGCTTTTTTCCTGGTTCGTGGGCCCAAGGACTTGGGCCATCTTCTACTTTCCCAGGCCACAGCAGAGAGCTGGATTGGAAGTGGAGCAGCCGGGACTTGAACCAGTGCCCATATGGGATGCCAGCACTGCAAGCCGGGGCTTTAACCCGCTGTGCCACAGTGCCGGCCCCTCCCTCCCTTCCTTTTTTTTTTTTTTTTTTTAAGATTATTTATTTACTTTAAAGTCAGAGTTACAGAGAAGGAGAGGCAGAGAGAGAGAGAGAGAGAGAGAGAGAGAGAGAGAGAGGGAGGGGTCTTCCAAGGATTTGGGCCATCCTTTTCTACTATCCCAGGTCATAGCAGAGAGCTGGATCAGAAGTAGAGCAGCGGGGACCCGAACCGGTGGCCATATGGAATGCTGGCACTGCAGGTAGCACCTTTACCCGCTATGCCACAGCACCGGCCCCCACTCCCTTCCTTTTGAAGGCTGAGCAGTATTCCACTGTGTGGTTCTACCACGTCGTGTTTACCCACTCGCCTGTCAGTGGACGCCGGAGTGATTTCCACATCCTGGCTGTTGTGAATCAGGCTGCATTGCATGTGGGTGTGCAAACCTCTGTCTGAGTCTCTGCTTTCAGTTCTGTTGGGGAGGTATGCCCAGGGGGCAGGATTGCTGGGTTCTTCACTAGATTTTCCAAGGAACGTCCACAGTTTTTTTCCGTGGTGGCTGCCACCTTTTATTGTCACCCCAGTGACACAGCGGCAGTGACAGAGGAGGTGCCCGGGTCTCTATCTCCTTGTTTATTTCCTTCCTTCTTTTTGTTTCCTCTTTCTTTCCTTTTTCTCCCCACCCCTTCCCTCCCCCCTCCCTCACACCTCCCTTTCTCTCTCTCCCTCCCCTATAATAACCGCCCTGATGGGCGTGGTTTGCCTTTTACCTGTGCATGTCATAAAAAGCAGTGTTTCCAGTTAAGCCCGTGTGGACTTTGGAAGAAATGGGACTGGGCAGGAGGGTGGGGTCCACAGCTCCAGCCATCTGGGGACTCATGGCATCGTCGTCCAGCCCCAGTCTCCTCCTCTGTCAACCAGGGGTCTCTGCCTGCCTCTCCTCGGGTGCCTATACTGGCCAACCATTCGGCACAGAGCCTGGCCCACCGTGCCTGCTGCATGAATGGCAGGTGTTTCCACTCCGCCCCATGAGTCCCGGGAGGGGGCCAGGCCCTTAGTGCCTGCCCAGGGCGGCCTGAACTGGTGGGGGCGAATGCAGCTCAGAGGGAAACCTCTGGTGTGGAGAATTCCCAAAGAAATTGGTGTGCATAAACCCGGTTTCTGGGAATCCAAAGCGATTTAAAAATGTACCCACAAAGCCGGCGCCGCGGCTCAATAGGCTAATCCTCCACCTGTGGCGCCAGCACCCCAGGTTCTAGTCCCGGTCGGGGCGCCGGATTCTGTCCCAGTTGCTCCTCTTCCAGGCCAGCTCTCTGCTGTGGCCCAGGAGGGCAGTGGAGGATGGCCCAAGTCCTTGGGCCCTGCACCCCGTGGGAGACCAGGAGGAAGCACCTGGCTCCTGGCTTCGGATCAGCGCAGCATGCAGGCTGCAGCGCACCGGCCGCAGCGGCTTTTGGGGGGTGAGCTAATGGAAAAAGGAAGACCTTTCTCTCTCTCTCTCTGTCTACTCTGCCTGTCAAAAAAAAAAAAAAAAAAAAAAAGTACCCACAGCTCTACCCCAGCACTGGTCGCGCCTTTGGTTTTCTCCACTCCTCCGTGTCCTCTCAGAGACCCAGTCCTGTGTCCTTGTCACAGTACAGAAGTCATCCCACCTGCCCCTCCCCCGCCCCCGGAAGCACTCACTTCCTACCTCACTGCCGACCCCTGCCCTCATTTCCAGCCTGGGGCCTGGGGCTGACACATTGTCCTTTTAAAGATTACTTTTCCTTTTATTTGAAAGGCACAGTTACAGAGATTGAGGGAGAGACCAGAAAGGAGGGAGGGAGGGAGGGTACTGAGAGAGAGAGAGAGAGATCTTCTATCCACTGGTTCATTTCCCCAAATGGCTGAAGCCAGGAGCCAGGAACGCCATCATGGTCTCCCACCTAGGTGGCAGGGGTCCCAGGGACTTGGGCCATCATCGGCTGCCTTCCCAGGTGCATTAGCAGGGAGCTGGATCAGAGGCAGAGCAGCTGGGACTCACAGAGCCGCTCTGATAGGGGATGCTGGCGCTGTAGGAGGCAGCTTCGCCTGGGGGCCCCACTGCTCCACCCCTGGCCGAGATACTCTCCTGCAATGAGTTCACCTTGTTTCTGAGTTTTTGTATTGTGGACGTGGTGTCTGTCTTTTCTGATCCCAAGCACAGGACTTGGTGGTGGGGGTGGGGGCACAATTTTGGTGCTGGGGCATTGGAGGTCTGGATCCCGTCCCCCTTCCCCACCCCGGCCATGCACTGCTGTACTTGTGACATCTTCAGATGACTTAGGGATGCAGGTTATTTCACACAGGGGAGTGTCAGCAGGGTGGATTCCCGCGACTTTATAGACAACTCGGTAGCTACTGCCCAGAGCACCCTGCAGTGGACACCTCTATGTGTGACTTTTCTTTTAGCTTACTTCCATAATGTAAGATATTAGAAGTGGGATTACTGAGTTGAAAATAAATCTTTTTTTTTTGGGTGGGGGAGGGGGGTGAAAATGCCTGGTATGGAGTCGGGAGCCCTGGCCCTACGGCTCTGCTCCTCACTGGCAACGCGGCCCAGGACCGGCGGAATCTGAGCCGCGTTTCCCCATCTGTACAATGTGGGGATGATTTGAACGGCACAGGTTGTCCAGAGGCTTGAAGACGGGAGGCAGAAAAGGCGCAGAATTGTTTGGGATGCTGCCTGCCTCTTGATGGGGTTTCGAAAATCTGAGTTGAAAATCGATCTGGGAGGGGCTGGCGCTGTGGCCTAGTGGGTTAAGCCACAGTCTGCTATTCCGGCATCCTGTATGGACACCGGTTAAAAGTCTTGACTGCTCCATTTCCAGTGCAGCTCCCTGCTAATGTGCCTGGCAAAGCACAGGAGATGGCCAAGTGTTTGGGCCCCTGCACCCACAGAGGTGACCGGATGAAGCTCCTGGCTTTGGACTAGACCAGCTCCAGCCATTGTGGCCCTTTGGGGAATGAACCAGGGGATAGAAAATCTCTGTCTTTATATCTTCCTCTCTCTCTCTCTCTCTCTAACTCTGCATTTCAAATAAATAAATATTAAAAAAAGAACCAACGAAAATGAATCCGTGGTACTAACACAGTGGTGCAGCGGGTAAAGCCAGCACCTGTGATGCTGCCATCCCATATGGGCGCCGGTTCGAGTCCCAACTGTTCCACTTCTGATCCAGCTCCCTGCTAATGAGCTTGGGAAAGCAGAGGAGGGTGGCCCAAGTGCTTGGGACCCTGCTCCCACATAGGAGACCTGGAAGAAGTTCCTGGCTCTCGGCTTTGGACCAGCCCAGCTCCAGCCATTGTGGCCATTTGGGGAGTAAACCAGCGAATGGAAGTTCTAACTCTCTGTAACTCTGCCTTTCAAATAAATAAATAAGTCTTTTTTAAAAAAAGAAAGAAAAAAATGAATTTGGTTGAATTGCTTTTCAGAAAAAAAAAACTTTTTTTTTTTTTATTTTGAGAGGCAGAGAGAGAGTGAGCGTGAGCGCTCCCATCCTCTGGTTCACCCCCCAAATGCTGACAACAGCCTGGGCTGGGTCAGGCAGAAGCGAGGGGCTGGGAAGTCAGTCCAGGTCTCCCACAGGGGACCCAGCTACTGGAGCCATCGCCTGCTGCCTCCTACGATTCACATTAGCAGGACACTGGAAACAGGGCTGGAGCTGGAACCCCAACCCTGGCACTCAGACGTGGGGTGTGGGCATCCCAAGAGGCGCCTCAACTGCCAGGCCCAACGCTTTTCTCACTTACAAGGTCTCTGGGAGCAGATGGGCGTGTCCATTCCCCCCACCCATACCTGCAGAAGTTCTGTTTCCTTCTCTCAAGTACTTGCCCATCCCCGTGTCCTGCTGCAGGGACACAGCCGTCTACGGGCCCCAGGAGCCTTGTGGAGGAGACGGGGGCAGTCACCATGGAGCCCATCCGTCCTGGGCTGGGGACAAGAACAGGGCTGAGATACCCGAGCTCCTCACTCAGCCCTGGCGTATCAGGGATGCTTTCCTGGAGGAGGTGGCGTTGCGGTGGTAGGAACTGAGGGATGAAGAGAGATTAGCCAGCCAGAGAGGAAGAGGCAGTGCAGAGGGGTGGAGGAGAAGGGCAGAGTGCACCCTGTGATGTCGCCGTGGTTCATTGTGCTGGTAGTATGTGTGAGACGGACGGGTGGGGCGACGGCCATCACTGGGCTGACGCTGGAGGAAGAGGAACTGGATCCTGCCTGGCTTCAGGGAAGGGCTGATCTTGCTGCACAGGGCAGTGGGGAGCTGTGTGTGGGCTTTGAGCTGGGGGAGCGCCAGCCTGGTGCTTGCATTTGGAGAACCACCGAGCTTGCTGCTACAACAGGGGCAGGAGGCCCAGCCCAGCCAGACTGATCAGCAAGAAGGCAGATTTTAAATGTCCCTTCTCAGGGCAGCCTATCTCTAGTCCCCTCCCCTATTGTCATTTATCTCACATTCTACGTACTTAGTCCGGGACATATAAGGTGCTTGCTCGCTGTGCATTGGAATGAATGAATGAATGAATGAATGAGCGAGCGAGGGCTGCAGGTCAGCGGGGAGGTGAGAGGGTGACGTGTCGGTGGGGCCCTGTCCATCTGGGGCATGTACACCGGGGTGGACACCAGCCCGCACTTTGCCCATCCGTGCCTGGCTGTCGGCGCGATGCCCCCCACAGGATGGATTTGCCGATCTGGGGGCTGGGGCCACGTTGCGGAAGGCGCTGGAAGGTGTCGGGACCCGCCCACGCCGCTCAGCAGATTGCAGCTTTCCCAGGAAGTGGCAGCCAGGGACGGCTGAGTGAATGGCTGGTGAGCGCCCAGCCCCGAGTTAAGGGTGTAATTATGAGAGATCGTCAGCAGCTGTTAGCATGAATCAACGCCTCTGAATCTGAGAGGGAAGCTGCCAGGCTGTGGGGTGGTGAATGGAAGCGCTTCCCTGGCCTTGCCCGTGTGGGTCTCTTGGACTCACTGGGAGCCTGCGGACTCCGTGGGCTGCGTCCCCGTCCCTGCGCGCACTCGGAGCCTGGCGTCTCGTGGGGCGGTGGTGAGAGGCTGTCAGGCGGCTGGGAGAACGAGTGCGTTCCTCCCGCATCCCTGCACCTGTTGTTCTTAGCGGCTCCCTTTCCAGGCAAGCGATTTTCTCCGCATGAATCTGCAGGAAATGAGGATTGCAAGCTCTGGGGATCAGTTAGGGGAGACCAAGCCTGTGCACCTGGCAGAGAAATACCCATGGCTGCGCCTACTGCTTGTGGCCAGGCTGACGTCCCCCTGTCCTGGTCCACCACAGCCTCCCGAGCTCCCAGACAGACGCCTTCCTCCCGTCTGTGCCCCAGGCCCACGCCCATGATGTATATGTGTCTATACAACCAGAGCCGGTTCTGACTCGGTTTCCCCTCGCTCTTCGGGGAGCTCCCCCATGACCTGACTTTGGCCGTGGTGCTCAGCCGACGCTTTTAACGAGAGTGAGTGAGACCACCCCAGGAATAAGTAGCAGCCAGCTTCTGTGTGAGTGGGCTTCCGGAATGCTTTGGACGAGACTCATCCCTTAAAGCAAGCATAACATATGGGCTCCATTTAAAGTCAGGTTGGAAAGCATTTACTGAAAGCAGGTTCCGTGTCTTTTACAACAGGTGCAATGGAAACCTGAGAATCATGGGTTTCCACGGTTGGGGAGGTTTTGAAAATCTTACCTAGGCGTATTCTGCAGTCGTTTGATTGACTTGTAGATTCATTCATTGATCCATCTGTGGGACTTGTGTGGAGCAGGCATTTGCTTGGTGTTTGGGACAGAACCCTGAGAAGTGGTGCAGGTGATGACAGAGCCTGGGGGCGCTGTCCCATGTCACAGCGGTGGGCTGGAGACTTCCTCCCACCTTTCCCCTTTGCCTTCTCTGCAGCACGGGCACCCGGGCGGGTTTACCAACCCCGCAAGGGGCAACGATGTTCCAGTGTTTGCGTCCCATTGCCTCTGATGCAGCCACGTTTGCCCTTGGGGACTTCTTTGCCAGGCAAAGCCATGCAGAGCTGTGTTCATTCCACACTGGGGCAGATGAGCTGGCACGGACTGTGCGAGGTGGATGTGGGCATAGCAGGTGGCCCGTCCTAGGGGATGGAGCAAGGAGCAAGCCCATGGGCCCAGGGCAGCTGACCAGGGGCCTCTGGGTGGGGGTTGGGAGCTGAACTCACAGCTGAGAGCTTTCACAGCCTTGGGGTCTGTCACCCAGGAGCCCTAGCCACAGCCAGAGTCACTCATGTCCCAGCTCCTGTAGTGTCATTGGTCACATTTTTCTGAACACCGATCGTAGATCCAGCCCTATTTAAGCACACGCCTATGTAAGGCTGTGAAATTGAAAAGCAGAAAGGAGCGTGAGTTGCAGAAACCGAAGGAGATGCCAGCGGCTGTGCTGGGAGCGCCACAGCTCCCTGCCGTCTGTGCACAAGGTGCGGGCACTCGGGACCCAGGCTGTCGCCTTGTGTTTCCCCAGACCTCGGAAACGTGGGCTTCCCTTCCACGGCTCGCGTCTGCCCAGGACGTGTACGGACGGCCTCCTTGGTGATGAGATGTGACGGTGACACCCTTGGCCTTCCCTGGCAGTCTCTGCTCCCTGCCCAGGACCTGCCGGCTTGGGTAAGTGGGGTGGTTGCTCGCCTGGGCTCAGGGGCTGGCATGAGTGGGGTTGGAGGGTGCCTGTGGGTTCCTGTCCTCCTAATCCTGTCCTTGTCCTGTGTCCTGGAGCAAGGGTTCAAGAGGTCCTAGGGGCTGATTTTAGGGGTGACCCTGGGGACCTCAGGGGCCTGCCTGGGGGTGTCTCTGCAGGTGAATTCTCCAAGTCTGTCCCTTCATTCCGCTTCTCTCCATGTCTAGACAGCGTTCTCGGGTTTGGAAGATGGAATCTGTTAGCTCCACTGAGCGTGTAAGGAAGAGAAAAATATCAAAGTCTGTCTGCCTTTCTTTGCCAGGGGCTGCTGGGTGCGTCAGGGCCTGGGGGGCTGAGCAGAGAGCCCCCACGGAGGGAAGCAGGAGGCGTGTGTTTAACGAAAATACCTTCGACTTTTTTAGTTCATGGAGAGGGAGCTGGCAGGGGGGCAGTTTTGCAGGGAGAGAAGACGCAGGCATGAAGGGGAGGGGTGTGGATCCCAGGGACTCGTCTGGCACTCCCGGGTCCAGAAAGAAACAAGAGATTTTGAAAAATGCAGGCGGAACTGGTCAGGAGCCTTAGGCCAGGCTGGTGCTGTGTGAGGTTGAGCCAATCAGGTGACCTCTCGGGGTCACCTCCACAGGGGAGGTGAGGCTCACTTAGCCTCTCCGGGGGCTTATTCGGCGGGGGCTGATGAGAGCAGAGGGCTCTTGCCGGGAGGGAACTGGTATCCTGGCCGGTGAACCAGGAGCTGTGCCCTGGGCCGCCGCAGCACGTGGCGTGGGGTAGCCACCTCCCCCAGAGTGTGAGGAGGAGGCATTGAAGTGCACAGAGCTCTTGGCATACCGGGAGAGCGCGCACTTGGAACGAGCGCCTGTTAGCTGGGACTCGTCAAGAACACAAAGGCAGCCAATGAGACAGCACAGTGAAGAACCCAGGGTCAGCGGACATCAGACGCGGGCAGAGCAAGAGACATAGGGATGGTTCTTCTTTATCATTTTTTTTAAAAAAACAGGCAGACAGAGAGGGAGAAAGAAAGAGAGAAAGAGAGAGAGAGATCTTCCATCCGCTGGTTCACTCCCCAAGTGGCTTCAATGGCCGGAGCTGGGACGATCTGAAGCCAGGAGCCAGGAGCCAGGAGCTTCTTCTAGGTCTCCCATGCAGGTGCAGGGGCCCAAGCACTTGGGCTATCCTCCACTGCCCTCCCGGGCCACAACAGCAAGCCAGCCTGGAAGAGGGGCAACCAGGACAGAATCCGGCGCCCTGACCGGGACTAGAACCCGGTGTGCCGGTGCCGCAGGCGGGGGATTAGCCTAGTGAGCCACGGCGCCGGCCAGGAGTGGGCTTTAGTCCACACTCCTTGCCCAGAGCTCTGAGGGCCGGACAGCCTGGCCCAGGCTTCCCCGGGGGGGGGGCAGATCAGTGGAGGACTAGCTGGGTCCAGAAGCCGGGGCCCAAGTCCCTCGGTTCCCTCCCACCCAAATGGTCTCTGAATTTGCTTCTTATTTTTTAGCTGTTGCTCCTCCATCTCCGATGTCCTTAATCCCCATGGAGCCACAACTGTAACCATGGCAACGCGGGTCGAGGTCAGCTCCATCGCGTCCCTAACGGCGATGCCGGGCCTCGGTGACATTGGCAAGGAGGAGACCCTGAAGCGGGCCTACTTCCGCCAGGCTGCTGACCCCCTGGGGGCTCCCACGGCCCGGATCTTGGAGGGGAAAGGCAGCCTGAGCAGCCCAGGGCCCCTGTTCCCTCTGCCGAGACTCGCCCCCAAGCCCTTCTCCAAGGAGCAAGCCCCGGATGTGAAGCCCCCTGCCCCCTCTCTGTGGCCTGGCCCACCCAGGCAGGCCTCGTCCGAGGAGGGGGCTGCAAAGGACCTGGACAGGAGGGTGCCGAGTCAGGGGGGGCAGGAGGCAGGCGGCGGGGGAGGCCTGCAGAGGAGCCCGGCTGTGCTCAGCAAGGCCCCATTCCTGTGGCCCAGCCCCTCCGCCATGACTCTCTTTGAAAGCACCCAGAGGAAAGGGAAGGGGGTCGGCCATGGGCCCCAGGAGCCCCCCTCTGGCTCCCGGCCTGAGGTGGCCGCCAAGCCCGCTGTGCCCGCCCGCAAGCCCACGGCGCCCCTTCCTCGGCCAGCCTCCATCCCGCAGGACACAAAGCCACCTGCGGCCCCAGAGGCAATCAGCCCAGACCAGCCTCGCCCCGCGGCCAGCAGCTTGGAGGGTGCGGCCAGCCCCGCTCCAGAGCCCAGACCTCGCCTCAAGCGCAGGCCTGTGTCCGCCATCTTCATGGAGGCCCTTCAGCCCCAGAAGCCAGGCCCGAGCGGGCTGGCTGGGGTGGGGAAAGCACCCCCCACCCCGCCCGAGAAGACCTGGGAGAGGAGGCCCAGGCCCCTGTCT
This sequence comes from Oryctolagus cuniculus, assembly GCF_964237555.1. Classification (NCBI taxonomy): domain Eukaryota; kingdom Metazoa; phylum Chordata; class Mammalia; order Lagomorpha; family Leporidae; genus Oryctolagus; species Oryctolagus cuniculus. The sequence continues at coordinate 19,215,522 of NC_091452.1, forward strand.
GTGGACCTCACAGCCAGGTTCGAGAGCAGAGAGGCCTTGCTGAGGAAGGCGGCCGAGGAGGGACATGGGGGCCCGGTGGGCTCCAACGCCGAGCATCGGGGGCCAGAGAGGCCCAACCCAGGCAGCCCCAGAAGCCCGGGGGGCTCGGCCGGGGTGGTCCCCAGGAATGAGCAGCGCCCTTGGGAAGAGAAAGCCAGGCCGGACGGCGAGGAGCCAGAGAAGGCGCCCCCCTCCCCTTTGCCCAGGCCGGGCAAAGGCCCAGACCTTGCCGAGCTCAAGAGCAGAGGCGCTGATGGGGAGAGCGTGGACCGGTGCAGCGTGGCTGGGGCAGCGTGGACCGCCAGGGGCTCCGTCAGGAAGCGCCTCAGTCTGTTTGGGGAGGAGAGCACCTCGGCTGTAGCAGCAGGGCCCGAATCCCCCCTGGCCACTCCCGAGCCCCCATCACCAGCGCCAGAGCCCGAGAAAGGGGGCCTGAGCGTCCAGGAGCGGATCAAGGGCTGGGCTGCTGAGAGCACCGAGGCGAAGCCGGAGATCAGGAGGAGGACGTTCCAGGCGCGGCCGCTGTCGGCGGATTTGACCAAACTGTAAGTGGGCGCATCCTACAGGCCTCATCCCCACCCCCACCCCCGCCTCAGTGGCCCCACCAGATACCCCGCGGGAAAGAGCACTGCTGGGCGCCAGGCCGCGTGCCGGGCTCCTTGCTCCCCCATCTCTGTGCACCCCCAGCCCCGAGAGGAGCGGGGGTTTTCCCATTTCTCAGATGAGGAAGCCGAGGTGTGGAGCGGGCCTCGGAACTCAGTTCCCGGACTCCTTTTCAGCTTTTCCTCTGCGGTGTGAGGACAGTAGGGGGCGCTGTCCCCATCTCACAGGTGGGGGTTGGAAAGGTGTAGGTGTAGGGAGGACTGGAAGCTGGGAGCCGGGTGCAGCGCCAGCTCGGCTAAGCCCTCCTTCCCTCAAGTCAGAGGACGCTAAAGGTTGGGCCTAAGCCTCCGAGTGTGGCCTGGAAGATGGAGTCAGGACAGCGTGGTGGGCCATGTCCGGTCACTGAGCCTCGGGGTCTCTGACTTGTACGATGGATATGAGGGCAGGTGATTGGCATTGTGGATAAGAGGCCACGTCCCATACTGGAGTGCCCGGGTTCCAGGACCGGGGTTGCTTCTGACCGGTGCAAGCCCTGGGAGGCCTCAGGTGACGGCTCAGGTGGCTGGGTCCCTGCCACCCACGTGGGAGACCTGGGCTGAGTTGTTGGCTTGTGGCTTCAGCCTGGCCCAACCCTTGTTGCAGGCAACTGGGGAGTAGACCCGTGGGTGGGAGATCTCTGTCTCTCAGATAAATAAAATTTGTTTTTAAAAAGTGAAATGGAAATAATGCTACGGCTTTCCTTAAAGCAGTGAGATAAAGACTCAGATGGAAAATACAGAATTGCCTTGCCCATGGGAGGTCCTCGGTGCACGGTGGCTCCCAGGGAGATGACGGATCTGGTCTGACGTCTCTGGCTTCACGTTTACCCTCAGGGGCCACCAGAGGGAGATGCCACCAGCCATGATCTGCTGGCATGTTAATGACATGCATGGTACCAGCATACTTCGTCTGGGGTGGAGCTTCCGGGGCAGAATCTCCGGGCAGACGGCCCTTGGAGGCCTGGGAACCAGGGTAGCTAGCCGGGCCAGAGTTGACTCTGAGCGACATGCGACAGTCACCTGGGAAAAATATCCGTGTCTGGGCCCCACCCCCAGAGGAGCTGATTCAGCTGGTGTGGGGAGGGGATTCTATTTTGAGAGGTTTTTAAAAGCTTCCAAAATGATTCTCACGTACAGCCAGGAGGCCTGAACAACCCTGAGTTAAGACAACAGAGCGAGGGGCATTTGGGCCGAAGCCTTATAAGCTGCCTCTCACCGCGTCCTTAAAGTGCCTTCGACAGACAGGGAAACGGAAGCTCCATAGTTAGACACGGGCTTGTGGCCCCAGGCCCCCCCCGGGGGGGCAGCCCCTACATTGCCAGGTGTGATCAAAGTCAAGTGCTTCCAGCTGTCTGCTCCTCCCTCTCCTTCCAAACCCTCTAAGCGCTTGTACCTGCTGCACTCTGCGGGCGTGGGAAGATTCCAGCTCCACTCCCTCTTCCCCTTTACAAGTGGGGAAACTGAGGCCCAGGGGGCCAGGGACAGACCCGAGCCCCTACACATTCTGTGACTCCCCCTACCCCTCCCCGTGTCCTCTGAGACCTGTGGCCAACCCTGATGTGGCTGCTGTGAGCCTGGGGTTGCTAACGGCAACCACGGCTGATCCCTGCCAGGACATCTCCACTCTTCCTTAAACGCCCTCCTGGGGCTGTTAGGGCCTTGGGTGGCCTCAGCTGCCCTATGAAAGAGGTGGGGAAGGTGTTCATTATCTCCGTTTTATAGATGAAGGAACAGGGGCTCAGGAGAGTCACAAGCCGACCCAAGCGTGGGCAGGGAGGAGCTGGGAGAGCTGGACCAGCTCCAGGCCCGTCCACCCCAGGATGCTGCCTTTAAGGTGTGCCCCCTCCCCCCCCCGCTGGGCCCCCTCCTTTTGACAAATGGGCAGTGTGGCTCTGACAGTGTCAGGGCTGCCTCACCGAGTGTGGGCTCCGGGGGAGGCACAGGTTCTGGCTCCCTACTAAGAATCACTTGGGTTTCTGCACCAGGTTTTCAAGTTCAGCTTCAAGACACGAGGTCAAATATGAGAAGAGTTCTGAACCGAGCGGGGAGCTTCCGAAGGAACGGAGAGAGAAGGTGAGGAGTCGCTGTGTTGGGTGCATCTTGGCTTCGGGGGTGGGGGTGGGGGTGGGGCGGTTGTATTTCCTGGAAAATGAGCTCCTAGAGTCTGCTGGGCCCAGGCAGAGGGGATCAGAACCGAGTCAGGAGCAGAGAAATGTTTTTTTTCACTCTCATTTAGGACTTTTAGAATGTCTTCTGGCCATGATGATGTCTCTCCTGGCGCCACTCTGGATGTTAAGTGCTGTTTACACATGTGATGGTCTGGTGTTTAAAGATGTATTTACCTGAAACGCAGAGTGTGAGGGAGATCTTCCATTTGCTGGTTTACTCCCTTAAAGCCTGCAACAGCCAGGGCTGACCCAGAAACCACAAACTCCACCTGGGACTCTCAGCTGGGTGAAAAGAACCTAAGCACTTGGGCCGTTGTCTGCTGCCTTCTCAGGCGCATTAGCAGGGAGCTGGATTAGAAGCAGAGTCAAACTGACGCTCCGCCGTGGGGTACTGGCGTCACGAGTGGTGGCTTAACTCTCTGCGACCCAACGCCAGACCCCTTCTCTGTGGATTTGCCTGTGCTGGATACTCTGCGTAAATGGAGACGTACAGCATGGAGCCTGTCATGACTGGTTGCTGCTGATTGTTCCTTTTTTTTTTTTTTTGACAGGTAGAGTTATATAGACAGTGAGAGAGAGAGAGACAGAGAGAAAGGTCTTCCTTCCATTGGTTCACTATGGCTGGCACTGCGCTGATCTGAAGCCAGGAGCCAGGTGCTTATTCCTGGTCTCCCATGTGGGTGCAGGAGCCCAAGGACTTGGGCCATCCTCCACTGCCTTCCCAGGCCACAGCAGAGGGCTGGACTGGAAGAGGAGCAACTGGGACTAGAACCCGGTGCCCATATGGGATGCTGGCGCTGCAGGCGGAGGATTAACCTAGTGAGCCATGGCGCCGGCCCTGCTTGTTCCTTTTTTTAAAGATTTATTTATTTGAAAGGTAAAGTGGCAGAGAGAGGGCAAGATCTCCCGTCCTCTGATCGACTCCCCAGATGTCCGCAACAGTCAAGGCTGGGCCAAGCTGAAGCCAGGAGCTGAGAACCCCATCCTGGTCTCCCGTTTGGGTAGCAGGACCCACATGCCTGGGCTGTCATCCACTGCCTTCCCTAGCACATCAGCAGGGAGCTGGATCGGGAGCAGAGCTGCCAGGGCTCGAACCAGGCACTCTGACATGGACTGAGTGTGGCGAGCCGCAGCTTCACCTACAGTGCCTGCCCCAGTGACGATCTGACTTCTTTTCTTTAGCAAAACATCTTCAAGGTACATCCACGTGACAGCATGAATCAGCATTTCATTCCTTTTCACTGCTGAATAATGTTCTATTGTTTACATGAATCATATTTTGTTTTAAAGATGTATTTATTTATTTGAAAGTCAGAGTCACAAAGAGAGAAGGAGAGGCAGAGAGAGAGAGAGAGAGAGGTCTTTCATTCTCTGGTTTACTCCCCAAATGGCCACAACAGCCGGAGCTGCGCCAATCTGAAGCCAGGAGTCAGGAGCTTCTTCTGGGTCTCCCGCATGGGTGCAGGGATCCAAGGACTTGGGCCATCTTCCACTGCTTTCCCAGGCCACAGCAGAGAGCTGGATTGGAAGTGGAGCAGCCAGGATTTGAACTGGCACACATATGGGATGCCGGCACTGCAGGCAGCAGCTTTTCCCACTATACCACAGCACCAGCCCCAAGATGTATCACATTTTATCTGTTCATCAATGGATAAACATCTTGTCCCTGCTTTTCGTGATTGTCAGTCACACTGCTAGGTCTTTTGTGTTCTCCAGCAGTGGGATTGGTAGGTGACGAGGTAACTCCATGTTTAAACTGCTGATGTGGACATTTCTAACAGAGAAAGACTACTAAGTAATACGAGTGTATTACAGAAGTCGGACAGAGCCGGAGTGTGTAAGATTACAGGAAGGTGGTCTCCTTCTCACCCTCCGTTCTTTCCCCGCCGTGGGAGTTGTAGCTTTTCTTCAGGCTGCTGATCTGCGTGTGTGCACGCACGCGCACACACACACGCACACACATGCACACTCGTGTTACACTTGTCTCATACGTTTCCTGTTCTGAGGGGCTGCTGCTTGTGGCTGTGGTGTGCTGTATCAGAGCACCAGTCTGCGTCCCAGCTGTTCTGATTCCAATCCTGCTCCTTGCTGATGTGCCGGGGAAGGCAGCAGAAGATGGCCCAAGTCCTTGGGTCCCCGCCAACCACTGGGAGACCCGGATGGAGCTTTCTGCTCCTGGCTTCAGCCTGTTGCAGCTTTGGTTGTTGGAACCATTTGGGGAATGAACCAGCGGACAAAAGATCTCCCTTTCTCTCCCCCTCTTTCTCTGTTGCTCTGCCTTTTAAATAATTAAGTAAGTAAATCTTTAAAAAAAAAATCCAGTTCTGCAATCTGTTCTCCCTACAAGTCAATGCTGTTTTGTAAATGTCCTTGGATGACATTGAGAGCCGCCACCTTCTGCAGATACAAACACGTGTGGAATAGTATTCTGTTGTGTGGCTATAATGAGTTTGATTTATCCAGTGCCCTTCAGATGGGCATTTAGGGCCAGCGCCGTGGCTCACTTGGCTAATCCTCTGCCTGTGGCACTGGCATCCCATATGGGCGCCTGGTTCTAGTCCCGGTTGCTCCTCTTCCAGTCCAGCTCTCTGCTATGGCCTGGGAAGGCAGTGGAGGATGGCCCAAGTGCTTGGGTACAGCCTGGGAGACCAGGAAGAAGCACCTGGCTCCTGGCTTTGGATCGGTGCAGTGCCGGCCATTTGGGGGATGAACCAACAGAAAGAAGACCTTTCTCTCTGTCTCTCTCTCTCTCACTGTTTATCTGTCAAAAAAAAAAATGGGCATTTAGGTTATGTCTGTGCCTTTTTGTTTTTGTTTAAAGTTTTATTTATTTTGAAAGAGAGGGAGAAACAGATCTTCCACTCTCTGGCTTACTCCCCAGGTAATCACAATGGCCAAGAATGGGCCAGGCTGAAGCCAGAACCTTTATCAGAGTCTCCCACGTGGGTGCAGGGGCCCAAACACTTGGGCCATCCTCCACTGCTTTTCCCAGGCCATTAGCAGGGAACTGGATCAGAAGTGGAGCAGCCAGCACGTGAAACAGTACCCACGTGGGATGCCAGCATCCCGGGCTCCGGCTTTCCCTGCTACACCACAACACCGGCCCCTATTTCTGCTCCCTTTTGGTTTCATGAACAGTGCTGCCCAAACTGTCTCGTTCATGTTGCTTTGTACATGTGGGCAAAGAAAGTCCTGGGAAAAAAGAAATCTTTTATTTTAACTAATTTTATTAATTTGAGAGAGACGGAGAGATGTGTCCCATCCACTGGTTCACTCAACAAATACCCACCACACCCAGAGCAGGGCTAGGCTGAACCAGGAGCTCGGAACTCACAGGGGCAGCAGGGACCCAAGTACTTGAGCCGTCACCTGCTGCCGCCAGGGGGCGCATTGGCAGGGAGCTGGAATTGGAGGCGGAGCCGGGTATGGCACCCCAGCACTCTGACAGGCGATGCAGGCATCTCAGGCAGCCCCTGACCGCTGGGACCAGGCAATTTCCCTAAAGGAGTCTTAAATCCGCAGTAGGTGTGCCTGCCCTGTTGCCCAGGGGGCACTTGGGTCCATTGCCCCCCATGCTTGCCCACCCTGGACCTCTGCAGTCTGCACCGTGTTCCAGTGTCTTGTCCTGCCAGTGATGAGACCAGCCTTTTCAGTTGCCTCACTTCTTCCTCCTCGGTTTGAATCCTTTAACGTGGGATCGTTTGTACTGTTCTGTTTTCCAGCCCAAAGAGGGGCAAGGTTTGGATGCAGCATCTGCCCCGAGAAGCCCCTGGAAGTCTGGGACCCTGTGGGAGAAGTCCAGGCAGACAGAACGGAAAGACAGCTCCACCCAAGAGCCAGGCCGCTCGCTGAGGCCCTGGGAAGCCACCCCGGAAGACGGCGGGAGCTTCCAGACAGTGTGGGCC